>NC_137174.1:37925200-39125200 GCF_951804945.1 Podarcis cretensis | reverse complement strand
GTCAGTGTTCTCTAAAATAGGGTTGCCATATTTTAAGAAGCTTGGGGGGGGGCAATCATCCCAAGTTGTTGAGCTTTTTAGGCGACCGGCAGCAGCAGATGGTGGGGTGGTGAGCTGACCCTAAACAGTCTCTCTCTCTACAGATAGGTAGCCGTGTTGGTCTGCCATAGTCAAAACAAAAAAAATTCCTTCCAGTAGCACCTTAAAGACCAACTAAGTCAGTTCTTGGTATGAGCTTTTGTGTGCATGCACACTTCTTCAGATACATTTGGTATGAGCTTTCGTGTGCATGCACACGAAAGCTCATACCAAGAACTGACTTAGTTGGTCTTTAAGGTGCCACTGGAAGGAATTTTTTTTGTTTTGACTATGGCAGACCAACACGGCTACCTATCTGTAACTGGAACTATGGAAGGCACCACATTGAGCCGCATGAAATGGAAGTCCATCAACCTCACCAAGAAACTTGCACAGGTACAGACTGATATCTTCTTTCTTACTAAATGCAAGAACCTGGACATTATACCCAAGGGTCTTAGAATTAAGAACCCTCTACAATCCACGTATCCCACTGTGTATCTGAAGAAGTGTGCATGCACACGAAAGCTCATACCAAGAACTGACTTAGTTGGTCTTTAAGGTGCTACTGGAAGGAATTTTTTTTGTTTAGTCTCTCTCTCTGTCTCTCTCTCTCTCTCACACACACACACACACACACACACACACAATTTGGAAGTTTAAGCTATAAAGACTCTCCTCCCTGGAAGAGAGGGGAGTGGTTGTGGGCGGGAGCCTGAGCACCGCCCCTAGCAGGGGGCGTTAGCCCCCTGCCTCCACCTCACCTGGCTGGCGCCCACGCCCCCCGGTAGGCATCCAACCAGGTGCTTCGGAAGGGGCGTGTTCAGCAGCCTTTTGCTACAGCGCCAGCCTCTCCCTGGCCTCATTCTTCGCCGTCGTCTCGAGCTGACCCTAAACAGTCTCTCTCTCTCTCTCTCTCTCTCTCTCTCTCTCTCTCACACACACACACACACACACACACACAATTTGGAAGTTTAAGCTATAACAGAATGCTATGTAACCCACATAGTTAAAGCAGTAGTTTTCCCAGTAGTGATGTATGGAAGTGAGAGCTGGATCATAAAGAAGGCTGATCGCTGAAGAATTGATGCTTTTGAATTATGGTGCTGGAGGAGATTCTTGAGAGTCCCATGGACTGCAAGAAGATCAGACTTCTCCATTCTGAAGGAAATCAGCCCTGAGTGCTCACTGGAAGGACAGATCCTGAAGCTGAGGCTCCAATACTTTGGCCACCTCATGAGAAGAGAAGACTTGCTGGAAAAGACCCTGATGCTGGGAAAGATGGAGGGCACAAGGAGAAGGGGACGACAGAGGACGAGATGGTTGGACAGTGTTCTCGAAGCTACCAACATGAGTTTGACCAAACTGTGGGAGGCAGTGGAAGACAGGAGTGCCTGGCGTGCTCTGGTCCATGGGGTCACGAAGAGTCGGACATGACTAAACAACAACAACAACAAATGTAACCCATAATAAACCAAAGTATTATGCCTGGGGGCTGGATCCAGCCCAATCTCCTTCTCAATCCAGCCTGTGGATGGTTTTTACATGAATAGAATGTGTGCTTTTATTTTATTTATTATTCATCTCCGGGTTATTTGTGGGGCATAGGAATTCATTCATTCTGGCCCCCCACAAGGTCTGAGAGACAGTGGACTGGCCCCCTGCTGAAAAAGTTTGCTGACCCCTGGGTATTATGCATGCTACAAACAGAGAGAACAGGAAAAAGTAATTGTACCAAGGCAAGAGGAGCAGCAGAAGTCTATTTGATAAGTGATGCGACAATAAGCTCAAAGCACAAACTTTACCAGGAGGATCCAGGCAGCTTCCTTTCTATCTTCCCCTGGAATTTACAACAGTGGTGTACATAGCACCAACTGCAAATGCATGCAGGGCCATGAGCAGTATGCATGAAAACATCAATGCTAAATTGAGCAGATACCCGGAGGCTGTGCACATTATTGCGGGGGACTTCAATCACATAGATGTGAGGGCAGTACTCCCAAAATTCCATCAGCACATTGAGTGTGCAACAAGGGGAGAAAATATTCTTGACAAGGTGTATACGAACATTAGACGGGCATATGAGGTCAAGACCTTGGCGCACCTCGGTGGTTCAGATCATGTGTCCCTGCTTCTGACACCAGTATACACACCCCTCAGGAAACAAGGCCAGATACAAACACGGGTGGTTACGGTGTGGCCTGAGGGAGCCTCTCAGCAACTGCAGGACTGTTTCCAGGAGACCGACTGGAATATCTTCGACCATCAAGATCCAGAAACTTATACATCAACGGTCCTGGATTATATTAGATTCTGCACAGCAAATGTCACCAGGGAAAAGTATGTTAAGTTGTATCCAAATAGGAAGCCATGGATGACAGGAGAGGTTAGGAGATTATTGAAGGCCAGAAATTCTGCTTTTAGAACTGGGGACCGGGTATTGTATGGCATAGAAAGAGCGAACTTGAAGAGGGGTATCAGGAAAGCAAAAGTGGAGTACAGAGGAAAAATTGAGGACCATCTGAGAAATCATGATACTAGACAAATGTGGCAGGGAGTCCAACATCTGACTGGTTATAAATCAAGGAATTCATCAGTGGTAGAGAGTACTGCTTCCTTGGTGGGAGAGTTATTGGCTATTGGCGTCACTACCTACAGGAAATGCTGTCAGGGTGGAAGAGGGAGAAGTGAGGCGATATTAAAGGAGGTAAACATGAGGAAGGCTATGGGCCCAGATGGGGTGGCTGGCAGGGTGCTAAGAGATTGTTCGGACCAACTGGCAGGAATCTTTACGAAGATTTTTAACCAGTCTCTGGCCCAAGCCACCGTTCCACCCTGTCTGAAATCTGCTACCATTATACCCCTGCCAAAAACATCAAAGATAGACAGTCTAAATGATTTTCGCCCTGTGGCGCTGACACCCATTATAATGAAATGTTTCGAAAAACTGGTGAGGAAGCGCATCTTATCTTGTCCGCCAGTGGGACTTGACCCTTACCAGTTTGCGTACAAGGCAAAGAGATCCACAGAGGATGCTGTGGCAATGGCTTTACATGCTGTCCTGACTCATTTGGAGAAGCAAGGGAACTACGTGAGATTGTTATTTGTAGACTTTAGTTCTGCATTTAATACTACTCTTCCGCATAGATTGGTGCCCAAATTATTAGACCTGGGACTTCCACCATGTTTGTGCAGGTGGATATTAGACTTTCTATCAAACCGTTCCCAAAGGGTCAGGTTGGGTTCCCACGTCTCTGTGGATCTCATCACAAATACGGGGACGCCGCAGGGGTGCGTGTTGAGCCCGCTTTTATACACACTCTATACAGCTGACTGTGCCCCCAAATACCCCAGTAATAAGATCATTAAGTTCGCAGATGATACAACGGTGGTTGGTTTAATTACGGCTGGAGAGGGGGAGACGGCCTATAGGAAGGAAGTTGAGCAGTTGGGGGAGTGGTGCAGGAAAAACAACTTACTGCTTAACTTAAAGCAAACAAAAGAGATCATTGTGGACTTTAGGAAATGTAAATTGAATATTCAGCCACTTATTATTGAGGGGAAGTGTGTGGAACAGGTCTCAGTGTTCTGATTTCTGGGAATGGAGTTGAGAGACGACCTAACCTGGGGAGAGAACAGCAAAGACCTGGTGAAGAGAGCACAGCAGAGGTTATATTTTCTGAGAATCCTCCGGAAAAACAATCTCTCAAAGGACCTGTTGATGGCATTCTACCATTGCACTGTGGAGAGCGTACTAACTTATGGTCTGTGCGTGTGGTTTGGGAGCTGCATGGCCAGGGAAAAAACAATGCTATCCAGGGTTGTAAAGACTGCAGAGAGAATTATTGGGTGCACTCTTCCCACCTTAGATCAAATCTATGCTGCCAGGTGCCATAGGAAAGCGGCAGAGATAGCACATGATAGTACGCACCCCGGAAATGATCTCTTTCAGCTTCTGCCTTCTGGAAGAAGGTATAGGGTTATAAAGGCCAGGACTAGCCGTCTGAAAAACAGTTTCTACGCTAATGCAATTCTGGTTCTAAATGCAGCATAAGGGGTCTCTGTAGTATAGTGTATTTTAAAATGGGGTTTTAGAGTTTTTTAGGGGTTTTTGAATGTTTTATGTAGTTTTATGTAGTTTTTATGTAGTTTTATGTAGTTTTTCACTTTCATTGTTCCTCAAGGGACAATGACAATAAAGATATCGTATCGTATCGTATCGTATCGTATCGTAATAAGCTCAAAGCACAAACTTTACCAGGAGGATCCAGGCAGCTTCCTTCCCACATGCCACAATGGTAGCTCATTGGAAGAGGAAGTTGCCACAAGAGCATAGCTGCAAAGGCAGGGGCGCCGACTTATAAAAAATATTGGGGGGGGGGGCGGGGGCCCATACCGACTTATAAAAAATATTGGGGGGGCCCAAGACCTCCAAACCGCTGCTGCTGGGGGAACGAAAGGGGCGAGCCCCGGGCTGCCCCGACCTTAAGTGAACCTGTGAGGGCCCGCCCTTTGCGGCAGCCGATTGGCTGCCGCCGTGGGCGGTGAATATTAATGAGCTAGGGGGAATCCCCGCTTCTCGCGGGGCTGACGCCAGCCCCGCAAGATTGTTGATGGGTCGAGAGCCCGCAACCCCACCCCCTCTCTAGATCGGGAGTGGCTTTGTTTTAACTCATTACTGAATGTATTTTAAAAGGTAACTATCGTCAAACAAGGAAAATAAAAAATACCAACATAATTTTGTGATTTTACAAAGCATAATATAACTAATAATTTTCTTAAATTATTGGGGGGGGTGGAGCCCCCCCAAACGAATTTTTGAGGGGGCTCGGGCCCCCTCAGGCCCCATGGAGTCGGCGCCTATGTGCAAAGGGAATCCTATTGGACTCTTGTGTCATGAGGTAACTCAAGGAAACAATAGGGTTTCACTTGGTCTCTACACTCCAAACAATTTATCATGGAAACCCAACCTTGATATAACATTAAAGGAGTCTAAGCATTTGTAGTGCTTGGGTTCTGTGTTTTAAATAGCAACTTCAACTGTAGGGATTGGATGAGTTGAGAGGGAAGAGGTGCAGGATTTGGAACCATAGCAAATAAGCTATGGTCATTAGCTGTACTTTTACAAAAAAAATAAAATGGTGTTGTATTAGTTGTATTTTTACAGCTTTTTTATTGCTGGAGTTAGTGGGAGATTTTCCCCCCTAGTGCTAATTGCCACAGGTCGGTGTGGCAATTTTCACACAGATTGCCACTGGGGAGGGAATGTTTAAATACCCTCTTATCCACTGTTGTGCTGATGACAACTGTCCCCCACCTCCAGGAGAGATGTTTCTGGCATTTCATTTTTTAAAAACAGTAATTTCTAATCACATTGTTAACGTAACAAGTAATTAGGCCCTGAGACATCCTGACCCAGACATGAATAGTACAGATTTTACCATTCAGAATGCAGCTTTGCACATATAAACCAGCACAGAAGCTCATATTCCCAGTGGGAGGCAATGTATTTCACTGGGATGTAAAAGTTGATTTCCCTTTCGTGCATCTGAGAGAAATGTTGCACCCAGGTGTAGTCATCTCCAGATATGAAATATTTCATTAGCCTCCTGAGTGAACCGTGGGGTGTAAGAGATGCTTGGTGGATGGCAATCAGAGAAGTTCCATTTGATTTCACTGGCTGATGCAGAGTTTGCTTCAGAGGACTGCTTGCTAGAACATCTTGACCTGAAGGAGTCCAGAACAGAACCAAAGAGCTGTTCATAAGCAGCATGTAAAACGACGATTCCTGCATTGTTGCTCATATGAGCTTTGCTGTGAGAAAGGAACTAGTCCCCCACCTCAGTGTTGAATCTTGCTGTGCATCCTCCATATCCCTAAAAAGGGAGAAGTGCATTTCCTTTGGAGCAAAGAGAACAATGAGTGTTTGTTTATAAAAATAATATTTGCTTATAACTATAAAGGCAGAGCAAAAAGGAGGCAAAAAACATGGGCTCCTATGAGGTTGCCACCCCACAACAGATGCACATTTTTTGCAAACAGTTCCCCCTAATATACAGTGGTACCTCGGGTTAAGAACTTAATTCATTCTGGAGGTCCGTTCTTAACCTGAAACTGTTCTTAACCTGAGGTACCACTTTAGCTAATGGGGCCTCCCACTGCCGCCGTGCCACCACTGAGCAATTTCTCTTCTCATCCTGAAGCAAAGTGCTTAACCTGAGGTGCTATTTCTGGGATAGCGGAGTCTGTAATCTGAAGTGTCTGTAACCTGAAGCATCTGTAACCCGAGGTACAACTGTAATGCTACACATTTGCTTCCTTGCTATGTCTATGCAGATGTCTGCGGCAGCTGGCATAGGTGCCTGCTGTGCTATTGGCTTGCACAGTTCAGCTCATTGGCTGGCCCTGGGCAAATTATCACATTAAGGCAGGTGTGCAGAACCTTTGACCTTCCAGGCATGGCTGTGAATTCCCATCATCACTGGACATTGACCATGCTTGCCAGAGCTGGTGGAAGTTGTCGTTCAGCAACACCAGGAGGGCCAAAAGTTCAGTTACTGTTTTGTAAATTTGAAACACGGCGGACTTTTAGGGAGCCGTTGTGAAGACAAACGTGCTATGGATTGTAAGGCGCTTAACACATGAAAAAGGCTGTGTAAATGATTAATCATAATAAAATTATATGCTATAAATAATGCCAGTCTACAAAAGCTAGGAGAGAAGATGCACTAGCAGCACTAATGGAATGTATTGAAGGAAAAAACCAATTCCTTTACCTTTAGGCTAAGATAAACAATTATAAGTGGATTGCCTTAAATCATGAAATCACTGAGGCAGGGACTCTTAGTTACAAATATGCAAGAGTGCATGCAAAACATATTCAAGCTCCTTGCAATTACTCTGCAATGGGAGGCTCTCAGCAGTGATTTATGTCTTCCCCTCGAAGACGAGCCTCCTGCCCTGGACAAAGATTTCAGCTGATTCAAATGGCAGTTGCTACAGAATGGGATGGTCCTTTTATCAACATAGGGAGCAAGCAGGAAATCATTTTCTCCAGCTTCCAATATTGGCACCACAGTCCTAATAAGTGAAAGGACTCAATTAGATTTCTCTTGGGGAACAATAACTCTGTACAGTGGTACCTCGGGTTACATACGCTTCAGGTTACAGATTCCGCTAACCCAGAAATAGTACATCGGGTTAAGAACTTTGCTTCAGGATGAGAACAGAAATCGTGCTCCGGCGGTGCAGCGGGAGGCCCCATTAGCTAAAGTGGTGCTTCAGGTTAAGAACAGTTTCAGGTTAAGAACAGACTTCCGGAACGAATTAAGTACTTAACCCAAGGTATCACTGGATCTGAAAGTGGAAAAGATGCTTGAGAAAGACTCTGATCTTTTAAGGCCTGCTTAAAGAATAGTTTCAGCAAGGAAAAGGAGAAGAGCCAGAAGAGATGTCAAAGGACATCCATATCATATGTTTAAAGCACACTGCTTCCTCCAAATAATTCTGGGAACTGTTCTTTGTTAAGGGTGCTGGGAATTATAGCTCGAAGAGGGTTAAACTACAGTTGCCAAGATTCTTTTAGGGGAAGCTGTGGACTCTACATGGTGTTGATGTGACTGAAAATTAGAAAGTGAGATAAAAGGTGAAATACCGTAAATAAAACTGGGAACAGAAAGGTGGGGATAAGAGAAGAAAGCTGCTACAAAACAAAAAAGTAAATGCAAAAGAGCCAGAGGGGAAAGGATGAAAAAGAAATTGGCAGGTTGAGTGTGGTGCAGGGAAGGTAAAGTACAAGCTGAGTGTGAAAGAAGACTTACAGGAAATGTGTAAGAAAAAGGAACCAGTAAATTCTGTCTAAAATAGGGCGGCAATATCTCCAGAGCTTGGAAAGCTGAGCAATGGAACTCCGTGTCATAGCAATGTCCAAAGATAGATTTGATATGAATAGAAAATTATGTCAGTGATTGCCAATGGATCTGTACAGATTCCACTTCCATCCACCACCATGATGTAATGGACTCTGCACCTGTGCCACCATTTTGTAACTGGGTGGGGGGAGGTCAGTAATGTCCATCTGTCTTCAATGGTCCTTTGGGGTTGAAAACCCCTGTTCTGATCCAAGGAAAGAAGAGGGATCGTGGTGGGTCAAACCTGGAGGATGGTAGTGTACTTAAAGGGAGTGTACACTCTCAGTTTCGTGTGCCTCTCTGCCTGTGAGGGTCCTAGGCTTAGTTGGAAAAACGCTAGGAAAGATTTGAACTGAACAAAAATGTTTTTCCTTAGAAACAAAATTGTACAGAGCAACAAAGTAATTGCCTACATAGAGCTAAATTCATAAGTCAGTATAATTAACACAACAACAATGCAACCAACTGTCGCTCTTCATCCAAACTGAAATATGTAATTGTTGCTTGGAAAGCTCTGTAGTCAGGCAGTGCACACCTGTTTCTTGGCTTTCTCAAGCTACTCCTTTGCAGACCATTTTAGTCCCAGAGCAACGGGACAAGAGCAGCAAGTGAAATTTGTACATGGCTGCTAAGAGTGGTTGTCAAACATTTTTCTCTGGGGGGGCCACACTTTCAGAAAAAAAAAATTTAGCCCATCCTTTCAGGGCTAAACCCTGAAGCTTACTGCCACATCCAGAACACCTGCATGCACATGAGTGTGAACATAATTTCTCGCACACCCCTTCCCCCAGAAGATTATATGTGGCCTAACTTCCTCAGCACTGATGGTAACACTTATCTTCCAGCAGGACGGATATGCTACAGGGAGTGATCATGTGACACACAATACACCTAAAAACATAAGAAGAGACTGCTGGATCAGATCAAAGGCCCATTAAATCCAGCATCCTATTCTCACAGTGCCCACTCAGTTTCCTGTGGGAAACCCACCATCAGGAACCAAGCTGAAAAGTGCTATTCCCCTCCTGTGGGATTCTGGGATTTAGAAGTATTTCTGCCTCTGATTGTGGAGCCACACAGAGCCACACAGAGCAGAGCCACCAAGGCTAGTAGCCATTGATCATTGGACAGTGAATTTGTCCAATCCATTTTAAAAGCCAGACAAGCTGGTGATCGTAGTTCCATCATTCAACTATGTACTATATGAGAAGAAGGATTTGCTTTTCTGAATCTTCCAACATGCACTGTGAATAGTATGGTGTATTGGCTTAGCAAGTCAAGCTTCCATGTCACAAACCTCAACTGTTTTGCGTAAGGAAACTCAGGAAAACAATAAGCTCTCCAGTGATGTCTTTCACCCTGGCTCCTAGGTTGCAATCCTATCCATGTCTAATCAGAAATCCCATTTCATTCAGTGGGACTTGCATTCAGGTACACATTTATAGGATTTTAGCCTTAGGTTATCATCCTATAGATACTTACTTGAGGGTGAGTCCCACTGACTCTGGTAGGACTTATTCCTGGTGTACTCTAGATATACATAGGATTGTGCTATGAAAGTGGGATCCACTTGACATGGTATGACTTAAATCTGAGTACACATGCATGGCATTGTATTGTACATCCCTAGCAAGAACAGAAATTCCCTGTGTTTTTATTGTCATTCCTCATCCTGGATAGTTAAGAGTGTGGACCAAAATTAACGCAAGTACAGCATTCAAAGACAGAACCGCCACCCCCCCACTAACAAATATAATATTTGGATCCAGAAGAAAGCACATGGAGCCATTATCCCCTATTCATCTACACATTTCCCCCCCACATTATTAGCTGAAGCGGGAAAACTGGTGCCTCTTCTATCAATATGATCTTTGGCATAGTAACAACCATTTTCTACCAATTCCCATATGCTGTCAGCGTACAGATGCCTTCCACCATGCAGGAGAAGGCAGGTCAGATGCCTCTAATAGACACTGACCCATGGTGAGCAATTCATGTAAAAATGTGCTGTGCTTTTAACCCTCATGGCTGGGTAAATAAATCTCAAAGACAATAGCAGCATATGCTGATGTCTCAGAAACCAAGATATGAAATCAAAGCAAGCCCATATGTAGCAGCTCTCCCTCCCTCCCTCCCTCCCTCCCTCCCTCCCTCTCTCTCTATAAAGAGATGTTGATTGAGTTTCATATATATATATATATATATATATATATATATATATATATATATCACACACACTGTATGTATGTATGTATGTATATACACACACACACATTCTGTTTTACAGTTTAAAATATTCATTTAAACAACCTTAAAATATCAGTGACTTTCCTTATTCTCTTTCCATGGTTCACTTTGCATAACACAAATTCCTGCATATTTTACATAAACTAAACCATTAAGTATTCTATCATTACATCCATAAAAGCTTATTTACACTTTTGAATTTATCTTAATGCTGCCAACATTTTCAAATGTACACAATTGCCCCCCCCCCATATATTCAATAAGCATTTTCCAATCTTCTTTCAACGTATGTTCTTCTTTTTCTCTTATTCTATAAGTTAGGTCCGCAAGCTGCATATATTCTATCAGTTTAAGTTGCCATTTTTTGGTTGGGACCTCACTAATTTTCCATTTTTGGGTTAATGAAACACAGGCTGCAGTAGTGGCATACATAAATAACCTTTTTTGACACCTGGGAATTTCCGTCTGAATTATCCCCAACAGAAGGGACTCTGGTTGTTGCTTTTTGAAAAGTGCCTTTAAACATTTTTTTCAATTCATTATAAATTATTTCCCAATAATCTTTTACACGTCCACCAAATATGAAACAACGTACCCTCGACCTCATTACATCTCCAGTTTCTTTCCACATAGGGGATGAGAAGATATACTACAGTATAGATGTGCATATGAATTTGATGTATATAAACACAGAGAGGCACTTTCTGATGCATAAGGTCATCATCATCATCATACATAGCATTCCTACAAATCTTTATGTTACATGGTCTTACTGTAATCCTCCCAGCAGCTCTGTTAGGTAGGCCAGTGTATTATCACCCCCAAATTGTAGACTGGATGAATGTGCTTGTGGGGGCTGTCTGCTTAAGGCTGCTTGATAAATTCATGACAATGGTGAGATCTGAATCAATGGCTTCCTCATGCTCTTAGCTGCTGTGCTGTACCAGTGCTCTCAGTGACTCTAGAGTAGTCCTGTACCCCATCACTTGCATGCAGACAAGTTGCTAGCCATTTATTTATTTAACACTGCATTTCTTCCACTCAGTGGTGTTTCAGGCAGCTCTCAGGAAAATAAAAAAGCCATTAAAATAACAATACAGGAGCAGTAAAAACCCAATAGCAGCAGATAAAACAAGCCCATATTTCCAAAGCAACAGTAATCAAAGCAGTGCCAGCAGTCCACAGACCATAACAGACCACCAGTGCCTTCCCAAATAGCACTAATAACTCTGTCTACTAATTAATACAACGTAGAGCATCAGGGAGTAAGAGCCCTTTGGAAACAGGATAGCCTTTACCTGGAGCATAGGAAGATAGCAAAGGTATGGGCTATATGCAAATTATCTACCCATGCACATACACACTCCATTTGTGATATGATAGAAACATGGCAAAATCTGTTTCTTTTGTGTGCACTTTGGCCCATGGCATGGAGGACTTCTAGTTTTGTACGCTGAACTGGCTGCAGGCTTGTAAGTCATTGTCAAGGAGGCCTGGAGCTTAGTGCAAGTTTTCTCTGTTTTATATGCGCTGGCACCAATAAATTAATAAATGCAGCCCTGCGAGCCCCACGTCTCAGCAAGTCTCCCAAGAGCCCTTTCCCTTTTTTTTTCCTGTATGAAATGTGTGCTTTTGTAGGCCATAACTCACAATCATGCTGCTTTTGTATGTTTACTTGCTTTCTGCAATAATACGTTAATGTAGTTCACTTGGGGTTTTACGGGAGTTCTATAAACAACAATGTGATTTATTCTGCATCGCAGGTGGCCATTGTGCTACAGCAGACAATGGAAAAGGTCACCCTCACATAGAATTTGCATCTGAAGGTTTCCTTCCCCAGTTATGGGGCTGCAAAAGCTCAGGAAGGGAAGCTCTAAAGACACACAAAGGAAATGCCTAGCTGTCTCTTCAGGGCAACTTACCAGCTAATTTGTACCGCCTGAGTTCTAGCCTAGGGGATTAAACTTACGGGTTTGTGCTGAAGGAAGCACGCTGAATGAGGCTTCTTGAGTTTGCCCTTACCCCTCCTGAAATAAATTGGGAAGTTTCCATATTGGGAATAGAAAAGGCATCAGATGCTGTGAACAATTTTCGGAGTAGTATACACAGAGGTCTTTTTAATGCAGATGCTCACTGAAAATATGGGCAAAGACACAACCCCCTAAGCCGTAAGTGTCCTTGGCTGCACTTCACCACCCATCTATTCTAGAGTAGCCCTATGAAAGTCAAATGAAACCACCTTGGAATGAGTGAATTGTGGATTATGACCCTTGAGAGACAGGGAAACCTAAGGGTGTGAGGATTTTTTAATAGACCAACTATTGAGCATATACTGTTTGCTCAGAGAATGTATTCTCCAGATTTCCATCTGCCTGCCCAATAACTGTGAGCATATTTCCCATTCTGAGCGCTACTTCCTTCATTTATGTGCAGTCAATTTCTCTCTTGCGTCCAAGGAGCATACAAGAGCATGTGCCCACCCCTCAAATTATGTGGACTGTGTGTTAGAAACAGTAAATATATATATTCTATTCCTTCTGATATAGTAACACCTCACTAAGACATGGACAGCCCCCATCCACCTGAGCCACCAGAACACTTACTGGGGAATTTAGAGAAATGCTTTCGTTAAATCATATTTAATCTGGGACAGCCCAATGGAAAATACCTGTCTGGTGCTCCACTTCTGTTCCAGGTAAAGATTCTGACCAGACTGGCACATCATTGGAATAGTACTCTAAGATGGCAATGGGGCAGCATCCCCAATGTACCTGAGGACAGCGGGCTACTCTAGGGCGCTCAAGGAAGAGGGTGGAAGACTTCTGCCACCTCTGGCATCTGCCACCAGCTGCCTCACTCTATCTAAATGGTGTTGGGTGGATTTGAAGGATAGGATAGGCTGTTATTTATTAACTATCCTTCTTTACTCACTTGTTTGAGTTTAACTTCCAGTTTACAGAGTTTAAAATTACCATCCCTTTGCAGGGACAATGGTTGCTTAACCTTATTAAGAATCATCCAGAATGATTTATCTGACAGGATCTTTCCCATTTTATCCCTTGAAAAAATAATCCCACAGAAGTCTGTAATGTAAAATATTGTTTACTTATATAAAGCTTCAGAATCGATTCAGCAGTAAGCAGCTGTGAAAAACAATTCAGGCAGATTATACTTCTAGATTACAAAATACATAGTTGAAATTAAATGGAGTTGAAATTAAAATGGAGTTGTGTTCAGACGAGCGTGGGACTAGCCTCCATTCTCATCAGCTACTTCCATGGCAATGAAACAGACTGAGCTCCGAGCAGGAAGGAAGTAATAAGGAAGTACAATATTTTTTGCTCTATAACACGCACCCGACCATAACACGCACATAGTTTTTAGAGGAGGAAAATCCATAGGCATGCCACCCGTAGGCATTCCCTCCATAACACGCACAGACATTTCCCCTTACTTTTTAGGAGGAAAAAAGTGAGTGTTATGGTGCAAAAAATACGGTAATAAGGATCATTTTCCCATTGTTACTTTTCCCGCCAGGGCAAACAAGGGGTGTAATCTCACAGAGTATCCTCTCTGGGAATTTACAATGTCATAATCCTTCGCTTATTTAGCAACACCTGACATTTTATTTTGGCTGCATCATTATTTCCCAAAAAACACAGGGCCAGCCTTTTATTTACAGCAGGGTATTCTTTCCCCCAAAGAAGCTATGCTACAGCAGCAGTTTTCCAATGAGAAAACTCCAAAAAGCACAAGCCTAGGTGGGCTATTTATTCCATGCGAAGTGTTTCTTTAAAGATGATGTTTTCCATGCATACGGCGATGTAGCAAGCATCATGCACACTGTCCTTGGTATACATTCAGGAACCTGCTATACATTGCTGCCAAGTGTGCACCTATCAAAATGGACATTTTCACAATCTCTTTGCACACCAATGCACACTGAATGGAACCCCGCTACACCCACAAACAACTTTCCTTGTGTAGAGTAAACATTTGGTGTGAGTACCCCCCCCCCATCCTATCCAGGGCACAATAGACATGCTGGTGATTTGATTTGCACTGAGATTCTGTGGTTCCTTTTGTTTGACTCCCTTGTTTCATCTGCCAAAGTGTGAAGTCTGACAGTGTTTCAGACGCTTATATTTTTGGCAAAATCCCAAGCGAAGACGCAGCAGAAGGGGGGAGGATGGAAAGGTAATGACTTTTATCAATGTTTTGTTTCTTCAGAAACATAGTGCTGTACATTTACATTGCGCAAGTTAATAAATGATGGCAAATTCCTCCAGGCATTATCAAACTGTGTGAATTTGTGTATCTGATCAAATATTTATCAGCTGAAGTCTCTTTCTCGTAGAATATCTTTTTCCCCCTTTTCATTTATTGCTCTAGGCCTTACTCCACAACACTGTGGTGATACTCATGGGTTTTTGCCTCTGAAGGAAGGCAATCATTATGGAAAAAAAACAACAACCCTTCTTTAAAACCACAGGCAGGATGAATTTTATTTTATTTTATTTTTTATTTGGTATTTCTCTGCTTAAGTAAACTACTATGCTATTTAATTATCTTTTCCAGCTAATTTGCTTACAACTATGCAAGTAGATAAATAGGGACTGCTTACCAGCGGGAAGGTAAAAGGCGTTTCCGTGTGCGGCTCTGGCTCGCCAGAGCAGCGATGTCACGCTGGCCACGTGACCCGGAAGTGTCTCCGGACAGCGCTGGCCCCTGGCCTCTTAAGTGAGATGGGTGCACAACCCCAGAGTCTGTCAAGACTGGCCCGTACGGGCAGGGGTACCTTTACCTTTACCTTTATGCTGAAATAAAATTTCATTACCAGAGCTGAAAAGACATACTAATTTCCACTGATATGACCTTTATTTTTAGTCAGCTTACTCTTAGATGAAAGGGATTATCTGTGCTACATGTTGTCATAGTACAGAAAGGATGATACCTTTGTCATCTGTGTGCTGCTACAGTTCAACAGTCTCAGTGTCAACACTGAAATAAAGTGTCATGTGTATAAACATATAAAGTTGCCTTACGCTGGAGACGGATGAATCTGTCTGTGCCAGTTTCTCTTAGTTTCTCACTTGTAATTTTAGTTCTCCTCATTTCTGTAACAGCATGTGCTTTTTTAAAAAAAAAAAAGTCTGAATGAAAGTGTGTACACATTTGTGTGTGCATTTCTTTTGCACACATGATTTTTTAAATCTATTTTTGCCTAATATGCACATTGTTGCATGCAGTTTTCCCCAACACAATACATTGTTGTGCATTATTTTCATTAATATGCACACTTTTGAGCTCCCCTCCCCTTAATGTATGCCTTTGAGGATGTATTTTTGACTTAACCACATCTCAAAATTCAGAGAGATGTGAATCTCAAATTATATCTGCCTTTGGGAAGTAAGAATAAAGTAGGTTAGCAGTAAAAGGTGAACCACATGCATTTCCCCCTTTACATTACCTTATACTGTCAGAACAGTGGCTCATCTATCTTAGAATGGGCTACCCTGATTAAAAAGTCACTTTCTAGGCTCACAAAGCAGAGATCATTCACTTCATGTACTATCAATGTTCTTTTAAAACTATAACTACAGATGCTAGAATAGAGCTTCTGCATGCAAATAATGTACTCTCCATTACTGGGCCATGCACGTGTGTGTGTGTGTGTGTGTGTGTGTGTGTGTGTGTGCATGTTATTTCTTTATTGCCAATCCAAATTATCTGTGTTGTATTCAGCTAACTTTTACTGACTAGACCCATTGAGATTAATGGCCATGTCTTAGGCCCATAAGTTTCAGTGTTTCTATTTTGAGTAAACGTTAGTTGAATGCATCCCATAATATTTAGGATGTGGCTTTTTAAAGGGGAAAGGGTGTGGCGGAAACAATTACATTTCCTAAGTATTATTTCCTAAGTGTTGAAGCCCATAGATACTTTACACAATAGTGTTGCTTGTTGTAGCTACATTGTTGTTGCCTAGGGACTGAAGTGACTTGGACTTCACAGCAGTCTTGGATCAGGTATGAATGAGGGGAAATTTCAGCTGTGGTTTCTGTGCAGTGTAGTAGAAATAACATGGCATTATTCCAGCTCAGGTATAAAAAACAACTAGGGAAAAAGCAATTCAGGATGCGCTGAGAACAGCTCAAACAATCTGAGCTGAAGGGTCAAGTATGATGTGTTATTTCAATTAAGATACCCTTATCTTACTTGGAAGAAACCATTGCCTTACTCACACAATATATTGTTACACACCACTCCAATCTCCACAGCAGTGTGAGATTCTAAGAGTTCCAGGCACGCTTACCCAGAGTATATGTTTCCTTTTGAGCAATGAGGCATAGCAGAGACTGTGGTGTCTTTAGGTTATATGGTTTATTTACACACATATACAACCTGAGCCTATGATGGGTAGGTCCCCAGAATTACCGTATTTTTTGCCCTATAGGATGCACTTTTCTCCTCCAAAAATGAAGGGGAAATGTGTGTGCGTCCTATGGGGCGAATGCAGGCTTTCGCTGAAGCCTGGAGAGTGAGAGGGGTCGGCACGCACTGACCCCTCTCGCTCTTCAGGCTTCGCGCAGGTCTCCGCAAGGCGCGGGAGTCCGGCGCCGGGCTCCCACCGCTTGCGGAGAGTTGCCTGTTCTGGTGGCTGGGGTCGGGGAAAGCTCAGGCTTCCCCCGCGCCGCGCCTGGGGGGGGGGATATATATTTTTTCCTTTATTTCCCCCCCAAAAAACTAGGTGCGCCTTATGGGATGGTGCGTCCTATAGGGCGAAAAATACGGTATAACCCCCCAAAGTCTTGCATCTTTCATAGCCACAGTCTGGATTCAAGTAGTCCACAGCTATTTCTCTGTCCGCTACTTTCTGCTTGTCCTGGTCACGAAACTCCCTCCTCCAAGTGCCTAGCTCACATGGGTTTATCTGTGGAGTGGAAGGGGCCCTATCCATCATTTACAGAGTTCCTTTCATCTATTTTGTTCCTTTAATGCAGAGCTTTCCAAACTCTGTGTCGCGACACGTTAGTGTGTCAGTTGCAGTGTGTAGGTGTGTCACGCTAACTCTCCCCACTCTCTTCCCAGTGATGGAAAGGGGTTAATTTAACCTCTGGTTTGCTAGCAAAACTGGATTACTGTGTCGCGAAAAGATGCATGTCTAAAAAAGTGTGTCACCAGCATGAAAAGTTTGGAAAGTTCTGCTTTAATGGCTCATCCCCAGGCCCTACCTCATGAGGAAGTTAGCTTTGCTTAATTAGCCCTCAACACATGCTAATTTCAGAGGATCAAATGTGTCTAGTTTAATTAACTTCTAACACTTGATGATTGCAGGATTTACAAGTGTCTAACACAGCTTAATACACACAGGTCTGTCCTAATACACATGTGTCTAACACACAAGATCTGACTATTACCTGGTTTTAATGCTCCAAGCATTGATTAAATTCTAACACGTATTAGACCCATGAATTTAGGGCTAGAAGTGGCAGACCCCCCTTTACAAAATCCTTGAGAGTTTCTGCCAGTCAGTGTAAACAATACTGAACTACATGGAGATGTAATCTTTCTTTGTTCCTATTCTGGATAGAATCCTCAGCACAGTATCACTCCCTCCTAAAGCTTCATTTCTCCTCTATATTTTTGACGGACTCCATTGCCTCTGATTGGACTCGATGGCCCTTGTGGTCTCTTCCAACTCTATGGTTCTATGATCTTGGCTTTGCTTTTTGCTTTCAGAGCAGCAAAATTATACACCATATGAGACATATGGCTATCACCCAGAACTGTAGAGCTGCATCACTTCTCTTCTCCCCCTTGGTATTGTGGAGCAAAAGAGATTTTTGGACGTGACATCATCGTTCTGAGTTTTCCTCCTCTATTGGGGGGGACGACTGACAGGATCAGGCACCCCAAATACATAGCTGTGAAGCTTGTAATCTTTATGAATGTGGATTTCACTTTCTTAATTCCCGAAAACAGCAAATGCTGGGAACTTCAAAGAGGTGACTATACTTGGAAAAGAGCGAATAACTTCTGCCACTCAAATCCTCCTGCTTTTGTCAATTCAGAAGGCTCACCGACAGATCTGAAGTAACTCTCACTTAATCCTCAACAAAAAGACAGGACAGCAGAATGAGCACAGAAACATTTAAAAGCAACTTGGAGGGGTTAAAAGGCTTTCAGGTCAGACCTTTAGCTGCCAGACTTCTTGGGCTCTCCGTGAGGCACAGAAGAGGAAGTAAATAGAATATCCTTTCTCGGACTATTTGGCTGCGTACACATTGCCAGCTTAAAACACAGACTGATCTCTTCCACTGAATTTCAAATCGCATTTCCACATCAGTATGGTTGGGTGTGTTTTCAAGTTGCCTGCTGCCTGTCCACACCAGTGGATGATTTCATATTGCTTACATTTTCAAATTAGATCAAAGCTGATTTTGGGGTGGGGGGAGGGGGGACACACACACCCAAACACAGCAATTTACAGGTTAGATGTGGATTGTGGTTAACATTGTGTGTGCATGGTTTCACAAACCAGCCGTGGGAGCATGTGGATGCCGAATAAATGGGAGAGTGCGCACAGCCACCTATATCTAATGAATAAGCCTTATTCCACTGTGGTCGCACAATGGATTTTTTTTTGGGGGGGGGTGTTCAAAGCAAGAGGATGGAAACCCCAAATCTTCCTGATCACCCTCCATATGCATAATAGGTACAAAAGAAGTAATCATCAATATCAAGGTGATGGCTGAAAATGATATAGTGTAAGACTAGAACAAGAGGTACATATTGACACACATATATTATTTTCTGATTAATCAAAGGGGTAAGATTATGGGGACATGAACTCATGAGACTTACAGCATATCATAGCTAAAAGCAGTTAGGAACTTACAACATGAACAGAAGCAAGGCGAGGACATAAAGCATGCTTGTGCAAGACTTTAAGACAGAAGTTTATTTTTGTAAGGACAATGAAAAGGAGATAAAAGGATACAGATGGCAGAGGGGTAAGACTGGGAATGGAGGAACTGCCTAGACTGTGAGCAAGTGCAGGAGAGAAGCAAGAAGGACATTTGTATGTGTTGTTAATTCTTTAGTGTGTTATTTCTGATTCTTTAGTCTATCAGTTCTGTTCTAGCTGCAGCTTAATAAATCGTTAATATAATGTGAACTTGTATGATCTGTTCCTGCTTGATTCAGATATTGGGAAGGCTCCAGCAAACTTCAGATTCGCACCTTTAAGTGAGATAGTAGGATCCCTGTTGGAAAGTGTACTTTGAAGAGCCTCATAAACATCAGCATAAAATTCCCTACAATAGATGGATGTCATCAGACTATGGGGGCAGATAGTCACCAGAAAGTTGGACAAGGCATGAAACAGTATCAACCAGGAAATCTGATTCTGTTGAGCCAGGACAAAGCCTAGGGCTAAGAGACAGATAATGCACAGGGAGCCAATGGAAAATTTTGAGCTGGGGGGGGGGGGTAGAGAAAGTGGCACTACATTTGGATTGAGCTCTTTTTCAAAGGTTAGAGTCTAGGAGTCTTAAAATGCACTTCTAAAAGTCACTGTACATGATATGCAATTAGATGGATGAGATTCTGTATAATTTGGCATATGTCAGGGAAAGAAAATGCCCCCGCAGAACACCATTGTCTGGAGAACAGAAACAATGTGACTTTCCCCAGCACATAACGACAGTCATGTTAAGGTTTAGCGGGGGGGGGGGGGTCTACTCTTCATTGTTAAAATATTGAAATGTCCAATATAATATATATTGCTGAAATAATAAGGAAGCACAAAAGCCACATTTCTTTATTTCCCACAGTTTTCTTGTTAGGTAATATGTCCAGTCCTGAAATGGCTTTCAGATCTGAAATGAGAATCTGGAAACTTAACTGGAAGTCAATGAATGATGCTATTAAAATGCATTTAATCTAATGCATGTAATACATGAGATATATGTAAGTAGCATCATCTATTGACTTCCAGTTAAGTCTCCAGAATGGGGAGTGGCTGCATATGCGCAACATTTTATTCTGGAATCCATGGAAACTTAGTGTTGCGTCCCCCCCCCCCAGTCCACACACAATCTATATCTAATTGAAAAATTGGCTTAATCCTGAAGATAAAAACTTATTGCAGATTGATCTATATCATATATGGATGTCAGGAGACTGCCATCTGAACCAGGGAGGGAGGCAGGGGGGCCGTTGGGATACAGAGAGCCTCCAAAACTCCTGAGGAGCAGTTCCTCTTCCAGCGGTGGGGAAAGCCACACCTCCAGTGAGGAAGAGAGGGCTCGAGGATGTTGCTGAGAGCCCCAGCGCCTCACCTCGCCGGGCCGACCAGGAGGGATGCACGCCACTTCCGTCACCCAGCTTGTGCAGAGGGGTGAAATGCAAGGAGGGGAGGAGGAGACTTGAGGTGCCGAAGTTCTTATGTTGGGGGAGAAGCCGGAAGGGGCCACTCCCAGATTCTGCAAGTGACTGAGACGGACTTGAACTTGGTAGATCTGCACTGTAAATAGTTTGCACAATAAAACCTGTAAAAGACAGGTTGGAGTCCTGCCTGGTTACTCACGAGCAACCACCATCAGCATCTGACAATGGAGATGGATTCTGTACCTATATAGTCATAGGAGGGCTTTTACACTTGCAAGGTGTGCTGCCCTTCCACCTGCAGTTCTAAACAGTTTAAACTGTTTAGAAGCAATCATCTGCAAGGCCGGCCCTAACGTTTGGCCAAGTGAGGTTGTTACCTCAGACAGCAGATGCTAGGAGTGCCAGTGAAATAGTGGAGGACAGAACTGCCTAGGCCAGAGGATTTCAGCCTTTTGGCATCCACAGCTCCCTTGACCAACTACATTCTTTCTACAGCACCCCCATGGGGCTCATCAGTCAGTTTTTTGCCACTCCTTGCCTGCAGAGCTGCCAGCCTTTCACCCTTTTCCGAACACCCTCCCTCAGGGTGTTCCCTCAGCCTCCTTTCCTCTCCCCTCTCTGGGCCTCTGGGCAGCTGCAGCTGCTGCCTCTGGTCTCTGAGCTATCACACCCCATAAAAAGAGAGGTGCCTCCTCACACTGCCCATAGGAGCCTGGGAAGCATCCACTGACCAGCCCCAGAGGCACCATTCGCCTGGGGAGCTTGTAGCCAAGGCTGCTGCAATGAACAGCTGTGCAAGCCTTTGGGAGGCAGAGACATGAGAGGGCATCAGAGGAGGGAGGAATGGAAGGAGGGACAGAGGCCAGTGTTGCTTTGCTAAACCCCTGACCACCATTCAAGGCACCCCAGGGTGCCATGGCACACTGGTTGAAAACCACTGGCCTAGGCCATGAAGCCTGCACTTTGCCTCCTATTCTAGTCTGCTGCCTGCTGCCCTCAGTTATGGTGGAAGATGCTGTCTCATTGTTACTGTTGAGGTAAGATTTAACTACCATTCCAGTTCACTTCTGTAGATGGAATGCAAATGGGATGCTGTCTTGGGCCAGCCCTGTCACCAGGCCCATGAGACAACCAGAATTTTTGTTTTGAAGAAGAAAACCCTTTGCAACATGGCTGAGAAAGCAGAGAGGAATTTAGGAAGCAAGCTGTTAACAATCTCACTGAGTTATTGACACATATATCACAGGGGTAGCGGCTAGCCAAGGGCTACTTTTATCGAAAATATGGAGGTCTATAACTATTTAGAAAAAAGAAAGGGGGGGAGGAGAGAATGTCAAGCATTATTTGAAGGCAGATTGAATTTTCAAATCTCTTTAGCTTGGAAGCTAAGAAAAACAGAATGTTTGTCAACTTTGCTTTTTGAAGTAAACACACAAGCAATCTCTCTCGGGAGGCAGAGGCCTTTGGAAAGTAGTTTCACACATTCCTATCGTCCAGTAGGCTGAGGATTATTTGCAGTACACTGTCTAATGAATAAATTTCACTGCCTCCCTGCATCTCCAAAGGAAGCATGAAGGAGGTGTGAAGACAAAAGGAGTGTGCTGAGGTGTGCACATTGATCATGCGTCTCCTAAAGGTGGCATTCAATAAAGACAAATGTTAGCAAGCAAATGATGTAGCCACAGGAGTCGACGGAGCCATGAAAAATGAATTAACCTTTCCTCTGCTGGAATCCCCGCGACATCATTTTCAACTCCATTGGGTGTTCCACCGTACTCAGTGGCGTTTCAAAGCACGACAGGTACATCTGGCAAACATCTGTCAGACATGCCAAGGAGGTGCAAAGTAGCCCAGAGCTCCTGCAGGAAAATGCTGCCATATGGATAACTATGACGCACTGCAGAAGAGTCAACAGGAAAGAAACTTTTATGCAATCTGTACATTTTCACAAAGGTCAGTGCATACCTTCTTTCCCCCCCACCAAATATCACTGCACATATATGCATCAGTGCATTGCTGTGCACCTTCAGTCTTCTGCTCTCGTTGACCTAACAAATCTGGATGCCGCCGTATTTAGAGGCTTCCAAAGCAGGACTACCTGTCGGCTAAAGGAAGAATGTTCTAAGCAATCCTGACGGCAGCACTTAACAGCTGCCATAATCCTTGCAGCAACTGTTATTATCCCCTGGGGCGATGGAGCACAGATTACAATGGTGTGACTAAGGTAATGGGGCATCTTGAGCTGATGTTAAACACACACACACACACACACACACACACACACCACTCTTGATCCCCATGTTATTTCTTTTCTGGGTTTTTGCAGGCATGGTATTCATCACAACCATTTGGTTCTACAATAATAAAATAGAAGACAGAGCTGCCTGGTTGCTTAAACAATGTGAAGCCACTTTGAGAGTCCTCCTGCAGGCTGGGGAAATGTAGTTCCATTATCTAGGTATCCGGGAAGTTCTTTCCAGTCTTCTGCTGCTGTAGAACAAATGGCTGTGATGATTGTTATGGCTCTTAACAGCTACAGAAGACACAAACACGAAGGTGCACTGGGCTTTATCCAGTCTAACTTAGTTGAACATAGTTCCCATGGACACCAGTGGGACTTGGCATGATTCAAGCCCAACTATGTCTACTCTCTTCAATATGGCTTTTTTCCAGATAAGTGAGGTTAAGATTGCAGTCATGACTAAGTTTTCACATTGATTTCAAAGGGACCAAAGGTCAGACTATTTGCCTAGGGCCTTCTCCCTCTGGGCCCAAACTGCAAAACCGCTCAGAGCAAACACAAGGCAAGCAAAGGTTGTTGCTGCAGGAGGACCTCTTCATTCTAGGCTTTCCTTTTATGATCAGCAAGACATGAGAACAGGCAATAACAGTGAGGAGAATGAGGAGCAGGGTGGCCAGGACACATTGGGCGAGCAGTGGCCTTCTAACAGGGGCAATGACCTGGACAGGTGCCTGACAATGGCGTTGGGCCTGGACCTTATACAGTATTCTCTACTCTCAGCCACTAACCCTTCCATGCTAACCCAATCTCTCACAGTGATGCAATTTCTCCACTATAGTCAGGTGCGGCGTGAATCCAATGTAACCCACAGAGATGAGTATGTAGCAAGCAATCACAAAGCTACAAGTTGGCTTGTCCACTTCTACTATAGCAGGCAGAGGAAACTTTTCCAGCACAAGGACTGCATTCCTCTCTATGCAACTTTCCAGAGGCCACATGACAGTGGCAGGGGGGACCAAATTGAGAGGAGCAACAAATGCGAATTTTACCTTTGTACAGTAGGTTGGTTTCTACACACACTGGCGCACCCACCCTCTTTCCCCCATCCAGGCAAACAAGAGACATTCTCAAAGTTCAGAGTTCCAGTCAGGCACAACCACTCAAATGGTGTGTGTGCAAATAAGGTCTAGAAGGGTGTGTGGCTTCTGAGGGGTAGGGTCTGGGGAGAGTCCCAAGGGCCAGATAGAGAGCCCTGGAGGGCTGTATTTTGTACCCTGTACTGAGGCTCCCCATCCCTGGGCTATAGATTGGGGAAATAAGTGTCTAACCCTTAAATTTTAGCCCTTGAGGTGAGGAACGAGAGGGAAGCAAAGCTCTTTTCAGCTGTTCCCCATATTTTTATACTCCTTGAAAAGAAAAGTGAGTTATGCTGTGAAAGACATATTTCCATGTGATCATCAATAAAGTTGCTCTTCTCTCTGGTTTATGATGATATCCTTTCTCATTTGGAGGGAAGTGGGCTGAGCAAATTTGGCCAACAAATGTTCTTCTACCACAGCATTCACAGAAACACACACATAGATTTTTTAAAAAATTAGGGATGTCCTACTGTTCTGTTTTTGAAAGAAAACAGAAACAGCTCAGGAGCATAAAGAATTGCACTTAAAAGATATATCCTTTTATTGTTCATATAAAAACCATTTTAACTTATTGCCAATATAAAAGTGTTATTTAAAGATTTAAAACTGAGTCAATCTAAATGGGAAAATACCGGTAATTGCTGGAAATTCTCTGAGGTAAAATTTTTAGAAGCACCTCAGTGAGCCAGAAGCCCCAAACCTGCTCAGTGAGATTTCTGCTCTGCTCTGTTGTTAATTAACATTAAACTAATGCCTGCTCTGGGGTGGACAATCTTAGTTAGTGTCACAATGGAGTTGTGGGAAGAATCCATGGCAGAAGAACCACCATTTCCTAAACTCCACCTAGCTACACACCAGCCAGAGTGGAAGGGGAGGGGCCAGCTTTTTCTGTCCCATCTTTTTGTTCTTCGACTCAATACAGATAAAATAAAGTACTTCTTCATGCAGCACATAGTTAAACTATGGAACTTGCTCCCAAAGGAGGCAGTGGTGGCCACCAAGTTGGGTGGCTTTAAAAGATGACATGGCAAATCTATGGAGGATAAGGCTCCTAGCTGTGATGGCTAGGCTCTGCCTCCACAGTTTGAGGCATTAATGCTTCTGAATGCCAGTTGCTGAAAACTGCAAGAGTGAAGATTGCTGTTGTATCTGGGTCCTGTCTGAGGGTTTTCCACAAGCATCTGGAAGGCCATTGTGAAAACAAGTTGCTGGACTAGATGTCCTGATAGAAGGAAGTCACTGAGCGATAGACAGCAATTTAATGTCAAAGAAGATTGTTTGCACTTGACTTCCTCGAAAAATTAGAAAAGCTAACATCTAGTTGGAAATAGATATTAATTGGCTGTTATCGGGAATTACGGAAGTTAAATGGAAAGAGATGTGAAAATTGCTTAAATATCTCATGGCATTATATCAGGGAATTATCGCTTAATTAAGAGATGTTTTCCCCTGCAAAGGATTCTCCCTGGAGACCAAAACTGATGGAAAAAGAATAAAAGAAAAACATCCTCATGTTATGCAGAGATTATCTATATTAGGAGAAAGGTGCATCTTGAATTTGAGCTTCGTGAGCATGAGCTGAAATCCTGGTGTCAAATCACAAGCTGTTTAAAAAGCTAGATTTCACTTGTGTTGGCCATGAAAGTGAATTCTTCCCAGAGCTGTTTCACTATAGATCAGGCTAACCTTTGGTCCTCTGGATGTTACTGAACTACAACACTCATCAGTCCCAACCAGCATGGCCAATGGCAAGGGATGATGAAAGCTGCAGTTCAGCAGTATGTGGAAGGGTCACAGATTAGCCACCCCTACTCTACGTGCAGCAATTCTGTTTCTGGTTGCTGTGGTGGCATTTCCTATGTCTAGAGCCAGCATAGTATAGTGCTTAGAGTGTCCACTAGGACCTGGGAGACCACAGTTCAAAACCACGAAACTCACTGGGTGACCTTAGACCTGCCCTTGTCTCTCAATCTCACCTACCCCACAGGGTTGTTGGGATTAAATGAGGAGGGGGTGAACCATGTATACTACCTTGAGCTCCTTGGAAGAAAAGGTGTGCTATAAATGCAACAAATGTGCAAAAAAATGTGCAAAATGTGAAGGCAGACTTGCAACCGTAAACATGTGAACCTCTGAAGAGCATTGATTGGCTCCAGCTCTCTAAAATGTGTCTAATTTGTGTTTAGGAAATTAGCTAGGTTCCTGCTATGGAGGGCATGTGGAAGAAGTATCTGTTTTTTTAAAAAGCTGTTTCTTCCCCCTGGTACTTTCCTGCTATAGTAGCCAGAAACTGACTGCATAAATTGATCTGATTATTGTTCTTTTGGATGTTAAGGATGCTAAGGGTTCTGGTCATTGACAGTCTTTAGGGTACACAGAAGGGTTAGCGTGATTCCTGAAATCAGCACCATGAAATTTTGCACATATGCAAAGTAAAAGAGAAGTGGGGGACATGCTGCCCTCCAGATATTGACGGACTACAACTCCCACCATTTCTGAACAAAGCTCAGGCTGACCAACATGAGCTGGAGGGCCAGAAAATCCCTATCCCAGAAAGTAAAGAATGAATGCTGCTTCCTCAAAAGCAGCAGCTGGGGAAGGATTGGGCTTTCACAACTAATGCAGTTCATGCACACAGTATTCTGCCATCTGCTACCTGAGCTTGCATGTAAAATGTAAGGTGAGAAGCTATCCCCCATGATCTGAGGCCCACCAGTGATGAAAAAGCCCAGCATCACACATAAGGTTGTCAGATCCTGAGAACTCAGGAGCTTAAGTGCTCAGAAGCTTATTGCGCTTTTCCTTGTGTGGTTTCAAAATATGCCTTATTCATGTTTACCTGTCAGGGTGAAACTAGATGTTAATGTTGCTTTGCACATAATGTCATGTTTTAAACATGTAAATAACAGTCACTGGTGGGTGTGTTTGTGGTGATAATGATCAGAATTGCGGCAGGTAGGAAAGTGGAGGGTTAACCCATTTATTGCCTGCTGCATTCATGATGAATACTCCTCTTTTGAAGCTGTTAATTGCAATGGGAGGCATTTCCCCCCTCTGATTTATCAATTCATTCTCCATGCCTGATATAGTCCTGATAATTATCAGCACCTCAGAGCATGTTTGCAACTGTCCTCATCATTTGCTGCTCTCTGGGAGGGATTTGGAAGATGCTGGATTCTAACCCCAAAGTCTAGTCATACCTGTACCTCTTTCTCTTAGCTTTTAGCAAATGGTTTCTTTCCCTGAAATTCCGGGTTCCCAAAAATTCTGGGCAGAAGTCAAGCAAACAGCGGATCCTAAGATCTGACAACCCTGCAACACAGAAGAGGCATTAAAAAACACTCCCCCTATAACTGAATAATCAGTGTCTCCTTGGCTATTCACAGGCAGACTGTTGTGTGTGCAGCCCTGACTAATTCTGAGCTGGGAAAATAGAATGAGAGAGAGATGTAAACATGAAGCCTTATTAACAAGACAGATCTTATGTTTCATCTGTTCAGAAGATTAAGGGAAAGCTAGTGTGGCTTTTTAAAATTAAGGCTCTGTACACACTATACATTTAAAGCACATGGCTTCCCCCAAAGAATCATGGGAACTGTAGTTTGTGAAGGGTGCAGGAAACTAACTACCTGAGGGGCAAACTACAGTTCCCAGAATTATTTGGGTGGGTTTGAATTAAATGCATGGTGACTGTATACACCACCTAAGTTCCTTTCTAGCAAATTACTGGCTAGACAACTGCCTAGTTGACAAAAGCTTTGGGGAGATTTCAGCTGTGATCCGGCCATCAAGGCCATCAGTCTTTCTAGTCAGTATTTTTGCAGCTCACACTTGCCCATACGACACCTCTTCACATTTTCCTGCATTCATGTCTTCTTTTGTAAATTCCTGATCCAAGCACACACGTTTGTTCCTTTTATTTTATTCTATTGATTTATAGCTTTTTCTTTTGGTTCAAACCACAAAAGGCAGCTTGCATTACAGCATGACAGCCCCCATAAAAAAGCAAACACATTAAACATTAATAAAAACAACGATTAAAACTTCAGCAAAGTCAACAGACCCAACAGCATGACTACTGAACGAACTTTGTTGTTGTTATATTGTTACGGCTGAAGGTCAGCCACAGTTTTGTTAGATGGGTGGCCGTTTCACAGTCTGTTATGGTCAGCTGAAGTTTTGTCAAAATGGAGTTAATGGTTAGGTTGGAGTGACTTTGTTTTTGAATGACAAAACTCATCAGGTCTGGGGAAGGTAACACACACACACACACACACACACACACACACACACACACCCATTGAGGGAAGAGGAAACAGGAACATTTAAAAAAGCTGGTCAAAGGGCTATCTAGCCCAGCATCCTGTTTTCCATGGTGGCCAACCAGATTCCTGTGAGAAACCCAAAAGCAGATCATGAGGGTATTAGCCTCTCCAACTGTTGCTCCCCAGCGACGCCATGATTCAGGAAGTGTCATGATGGCTATATGTTTGGCAGCCATTTATCCTCCATATTAAAATGTCTTGCATTATAATATGACATCTTGGGGTAGCAAATTTCATAGTTTACTTAACTACGTGCCCTGTGAAGAAGCACTTCCTTTCGCCTGTCCTGAATCTCCCACCATTTAGCTTCATTGGATGGCTCCAGGCCATAGTATAATGAGAGATGGAGAAAAAACTTTGCTCCGTCCGCGCCAGGCATAATTATATCAACCTCTATCCCGAACACTGAAACCCACATCAGGCATAATTATATCAACCTCTATCCCACCTCTGTCTCACAGGAAAGTTGCTTCAGCCCCTGATTACGTTGGCTGTCAAATGCCAATGCATAAATAAATAAAAATGTGTGTATGTGTGAGAAACAGCAATTGGCAGTTTTTTCAGAAAGGAAGGGGAGAGCCGAGAATTTCTAGCTGAAGTTAGCTGTTACCGAGTGGGTGGAACTTAACAGGTGGCATGTCTCTGAGTCCTCGTTGCTGAGAATCACAAACAGAAAGAGTGTTATTGCACTCATGTCCTCCTTGAGGCCTTCTCACAGGGATCCAGCTGCCACTGTGAGGGCAGGATATTGGACTAGATGGGCCTTGGCCTGATCCAGCAGGGCTCGTCTTCTTTTCATGCCGCCCAAGGTGCTCTTTGAGGGTTTACTTAGTAGGAGCACCCATCTTTCCCCAAGCATACTTGTATATTTTGTAAATATAGCAACCATCACAGCTAGACCATATGTCTCTGGTATGCTTTCATCCAAAGGAAATTAAATCCATCAACACCATCAGCCTTCTTCCTGTGCAGAAACTGTGGCGCGTGCAACAAAATACTTGGTGCACACATGCCAAGTCACAGGGAACATAGACCTAAAAGGCACATACAGCATTCAGAGACAAATTTTAACAAATTTGGGTACTGCAAAATTTTCATTTTTGTTGATAATGAACTCTCTGCAGCCAAGCAAATGTTGTTGACATGCCTGAACTGCATGCTTAATAGAATTTTTATGGGGAATAATGGTTGGTCTGAGAGCCAATGCTGATTAGCACATATTCCCAGCACTGTGTTAATAGCTAATAATGCCGCCATTAACCTCTGTCACCACAGCCTTGTGGATAATTCATGTTAAATGGACAGAATCTTTTTCAAATGCAACAACCAGAATTCCAGACCGTACAGGTGCATGGCGGTAGTAACATAAACAGGAGTTGGTTTGCTAGCAGTCAGATATTGGCCTAAATGATATTCTTACTTGCATCAGCAAACTGGCTGCTGTAAGTGAATCGAGAGCTAAACAGAGAAACTGCTTCAAGATGCTTTATGCCATGCGATATGGGCGATATAACAATATATGATGGAAGATAATAGAGTGGGAATGGATGACTTACATTTAGTGATGCAAGACTAATTTGGAGAGTGAGTACTTGATTTCAACCATGGTAAATACAGTGCTTGAATGAACTCATCAAGGAAATGTCCATAATGGCCCCTGCTGCAAATGGCACATTACTCAAAATTGTGTTGCCTTTAGAATAGCAGTGACAACAAGGCATGGGGGAGAAATTCAATTCAGTACACATTTAAAGCCAAATCTGTCAAAGTTGCACTTTCTGAAACAATGTGAGAACAGCATTACAGCCATCATTCACAATTTGCACTTATTCAAAATTTGTGAGGCAGTTCTCCAAACAACCAATATTTACAAAAATGCACATTCCAGGGTAAACAGTGCATAAAAGGGTATATTAGTGTAATACAAAAAGACATTATATTGTGGGGAACCGCTTGAAAAACTGTGTGCATTAGTCAAAAGTGCATACAGAAATGTGTTTATTAGAATAAATTTGCCACAGAACGCTGATTAAGTTTAAAATAAAAAATCAGAAATTTTGGCAGAAATGCGGAGAACCGAATTTAAGATTAGTGGGTCCCAGGATTAGATTACCACCAGGCCACAATATCATCAGAACTATAGTGTCCAGATCAAGGGAAGTAATAGTACCACACTTTTCTGCCTTGATCAGACCACACCTGGAATACTGTGTCCAATTCTAGGCACCACAATTTAGGAAGGATGTTGATAAGCTGGAACATGTGCAGAGAAGGGCAACCAAGATAATCACGGACCTGGAAACTAAGCCTTATGAGGAACGGTTGAAAGAGCTGGGTATGTTTTGCCTGAAAAAGAGGAAATCGAGAGGAGATATGATAGCCATCTTCAAATATGTCCATTTAGTGACAGGTCAGTTGTGACCCTCCACAACAGCAGTAATTGGTGATGACACTATCATTCTAGCATTGCTAAGTTAATTAACTCAGTTAATTAACTATCATCCTAGCATTGCTAAGTTAATTGTTTCTAACATATGGCGGGACGCGGGTGGCGCTGTGGGTAAAAGCCTCAGCGCCTACGGCTTGCCGATCGAAAGGTCGGTGGTTCGAATCCCCGCGGCGGGGTGTTCTCCCGCTGCTCGGTCCCAGCGCCTGCCAACCTAGCAGTTCGAAAGCACCCCCGGGTGCAAGTAGATAAATAGGGACCACTTACTGGTGGGAAGGTAAACGGCGTTTCCGTGTGCTGCGCTGGCTCGCCAGATGCAGCTTTGTCACGCTGGCCACGTGACCCGGAAGTGTCTCCGGACAGCGCTGGCCCCCGGCCTCTTGAGTGAGATGGGCGCACAACCCCAGAGTCTGTCAAGACTGGCCCGTACGGGCAGGGGTACCTTTACCTTTACCTTTAACATATGATCCTTGGTAGTACTTCTTGTCAAAAACAGCCCACAGCCATGATTTTTTGGGTAGATGGTCCACATCTGTGAATTTTCAGAAACTGAACCTTGAAAGTAAGCTGGAGGCTGTATAAGATTAAATTCACATATGGAGGATCCTTGCTTTTTAACTGCAGCATTGTCAGGCTCGTGTGTGTGTGTGTGTGTGTGTGTGTAGAGACATCACAGACCATTGCCAGGAGTTTTATACTACCTCCCATCTTCTACAACATGTTTAGGTAGCCATTAACTTGACTGAGGTTAATACTGGGCAATAGTATGATGGAGAGGCTCCATGGCTCCAGTGGTAAACCATGAGCTGTGCATGCAAAGTGTTCAGTCCTTAGCACCTCCAATTCAAAGGATTTCAGGCTATAGGGATGGGTAAGATTCATCGTCAGCCAGAATAGACCAGGATTCCACAACCTAGTGCCCTTCAGATCTTGGTGGTCTATAATTTCTGACCATTGGTCATGTTGGCTGAGGTCAATGGGAGTTCAACAATGGGAGGGTATAAGGATGGCGAAGGATGGCATAAATTCTACTGGAATAGATAGACCAATGGTCAGAATAAAAGAGTTTCTAGTGCTCATATTTATTTCCTAAGATGCTTTTCACTTTTTTCTCCATCTCGTATCTAAACTTTATGCTGCTCACCAAGCCCAATTTCCCACATTTTTCTAAAGTCATGCTGTGGCTTCGGTTTTGTGATATGACAATATTTCACTGTTGGTACTTTTGATAGGATGTAATTTATTATTTTTGATGATCTGTCACAGGTAACCCAGTGAAGAAAATCATTGTTGTAATACCAATTTTGTGTTCCCCCTGCGATTAATTGAAAATGTAGGTCAACATCTACTTCACACTGATTATATTAAATGCAAGGTAGGTCTCTCTCTCTCTCTCTCTCTGTGTGTGTGTGTGTGTGCGTGTGTGTAAGCTGCATAACAATAACTATTACACATTTATTATGTTTTAAAATAACAGTACTCTTTCAACTCTGGCAACTGATTTGTGAGTGTACAAGGGATTTTTTTTATGCATGTAAACATCCCATTTCAAGAGAGCAACATAATGAAAGCACTATTTTTCCTTTGGAGATTCAGTAATTGCCGTGCGATAAACACGCAGGCCTGGGTACAACTAATGAGTGGACTTAAATATAGAAACTAGTAATTAAATCGTGCTTTCTTACCACTCTAATTGGTATTTAATTCATGCACCTGATTTTTCAGGTGTGTGTATGCACTCATTAAACATGACCTCCAAGAAAGTTAGAGATGCCAGAGAAGAAAGGAGGCAGAATGACAAGTCTGGTGAAGTGAAGGTTACCCTTTTCCTCTTGTGCTGGGAAATGCTTCCCTAAGTACTGTAATTACACAAAACAGAAACGGTGGGTCAGCTTCAGGAACTTTTCACATTAGGCAGCATGACCACAGCGCCTGCCAACTCCACTGCTATTCAAGACTTGTCAGCATTTCTCTTCTAAATCTTTGTTTAGAACTTTTTATATATATGAAAAATTGCACTCTAGCTGCAAATGTGTTTCGCTCGCCTGCCAGAAACTGTTATTTAAGGTGCTGTTGTGCATGTATTTTAAAAAGCATCTCTCCCCCCCCCCCCGCTTTTGTGCCTTCAGTTTCTCAGACAGAAAAGCAGCTTTCCTGCTGGTGCCCATCTGAGCAGTAGTCCAGAGCCCCAGTTAGCAGAATAAGCAGAAGGATCCCTCAAAACAATGGGGCTGCCTAGCCACATTTTGAAGTAAGTATAGCAATGCGCATTACCATCTACAGAGTTCCAGAGCCTAAAATGACCTAGCTGCACCCTTGGTTTTGCATAGAGCTATTCGGGGACATCTAATTTATTGATGGCCTACCAGCAACTTATGTTCTTCTTCTTCTTTTCCTCTGGCAATTTGGTGGGCCTTTTAGAAGCCCTACAGCATGGATGAAGAGTATTTTGAAGGCTAAGGGTCACATTCCCTTATGAACAACCTTCCAAGGGCTACATACCAGTGGAGGGTGGAGCCAGAGGCAAAAACTTGCCAATAGGCCAGCTTCTACACACACACACACACACACTATCCTTTATTTAGGCAAGGACACATTTCAGCCAGGCAAAAATACTCAAGTAAGATGAGAAGCAAGGTTGGTGAGTATGTGATCTGGGGAGAGGGGTTGTAGATAGTGGGGGGTGGAAAGTGGCCCAAATAGAGTTCCAGGTCTCAGACAGAGGCTCCTCACTCTTGCCGGATTTGACCAAGAGGCTTCCAGTTGCTGATCTCCACATTGCCAACATTTAGAATAAAATAAACTAAATTGAAATGTGTGAACATCTGGAGTAGGAAGACAAATGAATTAATTTTTTGTATGAATGTATCTTGGTTGGGAGGGCTAATGAATTTGGAATTACCATACTTTCCCATGTATAAGACGAGGTGATTTTTTTTACTCAAATATTATGTTTAAAATTGAGGGTTGTCTTATACATGGATAGTGCATTGGGGGGACATGGGATTGGTTGGTGCCACAAGCCTGATATTGTCTGCAGCATGTTATTGGTAGTTGCAGCAAGGGGTGGTGTTGATTGGCTGTGGCTGTGGCAATTGGGCGGGGATTGGCTTATTCTGCCAGCAATGGGACAGAAAATTGTTGGCTTTTGCTGGGCGATCCTCCCCCCAAAAAGCTCAACAACTCTGGGCAATTTGGAGTCCCCCAAAATAGGGGGCTTCTTATACACGGAAAAAACCCGGTAACTAGAATATTTATTATTACCACTAAAACTGGTTATATCACACACAGAATCATTATCTTATTTCCTAGGCCGTAACCCTCAAATGGTTTTGGTAGCACAGACAATATCCCCAGTTAACTAAATACCCTATGCAAATGATGTACCATTAGTAGGGGAATGCTTAATTCACAAACGTATCTTAAATATTACATGCCTGCAAATTACACAGAGCAAAGCTGTCACAAACTGTGCCTCCAAAGAAGAAAGATTCCCAAAGGGAAAATTGTTGTTTTCATAAATAAATTGTGTACACAGGGATCCTCTTGTTCTCCAAATATCCATGTGATTAATCATTAAATATCCTTGTGTTATCAACGCAGGAAGCAAATGCCTTAATATTCTCTTTGTTTCCTTTCCAAGTTGTGGAAAAGGGTGTATGAAATGACAGCCATCTTCTAAGAAAAAGAAAGTTAAAAGAAAGTGTTCCAAATTAGGCCAGTGGTGGCTAGGATGCTATTCTGGCTCTTATAGCAAATCATATGGCCCTGCAGACTAGGGATGCACATATCTGTTTTGGGTTTTCTCAGTTTTTCATTTTTACAGTTTTAAGTTCAGCTCTACACATTTCCACAACAACTGGCTTTTTTTTTTTTTTTTTAGAAAAAAAGTGATTAACTCATGACAGTTAATCACAACTTTTATATGCAATTTTGCATAATATGCATATTTTTGCAAAGCTATCTCCCTTAAAATAATGCATTTTTAATCTTATTCCCCCCTAAGATATGTATTTTTACTTGCAATTTACACCAGTGTGTGAATTTTTGTGCACATTACTTGGCCGGGGAACTGAAGGGCAAAATTCACAGATGTGCAAATTTCAAAGGCTGTACAATGCATTGTTTTGGGAAGGGCACATTGTGTAGGTTCACTTTTAAATGTGAGCTGAAACAAATTGCCCCTCCATTGGCATTTCAGATTCAGTTGGCATTTAACAGTTAAGCACACTATAACAGCTGGTATAGGGGGATCTATCTTCTCATGGAATGAATTGAGATGTCTACATGCACAGAAGCTCTGCATGCATACTGGTGAATACATGCTACTGAAATATATGAGTTTCAACTTGTTGTGATTTTGTAAACAGTGAGAGAAACTCATATTTTGCTTTGCAAGCCTGAGATAAGGACTACGGATGATAAATCACCTAGTTCAATTATGACAGCAATGGCAATGGCATACACGAATTCCACTGGGCTTTCTTTTTCTGGATTTCCTTTTTCTTTTTCCAGATTTCAAAGTTGTAGAGTGCTCTCTTTGTTAACTTTTGGCATGAAAGTGTATACCAGCAGCTTTCATCCTTTAAAGAAACTCCATTGGCCATAAAAACAAGCAAAGATCCCTCTCTTGCAGAATCAAGTCACTTTCTCTTTACTCCCAATTTTAATTACAGTGGCAACATTAATGAGTTGAGCAGCCACATCTATTCTTCCTCCCACACCATTCTTGGGAACAATTTGCTTTTAGACTAGGTTTGGGATTTCACTTCTGGGCAATGTTGCTTGCAGCAAGTAGGCAGTGGTAATATGTTATGAATCATGTTTGAACGGTTTGCAAAAAAGAAAAACCCTCCCATTTTGTTTTATTTGAAAAATAAAATATTAATGTTTTAATTAAAGAAATTGCAACTCTTTAGGCTAGGAAGGCAGAATGAGGTCGTGGAAGAGAGGCACTTTTAGGACAAGTTTTGTCCAGGAGGTAGGAAAGGATCCTCTCTCAGTGGCAGCTGGTGACCACTAGACCTGGTAGGGCTGCTAGAAGGCCATGGAATGTAGCCAATAAGGTCACGTGGGCATGGCCAAATTCTGGTTTTCTCCCCATTCTTCTCCCTTGTAAACTAAACTAGAATATGTTCTACAGTGGTACCTCAGGTTAAGTACTTAATTCATTCCAGAGGTCCGTACTTAACCTGAAACTGTTCTTAACCTGAAGCACCACTTTAGCTAATGGGGCCTCCTGTTGCTGCCGCACTGCCGGGGCACGATTTCTGTTCTCAACCTGAAGCAAAGTTCTTAACCTGAAGCACTATTTCTGGGTTAGCAGAGTCTGTAACCTGAAGCGTATGTAACCTGAAGCGTATGTAACCCGAGGTACCACTGTACTTTGGTTCAGAAGGGGGTCCCTACTGTCACAGTTGCTTCTCTGGCATGGGAGAAATGTTGTGTGGTCTCCACCTTTTCCAGTTCTTTTCCTGTCCTTCTTTCTAGAGAAACAGTGGACACAGTTTTATTAAAACTTAGTACCTCCAGAGCTTTAGTCTTATGCTCGTTTTCATGAATGTGCACACAGTTAAAGCATACCTCCTCGATAGCAAACAGGTACGCAGGTCTCTGCTCATTTAGCAATGCTTTCTCAATCCTGGTTTTTTGGTGTGAGTTTTTTTTAAAAAAAAGCACAACATGCTGGAAACTTACATTTCATAGGTCATGGATCTGATTCGTTGGGGAGACACCACAGTCCTGTTGGCACTTGGGAAGTAAAGCACACACACTCATCAGTTTTATTTCAAACCATGCAGGCAAAAACAAGTTATGTCATTGTGATTTAATATGATTGACAAGTTGGTGGCATCGTCCACCTATCAAATTTGTCCCATGGAGATGTGTGGAGAAAAGGACCTGGTCTGTCATCCAGCTCTGGTTCCCCTCACCTGCGCTATTGCTTCAGAGGGCAGGACTAGAAATAATGGGTAGAAATGGCAAGGAAGCAGATTTTTTTATATACTGTATGAGAAGCTTTCTAATGGTAAGTGCTGGTGACAACAGAACAGGCCAACTTGGGCTGTATTGGACTCTTCTTTGATGGAAGAATATAAGCAGAGGTTGACTTCCGGGTTGGCACCTCCGGCAATGGCTGAATTCCTCTGATCGGGAGGAATTTGCCTCGTGGAAATTTGGGTCTGGCCGCCACGGCGGAGGTGGAGACCCACAAAGAATCACAGGCGGGTGAAGCCTGTGAACGTGGGATTCGGCTGACACCTTTTGTGCCTCCCCTACTCACGGGGAAACCCGGTTTCGGGGATCCGGAGCGACGTGGGGTGAGCGGCGCGGTGCTTCGAATTGACTGCTTCTTCCACGGAGCGAAGCCGCATAGCTGTTGCCGGAGAGCGCTGATTTTTTCCTGTGGACAATTTGATCTTAAAGCAACTACCCGTGAGTAGAGCGGAGAATTGGATTTTTAAACGTCTTAATTTGGTGTCGAAACAGGGAGGTCTAAAACAGGAAGTCCACCTTCCCCTTTTGTAAATAGACTGAAGCAATGAGGATGCAAGCTGAAGCCTCGGAAAGCCTATTGTAAAGGACTAAATTTCCATCGGTAAAAAATACTAAACCCCCCTTGGTGGCAGGAGAAGAGGGGGGAAAGTTTTGGACTGAGTATACCTGCAGAAGAGAGTGAACAGAGTTAAAATACCACCGCTCTGATCCTGGAAACGGGCTGCCAACAGGACTGACGTGTTCTGGAATGCTTATTGATCATGATTAGAACGTTCACTGACAGTTAAATAAGGAATACATTGTTTCCACTGTCTCCGTCTGCGTTTAAAAAGGAGTAAAAGTAACAGAAAATTGAAACTAACTTTATTGTTTGAATTGAGTTTAAAAGGACTAATACAAATAGAAACTGTTTCCCTCTAGAGGAACTGTTTCCCTCTAGAGGAAGCCTTTGAAACTGTTACAAGAGTTGAGCTGGGGGAATTCCCAGCTGCAAGATAAAAACCTTTGAGATTCTGGGGACCTTGAATCGGTTAAGAATGTTGACAGAAGAGGCCTTAGTGGATGTATTATGTAAGATAAGTGACTTATTGGAACAGCTTCACAAAAAGGTGGATGTGGTAATTACCAAAATTGACAATTTGGGACAAAAAGTGAACACCAGTACAGAAACTATTCAGAAACTGACACAGGAATCTACTTTGACATGGCAAACTGCGGAGAAGGCTAGGGAGAAAGTTATTGCCGTTGAACCTAAAGTAACACAATTGGAGAGAGAGAAAGTCCCAGCCTTACAGATGCAATTTGATGACCATAAGTTGATGCCTGCTATGATTGAATTTAAAGAAAATCAGATTTCGAGGATCAGAGCCCTACCTGAACTGGAGAAGGAAAGTTTGATAGATTTCCTCACACAGGAATTTGATGATTTTTGGGACCGGGACTTGGGTCAAGAAGAGATTAAAACTGTGAGGGCCTTCGGACTTGGAAGAGGAAGGAAAAAAGAGAAGAACAAAATAAGAGACTGTTGGAACTACCAGAAGAACTTAGAAGAACAACAGTCAAGAGTGGAAATTTTGAAAGACGTCCTGAAATACCTTTTGGATCTTAGATTTAACTACGGAGATTTGGTTGCCCTGTCGAGAAGGAATAAAATCATCTTTAGGTGGGAGATTCCCCAAGATCTACTCTTTAGCCTCGAAGGAAGGAAAATGAAAATAAGATCAGTGGAAGACAAAGTAAAGCTCATGTATAAATATGAAGAAGACTCGAAGTAGGGACTTGGAAAAGAGTTAAGAGCATCGGACAGAAGATCACCAGGTTGATGGACTATAGGGAATTGGCGGATATGACTGGCAGAATCTGGGACCAGGGAGAAGAGTCGGTGGAAGAAGATTGGAAAAAGTTTAAAGACTATTTATAAAAATATTGCAAAATTAATGAGTGTTAGAAAAATGTTGGAAAGGAGTTATATGGCTTTAGTAGAAATGTTATAAGGAATTAAGTACAGTGGTGACTCGCAAGACGAAAAGAATCAGTTCCGCGATTCTCTTCATCTAGCGGTTTTTTCGTCTTGTGAAGCAAGCCCATTGATGGCTTAGTGGATTAGCGCTATTAGCGGTTTAGCGGCTTTTAGCGGCTTATCAGTTTAGCGGATCAGCTGATAAGCGGCTTAGCAGCTTAGAAAAGGGGGGGAGGGGGGAAAAATCGGAAAAACTCGCAAGACATTTCATCTTGCGAAGCAAGCCCATAGGGAAATTCGTTTTGCGAAGCGCCTCCAAAACGGAAAACCCTTTCGTCTAGCGGGTTTTCCGTCTTGCGAGGCGTTCGTCTTGCGGGGCACCACTGTACAAATAGATTATTAGAGTATTAAAGGGAAAATAAGGTTAAAATATGTTAAGACAATTATATATTAAAGGGAAAAATAAGGTTAGAATATGTTAAGATAAATTACAGGACAGAAAACAGAGGAAGATGGAAAGGAATTGCTGAAACAATTAATTAAAGTGGAATACAAAAAGGGAGGTGTGAGGAGGTCGTTGAAATAAGTAAATGAAAGTTAAGATACTGAACTTATTAGATGTGTTTTAAATTGTGTTTGTTTGGTTTTGTTAAAATTATGTTTTGGGGTTGGTGTTGTGTGGTGTCTTTGTTTTTGTATTGAATTGTATTGTTTTGTTTAATTTTTTTTCTTTCTTTTGTAGTCTTTTTTTGTAGTCTTTAAAATGTTAATAAATATTATTTTTTTAAAAAAGAGAATATAAGCAGAGGTTGGACTTCCATCCATCAAGGATGCTGGAGTTGTATCCCTACATTGTAGGCCCTGTACAGAGCAGTGATCTAGGGTAGATGGCATCCAAGATCCCTTGGAGAATTTCAACACTGGACTAAGTAAATGTCCCATAGCAGCATACTGCTTGTGCTAGTGGAATGGCTTGTGCAAGAGAAGGGCAGGGAGCCAGTATGGTTCTTGTGACTGGTTGTGCGACAGATTGCTGTATCCCTGATACTACTGCACCACAAGCTTCCACTAACCCAACTGTTGTGTTGGATTTCACATTGTGCAACCCTTCTTCTCACCCTTATGTTAGCACAACAGTTAGCTAACAAGTTAGCACAAGTTAACGGGGCAGGTCATAGTCCAAAACATTTGGAGGACATCAGGTTGGGGGAGGCTGTTGTTGAGAAATGCATTGGATCTATTTTTATTCCATTCCATTATCATATCTCACTGCTGCCAAGTCTTCAGATGAAAATGCCAGAGCAGAGTAGACATCCCCAAATGTTTTCCATCTGTATTAGTCAACCACTGCAAAAAATGACAAGCATGTTATGTAAAACCTGAGGGTATGAAATTACAATGTCAGGGCAGGCAGAACTTTAAACCCAAAGATAAAGGTCTAGAGTAGAAGAACCAAATATTTAAGAGTTATTGAGAAGCGTAGAGAAGATGCAACACACAAACCCCCGCCCCCAAACACTAGGTAATACTGTAGAAATGTACCTATAGCTGCAGTTTAACCCAGGTCACTTCTCAGATGTATCCCTGCTGATGAGAATTGTCTGTTTCACGTTATCTCCACTCTCTAGCTTGTAAGAGTTCTGTTGATCTAATGTGCAGGGAATATAAAAATGCTTTGCCTTCTAGCTTCTCTGCATTCCCTTCTTGATACTTTGCCTCTGGGAAGATATAATCTGATCCCTCTAGCAATGCCACTGTTTGTAATCTAATTAGTGCTGACCCCCATTCACACCTGCCATGTAAAGGTGTGGTTTTTTTTGACATTGAACATTTCCTCTCTTACATACACACATAGAGTGTGTTGTGTAGCCTGAAATCACATTTCTAGTCCCCCCCCTTAAACATTTGCTGACCCAATAAAAAGACATTGCTTAACTTGTTCTGCAGTAACAGCAGCAACAACATCCTAAGTGTGGCTACTCAGAAGTAAGTCCCATTGACTCCCAGGGGAGCTTAATCTCTGGTATTTGTGCTGAGAAGCACAGCCATGCAGCCCAATTTTAGTTCTCAGTATAATGGGACTTAATCATCTGTAAGAGTGATTATGACTGTAGCCTCAGGCTGCAATATAAAGTGTTGTCTATTAGGTCTTAGAGAAACCAATGGACTTCTTAAGACACAGGCTTGGACAGGAGGGGGCAGGGAATCAAGGGCTTGAAATCCAAACCAGAGAAGAATTGCTAGCTTAGGCCTTGTGGAATTTCTGCCGCCACCCTTGCCCCATGCAAGGTAAATGGACTGGCTTTGGTCCGTTAGTTTGCATAGTGGTGGGTCAGTGAACTATGCAAGGGTAATTTTTGAATTTGAAAAAGGAATCCAACCTCATTTGAGGACCCATCATATTTCACTCTTGCTGGGTCCCCTTCCCCCAATACAAGACAATAAAGTGATTTCACTCAATTGAATTCTTGACTTATATACTAAATTTTATTCCGCCTTTCCATGAGAATGTGCATGAGGCCGCTAACAACAATAAAATGAATGCAAAAAAAACTATCACAATAAAAAAGTCACCATATAACAATGAGATCAGATAAAAACAAATCAATGAAACAGTGGCCAATTAAAACCAGCACAAGGACACACACACTTGCAACACATAAGTTAGCTAGTGAGAGCAAAGAATGGTCTAATTAAGAAGGGTTGTCAGAGGAAAGTGATGAGAGAAGGATCTAAATGAGCATCCCCTGGGAAAGGACGTTCAGAGCCTAGGAATAGCCATTGAAAAGGCCGCCTCCCTAGTTTCTTGAGAGATTAGAATGTGCACTTGGTATATTGGCAGGAAAGAAGTCATTTCTCCCAAAGATCTTAAAAACCATGCAGCTGTGCATGGGTTGGTCTTTTAGGTATCCTGGTTCCAAGTCATTTAGGGCTTTAATAGAGTTGGAACCAGCTCTTTGGATTGTGTCTGTTATAATAGCAGGTGCTGTCTCCAGTCAGCCATTGGCAGTTTCTGAACACTTTTCAGATTCAGCTCCACAGGGACCTTAGCTTTTGGAGGGGGCTAGGAGTCTGGACAGGTGAGATGAGAGGGAATTTTTATGAGTTCTTGGATCATCTGGGATGAGGAATTGTTCAGCAACAACCTCAGCAGTATGGAGGCGAGGAAAGATTTCATCAGTACCCTGGACAGCTCTGTGCAGGTTGGAGGCTACATAAGAGCAGAGCACAAATGTTAACTGAACAAAGCCTTTGTGTCAAAATCAGCTCCTGGGGCTTGGTGGTAGGGATATCAGAGAATTCTCATGGAAACAGAAACAAGAGCTGAAATTGCGGGTGTTCACATATTCATTCAATGTCTGGAATGGAAATCAATCCACCGAAACCCATTGGTATTCACCGTTGTTGCTGCTCTCAGTCCACAAACAATGCGTAGTGGATTACATCCCTCACTTTGCATTACATTCCTTTGCATTGGAATAAATGGGGCGGAATAACATAATGATAATAAAACACACATAACTGACATAATTATGTAAATTATGAAAGTTTTGCAATTTTGCCATGGTGGACCATGAGACGAATAACTGTTTTGGCAGAAGATGAACTGCTACTGAATGGAAACAGCACTGCATTGCAGAAGGGAAATGGACATCTCCTCACATTCGTAGCCCAGGGCACAGTCTCAGCTTCCCTCCACATATTCATCATATAATATATTTTACATGAATAGGGTTCCAAATACAACTCTATTTGTTTTTCTTGGCAAAGATTATTCTTTCTCCAAACACAGTGATGCAGGCTCATAATTAACTTTTGTACTCTCAGATGGACCCAATAACATTAGAGCATTCATCTTAAATTTAGTAGTCACATCCAATTTCACAGAAAATACCAATAAATCTTTTATTTCAGATACTTTTAAACCATTATTTATTTAGCTGCTTACCCTCGACAGCTTAGTGTACATTTGCAAGCAGTAAGAGATGTCATATAAAGGCACTGAATACCTACATATTAATGCACTCTGTCTGCTAACCAATACCAGAATGATCAGAGCATTAACCATGAAAACATAAAGGTTTGGCCTTCTGAAATATGCAGTTCAGGGACTCAGCAATGCCCTTTTACATCTAGACCTTGATTTAAGAGGCACCGTGGCTAAAAGCTTAGGAGATTGTGTGCCTGCTGCTGCTGCACTTTAGAAGGCTGAACTGAAATGAGTTCAGGGTGAAATGCTTTTCTTCATTTTAGTGCAGAATGGGTTAGGAACGCTAGTTAAATCTACATCTCAGGGTTTCGCTCTCTAAAGAACAAATTAGAATTTAGATCACAGCCACTATTTCATTTTCATGCACAAGAGGGATCCTCTTGGCAGGATCGCTGTGCCTTGAACAGCTGCCTGGCTGGAAGAATTTCAAAGAGGGCACTTTTCCCATCATGGAGCTGTCATTCTGGGAGCTGTGCTTTTCAAAAAGGGAGCCCTCAGCTCACCCTCAGCCTGGGAGTAGCCAGGGGCACCAACTGCTGGGGGCTGATTCAAAAAATCAGGGGGTAGAGGAGACCGAGGTGGCACAGCTTCAGCGGCCAAGTCCTGCTCCTCCTCCTGCCATGGAGGGGAAGGAGGGTTGAAGCAGGTGGCAGCAGCAGGAAGAGGAAGAGGAGGAGCCACCAGCCGTTGAAGCCATGCTGTCGCCATGTTCAGCTCCACATGCTGGTTCTTTCCGATGTCTTGAAGTTGCGCGTGCGATGTTGGGACATCACACACATGCGATGTCACGTGCACAACATCACTGCTGCCCCCATCACCCTCGCATGTTGGCGCTTCAGGGAGTAGCTATTTCAATTGTAGCTTTCAATCATTGCCAAAGTTATTCGGGATGGACCTGCCTATAGAAACTACAGTATATTAAGATAAATTATTAGGATAAAAACAAGGATGAAGGATTTGCTGGAATATCTAACTGAATCAGAATATAAAGAGGGGAGGTGTGAGGAAGTCAAGGAAATAAGTTAAAGAAGCAAAGTTATGTAAAGGTTTGACTTTTTTGACTTTTTGATTGTATGTAATTTTATCTCTTTTTTTTCTGTTTTCGCTCTCTTACTTTTTCCTGGATGTGATTTGCTTTTATGTACTGTTTTGTTTTCTTTTTTGATTCTTTTTGTAACCTTTAAAATTTGAATAAATATTATTTAAAAAGGAAAAAAAAGAACAGAAAAGACATCCTCTATGAAAGCAGAGAGAAACTGAACAAAGGAACAAAGGAAACAGGAAACCACTAACGTCACATCCCGTCTCTCTTTCCCGTGAGACTGCAAGGTCTCTGGAATGTAAACAGAGTCCTGTGACTCCACGCAGCTGCTCAGTGAGAAACAGAAACTAACAGTGTGAACAGCAGGGGGAAGGGAACTACTTGGAAATGCAGTGGTGGGAAATGGCCTTGTTGCATTTCAAGCCACTAATGTGAACATAGCCCAAAGAAGATGATCTGCATTCAATCAGAGAGGGATCTTGAGCACCACCCTTCCTCCTCTCAATCAGCCTTCTGAAGCTGTATACCTCAATGGGAAATGACTTGTTGATAATCACCCCATGCTCCATCTATTCTAGGGGATCTCTCTGGCCTTAAACTTGACAATTGTGAGGTTTGTTTTGCTGGGATTATCGTGCTTTAGCTATAGTGCATATGCAAGGTTGTGATTTGGGGCCTGACACGGCAATAAAAGAAGATAAATGGAAGATATGAACTCCCTAGGCAAAGTGGCAATTAATATGGCAGATTGATGCTAACATAGTGGAATCAGGGACATGTAGAGGAGAAAGGCAAGAAGGAGAGAGAGAGAGAGAGAGAGAGAGAGAGAGAGAGAGTCCAGCAAACCTTGAAACGAAAGCATTAATATTGTTGAATCTGCATGATCAGGACCTCCATTAGTCAAAACCTCCGATGATTTCCTTCCGTTCCACAGCAGCTACATATTTATATAATCCTACAATGATTGTTTGTTTCTTGTTGCTTTAAAAGCTTCCTGTTTATGTTTTGGAAGAACATTTCATTCTTCACATTAGAACTAATGAGGTTGTTCTGTTTTATGAGCAATAACATAATTTCTTTTACAGCTCTTTCCTCTTATTCACATTATTCCAGCTTGTGTTTCATTGTAGAATTAGGCACACTGGACTAGACTATGTTGTTGTAAGGTCAAGCCAGAACCCCACTGAAGTAAATAGGCCTTTCCCAGTATTGGAATTTGTGGATCATTGTGTCTGCATATGGTCCTACATAAAACAACAACAGTTATGAAAGGCTTTGGGGTGATCCTGCCATTGATTTCAACAAGAAGAGGCTGAGGTCCTTTGAGAGGCCTGTGTTTGAGATCGATGTTGCTCTAAACCTTTCTATAATTCACGAACTCATGAGTTGAATTTCAAGATGTAACACTCAAAGTTAACACGGGAATCATCTGTACTGGGAAATATGACCCTTTATATAATTAACTGTTCAATAATACTTAGAATTCTGACAGTATGTTTCATCTTCAAACAGTTTGGCAAGCTTCATCTAATTAATCCTCACAACTACCCAAGGAAACAGGTAATCTTGCATTTATTATCTTCCTTCGCAGGGGATAATAAATTCACACTAATGTAACCAGAAGAGACCGTATAACAACTTGCTTTAGATGTGCGATATACTACGAGCAAGGAAATTGTTGTTGTTGTTTTATGTATTCATTCCTACTAGGACAAATGTACTGCCCCCCCTTACCCACACACTTTAATTCCCACAACAGTGCCATTTAGGAATAGCGACTAGCCCAAGGTCACCCCCTTGGCACCCCATACAAAGACACAAATTGCATGTGGCCTTACATTTAATTGGTCTGCGTCTCAGAGTGAAAGGGAGTAGTGTCCTTTCCTGCTTTATCCGTTTTAGCTGGGATTGCTGAGTGCACTGAAAGATTGGCTCTTTCCTCCATTCTTGGGCTTTTTCTTAACTGTCTGTCAAACAGAAATAAGCACAGCCAAAGAGAGCAGTTTCAATTTTGTCAATTATGATTTAATACGTATTAATTGCCTCATCCTGTTCTGAAGATATGCTGAAAATGAAATCCTGTACTAATGATACTCCTGGCTAAGGGGAGAGGCAGGATTCTGTGTGTGCAGGGTGGGAGGAATCTGACTATGATGCAACCTAGTGCTACCACATAGCACTAATTTAAGCCGATTCTGCTTCAAGTTGTGTCCAAAACATCAGTTCTCATTTCTTCTTCTTCCTTCTTGCTCAACATGTTCTGTTCTACTTGTTGCTGTAGCTGGACTTGTGTCTATGTAAGTGCTGTGTTGTCCCTTTTTAGACTACCCATTCTCTTGAAATATTTGTTGCAACGGATTTGTTTGAGGGGCTCACCGGTGTGTGTGTGTGGGGGGGGTTTCCAGGCCTTTCCTCCAGGCCCCGTCTGACCACCTTCTTTCTATGGGACCTGTATGTAAGTGGCCTCTTTGGCTCTTTCTATTGGCCCATATGGGACCAACATGAGTGGCTGGGCCTGGTGAACTTTAAATTCCTTACCCCTACAGTTATGATTTGTGGGTTCCCACTTAATTTTATTTTGATTTTAAATGTGATTAGAATTGTATTTTAAACTAATCATTTGATTTTGTGTTTTAATGTATTATATATTTGGTGTTAGCCGCCCTGAGCCTGGTCTTGGCTGGGGAGGACGGGGTATAAATAATTTTGATTATTATTATTATTATTATTATTATTATTATTATTATTATTATTTCTGAAGAAAAATAGGTGCCAGTACACACCATGCCCTCACCACTACCCCTGCCACCGCTTGCCTGCCACACCTGCTTGATCGTTCCTCCCCCCACCTTTGCTGCTTCCTCCTATTCCATTGCTGTCACTTCCCACTTTGGTGCAACCCTTACAATTGCCAAACACCTTTCAGAAAGGTGACTGACAAACAATCATCAAGCATCTTCCTTGGCAACTCTGGGAGGCTGTGCTTGCAGCTGGAGGAAGCAGCTGCAATGGAAGAGGAAGCGGCAAAGGTGCGGGGGGGGGAGTGAGCACACAGGCAAGTGACAGTGGCAAGATGGTGGCAGGGGGGAAAGAGGTGGCAGTACGCCATACTGTTGTGTACTCAGTGGCGTAGCGTGGGTTGTCAGCACCCGGGGCAAGGCAAGTAATTTGCGCCCCCTAACCCTGGATTCGCGCCCCCTAACCCTATCCCTAACCCTAACCCCCAGATGTTGTGCCCGGTGCGGCCGGCCCCCCCTGCACCCCCCACGCTACGCCACTGTGTGTACTGACCAAAAAAAGCACTGGGGGTCACCCACACTTCCTCTTTCCTTGCCACTTTCCCCCAGAGAAAACTACTCTTTAGCACTCAATTGAAGCAAACAGCAATTTGGGTCTTCTCTGGACTGACATTTGCTCTGATTAAGCACCAAAGAGCGAGTTTTCCCTGGGAAAGGAGTGGGGCAAGGGGGAAACTGCTCAGAACCCATTACTTTCTAGACACAGGACAAGCAGAAGTGTGGATCAGCCCAATACCTAAGCATGTTAAAAACTGTGAAGGTAAAACAGGTCCACAAATCTAGCAGAAGCTTCCTATATGGCAAGAGAACTGATTCCCCATAGGACAGAGTTACAAAATCCTTCCGGAATGTGCCTTTCCAGAAGTGAAGTTAAAAAATAATAATAATGGATTCCTTCTCTCTCAACAAGTACCGTATTTTTTGCACCATAACACTCACTTTTTTCCTCCTAGAAAGTAAGGGGAAATGTCTGTGCGTGTTATGGAGCAAATGCCTGCGGGTGGTGGTGGGGATCTGCTGCAGTCGTGAGCAGAGGATCCATGGTTCCCCTTCCTTCCCTCCTCCGTGGTTACAAAGCATGGATCCACATGGATCCTCAGGATTTTTGCATTGGGCTACTCCAAACTCACTGTCAGATCACATGTCTGTGGCCACAGCATGAACCACAAAAATCATATATCCACTATTTTGTTTAGAATATTTTTTTTCTTGTTTTCCTCCTCTAAAAACTACGTGCGTGTTATGGTCTGGTGCGTGTTATAGAGCGAAAAATACGGTAACTAGGAAGGCACTTTTGGGGATTCCTCCACACAGATGCAGTATTCAAAATACTGGCATTTGTTAATCAACCTCATAATTATGAGAGGAAGATTATTCCCAAGGAAAGGTGTTTCTATTAATTCAGCACATGGGGATTTAGGAATTTCTGGAAGACAAAAACATAAGAGAAAGTGTGCGCATCACAAGAAAGATCACCACGGGGTGGGGGGTGGAGTGGAGGTGTGGGTGGAATAGTGAACCTCAGAGAAAATATAATGAGTCAGTCTGGGATTAAGCTACCAGATAGTGCTAAAAATAAGGAAGGCAGTGGTGAAGTTGAGTTGTGCAGACCTCCAGGGTAAAAAGGAACATGAGAATAAATATTCTACTCAAAGAGTATATGGCAGAGGGAGGTGTGTGTGTGTGTTTGGGTAATTCCAGCTCCTCTCTAATTGCTAAGAACTTCTGAGACACAGAGATGGTGAAAGATACAGAAATGAAGATGCAGCTAATGATTCACCAGAATTAATTAGGGATTCAAAGACTTGTCACTAACAATAGATGCTCTGTTGGTGCTGCATTAGGCAATAACAAAGATCTAAGCGCTTTTAAAATGTTGAAACAATGCTGCAGAAATATATATCTAATTATCCAGTTTTGATGGGACCAGGAGTCACAGGGTTTAAGTGGATTTTAAAAGAGCTGAAAGCAAACCAATGCACAGCAGGATGAGCCAGTGCAAACTGGTACACCGGTAGCTTCTTCACTATAGAGTAGCTGCATCATCGCAAATCATATGCTATGGAAAAGTGGACACTTCTCATTTCCTTAGTCTTAAAACACAGTGGCAGAGGTGCATTCCACATTCAAAGAGGGCCAAGAGCCTAGCTATGAGTATGTTCATTAGTCTCTATGCATGTTGAATAAGCGGCAGTATTTTCCAAGTATCTTCAGCTTGCCAGTCTGTGATAAAGCCAGCTCAGCTGCTACTTTGCAGAGACACATCACCGCCAGATGAAGTGGGCAGAAGTGGGGAAAGAAAACCACAGAGGGATTCTTCTGTTGTTACTTATGCACCCAAAAATAATGCAAGGAGCACAAGGTGTTCAGTTTTTTATGATCGGGGGAACTATTTGTATGAATTAACCACAGAAGAATGACATAGATTTTTTTTCCAGCTTGTGATAAAAGCCCTGCAAGAGTCTCTCTTTTTTAAAAGCAAAAAACAAAACAAAAAACCCAACCCAAAAAACATTGAATGTGTAAACTGCTCTTTAGTTTGGAGTACTAATTACTTGCCAGTGACTTTTTGAGCCAGTCATGCCTACCTCCATGTAGCTGCATCTTTGTGGTTGACCACTGGGTCATATTCAATTTACTCAGAGGAAACCCATTGAAATTAAAGAATATGACTAATAATTCTTAGACAATTACATTGGTTGTCAGTTTCATTGACTGGTTAAAGTTGCATAAAGCCGCATATATTCAGCTAAATTTAATTCAGAGGAGATGCATTGAAATTAATAAGCATGGCTAAGTTAGGTTAATAAAAATCATTGTGTCTACTCTGAGTAAATCTTAAGGCATGGCAGGTGTTTGAGAATCAGAGAGGGCCTCGCAAAAATATGTTCTGGATGACATGGATGTGGAAATATCCCAGATGTGTGATGCAGTCATATGACTTGCTATCTTAAATGTTATCAAGAGGACTCAAGGAATGGAACACAGGATTGTGGTAGCCACCCTTTCGGGCATATCTAGTCTGGGTCAGCGGTCTACGACTAATCCTCCTTCATGTTTCCACCAATATTAATGTAACAGCTATAAGCAGGTTGCCATATTGATGCAGCACTTGGTATAAAATATTACAGGCCATCAACACTGGCTCAAATTGGTATTGTGTAAATGGAACTTGTACAGCAGGCTGGTTTCTGGGTTCCCCATTTATTTCTTTTGATGGCCTTTCATAACTCACTTGTAGTTCTGCTTTGCTCCATCACTCCTGAGTTATGCGGTCATCCATAACTCCTAGAAATAAATGATGTGCCACAAGTTATTGCTCTGTACAATATTACATTAATGTGTGTTACTCATATCATTTAGATTTTCCATTGAAACTCACATAAATTTGTTTACAATGTACCAGTCTATTTACATCTAGTAGAGGAGGTTTTGTAAATGCAGCCAGACAGCTGAATGCTCTCTTAGCCTAAAACCAGATGCAGCTATAAAGAGAGATTGGCATCCTAAACCTAAACGCATTGGGTAGAATCCAAGGTAGCTCTGACTAATGTATGCAGTTCCTATTGGCAAGTAAGTCTGTGGAACTTACTTCTATGTAAACATTCACAGGCTAGGAATGCATGATCCACTCCATAGGTTGCAGTAGGATTTTGTCGTAACTAATTTATATTGGATTGTATTAAATGAGAGTTTACTCTTCAATGAATTGTAGTAACTGCTTGAAAACATCAAGATGCAAAGCAAAAAAAAAAAACCTCTCAGACAAACAGGATTGGATTTCAAGTAAATATATTTAAAGTAAGGTACCATTGCAGGGACATGGGTGGTGCTGTGGTCTAAACCACAGAGCCTAGGGCTTGCCAATCAGAAGGGCGGTGGTTCGAATCCCCGTGACAGGGTGAGCTCCCATTGCTCTGTCCCTGCTCCTGCCCTGCTCCTGCCAACCTAGCAGTTCGAAAGCACGTCAAAGTGCAAGTAGATAAATAGGTACCACTCTGGCAGGAAGGTAAACAGCGTTTCTGTGCGCTGCTCTGGTTTCGCCACAAGTGGCTTATTCATGCTGGCCACATGACCTGGGAAAATTGTCTGTGGACAAACACCAGCTCCCTCGGCCTATAGAGCAAGATGAGCGCGCAACCCCAGTGTCGTCCACGACTGGACCTAACGGTCAGGGGTACCTTTACCTTTTACCATTCCAGGGGCTCACCATAAGGTACTCATCACAGGGGAGGAGACTCTTGAGAGTCCCATGGACTGCAAGAAGATCAAACCTATCCATTCTTAAGGAAATCAGCCCTGAGTGCTCACTGGAAAAGGACAGATCCTGAAGCTGAGGCTCCAGTACTTTGGCCACCTCATGAGAAGAGAAGACTCCCTGGAAAAGACCCTGATGTTGGGAAAGATTGAGGGGACAAGAAGAAGGGGATGACAGAGGACAAGATGGTTGGACAGTGTTCTCAAAGCTATTAACATGAGTTTGACCAAACTGCGGGAGGCAGTGGAAAACAGGAGTGCCTGGTGTGCTCTGGTCTATGGGGTCTTGAAGAGTTGGACACGACTAAACGACTAAACAACAACAACAACAAACCATTGCAGGAATGGGGAACATGTGGCTTTCAAGGTATTGTTGGACTACAATCCCCATCAGCCGGTAGTCAAGAGTTCTGATCCCATGTCTTATGTTAGTTATGCCACCTGATCCTATCAGACATAAGCTCCAGTGATTTTCTTAAATAATAACCTGAGCATAACTGGATGATCTTAAACACAATTAATTGATAGGCTTAGGAAACTGGATGGAATCAGACTGAGGACTTTAGTATATTTATTACTTCAGTATTACAAACTACACAATTGCCTGAGATGGATTCTACATTTATTGCCTGAGGCTAAAGACCTTTATAACAAGAGAAGTTACCTTTCATGTCACATACGGATTAGTTCCTGATTAGTAAAGTAGCTGCATCAAAATATTGTTAAATTCATTGGGTAAATGAATATTGTAGAAATACGTTTGATGTAGTTACTTTACCACTTCTTGAGCATCAAGGATTCCAGGATATGTGCAGTGCAATGTTTGATAGAGAGATACTTTGACACATTCTATATAGAATTCAAAACATGTCTTGCAAGATGGCATTTGATAAGGCCATATGGAAAGTAAATGGCCTCTTTTTCCAACCTACTCCTAGAAGAAATACATCATGATTTTAACATTAAGCTAAGCAATATCAGAAAATGATAACTTGAAGAAGCCCTCAGATTGAAGCTATTTTTAAATACCATTCATAAATTGTATTTAAGTTGCTCATAAATGAACTGGAGTCAGGGGCAAGCAGCAAGATAGCCAATTTATGAATGGCACCACATTATAGTGAATACTTAGGCACACTGTGAAGAGCTTGAAAAGGATCTCACCAGTATGTGAATGGAGAACATGGCAGGTGACGTGTATTGCAGTTATTTGTTAAAATCTAACCTATGTTCATTTGCATGAGAGTAAGTTCTATTCAATTCAGTGGGGCTTTCTTTGGAGTAGGTAAGTAGATTTGTGCTGTAAGCTGCTTTTCCAGCAAGAGTAGCAAAAGACTCAATTTGTGCCCTTGAATTATGATAATGGCTCTTGCTCACCAGGAGGAAGGATGGAGAGATATGTGTAGAACCCTCCTGACTTTGTGTGGCCTGCTATACAAAGTAAGAGTAACATCCATTGCATCTGGCTTCACTTCACTCACTGCAGGCATGTGGCCCCCAGATGGTTGCCCATGAAAGAATGTGGCCCTCTGGCTGAAAAAGATTGCCCACCCATGGTCTGTGTTGACTAGCAGCAGTTCTCTAGGGTTTCAGCCAGAGATCTTTCATACCTTGAACTGCCAAAGATTGGACTTAGGGCCTGTTGCCAGCAAAGCATGCATTCCACCACTGAACTACAGAACTTCTGTGCTGGGGATAATTGAGAAAGTGATTGGCTGGGGGAAATCACCTATATTTTAATGGCATTATGTAAAGCAATGGTGAGGATGCAATTGGAATACTATGCTAGACTGAAGTGTGGTTGGTCAAGGCAGTAGCAGCCAATTCCACTGTGCCCACACCATACCAAGCTCCATGCTGCCTTGACTTTCCCCCTCTGCCTCTTGGTAACCAGCAGTAATGCTCAGCATTGTGAAGCCAGGTCAGTGATGTGGCCCTGCTGGCCTCTACTGGGCAGAGGACTAGGCCTTCTCCTTGTGGACCAGATGGTGGGACATCCTAAGGCAGAAGGCCCATGTTACTGCCTCTGAACTGGATTTCAGATGCCAGGTAAAAGCTATTATATTTTACTGATGCTTTATCATTTAGTTGAATCACTCCCTTTTTCCCTACATATTTTTCTTGCAGTGCTATTTTCTTCTGCTCTTGCTATGTTATGTTAGCTTTTTCTTTTTCATTTTAGTGTTTTTAAATTAATTTTTAATTGTATTATATTTTAATATGCTTTTGTAATCTCATTGTCTCGAGGGTGGAAAGGTAGGGTGAATATTTGCTTAATAAATGATAATATAGTTCTGATCAAGCCATCTCAAAAAAGAACATACAGAGCTGGAAAAGAGGTATAAAATGGAAAAGTGTTTGGAGCTTTTAATTTGGAAAAATAATAACTAAGGGGGAAAATGACAGAGTTTCCCCACCTCTGTCTCATAATTAGTTAAGCCACCAAAATGTGGGATTGGTGGGGAGAGGGATTTAGGAAATGAAGTTCCACAGCTTAAAATAAAGCTTGACAGTATCCGGAGCAAAGCAAACAAACAAGCACAGTTCTTCAGCTTGGAACAGAATCTGAGCAGAGAAGGAGAAGAACTCCTTGCTCAGTTGGTAAAGCATGAGACTGTTAATCCCAGAGTTGTGGGTTTGAGCCCCATGTTGGGCACAAGATTCCTGCCTTGCAGGGGGTTGGACTAGATGACCCTCATGGTCCTTTCCAACTCTACCATTCTATGATTCTATGATTCTACCAACAGTGCACTAGTTAAGCTGGCTTGACAGAAGACAAGTCAACAAGTATGGGAGCAAGTATGGGTGGGTCACGCAAGGGACACGGGTGGCGCTGTGGTCTAAACCACTGAGCCTAGGGCTTGCCGATCAGAAAGTCAGCGGTTCGAATCCCTGTGATGGGGTGAGCTGCTGTTGCTCAGTCCCTGCTCCTGCCAACCTAGCAGTTCAAAAGCACATCAAAGTACAAGTAGATAAATAGGTACCGCTTTGGCGAGAAGGTAAACGGCGTTTCCATGCGCTGCTCTGGTTCGCCAGAAGTGGCTTAGTCATGCTGGCCACATGACCCAGAAGCTGGACGCCGGCTCCCTCGGCCAATAAAGGGAGATGAGCGCCGCAACCCCAAAGTCGTCCACAACTGGACCTAATGGTCAGGGGTCCCTTTACCTTTTATGGGTGGGTCAGACACACAACCTCTCCCATATAAAATGAGAACTTCAGGTTCTATTAGGCCTGGATAAGTGAATATCCCTCTGCACATCAGCCCACATATACTGTACACTCTATCAGAGACACAAAGGAGTTGATGAGTCGAATAAGTAGGAACATATAAAACTTGTCACAAATCATGATCTAGATATGGTGCAAGTGGCAGATTTGTAAGCATATTTCCATGTTCTCTGGGAGGAAAAACATGCCTAGCATTTTCCTGAGTGAGTGTATCCATGCTTTCTGGAAATGGAGCACAGATGCCCTAAAGTGGGGGGTGACTGAGCTCAGGCCGAAGGCCAAATGCAACCCCCCCAATCCTCTAGCCTTCTGGACTGTCCCCAGAACACACACCCCACTCAGCTGGGCTCCAAATTCACCTTGAGTGTTTTTGTCTGGGTGGAATGTGTCCATGATCTGCAAATGCTTTTTGCTTGCCTCATTGGTGTACGTGTGTAGTGATGAATATAAGAGTTGCATCTGTTGCTCTAAGAGGCATCTGTTGCCTCTGGCCATGCCCACCACCTGCACACGGGCCCTGGAATGCAGTCATTCTGCTAAGAAAGGTCCCACCCCTGCTCAGGACAAATATAGCAGCAAGGAATGGATTGCATGCAAGTATACAAAAGCATCTATATACAAAATAAGAAGCTGTATGCCCATCCTTAGGCACTCCAAATAACACTAACATTTCCAAGGACTGTCATTCAAGCTAGTACAATATATTTTCCCTGTTCAAAAACACTAAACAGTCACTATATATATATATATATATATATATATATATATGGGACACAGGTGGCGCTGTGGGTTAAACCACAGAGCCTAGGACTTGCCGATCAGAAGGTCGGCGGTTCGAATCCCTGCGACGGGGTGAGCTCCCATCGCTCTATCCTTGCTCCTGCCAACCTAGCAGTTTGAAAGCACGTTAAAGTGCAAGTAGATAAATAGGTACCACTCTGGCGGGAAGGTAAACGGCGTTTCCGTGCGCTGCTCTGGTTTGCCAGAAGCGGCTCAGTCATGCTGGCCACATGACCCAGAAGCTGTACGCTGGCTCCCTCGGCCAGTAAAGTGAGATGAGCGCTGCAACCCCAGAGTCGGTCACGACTGGACCTAATGGTCAGGGGTCCCTTTACCTTTATAATGCTAAAGGGGAGGGGGAGGAATGGCATCTATAGCATCACAGAGAAAACTTACCATTCTGCTACAAAAAGAAAAAGGATATATTTAGGCCAGATGTCACCTACACGTTTCTAGGTAATTAGCAAAGAGAAATAGCATCCGATAGATACTTTTCTTTTTTTTAACAAGGAAGACTCTGGAGAATAGCAATAATTTAATAAGAGGTACTGTAACTGGCATGACAAGGAATTTCAAGCTTTCTGCCATTCTTTCTTTCCAGATACTTTAGAGGAGGTCTTAAAGTTCTTAATGGCAGATGGCATTACTTATTCATATTTTTAGAAATCTTTTGAAGAAGTTTCCAATGACAAACTTTTCTTAAACCTTAATGATTAGAATCTAAACTCAGACAAGCAAATGAATGAAGATCAAATGTCAAAGGAGACTATTGGTAAAACTGGGTTTTTGTAGAGTGGGTCAATACATACATGACTCAGAGGTAGACTCCTCAAGTGAGCACTGAAGCTTTTGCCTGATATTGCTATTGAACCAACAAAAAATTGCTGCCGAACTAAAAACACCGCTTCCATCATCCCCCTCCCTCCAAATATGATCATTTACTTAGTAGGAGAACATTTCACATGCAGGTGCTTTCAAACAAATGTGAAACATGAAGCATCAGCTGGTAGATTCCCTGTATGAAGACTCTACCATTATGTATATATGCATTGGCCTTCAGAATAACAGATAGGTTAGGGATGTGCATTCATTTTTTAAATGAATGGGGGAAATGAACAATTGAGCCCCATGCATTCATTGATGGTTATAGGCACCGACAAATGGGAATCTGAATGAATGACAATGAAACAAATGAAAATTAATTCATTCCGTGCTTTGCATTGAATATAGTGGTCATTATTCTGTGTACAGTTCACAGAAAGGTCATTGGGTGGGTGGAAGAAAGTAGTAAAACTGACTTATAGGAAAACTCTATCTAGTAAAGATAGCAGTTATGATGCATCTGTATTCCTTTTGAAATTGCCTCTACAGCAGGAATCCTTTGTCTGGAATTTGGCCAGCAGGTGTGGGGGTGAGAGATGCAAGGATAATGCCATTTAATTTCAAACCATTTGCATAAAAAATGCTGACATGACAGTAGACTTGTTGTTTCAGTTACAGGACATTTGCTTTGCATTAAGAAAGTCCCAGTTGCAGTCCCTGGTATCTCCAAGAGAACAGCACCTGAAATCCTGGACAGCTGCTACTACTCAGTGTAGACAATATTGACTAGAGAGGCCAAAGGTCTGACATAGTATAAAGCAGATCCTATATTCCATAGAGTGCAGAATTGCTGTGGAACTCCATACTGGAGAACCCACAGGGCTTTGCAATATCCCGCCCCCAGCAGCACTTTCTATAGCTGGCAATCCAAGTAAGAGTGGAGCCACTGCAATACTGTGGGAATGTTAAGGATAGTAGGAAAGATTATATTGAATAAGTATTATCCTTCCTTCACTCATACTAGTAATTGATGTAGCAATTGATATAGCTAGAAGCTAGTTTGCAAATTCATTTGAATCTCTTAGTTAAGATTATTTCCTGGTGTCCCCTTTAAACCCTCTTGAAAGAATAAAGACACAAGCGTCTTTCTGAGTAAAGTAACAAAATGTTTGCTCACATTTCAGTTCACGATTTGATCCCTGAGAGGCAGGCTTTACCTGGTAGTTACATAAAGAAAGTATGAGTTCATTTCATAGGGAGACTGAACTCATGTGCTGCTGGCTGAGAGCCAGCAGACAACAAAATTACATGAAGGCAACAAAATGGCTGCAGGAGAGCAGCAACAAGACGACAGAAAGACAAAACTGCAAGTGAGAAAATGGCTGCATGACTTGGCTCTTTTATAGAGTCAGCCAGAGCCACACCCATCTCCCAGGACACATGCAGGGGAAGGAAGCTCTAGACCAGTGGAACAGGAAGTTACACCGACTGGATGTTGCCCTGCATGTACCCACTCTAGGGAAATAAGGAATCTTGTATTTGACTATACTAGTGGATTACATCCCACAAATAACCCCCCCAGTCCCCCCCCATAAGAATACAATGGTTGATAGTATTGAAAAGAGATGGCGGACAACAAACAGAGTCACACTCTCCCTGTTGTCTCTCTCCTGACACCAGTCACCATACAGCATGACCAGGGTAGTTTCTATACCAAAACTGGGTCTGAATCTTGATTGAAATGCATCTAGAAAATCAGCCTTCTCCATAGCATCGTGGGTTTTATTTTCCATCATGCATATAAGACTATCACAGAAATGAGTATATATCAACTATTCCCAAGGTTCCCTTATTCTCTGATGAGCGATGTACAGTGTGATGATTTCCCAGCATGTTCAATAAGTACACATTCTTCATACATTATAGAATAAAAGAACTCAATAAGAACATCATTTTAAAAAAAAGTTATCCTGAACTGGCACCCTAACATGAGTAAATTGACAATGATGCATGCAGTGGTCCTTATTAAAGACATTCTCTCACTGGCTATTCCAACATCCTGCACTAATCTGAGGGCTAGTGTAACTATATGTGCATTTAAATTAATATAAGCAATTTGTTTTTGTTCTCTGGGAAAGGGAGCAACCCAGCTTTGACTCAAACAGACCTTGGACAATGGTTAGGCTTTTGCAATCTGGAGCATGCAAAAGAGACCTATTCATGTTTTGAGAATAAAAATAGGATAGCAAGCCTTTTTCTATCCTCCCTGTTCCTGAGAGCAATTTACATCTGAAAGTACAATGGCAGGATAGGTGGAAACTACTTTCATAAAGGGTTCTTTGGGTGGGGGGAGGAGTCTGCCATACAGACACAGTTTCAAATGGTACCATTCTGCCTGTAACTGGCTTTGTAACACTTTGCTTTAGAAAACTCAAAGTGTTCAGCATTTTCACTCAGACAGAAGTGCTTTCCTAATCACATCACTTGAGCTGGGGATTCTTCCCACATTGGAAAAGGTTAGAAGTGTTTTAGGATATTATCTATTGAGCTTTCAGTTTAGAGAGTGTTTCAGTTCTGTGAAGTGCTCTGTTATTCCCCATATTACAAAGAGTGAAATGAAGTGGTAGAGTTCTGGGGCAATAAAATGAATGGTACCATTTAGGGTGCTCATTTTTTAATGTCACCCTATTTGAGAAACTCCCAGGAAGCAGAAAACCAGCATAGCAAATGATGAAATGGACTAGAACCTTCATTTTGATGTACTATTTTTTAAAAAAAAATTCACAGGAGCTCGTTCTTTATTTTTCTAAATTCAGGGAATTTTTTTAAAAAATGGTATTGCCCAGATGAAGTATTACAGTCATCTTACATTATTTTAAAACATACAGTATTTTTCCGTGTATAACACGCCCCCGTGTATAAGACGACCCCTATTTTGGGGGACTCCAAGTTAAGAGAATGGGGGGAGATTGCCCAGAATTGTTAAGCTTGGAGGAGGGCATGCCCAGAGTTGTTGAGCTTTTTTGGGAATTGCCAAAAATCACTCACCCAACTGACCAATCATCCGCCCAATTCCCACAGCAGCAGCCAATCAACAGCAGACCTTGCCGCAGCCACCAATCACCAACCCAATCACCAATGACAATCTCCTGCTCAAGGCTGCAACCAATCACCCGTCACACCTCTGCACTATCCGTGTATAAGACGACCCGCAATTTTTAACATTATTTTAGAATAAAAAAAATCATCTTATACACGGAAAACTACGGTATATAGCGACATTCCTATAAGCGGCCAAACTGTGTGACCATTGCTAACGTTTTTCTCTTAGAGCTCATATGCCATCATAAACAGACAAGAAATATATTTGAAATCAGAGCATTTGTTTCGGACAGTTCACTTTTTGTCATCTTGCTCATATTTGAATTGAATCATGAAACTCGTGCATTCCCACAGTGTTTCAGCTGTTGAGGTGCTGCAAGATCCTTAAGAGTTGCTGCTGAAAATTTATGTGATGTGGAAAATGCTATGGTCATCACAGCTTGCAAAGAAAGTGATCCACCGAACCCCAGCAGAAAAATACAATTGCATATGCAGTCCATTCAGGATCTCATTCTCTCTCTCTCTCTCTCTCTCTCTCTCTATATATATATATATATATATATTAAAAGTAAGCAGCAGAGGAGCATGGTTGACAAGCCGCCCAGAAAAAAGTACATTCTTTCAATTATTTCTAGTCACTGATGAATTGGAAGTATAATCTCTTTGGAGTTTGGCAAAAGTGCAGCTGTAGCTTTACTGATTATTGCTGCCAATATTTCTTAGAATTCAACACAGTGGATTGGAGGGAGGGGGCAGGAGTGGGATGGAAACCTTCCAGAGGGTAAGACTGTCAACATCAGGCTTAGTATGCATGGCTTGGCCATCAAACTAAGACAATGGGCTCTATTCTACAGAATTATAGAAACAAAGCCTTAAAACACAGTTCAGTTGTTCTTTTTCTCAGTTTGGATTGAAGCTGCCTTGGGGGGAAATGCATCACAACACAGTATTTTCATAAAAACCACAGGATATATATGGATTGTAGCTAACATCATATGTGCATCACTTCCCAGCCAACAGTGGGAGTACTTCAGATGCAGAGTAAACAGGGATGTGTACTCAGCCAAAGAGACGACAAATGTTCTACCTTGCTAAATGACCTGATTTCTGTCTTATGAGGGACAAAACAATATAAGATGGGGTGATCATGTTATAAGCCCACTCCCAGTATAACTTAATCTCTTTACCCAGGCTTTTGGCTCTTAATTTGAAGGCTGGCATTTTGGCCTCCTTTAGTGGGATGGGACCTGTAAGTCCTGCCTTTTATCTGTACAGTGGTACCTCGGGTTACATACACTTCAGGTTATAGACTCCGCTAACCCAGAAATAGTACCTTGGGTTAAGAACTTTGCTTCAGGATGAGAACAGAAATTGCACGGTGGCAGTGCAGCAGCAGTGGGAGGCACCAGTAGCTAAAGTGGTGCTTCAGGTTAAGAACAGTTTCAGGTTAAGAACAGACCTCTGGAACGAATTAAGTACATAACCAGAGGTACCACTGTATATAACTGTGTTTTTAGATTTTTATTGAATGTTCCTAAATGGATTTTAATGTAAGTTACTTTGGGTCACTCTGTGAGAAAAGTGACTAACAAACTCCACTAACTAATTAACAATCTCAAGTTGAGCTCAGGTAATTTGTACCAAAGTGTGGGTACCAGACGGCTGGAGGCAGGTCTGAACACCAGCAAAGAGACCAGACCAGGAGGGCCAGTAACTCCACAGAGTCATACTCAATTTAAAAGCAGCTTGGAGATGGCAGAGGAAAGCCTGGGAAGAGATGGAGGAGGAAGAGAGAGGGTGGAGGTGTGTGTGGGGGGGAAACCCCAAAGGCCAGGTGAGACTGGCAGAGAGGGCAACACTTTTTGGGTGAGAGATGCCACCATCTGTGGAGATTGTGGAGAAGGGGAGCATGGAGGAATACAAAAGAATAGAGGTTGCCAGAGGAGCATTTACCACCTGCAGAAACATCTGAGGAGGAGTTTGTTGTCCTAAGGAAGGCGTGGATGTTGAACTGCTTGGACTCTGCAGCAGGCTACCTGAATAAGGATACTGAGATTCAGTGCTTTTCTTCGGGGGGGGGGGAGTGACTGCTTAACCCCTGAGGACCCCCATTAAAAAGCACTGCTGAGAATGGAACTCACTAGCCCCACTTCTCTCATGTGAGCTGTGGTCAGTCACAGGCCACACTGAAGATGCCCCATGGGTAAATGGCAGAGATTCAGTGGCTAAATAAAAAAGAACTCTCAGAGCAAATGCACACACACCAGCTCTAATCCTGCACACAGTGACACTGCTTAAATGCCATTAGATTTGGTAAAGTTATCCATGAAAATGAAATGTGGTCATTCCTCCAAATACAATGGGAACCAAGGAAGGATGTCCACCTAACAGATATTCAGCTGACTGTTAGTAACACAACAGTGAATCAGGTGGACCCTTGGACTGATCTTTTACATGTGGTGTTTGAATAGCCTAATTGTGCACAGGATTGCAGTGTATGTCATTCTGAATCACCAAAATGATTATTGTGTAATGCCATAAGACGTGAGGTTCTGCCTCTGTAGCAGATCCTGGGCCTGAACCTATTATTATTATTATTATTATTATTATTATTATTATTAGCCATTGTTGTAGTATGTAAGGATGGGTCTCTCATCATCTCCACGCAGCTTGCTGGAATGACAGGTGGGAGTGGAGTTCATTATATCCTACAAGCTGGTAACATTTTGTGCTTTATTAGCAGGGTACAAATATAAATTGCCCCCTTACTTTAAATCTATTAAATTGCCCTGGGCATTTTTAACTGAGATGTTTAATCTAGACATGCTTTAAATAAAATAAGTAAACACTGTTAAGACAAAATCAGGGAAATAACATCTAAGAAATATTCAAGGTGTATGCAGTTCCTGTAATGCATCTTGTAGTAGTGGGATAGATGCATGAGGAGTGCAAGCACCTCATACATTTTCCCAGTTTAGAAAAATAGGCTCTAGGGTGCTTTCTCCCATTAAAGATATATTTGTGCCAGTCTTTGACATCCCTTTTGACAACTATTAAAGACATATCAGTTCTAAAGGGCCTTTGGGGACTGAAGAAATGGCCGGCCAGTTCTGTATTGCTGCTGTTCTGCTATTGGGTGATTTTATGTCATATTTTACTGTGAGTAGTAAGCAACTAAGGTTTACCCAGAGTAGACTCGCTGAAATTTATGAACAAGACTAAGTTAGGTCCATTAATTTCAATGGGTCTCTTCTGAATAAAATCCAGGAACCTTTGGCTGACAGGTGGTCTAATAACAGTAAAGAGGAGTTTCATTCCTGATTTCTGTTATGGGTGTTTGGTGCCCACATCTAAATTTCTCCTCGGGTGAATCAGTAGTCTTCTGTGACAGTCTTGCCTGTTCCTGTTGAGACCATGTAAATTATTACAAGACTGTTGTCCATTCTACCACTATTGGTAAATTGTTGAATTGCCACATATTCCTCTTCGATACCACTTTATCATATCAAACATACTATAAAAGCATTATAAAAATAGGTTCCACATCCAGAAAAGCAGGCTTTTTCTTTACAGCCTGTATTTCAATAAAGTATTTACCTTTTCCCCCATCAATACCAAAAATGCAAAATAAATGTTACATATTTCTGGCTTCAACAACTTAATTTTACGGGGAAAGACTGGCTTAAGACAGAGGGCTGCTTAGAATTTTGAACTTGGCAATTTGTCATTTTTCTATGAAGGGATTGTCTGGCTCTCTCATGGCTAGTACAGAACAACTGCATTTTACATAATTTCCTTTTCCTTTTGCTGAAACACATTGTTGTATCTAGACTGAATCAGTTTGCATAAAGTTTTAAACAGCAGGCTAAAACCAATTCACCGAGAAATTGAGTCTTTAAATTTTTTTATTGGAGTGACAGAGTCCTGGATACCATAAAACCTTATCCTTTGCTTGGGGTAATTTTGAATATGTAATCTGGTTTTTCTTTTCTTTTCTGGTTCGTTTGGTCTGACTATTTGTGTATGTTTAAATAGTCAATACTGTAGCAGTTGTATAAGCTAGGATTGTTTATAAGATGACAAAATGGTATATCGGTGTGTATTCGTTTGTTTGGGGGGGGAATAGTTCTTTCTATATATATTATTAAAAAAAACTATTTAAAAATAGGTTTTGAGTGCTCAGTTTACATCCGTGTGTACCCAGTTCCAGACCTTGTTCCCTGAAGTGAAGAATGAAGAGAAGAAATAAAAGGTCCTTCATTTTCACTGGGGATCACTGCCAATAGTGGACAGCATGGTGGGTCACCAGTGCTTACCTGGTTGCCTCACTGCTGCAGTGCTAACAGGAGGTAGAGGGAAGGGACCACATCAGCACTGTCCAAGTGCACTAGTGGAGCCAGTCCGATGCTCTAGCTCAGTGTTTCCCAACCTTGTGCCTCCAGCTGTTTTTGAACTACAACTCCCATCATCCCTGACTAGCAAGACCATTGGCAAGGGATGATGGGAATTGTAGTCCAAAACAGCTGGAGGCACAAGGTTGGGAAACACTGCTCTAGCTAATGCATTAGCACAGCACCAGCCTTATTCTCCCCCCTCTCAAGGAGCAGGAATGTGACCAACCAGAGGTCAGGTAAGTGCCACTCCCTACCATGCCATCAGCAACCAATCACTGTCTTAGAGTGATGGCAAAGTTTTCCCCATGGGAGTTTCCATTCTGGTACTTTACCTTGCAAATTCACGTTGCCAAGAATAGGTCTGAAATGCTCCTCACATCACCACTTTGCATAATCAGTTAGGAAAAACAACCTGAAGTACGCAGCTACAGAACCCTCTTTCCTGAGTGATCTTTTAATTCTGCAACAGGAAAACAGCTGAGATGCAGTCATCAAATACTATTTGCCGATGCTGTCCCTGTGCATTTTATCCTGGTATAAAATGATCACATTTGCCACTTATTAAACTGTAAAGGCTGCAATCCTAACCCCGCTCACCTGGGAGTAAGCCCTGTTGAATTTAGTGGGACTTACTTCTAAACAGGATTGCAGCATGAGTTGTGCTAAACTGCAAGGGCTGCAGAACAAGCAGCTTCTGACAGGCAATATGAAAGCATTTCCCCATTTCAACCTGTCTTTTGAAAAGAGGCAAATCATGAAGGAAAGCTTCAGTGTAATTGGATCCGGTGAAAATTAAACAGAGCTGGCACTAGCAGAACTTAACTGATTCCCATTGTGTAATAATATGACAGCCCAAAGTTCCGAGGCCTGTCAAAGTGGGAATGAGTACAAAGGACTTCATAACGAAAGGAAAGGTGCTTCATAAGAAAAATCAATTGACTTAATCTATATGTATATGGCATGGAAGCAAAAGGAAGCTTTCAAAATTCTAGATAATCATATTAAACCAGCAGTTTTGAAGCAGGAGTCTATTGATTGCATTGGGGAGTTGTTAAAGGAATCACCTTACAGCCTGGAGTGAGAAATTATGGCATGTAGATTTCCACTTGCCTTTGTCCTGTATCTATCAGCCGCAGGCTAGGCGGCCAACCATAGATACAGAGGTAGACAAGCCCTTGTTGAGACATCCATATCCAGAACAAGTTTAGTAATAAGATATGCTTATTATTTTGATGTTGCTCTATATTTTTCCAAGACACTATTATGTTTTTACATTTGTCGGAGGCTGCCCAGAGTGGCTGGGGCAACCCAGTCAGATGCATGGGGTACAATTATTATTATTATTATTATTATTATTATTATTATTATTATTATTAATGGTTAGTTTTTCTACCAGTTAGGATGTGGCTTGGATCAGGCAGATTTGCAGTTAGAAGTGGCCAGTAAGTGTTTTGGTGGAGGTTTTCACAGCTAGCTGGCAAAATGGATACTTGCCCTGAAGTATTCCGGGGGCATGCTGTTATATTTGGGAAGGAAATAATATTATTTCTTGTAAAGCACACTGGGAATACAATTGCAGGCCAAATAAAAATACCCATAGCACAAACTTCCTACCACTCAAAAAAAGTGGTTGGCATTAACAACTATAACAGTATAACGCATGAATTCTCAAAACTATCACATCTTCATCCTTGTGCCTTCAACAACTGTATCTCAGAAATTCAGCAGCCACATGCAGCCTATGCTGAGAATTCAGTGATGGAGAAAAGTCTGCCTGCTGAATTTCTGACTATCAAACAGCATCTTTGTGGTAAAGTAAGTAGAACACTATGATCCCCTCCCTCCTCAGATGCTCAAACACACACACACACACACGTGTAAAACTATAGCCCACAGCAATCTGTCCCTGGGTCTGCTTTAGCTGTTGAACACGACTCTCTGCAATAATGTCCATTGTTGTGCTATACAGATCCTGACAGCTGACAGCATCCATGTCAAAAATTTATTTTGGCAAAATGTATTCACAGTATCTGTCCACATATTTAGTAGAGATAACTAGGGAGAAATCTGGATGTATGTTTTAATAATCTTTGCTATCTCCTGATAAATTTCATTCCAAAATAAACAGAGCTGCTCTTTGAAAATTGCAGTTATCTGATTTTTTCAGTGTGGTTCTCCATTCAAACAAGGTTTACAACCATTAAGGGAAATTGTGCATATAAATGCAAAGAGCATATAAAATGCATTATATAAGGGAAAATTGATTGCAAAACCTGTGTAAATTAGTCAAAATGATTCATACTGGTGGGAGAACATACATATTGCCTGGATAAAATGCAGTTGACTACTGCAATGCGCTCTACATGGGGCTACCTTTGAAGGTGACTCGGAAACTGCAATAACAACAAGTTCTGAGAGACCTAAACTGGCTCCCAGTACATTTCTGAGCACAATTCAAAGTGTTGGTGCTGACCTTTAAAGCCCTAAATGGCCTCAGTCTCCACCCCCATCGTTCAGCCTAGAGGTCCAGCTCTGAGGGCCTTCTGGCGGTCTAGCACTGAGGTCCAGCTCTGAGGGCCTTTTGGCGATTCCCTCCCTGCGAGAAGTGAGGTTACAGGGAACCAGGCAGAGGGCCTTCTTGGCAGTGGCGCCCGCCCTGTGGAATGCCCTTCCATCAGATGTCAAGGAAATAAACAACTATCTGACTTTTAGAAGACATCTGAAGACAGCCGTGTTTAGGAAAGTTTTTAATGTTTAATGCTGAATTGTGTTTTTAATATTCTGCTGGGAGCTGCCCAGATGGACAGGGTAGAAATATATTATTATTATTATTATTATTATTATTATTATTATTATTATTATTAAATGCACATTCCCCAATACTTGTTGGAGATTAGGTATATTGATTGGGAAATATGTGCAATTCCCTTTTTTGTGGACAGATTAAGCGCAACTTCCCCATGAAGTCTGGTGAATGTGCACAAAGACCAGTTGTTTTGCAGATTAACTGCTCAGTTGACATCACTCCTAAAAACTGTTGCTTGCATTTTGCTGATGAAGACACTGAGGCTTCAATAGCTATATGACAGGCAGAAGAAAAAAAAATTGCCACTCTAATGTCACAGGAACGGGAGTGGGATTGAGACTAAGGATGAATGGAAGGTACAGCAAATGAGAAACACAATATTTGATATGTTGTTGGAAATTCTTAAATACAAGTAAAAGCTGCCTTCAAAAAAAAATCAAAAGAAGAAGTGTCATTCTTTAAAGAGGCATGGAGATATATATATATATATATATATATATATATATATATATATATATGCTATGAAAAGATTTCGGGTATTTCACACTCACTAGTTACTTCCTTCAGAACATCATGGCTGTTATTTTGCTAGATTTCTCTGGCTCCCTGCAGCTTATTAAGAACCAGCACAGTTTCTCCTGCAGTTCTTTGCTCCATCTACCGCGTGGATTGGACATCTTTGGGAAATTAAAGTGGAGCGGGCTACAGAGAGAATGACAGCCGCCGATGCCAAAGTTTTGAAATCAATCCATCCGTCTTGATTTCTAAAGGAAAGAGAACAGGACATCAAAAATATGAGACAAAAGACAAATGGCTTCCTTAGTTGATCAGAGCAGCACAAACCTCTTTTAGACGTGTATTTAGACAGATCTGTGCCCGTCAAAGAAAAGGCAGGCAGCAGGGAGAGCAAAGTGGAAGAAAATGAATTACATTAAAGAGCAGAGCACATTCATAAAGAACAGTAGATGATGACCCCCAGCGCCTAAGTCATTGATCTCTTCCTCACTTTTTCTTGACATTATGCCATGAGCCAAATTAGCTTGCCGTATTTGCTGTTTAACAGAGCACCAAAATACAGTAGTGGCAGCGGTAAGCATAGTAGATTTATATTTAATTGTGCTCTTCTCTATTTTCTGTAATCAGTATGTATTATTGTGACTCAGCTGCAGTGTAGTACTTGCTGTTACACTCATCACACACACACACACAAACACACACACTTTCAATGTAGGGGCTAAAACTAACTCCATCGCTCTGTGTTTCTATTTGTCCACTCCACCGCAGCCACCCACTGAGCTGATCAGCAAGAGACGGTACCTTTGCTGAGCCTCCTGTCCTCATTAAGGAAGATAAAACTGTGGCACATCTGAAGCAGTCACCATTAAATCCATTTGAAAATGCCTCCTGGCAAAGATACCCTGTGCTCAGAATGTTCTCTTGTCCCAAATGTTGAGTTGAACTGTGATTGCCTCCAGACTGCCGGTATTTTGAGGGATAGATTCAAGCACACACTGGATACTTAGGTTTGCACAATTAAAAGAGATTAAAGTGCTCCCTCACCCTGGTGCAACAAATAACTTTTCATATATTTATTTAAATTTCCCCGGAGACACCTCAAAATACTTTATGAAAACCTGTTTTCCTGTACATATAACACAGCTTATAACAATATACATCTGTAAAAATTTTCTTATTCATGGTAGAAGTGTATAAAATGATGCACGGTGTAGAGAAAATGGACAAGGACACTTCTTCCTTTCTCATGATACTTGAACTGGGGCCATCCACTGACACTGAAAGGGTGAGCAGATATTCCGCCTTCTCTCTATCATGTAACTGTTGACTATTCACATATACTCTTTCTTCATGATTTCCCGTTTCTTCCATTTGTTATACATGCCTTCCAAATTTGTCTTGCTTGTTTCCCATACTCTGTGTATTAGGATAGAGCCAATGAAATGTTGAGTCATTGCCTCTAGCTGTTTCTTTCTTGTAGTTTCCTGCCATTTAGCAGGTTTCAGTAACACCACTTCAGTTTCCTGTGCATCCATGAAACTATTATTCCCTGTACCTGGTGTTCCCCTGTTGTCTGTAATATTATCTTAATATTAAACCCTCCCTCTCAGGGTTTAGTTTAAAGCTCTCCTGACCAGATTTGTGAGACTCTTAGCAAACATATTCTTGTCAACTGCTGTGAGGTTCAATCCATTACTTGCCAGAAGTCCTTCATCAAGAAAGCAGAGACCATAGTCCAGTAAGCCAAACCTGGTTTACTTCCAGTATTTTTCCTTTCTCTTCCTGGGCCATGGCCTTCAACAGGAAGGACTGATGAAAAAACCATCTGTACCCAGAGTCTCAAATTCCCTTGCTACACATTGAAGGCTGTGTCTAGCAATATTGTTTGTACCGATAAAACGAAGGTGTTGAGGTCAGTGGGCTTTATAAGACTTGACAACTTCTCTGTCACATCATGAATTTGGCATCTGGAAGACAGCATACCTCTTGGGACATCCTGTTACCTCCACCCTGTCCCCCTCAGTAGGGAGTCACCTATCACCACCATACATCTCTTCCTCCTCTGGGGAGTAGCAGAAATCATTCTGTACATTGTACCTTCCACAGCTACCTCAGTATGTTCTGAGGTCTGCATCAGCTGTCCTTGCTCCTCTGACCCAGAATTGGTGTCCAAGATGAGGAATCAAGTTTTCAGCCCCAGTGACACAACATGGCTCCTGACAGTCCTGCTTCTGTGTGTCTTATTCCTCCAGGAGTTTGTCTCCCGCAGTGGACAACCTTCCTCTTTCCTAGGGGCACCCCTCCTGCCCCCTCAGCATTGCTGTTCCAGGACAGACCACTCTGCTCTAGCAAGAAAATCCTCATCTTGCCCAATGTCTTGAAGTGTGGATAGGCAGGCCTCAAGTTGCTGTACCTTCTCTTCCTGCAAGGTAACCAGCTTGCATGCGCAGCTTCATATTTTAAACTCATTTAAATCATAGCACCATCATGACTGCAAGAATAAAACAGAATTTACTTCAGCGCGGGTGGTGTTGTGGTCTAAACCACTGAGTCTCTTGTCTTGGGCTTGCCGATCAGTAGGTCAGCGGTTTGAATCCCCATGATGGATTGAGCTCCCGTTGCTCTGTCCCAGCTCCTGTCAACCTAGCAGTTTGAAAGCACACCAGTGCAAGTAGACAAATAGGTACCGCTGCGGTAGGAAGGTAAATGGTGTTTCTGTGCGCTCTGGTTTCCGTCACGGTATTCCGTTGCACCAGAAGCAGTTTAGTCATGCTGGCCACATGACCCGGAAAGCTGTCTGTGGACAAACGGTGGCTTTCTTGGCCTGAAAGCGAGATAAGGGCCACAACCCCATAGTCACCTTTGATTGGACTTAACCATCCAGGGGTCCTTTACCTTTTACCTTTACTTCAGCTGCCCTGATCCTAAACACATTTTTAACTTGGGAATATGCATCATTTTATTGTAGAAAAGGGTAGCATATTTTCAAAGCAAAAATATTAAAATAGTCATGCACACAACTGGCCAGCTGCCTCCTGACTAAGTGTTAAGAAGGACGAGAAGGAGGAGAAGGAAGGAAGGAAAAGGAGAGGAAGGAGAGATATGGTAGTGACCAGCATATGCCCCAATGGGCTCTTGCATGCTCATACCGTCCCTGGTGCTGAAATGGGACCTGATCCCACCATATGTTGTTCTCTGGGTGTCAAGACTTCAGGGAATCCAATCCCTCCCATGCTGGTAGTCAAGAAGTAGAAAAACAAGAAGAGTTCTTACCAGTCTTTATTCAATATCCACACAGAGAGAGACATAGAAACGTCATCTCTCTTTGATAATGGTGTTGCTCCATGTAAAGTCCCACCCCCTCCATCTCTCCTTTTCGATGCCACCCATGTGCTGGGTAATCTGGGCTTTCTGCCTATGAGCTTTCTGTTCTACTTGCAATTCACACCACATCCTGGGAGAGGGGGGATCAGGAATGCTGTCTAAAGGCACTGAGTCTGTTGGCTGTCTCTCCCCTGGTGATTCTTCTTCCTCCTCATGCTCACCCCCAATATTTCCCAGCTTCTTCCCTCTGCAGCCTCTGAACTATAATCTTCTGCAAACCACTATACTGTGCAGGGGGGGGGGCGGACTCCACCATTCCTCCTCCAATGTCCAGTCCCTGACATCGGGTGGTAATTTGGATGTGCCCTGGATCGGAGATCCCGGACTTTGGGTCTGAGATCCAGGCCTAGTTGCACCACTGAATGAGAGCAGTTTCTTCTATACCCTTTGGCTTGAACATAACAATCACAGCTGCAACCTTAAACGAAAGCTCTAAAATATAAGCCATATCATTTCTTACTCAGGGGAGGCCATTTTGCCATTACCCACATTTCTAGAGAGCAAAACCTAGTTTTCCTTCTATTGATGTCAGAGAAAAAGCAAATTATTCCCTGTCGTCCTGGATTTGGAATCAGCCATCATGATTTGCCATACATGATAAGTTCACATATTCACAACCCTCAGGCGTGATTATTTCAATTATCTGGACTGAAATTGCTGACATGTGCAGTGCTACATTTGTTTTGGGACCAGAGTGCATATCATACCGGCACTCGCTCTGCTGACTCTCTGAGGAATATCGCATCAAATTCAAGGCCTCATTCCTCATCCTTAACCTGTTTCATCAGATCGGCCCTGATTATCCAAGGGACCGACTCACCTGTGCCATGACAATATCTCATGACAGCTCCAGCCCACTGCCACACTCAGATATGAATTCTGTAGCCCTGGAGTCATCAGACTTCTTGCTTAGTGCATGGCCTGCAAAATCTGGAACTCTGCCCCTGAGGAGGAAAGTGTGGGCACATACTTCAGATGTAGCAGGCAAGCAATTGAAGGACCTCTGGCCCTTCAGATGTTGCTGATTCCAATTCCTATCATCCTTGGCCAGCATGGCCTTTGGGCTTGATAGGAACTGTAGTCCAGTAACAATAGGGGGCGGCACAAGGTCCCCATGCCTGCTATAATGAAGAGCTTTGATTTCACAGATAACTATTGTTCCATTACTACACCAGGAAAGGGCTATTTGATGACCTGTACAGTGGTACCTCTGGTTACGTACTTAATTTGTTCCAGAGGTCCGTTCTTAAGCTGAAACTGTTCTTAACCCGAAGCACCACTTTAGCTAATGGGGCCTCTTGCTGCACCGCCGGAGCACGATTTCTATTCTCATCCTGAAGCAAAGCTCTTAACCCAAGGTACTATTTCTGGGTTAGCGGAGTCTGTAACCTGAAGTGTATGTAACCCGAAGCATATGTAACCCAAGGTACCACTGTAATATTATTTAAACACAGACCCATTGGAACTTTGGCCGCAATTACCCTATGAAATTGAAGCACATTTAAAGCACATGGCTTCCGCCAAAGAATTATGGGAACTATAGTTTAGCCCTCACGTTTCTCCAATTCCCAGCACCCTTAACAAAATACAGTTCCCAGGATTCTTTGTAGGGAAGCCATGACTATTAAAGTGGTATGAGAGTGTGGATGTGACCTAAGAACAAATGCCTGGGTTGGCTTTTTTCTGCCTCCCTCCCAATCCCTTTTGTGCTGTGACTTTTAGATTGCAAGCCTGAGGGCAGGGTCTGCTTTGTTATTGATCTTTGAAAGCTGCTAGGGGAGGGGTTTTTTTTGGCTAAAGAGCAGGGTTAAAATGCTTCAAATAAATAAACGATGGATGCAATTTTCTTTTATCAGGCTCAAGTTAAAATATAAATATCCACATCATTATTTTAAAAATGCATAGCCCAATATGAATGCCCATAGGAATGAACAATTTAAAAGTTTGTGAAAGTTTATTTCTGAGCAGGGCATGCTGCCTAAGACCAAACAGACACCTAAATGCATATACAGGGGTTGTTCTTTAATAATGTCTTCTTAATACTAAAAAAGAGTTATGAATAGCTCACGGGCACTGATGATATAGCATGAATATAACAAATACAATATTTATAGCACAGCATATGAAATCACATCTAAAACTCTTTTGACTAAATTTCTGATTGCAATTTTGGGGGCCAAAATAATATGTTGTGGATTAATGTGAAATAACCTGGTGGTATATATTCCTTGTGATATATTGGGGTATGTGGGAATACAATGCCATCTGATATAACCAAGTACAAGTCTCAGTAGCATTTTATGGACACTTGGAAATGGCAGTGCTCTTACTGACTTGCTGTCAAGATGGGCTGCTGTTGGGCTCATAATTGGTATCTTATGGAGAGAGAGAAAATGAGAAGCCCCCCCCCCCAAAGCCAAGGCACAAGATCTCCAGATTTAGGTATGGACAAGTGGTGGCTCCTGGGCCAAGAAGGCACATCTGCAGTGAGCAAATGGGTGGAAAGGTGTGGTGGGATTCTGCTCTGCCATCTGTCTTTCACTCCTCCCAGTAGTCCTTCTTTAAAGCTTGGTTATGGACACTTTGGCCCCCATATCTTGACAAGAGTTAGTGTGGCGTAGTAGTTAGAGTGTCAGACTAGGACCAGCTATGAAGCTCACTGGGGTGACTTTGGGCCACTCACTGCTTCTCAGCCTAACCTACCTCACAGTGTTGTTGTGGGGATTCAATGAGGAGGGGAAGAACCATATACCCCTTGTGCTCCTTAGAGAAAAAGGTGCCTGCCCAAGGTTTGTGGTACATCTACATAAATGTTGGCTTACTTCTTCAAAACATGCATGAGTGTAATCCAATCTTTTTTTCAGCCTGCCATCCATTCAGAAGGGGAAAAACCTGATATGTACCTGTATATATGCCCTTCAAATCATTTCGAGTTATGCATATTTGGTGCTCAGTATCTGTCAGTATCTGGTTCAAAAAAAACAAAAAACCCATCTCATAAGAAATGGCTTTTAAAGAGCTTCTTCCCCTCAACTTAATGTCCAGAGATTGGAGGGGTGGCTGGGTGTTGCAATTGCTGCCATGTCAACTTGCAAGGGATTAAGTGAATTTTCACAAGCAATTAGCTTCTGGAGATACCTGTGAAAGCAAGTAGGCCTTCTGTGTGCTGCAGTAATTGAGAATGGCAGGTGCCGAGGTGAAGGTCAGGTATCATGCTGTTAAAATGCAAGCAATCTGTACATACCTACCAGTGATGAGTGGAAACAAAATTACATTCTGGATATAACGGCAGGCTGCATAGTTTGTTTTAAACTCAGCAGTGAAACAAACAGCTATGGAAAGCCAAGCTGCCTGCAGTAATTGGCAGAGAGCCAGATTAAACGATGGCAGACTGCCTTTTGTGACTAGGAAATGATGACTAGGGAAGCCCCATAATCCAAAAGGTGGGTTTTTTTAAGAAGCAGTGTTTGGAAAAGCTTATGTGTGCACATAGGAAATGTGCACCTATTGTATTCAGCTGTTTGAACATTAGGCACACGACTTTTTTTGCTGTGGGTGGGGGGTGGCTTGGGGAAACTGTCTGTACCCAACAAAGAAATGTTGGAAAGATATTTACATCATGCAAGATCCAAAACAGACAGGTTTGGGGGCTCAACAGTTGAGAAGGATTAACCTCAAGTAGGGAGGAAGAAATCTGTCAGTTTTGGTTCTCTAGGTATCTCTTTTTTCCAAGTTTAATCTAGAACTTTCTCCCTGACGCACAATTTCCCACTATTCATTTTATGTGCCGACTGTTCAAATTTGTGAGTTTCTGCTGGTGGCGGTGCCACCCCTTATGAGTTTCCAGTTCTATTCAAAGGCCTACTAATTTTCTTAGGCTTTTTGATGAACTGTTGAACCACTGAGTTTCTCTTGAAATGTTAATGTTTTACAGATCTTTCTTTGTTACCAATGTGTATGGTTTTAATTCATTGTGACTGGATCCTGTTTTGGGGTTCCTTTGTAGTGAAAAGCACACAATAAAAAAATCCAGATAGATAAACAAACAAATATATCCTTACTCTTAAAATCACAGAGATCAGAATAACGTTTTCACACATAAATACACTCACACTAGTGCAACTCACAACTGTGGGGGAAATATGGAGGAAGATTGCACTGCAGAAATATGAAGGGGAAGAAAGAACCCAGCCTTTCACATCTTTGACTATATGATGGAAAGAGCAATAGAATATTAAACATACGATGCATGCTACTGTTTCTGGCCCCTTTCCATTAGCATTTCTTGTACGTATAATTAAAAGAAGATACACTGCAAAGTACATTTGCAGTTCAGGAATGGTCAACGTTCTCTTGCTACGCATGTCTAAGTACTCAGAAAATACAGTTCTGGTTGTGCGTTGAATATAGGAAAACATTGATTTTTCCAGTTTCGACCTCTGTCACTGAGACACTCTGAAATAATTCCACAGAGAAAACCTAGCAATGTGTATATTCATCACAGCCTGACACATGCTGGTAATATTTGTCAAATCATTTATGACAAATGTTACAATACGTTTTTCAATACATTTTCTAGACAAATTACCTTTCTGATCTGACAGGGCTAAATGCAATCAAGTAACTAGTTAGAGAATTTGTTCAAATTTCACAGAAGAACACTGTACTAAGCACAGCCTATAAATCCAAGCACACTTTTGGAACTGACAGAAGCTTTCATCCAGGAGTTTGAAAGCAGCTGCAAGTGTGTCGTGGCTGAGCTGTGAGCAGCAGTTGGTGATCATCCCAGAACCAGGAGCTGTGGAAAAAGTCCAAAGACAGGACCAAAGAGCAAATCTGAACTGAAAGACAGACAAGGAGGCCGGATGGAGCCAGAACACAAAGGACAAACCAGGAAGCAGGAGCAAGCAGCAAGCCAGAAGGCATAATAAGTACTAGAGTTCAGGAAGGCCTTGTTACCCTCTTCCTGTCCTTCCTACCTAGATGGAGCCAATGGCCATCATGGATAGATGGGTTCAACCCAGCACCCAAAGATACCTAACTGCCTATGCAGGTGGTTCAGCAGGCAATGGCTGGCTCACTGCATTGGGCAGGTGTGTACACAAATGGAAAAACTCCCAGTTCTAAGCGGGGTGTGTGTGTTGTGAATTCAGTGGGGGAGGAAAGGGTTAAACACATGGGAAACCCATCCCATGTGCCACAGATCCATTCCTGATTCTCTGCTCTCTCTGCCCCCACTTCCCTCTGCTTCCAATTTAGAGTTGAAAAAAGCACCATGAAACTTGAAGTGATGCTTATGAAAGTCACATGTAGATTGTTCATTTGTTCACCTTGTTTTGGTTCTGGGAGCAATCTCTCCATCACTTGCTCTGGGAATGGGTAAGGTAAAGGTAAAGGGACCCCTAACTCTGGGGTTGCAGTGCTCATCTCGCTTTACTGGCCAAGGGAGCCGGCATACAGCTTTCGGGTCATATGGCCAGCATGACTAAGCCACTTCTGGTGAACCAGAGCAGCGCACAGAAACGCCGTTTACCTTCCCACCGGAGTGAAACCTATTTATCTACTTGCACTTTGACATGCTTTCAAACTGCTAGGTTGGCAGGAGCAGGGACCGAGCAACAGGAGCTCACCCCCTTGCAGGGATTCGAACATCCAACCTTCTGATCGGCAAGCCCTAGGCGAGAGCCTAAATACATGGTAGGAGCACCCTGCAGGAGTCATTGGAGAGATCTCAAGACAGGGAAATGAGGACAAGGTTGTTTAACCTAGTGCATCATCCTAAGGCTACAGTCCTGTAGCATTATCCCAGGCCTATGCTTTCATAAAGCTATAGAGGTTCTTAGAATCAAATAGCTAGCTGCATGGTCTGACTCAGTTAAAGGCAGCTTCCTATGTGGCATCAAAAGAAACTCTGGATACAGTGTTTGGGAACAAACCAGGTGTTTTCTAGATTTACATGCTGGAATGATGACCTCTGTTTCTGAGTAATTTCCATCAGGAAATTGATTCAGGGTTTTTGGGGGGTTTTTTAAAGGAAGATTTAATTCTTTCTAGGTCACTAAAACTTCAGCACAATCTATCAGCGTCCATCATAACCTATTTCATATTGCATAAATATTCCGTCATGACAACTGCTCTTTTCCAAATGAGAATTGTGCCTCTGTTTTGTTTGTATAGTGAAGATTATTTGGGGAGGGGGGATAGGATATTTCTGATTTATTCTTGTGTTTATACAAACAAACAGCATCGGCAATATAATGCAAGGAATAACTTTGCTGACCGTGTAGAAAACAATCTAATGGGAGAAGTCAAAGGAAGGTGGATTAAGGATATGGGATTGCTAGTGTTGCAAAGCTGACCCTTACAGGAAAAACTCTGTAAGAAAGCAAATTAATTGTAGCTATTTTACCACTTCAAAAATATGGCGGGTTTTATTATTTAAGACATTTTAGTTGAGTAAGTTTCTTTTACTCCTATAATGCTGCAGCTTGTTGGCATATCGCCATGGAAAAATTACTTAAACATATTTGCAAATGAGTTTACAGAGAGGTAAATCTACTGGATTAAATAGGACAGTTATGCACGTTTACATTATATTTGTAAGAAGCACATTTTGAGAATATTTGTTGTGTGTTTCATATTTCACAAATGCAACTTTGGGCATTTTATGATTGTGCATTGACATTTGTAATGACAATGGGAACAGAGTTAAGTAGACCTTGGGTATCTGAAAAGGTCCAGTGGATGATAAACTCAAGTGCTTGTTGGCCATTATCCAGTTTACAAATTCCCAACAAATGTTGCCTCTGGGTTCCATTCTGCACTGGACCATTTCCATTCTGCACCAGACCATTTCAGACAAGTTGTTCTATTGGGTTGTCACCACATGGGTACAGATATATATTCCAAGTATCCACTGAACTGGAGTGCGGGAAATGGGGCCACACCTGCTGGGCACCTTCCAGCAGTGTGGTGTAGAGAGCCAGCATGGTGTAGTGGTTAAGAGCAGTGGACTCGTAATCTGGCGAACTGGGTTCGCATCTCTGCTCCTCCACATGCAGCTGCTGGTTGACCTTGGGCTTGTCACGCTTCTCTGAAGTCTTTCAGCCTCACTCACCTCACAGAGTGTTTGTTGTGGGGGAGGAAGGGAAAGGAGAATGTTAGCCGCTTTGAGACTACTTAGGGTAGTGATAAAGCAGGATATCAAATCCAAACTCCTCCTCCTCCTCTCCTCCTCCTGCTCCTCAATGTGCTGCATGCACTGGCCATATTCCTCAGCAGGGAAGCATTTAGTGTTGATGAGAAAAGACTCTTTCCAAAGGTGGGGTGAGAGAGAGGGTGCCGGCTGGCCGCACCGCAGTTAAATCGCCTACAGCCACACCCACCCTGAAAGCTGATTGGCCAGGGCTGTCCCACAGGGAGAAGAACCCCAGCAACGATGACGTGGCCAGCATGACGCAGGGAGAAGAGGCATCCCTCCGCCCCTTAGGCCGGTAAGCTGTTGTGACCTGGTTGCCAGGCCACAACGCTGCCCACTGGGAAAAGGTGAGTGGACTTCTCACTGAATGATGAATGGTAACATTCTCAAGGAATGATAAAGAGATAGGCCAATATATAATACATTGTCTTTATTGTTCAATATACGAAAGAAGTGGCTTGATTGCATTAAACAGCACAGTATTTTAAACAGGAACCTATAGGATATGGGATAAGTTTGCGGCATCTTTGGAGGCAGTAGTAAAAGCTATATTAGGTCAGTACAAAATATTTGTAGCTCTTACAAATGCTAAGAGAAGCGAGGCAGCTTCTGTCCCATAAGATTAAGAATGATGTTAATTTACTTCAGTACAGTGCAGTGCATTGAAATATGGACAGTGAGATTTATCATATTTCATTGACAAGGATTTCTCTCATTGGTGAAAATTGTATTTTCAAAGGCATTTGCTTTTATCATTATTTATAATATTGTAATATGAATACCACATCTAATAAAGTCAGGGTGTTTACTCCAGGACTATAAAAAGGTAGCATGAGTTAATTCAAGTGACAGTTATTCTAGTGAATTATCATACGTCTGATAGAAAAAAAAGAAACTGGTGACTGTTAGTGATGGCCAAATCTCTGTTTCATTTTCTCTGTTTCTTATTTTTCCATTGTTCAGCTTGTCATATTTCTGCATCAGTTTGTAATTTTTTTTAAAAAAAAGCTCTCATGAAAGCCAGCATTTTAATGCATATTTGTACTAATATACTCATTTTCACAAGCTATGTGCCCCAAAGTACTTCAATTTTGCTCGTTAGTTTTTCCAATGTAAACATTTTAATGCACTCTTTCCTCTAATATATAATTCCCCCCTACACACAAACAAGATTTGTTTGGAGAACTGCATTGCAAAATGCTGAGAATTTCAGTAGCTGTATTTCAGGTCATGGATTATTTCTGTGCAAATGAGTTAGGTTCACTATAATATACAAACTAACCAAATTCCTCCCACATCCTTAAAATGGAAATTTCAAATGGTGGTCTGCAAATCACAGGTGGCTTGCAAGCGTCATTCAGGTGAGCTGCAGAAAAGTTGCAGAACAGCTGAGAATATCTGTATTTGGCCCTGTCTTTTCTGATGACAGAAATCAAGGCTATTTGGATCATCCAACAAGCTATGGGATTTCATAATATGGAACTGGAACAGTCTACTCTGGTCCATTGGGGGTGGAGTTTGACAAATGTTGGTATGGAGTCTTCTTTTTAGAGGGAGAGGATATTTGTAATGGCTTTCCCATTTGTATCTCTCCCTCCCCTCCTCTATTAAGGCAGTTTCTTAACTTCCCCGCATAACACTGCTCTGTAAATTGCCTTTGGATTTAAACCTTCTGCATTCCCCTTTGCTTAATTTATTGTTGTGCTCTACTAGCAAATTGCATTTGATTTTGAAAGCACACAGATACTGTGAAGGCTAAATCAAACACTGTTTTGGATGGTAGCAAGTGACAACTACCATTTTTAATTTGTATTATTTAAAAAAAGATATAACAAGTAAAACCACTTGTGGGAACAAGGGTTGCCCCACTTTGGCCCAGAGCCCCTTGCAATTTTTAATTACCCATCCTAGCTTAGAGACTTTTATCTCACCCCAGCCACTTCTCACCCATCCCTTCTCACTGTGTTCTCCAGGAACAACAACAAGAAGAGTTTGGATTTGATATCCTGCTTTATCACTACCCGAAGGAGTCTCAAAGCAGCTAACATTCTCCTTTCCCTTCCTCCCCCAGAACAAACACTCTGTGAGGTGAGTGGGGCTGAGAGACTTCAGAGAAGTGTGACTAGCCCAAGGTCACCCAGCAGCTGCATGTGGAGGAGCGGGGACGCGAACCCAGTTCACCAGATTATGAGTCCACTGCTCTTAACCATTACACCACACCGGCTCTCCAGGAAAAGGTTAGTGCATCTCAGATACAGTTGAAAAAGTTAGATAGGTCATTGATCAGCAGACTTAAGCCCACCCCACTCACAGCTTCTGTTTTTCTCTGCTATTTTTGTCTATACAATTGCCTTGCTTTTTCCATAAATATTTTCCATATGAAATATGATACTGTCAAGTTGAAAATAAAGGCAAAAATAGAAATATGACAATGAGCTTTTAAAAGAATAAAATCAAAAATAAACTCAAATGGATAATTTATAAAGTTGAGATGCAGCCTTTGAATAAATAACCTTTTTTGAGTAAGGACATTTCAAAGCAAAAGTGCATTATCCAATTTTGCTTTACTGCTGAAGTGTAGATGTGTGTGTTGATAAGAGCCTTCCATAAAGAATCTTTTATACCAATGGCAGACCGTCTTGCTTGGAAGAGCAAGTCTCTGCAATGAGTAATATACTGCATTTTATTCAGGTCTCACTTCATTACATGGATCAGATTGCTAGCTTCTGATCCCATCAAACACACTGTCGCCTACCATCCAAATCACAGGCCTTTTGGTAATGTGAAAATGCAAGTCAGTTTTAAGTTCTCTTTGGAATCAACAGAAAGACTAATGATGCTCAGAAGAATAATTTGTGGTGGTAATTCTCATCTCTGTACACTTCTCCCATGGATTTTTTTATAGACAAAACACAGATTGTGCAATCACTGAAATTGCCTTCCTTTTTAATCATTTTGAGCTTTAAGTGTTTGAATCATTAAAGTTTTGTTCACTTTCAAAGTCAGAGAGAGATCTTAAAATTGTCTCTATGCTCACAGAGGCAAATGTTGGGAGGAAACTGTTGGAAACAATGAGTTTATTTCACAACTGCTTCTAATAAATCAGGTTTTCTATTAATCCCAGTTAAATTTTGTGGCCTGGGATCACACATTGGTTCTGAGAACATGGGATTTTCCAGAGTTTCCATTAGCACATTTAAAGTTGGTCTGCATAAGGCAGGCATGTCCAAAAGTCCGTTTTGGGGGCCTAATCCGGCCTGCCAGTTGGTTTAATCTGGCCCATGTGGCTGTTTATTTCCTGGGGTAAAATCCTAAAAAAACACCTCAACAACTCCAACCCTAAAAAAAGAAACTTTGGTCGGCCCTTTGGTCGTCCCCCACGGCCCTTCACTTCATCAAATCTGGCCCTCTTTGAAAAAAGTTTGGACACCACATAAGACAAGTAAAATGAAATCACCATTAACATCCTGCCCCAGTTAAAAATGTCTTTGGCACTATAGATATGGTCTGCCTAGCTTCTAAATCCTGCTAGTTATACCTCTAAATGTCTAACAAATCAGTCAATATTCATTCACTCTCTTTTTAAGTATACAGTGGTGCCTCGCAAGACGAAAAGAATCCATTCCGCGAGTCTCTTCATCTAGCGGTTTTTTTGTCTTGCGAAGCAAGCCCATTGACGGCTTAGCGGATTAGCGCTATTAGCGGTTTAGCGGCTTTTAGCGGTTTTAGCGGCTTAGCGGATAAGCGGCTTAGCGGCTTAGAAAAAGGGGGGGAAAGGGGGAAAAAACCCGCAGGAACTCGCAAGACATTTTTGTCTTGCGAAGCAAGCCCATAGGAAATTCGTTTTGCGAAGCACCTCCAAAACGGAAAACTCTTTCGTCTAGCGGGTTTTCCGTCTCGCGAGGCATTCGTCTTGCGGGGCACCACTGTACGTTGTTGAATCTCCTATTATCCATGCTCCCGTATCTCTCACCCCAAACACTTACAGATGCAAGGGGAAATTTTGAACTATGAGGTTAACACAAACAGTGAGTGTCAATGTATTTATGGGGTCTAGGTGTTTAGCTGGGGAGTGCACAGGTTCCAGGATTTGCATTGTATCTGTGCATTTCATGAAATTCTGGTGCATTTCTGAATCACTCTGTGCTCTCTCCAGTTAGATCTGTTTCAGAATCCGAGTTATTCTGGACAAAATGAAGCTCCACATTCCTCATTCACTATAATAGGGAATCTAAATACAGCAATAACTTTTTTCTCATTGGACAAAGTGGGTAAAATTTGCAGGCAAAGAGTGGACTAAGTCTCCAAATTGCAAACAAAAACGTCCTGGGGCATTTTGTGGAGGACATAAAAGAGATGAAATTTCCTCTGTAATTCCTTATGAGGTGGGAGAGGGGAGTCACCTCTCGCTTTCTTATCTTAAAATAATACAGAGACAGCTGCTTGGTGTGCATTCTTGCTTATACATCTTTTAAAACTTCATAGCTTCATACCTTCCTTTCTGGTGCTTGTTTGTGCCCTTCAATAGGCCTTGAAATATAGGTCTTGCCAGAAGAGTTCTGAAAAGCTCTGTTGTTTTTGTTAAAGCAGAGCAAAGGGGTTTGGGGGAGGGGCATGGGGGTTGGGGGGGACTTAAATGAAGTTTTAAAACATTTTTTAAAAAATCTCCCACTGCTTTGCTTTAACAAACAACAACAACAACCGGCCAGAACTCTTTAGTACTCTGCAGGCAATATTTTGGATAGCTTCACTGCCTGCAAAGCCCATTGACCAAGAGACACAGAGAGTTATAGGAAAACATAACAGTATAAGACAGGGTTGTATTCCCCCATCTGCCCCATGGCTCCAGTCTGTGGTCCCTGGATCTGGCCCTCTGCACTGTGCTGACCAAGGCTCCATCCACCTCACCTAGGATCCACCCCTGAAGCAATTTAGGGGTGGGGCTGAGGGTTTTTTAAATGCTCTTTTCAACATACGGTCAGGAGGTGGAAAAAGTACATGCTGCATCTTCGCCCACTTCCCAGAGCAGGCGAGTTCAGTCCTGCAGGGTGCTGCTCCCTGCATACTTATTTATTTGCAAGTAAAGATTACAAATATTATTCTTGAGGTCTTTTATCTCGTTTCAACTTAAAAATTATCACATTAAGTAATGGGTGACTCTAACTTTGGTCATTTGCAGCAGTACTTCGCCTTCCTTTTCTCTCCTCTGGAGGAGATTCTGAGGCCTTGCTCAGAGTGAAGGCCATTCTGCTCATGCACAGAGAGAGCACTGGATACAGCGCCATTTTTGGGGGGAAGGGGGAAAGAAATGAGAAGCTGAAAGAACCTTATTTCAGATTTGTTTAAATATTTCCATACGGCACCTCATCTATTTTGCTGCTGAGATCATCAAGAGGGGAAGAAAGATGCTGTGAAAATTCTTTTGTTCCTCAGTACAACTCACCGACTGTTCTCCAGTAATGAACTGAAAGGCCCAAAGTTGAGATTTTTCAGGGTCCCTCAAATTGCTTTTACTATCAGGAACTAAAATTAGACCACTGAAAGTTCCATGCTACCAATATACTTCAGCACAAAAGTGATCTTCCCTCCAAGTTAATTATAATGTGCCCTGAATGTTAATGGATAATGTGGGAGGCCATTTGCCACTTTACAGAAATGCTGAGAGACGATGCTTTTTGGAATGCCAGCTTTCTAAGACTTACTTGTGTGTGTGTGGCGGGCAGGGGGTGCCATTATTATTTGCTTCTCTGTGGCTGCAGAATGCAGCTTAATTGCAATTTTATTTGAACTACAGGGACTGCTTTTTTTAAGAAAAAGAAAACAGAAAAAACAGGCAAAGTGCTAATTGATTTAAGATTCTTCAGTGCTTTGGGAAAAATGCTGAGAAGTGCTCAGGGCAAAGTTTGTGTTGTTGTTGTTTTCTTGAAATAGCCTAGTATAAACAAGTGTTTAGTTTTAGAGTGAAAACTTTAGAGTGAAGTCTTCTATAAGAAGAGCCCTGATAGGTCAAACCAAAGACCCATCTAGTCTAGCATTCTGTTCTCTCAGTGGTCAGCCATGTGCCTGTGAGAAGCCCTAATAAAGAATCATTTTGATTAGTACTCCCTTGAGTTATCTGGCATGCGTGAAGGTCTTAGGAGAAGCATAGCACCTGATACTCTCAGTGTATAGTCAAGGAATGTTGCTCATGCTGCTATTCTCGACAACTCAAGGAAGCTTGTCCTGGGCTCTAGAGTAGGGATAGCAGGAGTGCCAACTTGGCCCCACAACCATGGGTGCCCAGGGCCATGGGTGCAATGCCGCATGCATGACCCTGGCACCAAAATTTGTGGGTGCATGGCACTTTCATAGGGAATTTTGTAGGTGCTCGGGCACCTGGGGCCTCAGGGTGTTGGCCCCTGTGGGCGTGGACAGACCAAAGGTGGACAGACCCATGGACGATTAGGTTATGAATAGCTACTAACCATGGTGGTTTTGCTCTGCTTCCATGGTTGGAGGCAGGAATGCTTCTGAATACCAGTTGCTGGAAAGCACAGGAGATGAGACTGTTGCATTCAAGGCCTGTTTGTTGGCTTCCCATAGAGAAGCTGGCCTCTTTGAGAAAAGGATGCTGGACTATATGGGCCATTTAGACTGATCCAGCAGGCTGTTCTTATACATGTTCTTAGGTAGATGGGGAGTTTCTACAGGTAACGGGCTTTCTGGAAGCCTGGTAACATGGATTTCCCTTTTCAAATATTTATTTTTCTGAGCTGTGGTTTTACAGTTGCAGAAGGACATTTGCATCAGCCTGAGCTAAGCAGCAACCACACAGTAGCAAATGGGATTCCATTTAAGATATACTTTTAATAGAGAAAGCCGATTCTCCCCATAATTAATATTGCCCATTAAAATTTGATGGTAATTTGATGGTTACCCTAGTGCCAGTTATTTATTATCCTTAACATTTCTTAGATGCAGCTATTTAGGGTTGCTGTATTTCAAAACACAACAAAAGTTGTTGTGAATGTAAGCTTTTTGAGATGTTTCTGCTGCTTTTCCCATCACGTTTCCACACATCCGGGGTTTCCCTGAAGTTTTGCCAATTTGGCAAAAATCCACACACACCCCTTACGCCATTTTTACACCCCTAAACCAGGACATGTCAAGAATATTTCTGATGTATGCCAAGCCTAAGCTATCAGAATCACTGGCAAAAACCTGGAGAGATAGGGATGATGAGATGCCTTTTTGTACATACGCTGAATATATGTGTGTTAGTGTAAGTGCCTTAGGTTGCATATAAACAAGGGGAAAGAGGGGAACTAAGCTGGTAAGAAGATGCTGAGCTAGTAGGCTTTTGGGTCTCCCATTTCCATAGATTTGCAAATAAGCTACTTCCCCACACTATAGGAAATGCCTTGTTGATAATGCTTAGTGCCATTTTCAATGAAATTCATGATGTCCCAAGCCCTTAGGGTGGATTGGGCTATAAATCTAAATATCTTGTGTACAGAGCAGCAGAAGTGCTTGTCAATGCAGCTTCTATTGTGGCTAAAATCCAGGATGCTATAAATGCAAAAGAAAATGGCAGCATGACCAAGATCCAAGTTTAATTTCAGAGTAGATTTAATTAAGCTATAATTGGCTCCAGCACTGTGATCAATAAGGAAGAGGCAGCTAGGCAAAGGTCAGTGAGTTTTAAAGTAATATTTTCCCATATATTTGATGGTGTAATACGTGTGGAAAGAAAAATGATCCCGTGAACAGGGTATGAGACAAGATGACAGGAAACCTTTCATCCTTGCTTTGTCTCAAAAGTTGTGAGTGACCTTTAAGATCCTCACCTCCTCCATTCTTCATCCGTCTGCCTTTGTTAAGTTTAGAGAAGGCAAAAAAGGGGGTGCCATATTAAATCAATGCTATGGCTTCAATGAAATTTATTTTGAATTGCAACAGAGGAAGGTTGAAAGAGACATGATGTTCACTGGGTGAAGAAGGAAGAAAGTATTTCAGGACTTATGACCAGCAACAAGAGACAACAAGGGAATTGCCACAAGAAGGGCTGGAGATGCTAGCAGTCTGCAAGCACACCCCGAGAAATGTTACTAGTCTTAGGGAAACATTTTGCACCTTTCAAAATTCCTTGGGTATTTTGGCCAACCATGATGCCCTCAATTTACACAGGACTTTGTTTTATACAAAACTAAGTTGCAACTTATTCATGTGAGCATCCCCCCTGAGAAATTGCACTGCTCTTTTCATCTCTCTTCTTTGCTTTTCATATGTCTTCTTATCTTGGGAACTGTAGTTCCCCTTCCCAGAGATGCAGTTCCCAGAACCTTTAACAAACTGCACTTCGCAGGGATTTTTTTTTGGGGGGGGGGAGCCATGTACTTTAAATGTGTGGCTCTGTGCATGCACACAGTTGAGTTGATGTTATGGACTGTTTTAGTGACTGAAACAAAACCACTTGTAAAAAAGTGGTACAATGAAAACATGTTGCTTTGAATTTCACTTTACAACTTTAAGTAGTTCCCTGTATCTCAGAGAAATGAAGCCAAAATGACTGATGAACATCTTATAGCCAGAGGATATTTATAAGAAATCTGTTTCTTGAAAGGCCAGAGAGAGAGTGTGTGTACTGTGCTGCATTTTGTTGCAGCCAGAAATGAAGAGTTCTGTATCACCTTAAATAACGTGCCAAGGGGGTTCATAGGTAACATCTACTTCAGTAGGTGGCAGGTCAAAATGACATTATGCTTTATGCAGATGTGTCCAGTGGAAGAAAAAATGGTTTTACATTGTGAGATTAACACTGCAATCCTATACACACTTACCTGGGAGTGTGGCCTATTGAACTCAATGAGACTTACACCTGTAAATACATGCATAGGATCATACAGTCAAATATAAAGGGATATATCTTTAAAGGAAGGATAGCATACATGGGTAAATGAATTGAAACAAACAAGATTCAGTCAACAAGATAATGTCTGCTTTGTCTTTTAATCACCTTGTAGAGTAGATCTCCTCATTCAACCTGTCTCTGCCTACACCTTCACTGCCCACTTCATACATCTAATGTAAAGACACAGACTCTTACATAACAATACTGATTACACCATAGGTTAGTCTTTAAGGTGCCATAGGAATCTTGGTTGCACTCAAGAAATTATTTGGTGAATAAGGGTCACGTCCAAAGGTGCCTTAGTACCTGGATGGTGAACCTGCAGCCCCCGCAAATGTTGTTGGATTCAAACTCCCATCATTCTCACCCATTGGCTATGCTTGCTTGGACCGATGCGAGTTGGAGTCCCACAACATCTGGAAGACTGCAGATTCCACTTCCCTTCCTTAGAAGAAAAGCATTTCTGTTTATGCAAGTTGGAGTATCTCATTTTCACTGAACCCCCTTACTCACTCAATCCTCCTATCTTCCCTAAAACACTGCTTCTCAGGATTGGGGAACCCTCTGGGGGGAAATGAGATATGGCGAAGAGTGCTGCAAGTAGGGACATAACCTTAGCAAAAATAGTGGTGCCTCAACTTGCATGGCAAGAAGTGCTTTCTGCTAAGGCAAAACCTCCATTTTATACAACCACTATTGTGATGCACCTCTTGTGGTTTGTCACGCTTGATCGCAACTTGGTGGTCAATTTTATATTCCCACACCCACACACAACGTAGATACTTAAGGAAAGTTGGGGAGGATTTGTGAGATTTTTTACACCCGTAGTAGATTGAACTGAAATGAACCATAACATTTCACAACAGTTTATTAAAGGAGAAGTGTGGATTCAGCTTCAGAATACTGAGCAAGCAGTTAAGAAGATGCATCAGCAGCCTCTGTAGCACAGCAGAAACAAAATTCAAGCGGCATCGCACAGTACTATGTATCACCTAAGGACTCATCACTGGGATTTATATTGCAAGTTAAACTATTTTAGTGTGAACATTATGAAAACACACAGCTTTCCACTTGCTGTTCAATGAAGATAGCTAGTATATGCTTACCCTGTCTACTACTACTACAACAACAACAGCCCCTAACTGGTAGAAATAGAGCCCTTCTCAAACTTGGTGATAATTGAATCAGTGCAAGCTCGAACAAGGATGGTGTCGCTAAGGATTAAAGCATTGCTAGTGTATCTCAGGAGAGCTGCGATCGCATATGTTTGAAATGAGAAGTGATAATGAGTTTTAAGATCTCTTGCTTTCCTCTTCTGGCGTAAGCAACAGTCCATCACACTGTTTTTAATGATAAGTTTTCAGCATTCGCCTACAATCAAAGACTTAGAACAGGAGGGATGTTCTAATCGGAACTGATTCCACAGCTCTGGCAAAGTTAATAAAATATCAACTTACGGTAATTTGTTTTTTGCAGTGAGGTTTTCCTTCTGGTGTCAGCTCCCTGATCGTAAACACTGTCTAAGCAAACCGAGTCTGACTGTTCAAAATTGTTATGCTAAAACATTCCTTAATGAAGCCAGCTATTAAGAAAAAGCTATTCTGATTTTGCATCAAATAAGTTTCCTTTAAAATGCGTATACCTCTCACAAGAGAGTGGGACGCAGGTGGCGCTGTGGGTTAAAGCCTCAGCGCCTAGGACTTGCCGATCGAAAGGTCGGCGGTTCGAATCCCTGCGGCGGGGTGCGCTCCCGCTGCTCGGTCCCAGCGCCTGCCAACCTAGCAGTTCGAAAGCACCTCCGGGTGCAAGTAGATAAATAGGGACCGCTTACCAGCGGGAAGGTAAACGGCGTTTCCGTGTGCGGCTCTGGCTCGCCAGAGCAGCGATGTCACGCTGGCCACGTGACCTGGAAGTGTCTCCGGACAGCGCTGGCCCCTGGCCTCTTAAGTGAGATGGGCGCACAACCCCAGAGTCTGTCAAGACTGGCCCGTACGGGCAGGGGTACCTTTACCTTTACCTTTACCTTTACCTCTCACAAACTATGATTCAGGGGTGGGTAAAATTTTTGCTCCTACAGAACACAGGACTCTGGGGTTGGGTGGACTGGAGAGCTTAGGGTGCTTGGAGAGCTGCATACCAATGGGTCTCACCCACAGAGGGCATGGCTGGCACTGGTGGTGAGAAGGCCATTCATGCGCATTCACATATGCACTCATTCTCTGACCCAGTGATAGAACATCTGCCTTGTATGCAGAAATTGCCAGGTTCATTTGTCCCCATAATAATAGTACTGATCTATTCTGCCTTGGTCAGACCGCACCTGGAATATTGTGCCCAGTTCTGGGCACCACAATTTAAGAAGCATATTGACAACCTGGAACGTGTGCAGACAAGAGCAACCAAGATGATCAAGGGTCTGGAAGCCAAGCCTTCCAGTTGAGGGAGTTGGAGATGTTTATCCTGGGAAAGAAGAGACTGAGAGGAGATATGATAGCCATCTTCAGATATCTCAAGGGCCGTCACATGGATGATGGAGCAAGCTCGTTTTCTCCTGCTCTGGAACGGAAGACTGATACCAATGGAGTCAAGTTACAAGAAAGGAGCTTCTGACTAAATGTCAGGAAGAACTTTCTGACAGTAAGTTCTGTTAGACAGTGAAATGGACTCTCTTGGAGGTTTTTAAGTAGAGGCTGGATGGCCATCTGTTATGTATTCTTTAGTTGAGATTCCTGCATTGCAGGGAGTTGGAATAGATGACCCTTGGAGTCCCATTCAACTCCACAATTCTATGATTTGATAATACCCTGTCAAACTATTTTCAATTGATTTGTTTAAGAATATAAGAAGAGCTCATATTTGTTTATTGATACTACAGCAGCAATGGCTGACCTAAGTGTACATATGGAAAGCCATAGAAGTAGGGGGAGCCTTACTCTTTGTAGATGGGGTAATCCTCTCCACACACAACAGAATCCTCATGTAGCATGAAGAGCTAGAAACCCCTCAACATAAGAGGATCTGCACTATGTCCAAAGACCCTCTGGGAAATATTTCCACTTCCCTGTTCCTTAAATTGCGTGAATCTTAATACATATTTCAAACTATTGAAATCTTCCATCCATTTAATAACATTTCCTCCCTTTAATCTAACATCTAAGCGCTGATTAATTTCATATATAAAAATATATATACATGTGTATGTGTTTTAAACAACACCTTACAAAACATGTCATTCTAAAAGATGCTATTTCCAAGTGATGATTTATTGTTCTAATACTGTACACTATCTGAGAACAGTTGCTGTGATAATAGATGGCTGTAATATATCATCCAAGTGGCATTATCAAGAACGTTACAGAGACAAACTTATTTTACATTTTAATTGAGCTTTAACTTGGCGGTTTAAAAATATGTCATTAAGAAAGACAATTATATTCACAGCTGCACTAATACTAATATTGAAGGGCTTGGAGCTTTTCCAAGCCATTTGTAGTACCCCAAAAAACCCAACATCTGTTTCTCATTTAATGGCTGCCACCCTCACATATTCCCTGAGGGTTGTGTTTCTATCACTAAGATATTGCATCTTCCCAGTGCTCAAATCCATATTTTTATCATAGAAAGAATGTAGTCCTCCCCTCCATTTGTCAAGGAAAGGGGAACATCAGGCCTGGAGCCCTCCAAGCTGCTCTATCAGGGCTTTAGTGCTTCCAAACATGTAAAGCATGCAGAGAAGAACACTGTTACTACATTACGTGAGAGCTCTTCCACTCGCTTTTACTGACTCTTAAAGGGGCCATGGGCCAAACTGCAGATAAGCTAAACCTGCAAGCTAGCTGGAATTTTGCCCGTGGCCCTTTAAGAGCAGCTTAAAGTAGCTTGTAATGGGGAATTCGGGACTCTGCATGACAAAGTGAGGAGCCGTGGTGGCTTAAGGATTTTTATGAACATCCTGGCATTTTCGTGACAATTGAAGACCATGTCAGAAATCTGCTGGTGGAGATAGGTATGATGGAAGGGAAGGAAGAGGGATGTTTGAAAGATCAGACTAAATCTGCAAGACTCAGTTCAGACCCTTACAAGGGTACAAACTGCCTTTATGTTGTGCAAGAGTTGGTGTATCCAATCTGCTGCAATATTGCAAACAGTGCTGAGTACTAGGCTCAGTTAACCAAAGTTTTTTAGGCTTTGAACAACTGGTGTACAGTCCTTCTATTCAACTGGCTCATGACAGGGCAGAACATCACTGTTTCTCATTATATTTTGTTTCACACCAAGAATTTGGTGGATTTAGAGAGAGGGGCAACTCTATTTTATCTGATACGGTGTGCAGCAGAAAGTTATGATTAAATAGGCCACAGTAAGCAGGTACTCCTGAGGAGCAGGAGGGAAATGATGAGAGTAATGGTGGGCACCAGGAAGCATTGGAAGGATAAAGAGAAGCTTACCTGACCCTGGCTTGGGGGTAAGGAGATTTGGAGGCAACACCAGGGGCTTGTGCCCTAAGTTGTTGTGCCCTAAGTTTACTACTCTTACTTGGAGGTAAGGACAGGAGAGAAATTCAGTTAGGTTCACATTGAAGGCAGCCTTTTAAATTTGCACTTTCTGGGAGGGGGGATACACAAACTGAATCACTGTCAAAAACCAAGTGTGTCAAAATTCACGCTTCTCTGAATTTTTCACTGCAGTTCTCTGACAAAGTCATGTGTAATGCACATAGTAGGCTAAAATGCGCATCAAAATGTATGTATCATTGAAAATGACATTTAAAAATGCATTGTACTGGGGGGGAAATGCTTTGCAAAAATGTGTATCGTGGGATAAATTCACATGAAAATGCTGGTGAATTTTCACGAGGGCATTTTAAAAAGAATAACAAACTAATGTGAAAATATGAAGAACTGAACTGGGGATTGGAAAAATAAGAAACTGAACTTGACCGATTCACCCATTGCTACTGGGCACTGACTGACCATGTATAATGTGATTTATTCCCATGCCAGTGTATAGAGGACGGTACCCTTAATACGTTTCATTTCTAACATGATTTTCCCCTTAGAAACATTACAGCTTTTCTAGATGATGCTATTTGTGAGAACAAGGCTTCACTAGGACAGGTAAAATGTTTCACCATAGTACAATCAATTTTGCCTAAGTATATGTCCCTGTGAGAAATCCCCCAAAGGGAGAAAAGTAAATATGAATCTAATAAAACTAAGTCATGTTGTTGAAATTTAGGAGAAGCCTACAAGAAAGTTGCAGTGTGTGTGTGTGTGTGTGTGTGTGTGTGTGTGTGTGTGTGTGTTATTGGTATAATGGATGGATGGCAAAGCAATATAAGAAACCCATTTCAGTCTACCTCTCACAAGAAAAGCTATTTTTATTAATTTAGAGGACTCCTAATTTAACTCAACAGCCTTTGATACGGTAATAAAAAATACCATAAAAAATTTAAAATGAATCTTTCCAGAGGCATTTTTCAAGCAATATGTTAAAATAGGACATATTTTATAAAAGTCATCCAAGTAATTCTGATTACATCTTAGAAATAAGAATGCAAACTATATACATACTGGGCAGTCATTTCCAAGGAGCTCCAAAGGCATTTTATTTCAAGCTATTATGAAAACCGACCCACTAATGCAAAACATTGTATAGTATGCATAACAATGGTACAAAGGATTGGCATCAGTTAGTGAATGCCTGACCTCAGCAAGCAGGTGGGAGAACTCGCCATAATACACACTGCACTCTAGGCCATCTTTTTAAATTTGTACATGGTCCAGTGTTTAAAAGCAAGTTAACATTTGATATTATGCATATGGATCAGATCTCAGAGCAAAAGCCTCAAAGTGCTACACAGGAAGGAACACAAGACATTATATTCTGTATGCAGGGCAATTCCTAAATATAAAATATTAGCCCATGGTGATATTCTTAATGGGATGGGTCTGGGTCGGTTCTGGCTACTGCTCATAATGCTAAGCCAACCAAAGTGGATGGCACTCTACAGAGTTGCACAAAACAAACACACTGCTGCCCACATCTCAGCTTTTGTGGGGAGCCAAAAGCTGGATAAGGCAGATCGTACACCTTCTTGACCATCACTGAGGATAGTAGAGTTTATAATCTATAATAAATACAATCGTATTTGATTTCTGAACAGCTTAGTTCTCAATCGTTTTGGCTCCTGAATGCCACAAACCCAGAAATGACTGTTCCGGTTTGCGAACTACTTTTGGAAGCTGAACATCCAACGGGGCTTCCATGGCTTCCAATCGGCTGCAAGAGCTTCCTGCAGCCAATCGGAAGCCACACTTTGGTTTCCGAACATTTTGGAAGTTGAACGGATTTCCAGAACAGATTCTGTTCGACTTCCAAGGTACAACTGTAATTGGAAAGTCAACAGAGGGTGAAGAAAGAGACACAAACCTAAGGAGACAACATGAACCATAGCCAATATCAAGCCCTAAATAAGTAATCAGAATGTTTAACTGGACTAGGGTTTTTCTTCCAGAGTTCCAAACAAAGCAGCTTCCATGAAAATAATTCAATCACAGGGATATATACAGTTAGTGGTAATCAGTGATGGCACTGATGCCTAGATCATGTTCCCTACACAAAGCTTGAAATATGTTTATAGCTAAACTTTCACTCTAAGTGCAATGGATAAAATAAGAGACAGTTGGCATGCCTTCTCCTTACCTTCAAAATCTACCCTGAAACCTTTCTTTGGAGTGGCAGGTGGGGGAAAAACATCAGAAGCTGCTAGGAGAAAATCAAAACCAGGAAAAGCATCAAATACAAAGAGGAGATATTATTACAATGCTAAGGTATTAGAAGACAATTAATTATGGTTAATCATTTTTGCACAATCTAATCAATAACCTGTTTAATAGAGCCATCTGTGTCCATGCTGACGCATGTGTGTCTTTTGTTTGTTTGTTTGTTTGTTTTGTATGACTGCTCCCCACATCAAATGGGGGTAGTCTTTTTGAATGGTCGTGTGCAGCCCCCCTGACCCCATGTGGCTCCCGGCAGTACAGCCTGGATTCACACACACACACCCCAGGCTGGACACCTGGAGGTTGCCACCTACCTCTGCCAGTTATCCAATCCCAGCTGGAGAGATGTTGCCAGGAGAGAGTTGGCCAGGTAAGGGGAGGGTCCACCCTGCCCACACAATAGAGGGTGGAACTACTCACCCTCAGTCAGCTCCAGAGCTTCTCCCACCCTGCCCTCCCTCAGTTAAGCCTTCTTTTGCAGGTTAATCTCTTCTTCACGGGTACGCGGGCGCTGCTACATTATGGTCGCTGTTGAAGGGCTGGAATTGGCAGGTTTTGACTTCCTCGTAGCAAAACGTAACAACTTTGGCAGTTTCAGGTTTCGGGAGGAATCCTTTAGTCTATCTTCACTAAATGGGGGGGGGGGTGAAGCGGTGACCCACACATCCCCTCTGGTGGTGATCCCAGGGTTCACCGTTAAAGGGGTTCTTTTGAGGGGAGGCATTGGCCATACGCCAATAGGTTGTCATTGCTCTCCCCTGTGATGGCAGCAAAATGGGGGGCGGGCTCTCTGCTTGAACAGACGTTCTTCAGAGCCAGCCCAATCCACACACATTCTGGATGACCCTAATGTTCCCCAGATCCCCAGCCAGGGACTTGGAGGGACTGGGGACTGGGCCCAGTGCCTAAGCCAAGGTCTCCCTACATCTGAAGCTTTAATAAAGTTGTGGCCAATTTTAATCCCATAACACATTGTCTTGAGTGATTATTCCACTCGGGTGTTGCACGGGGTTGGGGGGGTCTCCTCCTGTCCACACAAATATGTTTTATTAGTTTTTACAAGTTATTTTTAAAATCCAGCTAACGTTTTTATTTGTTTACAATGGTCTCCTAAGTAAGTTATGAATTTTCCCCATTCCATCTTCTTGATTCCTGAGTCTCCAGTCAGTTTTGCCATTTCAGCATAGCCCAGCAGTTTGGCTTGCCATTCTTCCCTAGTCGGGACTGTTGGTTCCCTCCATCTTTGGGCTAGTAGCATCCTTGCAGCTGTTGCCGCATACATAAACAGTCTTTTCTGGTCTTTTGGGATGTCAGAACCTATAATTCCTGCTAGAAAAGCTTCTGGTTTTTTGACATTGTAAACATTTTTTTCAATTCATTATGTATCAATTTCCAAAAGGTACCCTCCTTCTCTTTACACTTCCAACAAATATTGGCGCTTGTTCTATATCTTTTAAATAACTTAGTAGGAGTCAGATACCGCCGGTACATCATTTTCATATAGTTTTCTTTCAGTGTACAACATGGTGTAAATTTTGAATCTGTTCTCCATAAAGGTAAAGGTAAAGGTACCCCTGCCCGTACGGGCCAGTCTTGACAGACTCTGGGGTTGTGCGCCCATCTCACTTAAGAGGCCAGGGGCCAGCGCTGTCCGGAGACACTTCCGGGTCACGTGGCCAGCGTGACATCGCTGCTCTGGCCAGAGCCAGAGCCAGAGCCAGAGCCGCACACGGAAACGCCGTTTACCTTCCCGCTGGTAAGCGGTCCCTATTTATCTACTTGCACCTGGAGGTGCTTTCGAACTGCTAGGTTGGCAGGCGCTGGGACCGAGCAGCGGGAGCGCACCCCGCCGCAGGGATTCGAACCGCCGACCTTTCGATCGGCAAGCCCTAGGCGCTGAGGCTTTAACCCACAGCGCCACCTGCGTCCCTATCTGTTCTCCATAGCCTCTCCCAATTTGCCATTTGTATGTTATGTCCTAAGTCCTTTGCCCAGTTTATCATAACCAATTTAACCTGTTCATCCTTTGTATGCCACATGTGTTTTTCTTTCAACCCTGGACACTCAGAAAAGTCTTCTGTAACAACTGAAAGTAGGCATGGATGATACAGTCAATTTCATATTGGTATTATGAAATCACTTGCCTGCAGGATGCTTCCAGATGTAACTGGCTTTTTTGGGGTGGGGAGAGAATGGAAGGGCCTGTTTTGTTTCATCTACTTCTCCCTGAATATGGTGCACCATGACTTACTGTTTTTTGTTTTAGAGTGTGCACTTTATTTGATGTAATATTATATGCTATGATTAGATAAACAATGTGTCATGTTTGCTAGGATACTGAATTTGTACCTTCATGTGGCTCATTGGAGCTGCTTAACCTAACAGTTTCGTACATGGCAAGATGTTATATATGTGGCTATAAAGTAAAGCACAAAAGTCCAACAGGCAAGGTAAGCTTCATTATTACTTTACTACTTCCACAACTGAAAGTGAGCAATCCATTCAGGGCTCTTGGCAGATAAAAGTTGCCAAACAGAAAAGGTCCAGATAAGCTCCAAGGTGAACACAGAAGTAGGGATGATGTATTTCAGGAATATCGCTCGTGTATTTTGAGGAAAGAATCCATAGTTTAAACTAGAGTACTCCAGCCTAAGATTTGGCAGATTATTTCATATCCGCTTGCAAACCTCAAGTCAAGTCACATAGCACCCAAGGCCAGGCAAGAAAAATTTTCAAGCTTCTCTCCACTTCTCTGGCAGTAAAAAAATACAATAAATAAATAACAATGCACTGTGCTTTGGTGACACCCAAAATCAGTGGCTTGAGGCAACTGCCTCACATAGACTAATGGTCTGGCCAGCCCTTTCAGTAGCGGACTTTCACATTACCTTCATCCTGGTCCTTGTAAGTGGAGATGCCAGGGACAGAACCTGGGACCTTCTGCATGTACTGAACAGTGGGAATTGGAGTCCAACAGTACCAGGAGGAGTGCAGGTTTCCCATCTGCTTTGAAAGGATATCTAACTGGTATGTAAAATCAGTAATCCAGAAAGTCTAAAAAGTCTGCTATCTCTCCATAAAAGTCAACAGTTCAGTTGAACAATTCATCCAGGCACCTTTTATCTTTTTCTTTGATTGGTGTTTGTAAATTAGAAAGGGAGAAAACAGCTGAAGTGAGGACAAACACAACTTTTACTTGCATGCATAATGCAGTTGTTTGGAGGGAAAGGAAAATAATTTTCTTTATCTTTTCCCTTTTGAGTAATGTGCATTGTAGCATATAATCTTTTATGGAAGTGGGAAATAATAGGTTGTTTAACTTTGATAAAAAAAAATAACTCTGAGTCTGCAGAGGATTTGAAAGGTGAGAAATTGTTAGGCACAGTTAATAAATGTAATCATTTTGTGAGAAACACAGGTTGCTAATTACTAAAATAGTATTTGAAGGCTAACCTGCTTGTGGAACTGAACCTCTATCTTCCAAAACAAACAGAAGGGAAGTCCATAGGCATTTTGATAAGTCCTGGGACAATTACACCTATCACCTGAGCACTGCAATTATCACATGGTTGCAGAAGCAGCTCACTGGATGGGACAAAGCAGCTAAGCTAGTTTCCCAGCAGGTGGAATTCCGTTGTGAGTTACCTCCCAACTTATGTTTATTTAACCACCTTAAAAAGGGGGCAGAAATGGAATGGTCATCTGGGAAAAATGACTTTGGCAACCCCACCCACCATTGAATCCAATGTGTTTTTACTATACACAGTTTTTGCTTTACGTGATATCCCCAGAACATTGAGAATCTCCTGTATTCCATTTTCATATTCAGTCAGCAGAGTAATATGTAACCCCAAAGATGAAGTAAGCAGCCGAGCTCACATTGTATGTAGCAGATTAGAACAGCAAAAGGTGGTGGCGGGGGGGGGGGGAGAGAGAGAGAGAGAGAGCACGATGCAGCAAACATTTGGGCTGGAAATGCTTGTCTGAAACTTCTTGATGAATGTTTTGGTAATAATGAACACAATCACATAATGAAATCAGGAAGAAAGAGCAAAAATGATCTGACTTAATTGGACAGGGTTTTTTCCACAACTAATTATCTAATCAGTTCAACTGCTCAGCCCACTGGGTAGACGGCACCTGGAATCACAAGAGGGGGGCAGAATGAGTTGGAGATGAGAAAGGATTTTAAATTTGGAAGATCAAATCTGCTCAAGTGCAAAAGTGTGAGAGAATAAATAAAGCAATAAATCATGTGCTGCGTTTTTTTTTTAAAAAAAAAGGCTAGGAAAAGTGATTTATATGAATATGCATTTGCTCCTAATTCAACATTTTTCATAACACAGCTTATTCATGGGTGTCACTTGTAGCATATGGGAATGAAAGGAAAACAGCCAAGAGAACTCAGTGGAGGATGAATGGGGCACTGACCCACCAACCTCAAACTACCCTGAACCACAACACAGAAGCATAGAAAGCAATGTCCCAGGAAAGAACACGCAAATCAGTTGCTATATGTCAATGAGAACTGAAAGCTCATGACACATTTCTAAATATCACATCTGCGGGGGGGGGGGGGGGGACAAGCCAGATCCATTAAATTAAATAGCCAAATGCTTACCTTGTAAGTTGTATTACCACTTTCAAAGATCCTCCCCAAATGTTGTGGATTTCAGAGAAAACAATACTGGTATCATTTATTTTCAAGTAGCCCAATGAATTAATTGGGATGGATCTGACTAATTTAGTTTTGCCCTTAGGTCTCTTTTAAATCAATGTGACAAGTTAGTTTTGACCAGCTGAAGTCCCATTGATCTCCACGGGACCTATGTGCAACTAATTAACCAACCCAGTATTCTGACTAAAGAATGAGTTGTCCCTATACTGAAGCCTAAATAGCAGTTCTGAGAAACTGGCCGCACAGTACAAAACTGATCAGAACACAGGAACAGGGAATAAGCAACAGTAGAAAAGGAAGAACACAAAACAGGAATAAGAAACATTGACTGGTTGGTGCCATCATGGTATTTGGGCAATATACAGCAGGGGAAAGAGCTTTTTGCTGAACAAATGAAAACTAAGATTCTTTAGGAACAACTGATAGATACTTAATGTAAGGACAGGAATAGGATTTTTAGAAATACATTCTTCCTGACTAGACACTGAAGAAAAGGCTATTCTACATAGTACACATCCAGCATCAGTGAACCATGAAAAGCATTTGGGTGCAAGGAGAAGGAACCAATAAAAAAAAACATTTCCAACAACGGACAAATCCTTCATGACAAACTCAGTAAAGCAAAAGAGAAATTTATCCCTAGTTATACAAAGTATTTGGACAAAATGTCATCCTCTTCCAAGGATGATGAATAGGTTTTTGCAACGAAGGGGGAGGGGGGACACAGAACCAACCGATGCAGGAGGAACTCAGAAACCTTCCCACAAATTTTTATATAACCACAACTGTGCCCTTTTCAGAAGTCTCTTCTAAGAGCATGTTATCAAGCTCCATGAACTCCACATGACCCTCTCTGGGTAGTTCAGATACCCTTTGGGGAGCAGGAAGAATGTTCTTCACACTCAGGTGGCACATTGTTGACGTAAAGGTGAACAGCTTCAACATTAAGGGGGATTAATCCTATGGGTTCTATAGTACATGTAAAAGCAAAAAAAGGTAGGATAAAAATTGACCTTGACTGTTGGGCTGTGCCAACAATTTCTTTCACATTTCTCCTCCCCTGCCCTCAACTATCCTCCATCAATTAATGGAGAAAAGAAACTGCGCTTGAAATTGTTGATGAAATTCTGGTAGGTGGGGTGCAAAGTAATTTGTTGGGCTTCTCTTACTTTTGAGGGGGCCCAGGTCTGTTTGTGGGCATCCTTTCTTTCATTCTACAAAACATCTCATCAGCGGGCTGTCCTCTGCAGCCATTCCGGGTTCCCAGGAGGACGTCATGAGGTAGCTGCTCCCATCAGGCTTCCCAGGTCAGGAAGTGTGGGCAACTGGGGAGGCTGCAGAGTGCTGGAGGAGCGTTTGATGGAAACAAAATGCACAAACCACCCTTGGCCACCTCACAATGAGAATGTATGCTCAAAATCCTGTACCCACGCAAATCCTAAATTCTAAAGTGCTGTTGAAAAACAGGACAGAAATCAGCGCAGCATCACTTCAGTTACTTGTATTGGGCTCAGATGCGATGTAGACATGTAGAAGCCCTAACTTATAAACATAAGTATAGTTAAATCAATCTACAAGGCCAGTGGCGTAGTGTGGGGGGTGCAGGGAAGCCGTCCGCACCGGGCGCAACATCTGGGGGTTAGGGGGCGCAAATCCACGGGTTAGGGGGCGCAAATTACTTGCCTTGCCCCGGGTGCTGACAACCCACGCTACGCCACTGTACAAGGCTGTTGCAGCATTTTAAAATGAACTATGAAATATTCTTAAAGATGCAGAGATGCCTTTTTAATAGTGCTTTAATGATATGGCACAATTAAGTATACAATGGACCCTCCTGATACGAACTTAATTCGTTCCGGGGGTCTGTACGTACCCTGAAAAGTCAGCATCTAGAGGCACCGCTTCTGCACAAACAATAGAGTGCTTCTGCTCATGCATGCGTGGTGAAACTTCCGGGTTTGTATACTTCTGGGTTTGCCGCGTTCACAACCTGAAAGTTATGTTACCCGAAGGTAACGTAACCCGAGGGTCCACTGTATTATTTTTGCTGTTTATCCTGTTTCACATTGTAAAATTGACCCAAGAAATATGGGTTCAGGTCTCGTTGCTGCCATCCATTGCTTGTGTACCTTTGGCAAATCCTTCTCCAAGCAACAGGATCTGCCTGTAAAATGAAGCTTGAGTGAAGTAAATATATAAGTACTAAAATATAATGAAGTTGATAAAGCACTCTTTGCATCCAAGAAATTGTTAAAATCAGCAACAATTGCATTCTTATCTATGGAGTACAGAGATGAAAAGGTGATGAATGGCTGTGATCTCACAGGAAGCCTCTCTTCTCTGAGTCCAATTGTCTGTTCACTGGACAACACTGGCTTCTATTGCTCATTATATATCTATTTGCTTTAAGGCACCATAATGAGTTAATTTGTGACAAATAAGAAAAGTAAGCACATGTGAGGAGGCTTGGTGAACAGATTTTGTGTCAACACTAGCAAGATCAAAGAGGGAGAGGGTACTTTCTCCTAAAGTATTGCATTCCAACCAGGGTGGTATGGTGAGATCCAATTTCGGATCTCCCCTCCTAACCATCCCAATTTTCACAGCTCTGGCCCTACCAACATTGGTAGGGCCAAAAGTAAGGCTCCTCCACCTTCATTTCTACTCAGGACAAAAACAAGAAAGTTCAACTGCCTTTAGTTCACCTCCCGCAAAGCCTTAAGATTGCAGTTATTTGCCCCATTCCCATAAGGCTACTAACTGAAAAATATGAGTTAATTGTATCAGATAGCCTGCTTTATTAAAATCAGTGGAGAATATTCAGAGCAAAACCTGTTAGACATGCTTCTTAACATCTCAGATAACCAAGTTCAAAGTTAGTTCATCAACTGCTACTTTTAATTGTTCTCACTGGGAGTGCAGTAGGATAGGATTCACTGGATGATTTAGCTGAAAAACATTTTAACCCCTTACTTTCTAGAATTTTTTTTTCCTGGTACTGAATATATGATTTGTCTTGTCCCCTTCATTACGAACAATGAGTTAGTAGCGATTTTTTATATTTTAAAAAATTGCTTCTGAAAGGTACACAGTGCATTAGTCATAAATGGGCTACGTCACCTTTCGTTTCAAGCATTTTGACCTTTATCAGCTAACTTGCACTTGACTGAAGATTCATCAGTTTGATTTGGACCTGCACAATGATGTAGAAAAGTCAGTCTCTTTTACTGTCTGCAGCCAGTATTTGAAAATAAAACGGCTATTTCTTCTCTCTCTCTCTCTCTCTCTCTCTCTCTCTCTCTCTCTCTCTTGTCTTAATAGGCTTCTGAAAAATAAAAGCAACCCTCAACGAACACTTTTATTAGATGAATATGCCTTGATTATTTCCTGCATATTTAAATTAAGACTAGCCATTATAGTGGGGGGAAATTATTTTCATCTTTCACATAGGATGATAATACAATCATATGGCTAAAAGTGCCTGCCTGGGAAACATTTCCACTGGGATGAATATGAAAGGCCTGAAAGTTCATTATATTCAAATGTAAAAGTTAATGGCTATACTGGCAACATAAATGGCCACAAATATTGAAAACACTGCTGAATTTTGACAAAGGGTGCATACACACTGTGTGAATAATGAGTATTCAATGCTGGATTCAGGTGTTTCTTGGAGAATACCCAAGGTTGTGGACCTTCTTGGATATTTTGGTCCTTTCAGCACTCAGTTTAGAAACTGAGATGCCTACGGGCATGTGGAATTAGTCATGCAGTTCTTTGGATATCAAACACTACAAATATTCTCACAAAATGAAGACAGTCCTGAGGAACAATATTCATATTTTTGTTGGAAGATCAACAACTCCATGTTTATATCATCTAGACTTGGAGTTTTGTTAGCTTTTCATTTGTGAATAAGCCCTAGGACTTCTCTTGTACTCACCATTTCCCTTAGTTTCTCACACTTCCTTCCTGCAAAAGTTAGTTCAGGCACAGGTCTCTGCCTTACAACTTTTACTGTGGAGATAGAGACAAAGAATCCATTCAGCTTCTCTGCCATTTCCTTATCTATTCTTAAAGCACACCTTCATCTCCCCTGAGCTTTTTGGTGCAATAATATGTTCCCAGCATTAAATTACTTTTGAGGCCATGCATTTCTACCTACAAGGTTTTTGTGGATGAGTCTGCCCTTTTTCAGCTTGATAGTTTGACAGAGTGCTCTCTTTGATGTACAGAGCAACACTGCCCTTTCTTACCTCTAGAGTTTGTATCCAGAAATAATCATATCCTGCAGTTTTTCTCTGTTCCACCAGGTTTCTGTAAGGCCCACTACATCTATGATCTCTTTAAAAGTGAAGAACTCCAGCATAGCTTGGAGACAACTACCATGCCCATATAAACACCTATACATGGTGTTCTACTAAAGCTTTTTGGCCCCCTATAGCCCTCCTCCCACAACCAAGCTTCAGGCCCAGAAAATGTATGATGTTTGTTCCCACAAAAGGCAAGATGTTTCCTCACAGGCAGATGGTGCCAACACTAGTTGGTGTGATATACATTTAATGTAGCCTCAGGTGCACATTTTAGGATAAAAGAAACGTGGAAGCATACAGTGCCCAAGTCTCAGTAGAAAAGCGTAAGTGTTGGAACTGTCATTTTTGCAGTGCAGGGTGGGGAAGGAATGTCTGCTTTTATGTACTTATGTATGTATTTATTTATAATCCACACTTTCATAAAAATAGGTACAAATAAGAAATAAAACAACAAAATGCATCCATAAAAGATCGTTTAAAACACTGATAAAAAAAAAATCAGCAAATACTGATTGGTTAAAAAAAGAAAATCCCTATTGCAAAGGCCTGACTAAACCATATAGTTTCCCCTTGACTTTTCCATCATTTCAAGGATAGCCAACAGGACTTGGCTCAGACAGCATAGGGGGATGGGAGAGATCCCAGAAGGTGAATACTTTAATCATTTGTAGCCTATAGGTATAAGTGAAGAATAAAAATGGCCCATCACTTTAATCACAACAGCCATTATTTTATTCATTCATTCATTCATTCATTCATTCATACCCTGCCCATCTGGCTGTGTTTCCCCAGCCACTCTGGGTGGCTCCCAACAGAATATTAAAAATAGAATCATACATTGAAAACTTCCCTAAACAGGGCTGCCTTCAGATGTCTTCTAAAAGTCAGATAGTTGTTTATTTCCTTGACATCTGATGGGAGTGTGTTCCACAGGGTGGTCGCCACTACCGAGAAGCCCATCTGCCTGGTTTCCTGTAACCTCACTTTTCACAGTGAGGGAACCGCCAGAAGGCATACTACCGTTAGCTAGTAGTGTTCCTATCAACTATACAATTAAAATAATGAGCACAGCTTTTATAGATTTATGATGGCCATAAGGATCAATCAACCCATTTCAGTTCAATTATGTATCTAACAGAGCAAGCCAAGACATGTACTTCTGTGAATGGTGGGACTTTCCAAGTGGGTGGGTTGGAGAGGTATGGTGCTGCTGGGCTGGCTGAATGCCCACCATATACTATGCTCACTCAGCCTTGGAAGAGAGGGGAAGGCACATGACTCAATAAATATAAAAATGGAAGAAAAACAGCAGACGCTAGCTCAATATCCCTGGAGACACAGCCAGAGCCCACCAGTCAGAAACAGCACTGGCAATGATGTCCACATGCCACACCCACACATGCAGGGAGCCAATAGGTTCACGATGACTGGGACACCACCACCACCCCCCCCCCCAGCATATGTCCCTGCATTGAAACAAGCATGGCATGCATAATGATGCCAGAGTGTGCACACCCACCCACTGCATCAGCTCCAAAGGTTCAGCCAGCAACAAGCTTGCTATTGCTGGCCACAGTCATCTGTCTAGGAAAGTGTTCAAATCCCATTATATAGTTCCCAAAGCACTGCTTTGCAGTACAACACACACAAAGAAGGTTGGAGTGCCCACACAAAACAGGGTCCACAAAGCTCCCTGCATAGGAGATCACAAACAGCCATCCCTGCAATAAGAACCACCCAGGGAGGGAAATACTCTTTCGACAATCCACCAGTGAACTAGAGCCAGAGTGGGGGGGAGGGAGAAACCCTCAACTTCATGAGGATGTGTTAATGGTGTCTAAAGGTGCAGGAGAAATTCAATTCTGTTCATATTTCGAGGTGAATTCACCTAATCGTCCCTTTCTGAATCCATGTGTGAGCTGAAATGCAGCCATCCTTAAAAAATTGCACGTTTCCAAATTATGTGATGCAGTTCTCCAACTAAAGACTGTGTACAAAGTGCACATATTGGGGGAAAGTGTGCACTAAAATGCATCAATTAGTGAAGATGACATGTAATAAGATTGTTTGCAAAAATGCATATATTAGGCAAAATTGCATGCAAAATGTCTATACAGTAGTACATACGCTTCAAGTTACAGACTCCGCTAACCCAGAAATATTACCTCGGGTTAAGAACTTTGCTTCAGGATGAGAACAGAAATCATGTAGTGGCGGCGCAGCAGCAGCAGGAGGGCCCATTAGCTAAAGTGGTGCTTCAGGTTAAGAACAGTTTCAGGTTAAGAACGGACCTCCGGAACCAATTAAGTTCTTAACCCGAGGTACCACTGTACTGTGAGAAATGGGCACTAAAATGTGGATACGTTTTCATGGCTTAAAAAAGAAAAGGAATTCAAAAACTGATGTGGAAATATGGAGAAATGTGAATTTAAGATTGGAAAAGGGAGAAATTGAGAAAAACTGAAATTGACAGTTTTGCCTATCCCAAGGGGTGTCACACATTGTTATTGACTAGGAGTTACATGGGAGGAGAGCTGGGGTTGCCCTTCAGCAGCAGTTGCTTGTTCCTTGGACTATCTCATGCTAGGATCATAGAATCATAGAATCACAGAGTTGGAAGAGACCACAAGGGCCATCGAGTCCAACCCCCTGCCAAGCAGGAAACACCATCAGAGCACTCCTGACATATGGTTGTCAAGCCTCTGCTTAAAGACCTCCAAAGAAGGAGACTCCACCACACTCCTTGGCAGCAAATTCCACTGCAGAACAGCTCTTACTGTCAGGAAGTTCTTCCTAATGTTTAGGTGGAATCTTTTTTCTTGTAGTTTGGAACTATTGCTCCGTGTCCGCTTCTCTGGAGCAGCAGAAAACAACCTTTCTCCCTCCTCTATGTGACATCCTTTTATATATTTGAACATGGCTATCATATCACCCCTTAACCTCCTCTTCTCCAGGCTAAACATGCCCAGCTCCCTTAGCCGTTCCTCATAAGGCATCGTTTCCTTATTCCTTATTGCTGCCTGCAATATTTCAAGTACCAGACTGCAATTATAAAAGGAGTGTAAAGAAAAATGTAGTATAACAGATTTGTCAAGGGGAAGAAATAAGGAGGTGTATCTTACACTCAGTCCTCCCCTGTCAGAAACCCAAAAGCCTCAGTTCTTCCACACTCAGAGCAGAATGTGACAGGATCATGGCCCTACAGTCTTGGGACTAATCAATGTGCCATCCCTACAGGTCAGAATGGGCCTCAAGCTGCACGAGGCTTCATAATATCTCCCAGATGCAAAATTAGAAAAGGAAATTTCCACACAATGGTTGACTTGGCATTAAAATCCAGTGGGACTCCTAGTTCAGCTGTCAGAACACTTTAGACAGTAGCCAGAAGCCCAGACTTTATCCCCTGGTAGGTTATGACTCACTTGATCTCTTCCAACAGTTGTACAATATAAGGGAAATATAAGGGGAGAGAAGACTGCTGTGCGGTCCACATGGCTGCTGTGCTCAGCCAAGGGCAGGACTGAACTAAATTCTGCTCTTTGTCCTGCCTGCACCGCACAGTGGTGCCAACAGAACAATTTGGGTGGCTGGACTTTCAGAAAATCTAAGACCATCAAATAACAACAACAATTTTTATTTCTACCCCACCCTCCCCGGCCAGAGCCAGGCTCAGGGTGGCTAATACCATTACAATTACAGTAAATAATAATAATAATAATAATAATAATAATAATAATAATAAAAAAAAAAAAATGCAATTTAAAATGCAGCCTCATTTAAAAAGTAGCCCATAGATCAAAACTATAAGGGGAGGGAAACATAAGGGTCAGATTGAGTCCAAACCAAAGGCCAGGCAGAACAGCTCCATCTTGCAGGCCTTGCGAAAGATGTCAAGTCCCGCAGGGCCCTAGTCTCTTGTGACAGAGCGTTCCACCAAGTTGGGGCCAGTACTGAAAAGGCCCTGGCCCTAGTTGAGAGCCCCCCACCCAAAAACTCATTTATTCCATTAAGTGCATCAGTAGTGCCTTGATACAATGATGTAAAAAGCTTTGCAGCTGAAGAGAAATATATCTTAGCCTTTGGGCTTATTGCCTGCATCATGTCCGTTCTTCCAGACCAAATTGTGCAAAACATCAGGCTTGCTGCAGGATCTGGAAGAAGAAGTGTTTGAATGAATGAAAGTTTCTCTTAGCAGAAGCTACAAAATGTTGCCCAGCTTGGAGGGGGATACTTCACTAGCAGTGAATGAAGGGGGGCGCAGAGAGAGAGATTACTTGAAGTATAGAACATAACGGAAGAAAACGCAGAATGACAACTGACAGTATGTATGCCAGTCTGGCAGATAGATGGTTACTGAAATGTGGTCAGGTGTGGTTGAAGCACACAAGGAGAGTTTTAAACTCAGCACTGTCAGTTTTACAAGAACATTAATAGCTACAAGGGCCCCATTCCCAGCAGCAGGGCGCAAGCTCATTTGCCATGTCCCAGTCAACTAGTACGTGACAAACAATAAAGGCAATTTTCAAAAGCAAGTAAATAAGTGCTGCTGCATTAGCAGTTCCCTGGAACTGAAAAGGTGATGTCAGTGTATAATACACAGGGGCACACATTTTTCTTGCAGTATTAAGCCTCTGAGTAATGCAATTTACTGAACCCCATGTCTAACAGCCTGACTTGTTTCCATAGGCGGCGGGGCGGGGGGGGGGGAGAGACCCATTCAGTCTCCCTCTCTCTGCCCCAAGGCTGCTCCTGCTAAAAGAAACCACCGCTTCCCTTCCTTACCAAAAAAACTACACAATGGTTTGGTTCTTATATCATGCTAAGCCAAATCATGGCTAGCATGAATGCATGAGAATGGCAACATCCCCACCACACATTTGAAGCAGCATCATGTCACCTTAAACAGTTACGGCTTCCCACATAATATTATGGGAGCTGAAGTCCATTGAGGGTGCTGAGAGTTGTTAGGTAGCCCCTGTTCCTCCTCACAGAGCCAAAATTTCCAGAGTTCCCTGTGAAGAGGGGTGGGTTGGGGGCCACCAGGAGACGGTGGCAGCCTGGTCCTAGCTGGTCCTTTCGCTACTGCACCACACAGAGCTAAGCCACAGTTTGGTTTAGTGTCCTATCCAGGTATGGTTTAGCTTTCGTGGTGCTGTAAACCACATGACAAACAGCTCCCCGAAGGAGTTTTGTCAACATGGACCACAACTCCCATTGTTCAGGGGTAATGAGAGCACTACATTAGCTACCCCTGGTAAAGACAGTACTGAGTTAAGATGGCCCAATGGACTGACCTGGCATAAGACAGTTATGTTCCCCCCCAAAAAATTCATTAATAGCCTTAAGTCTTCAGTGCTGCCTCCTGGAACTTCCAACCACTCAGGAAAGTTGAGAGTCACACACAAAATCAATAGTAGTTCACTAGATAGGAGACAAAGAGGAAGGATTTGATGCTTGCAATACTCAATGAATTTCTAATCATCATCATAATTTCAAACTTTGAGGAACAGAGGAAGCTAGATGGGAGAAATGCATGCATAGTGTGTCAATTCTTAATAGTGTGCAAGTGTTTAAGTAGGAGTGCATTAGGCAATGAGGCATCAATATAAATATCTGTATATATTGCAGGGGCAGTCATTTCAATGCACATGAGCTATTCAGTCACAATTAATGACACCCCGCTGCTTCATTTCAGGAAAGGTGTGTGTGTGTGTGTGTGTGTGTGTGTGTGTGTGTGTGTTAGGAGGAAGATTTAGATCTATCTTACATTTTAGACGGAACAGTGCACAATAGAAAAATAAAATTTAAAGTGCCAACAGAATCCAGGTTTTATGGTACCCACCACTGTACATGAAATCCTGATGTATTGTCTTTACCTCTGGGGCAAAATACAGTCACGTGGTTCACACAGGAGATTCATTTTTCCCCTCAGAATCATTTTTGCTGAAAGCTTCTTGAGATGAAAAATGGTAAAAGACAGAAAAAATAGTGGGAGGAAGACGATGACTTTGTCTTAAGGGATTTTTTGTCTCTTTGCTGACTGAGAAGGTGGAACAGGGTCAGAGAAAGCTTTAAGGGAATACCTATCTTAAGACTTGCTGGAAGGTCCCATGAAGCAGTTTTAAAATAAGAAACTTGGGAGGAAAATAGTATCAGCCTGCAGTAAAGCAAATTATCCAGTCAGAAACCAGCTCTGGGTCAACAGATTTTGAGGTCAGAAGTTTAGAGCAAGATATTGTGCATTAGATTATTGTCGGATCTGAACTTTGAGGTTTAGATATAAATTGCAATACCAGTATGGTGTAATGGGAAAACTAGTGCACTGTAGTGGTTAAAGTAGTTGGAGTGGAGACCCAAGTTGAAATCCCCACTCAGCCATGAAACTCACAGGGCCAGTCACTGTATTTTAGCCTAACCTTCCTCCCAGGGTTGCCATGAGGATGAAATGAGGAGAGAGAGAACCACATAACCCCCGCCCCTGAGCTCCTTGGAGGAAAAGCAGGATAGAAACATCGTAATAAATAAAATAAATCCCAAGACCGTAGGTATCTAAAGATCCATGAATGCTGCAGCAAGTAAGCACTGATATTTACCAGAGTAGACATTTGGGATCTCCCCATTTCCAAACAAGTGGACATCTCTGTTAACAAGCTATTTGTTTGGTGGGCAAGGGTTGCAGTAATACTGCCTAGCTATCCTCTCCTGATTATGAAGCCAGTTGGGCATTAAAATATGCCAAAAGGGTGGAGAACTTTTTCAATGGGGAACCTTCTGGGGGGGGGGGACCATATGCCTGTGGTGACTGTGGCCAGAGGAGGAACCATGAAAGTGACTCTTACCTTTGATCAATAGGATACATTCCATCCATACAAAAGTCAGATGTTTCTACATAGACAGGTTACACCCAGACATGCCAGAGGCAATATCACAGTTCGAGGACACATTCTAGCCAGCCTAGGGTTGGTGAGGGTGTGACCTGGTGAGGAGATAGTCCTAGGGTTAGTTGTGATCAGGTCCAGGTGGAGGGGTGAGAGTGATGGCATGTGTCCTGGGTGGCAGATTGGGGGGTGGCAGAACAACATCCTGCCCTGACAGTGATGCACCATGGAGGAAAGAGGTGTGGCCACAATGCACACTCAATGACTCCTTACATTCTGGCTCGGTTCCACTTATTAGAAGTAGTGGGTGGACAGTTCCCCACCCCAGATTTAGAGCTACTCACTAAGGGACCTCTACCATAACCCCATTCTCCATGCTAGGTCTTGACATCTAAACATTCTCATTCTGCTTTGTTTTCCTTCTATGAGCTCTGGTAACTGTGTTTCTGCTTCTTCTGCTCTCTGCTAAGTAAAGCACCACTGATGTCTTGTAGAAATGCCAAGAAGAATAAATGACAAGTAGTTCTAATAAGTAGATGTAGCAATAATAAGGCAGCTCTGGTGGTCACCAATTGTCTTGTGAAACACCTGAGAAACCAATTAAGTAATTAATGATCAAGGCTGCAGAATTCAAGTATAAAATGGCTCTGTTATGTTAGTGTAATAACACAAATCTCAAAAAGTATTACTTGCCATCACAATAAAAAAGGAAATATCATTACAGGAAAAACATTTCATAATTTGGGTTGTATCCAGCTAAAACATACTCAGAGAGGACCTGTTGAAATCAATAGACTTAAGTCAATCCATTTTAATTGGTCTACTATATTTATGAGTTAGATACAACCCTGTATGTTTAGCCTGTTTTACATCAACTCAAATTTCATAATACTCCTCCTGTACCATCCGTGCAATTGACCTACAAGACAATTGGTTCTACACTTGAGGGAAAATCATAGATGGAACCAGAATCAGCTCTCTTAATTTCCTCTCTCTGCTATCCTAGAAACATAGGTAAAGGTAAAGGTACCCCTGCCCGTACGGGCCAGTCTTGACAGACTCTGGGGTTGTGCGCCCATCTCACTTAAGAGGCCAGGGGCCAGCGCTGTCCGGAGACACTTCCGGGTCACATGGCCAGCGTGACATCGCTGCTCTGGCGAGCCAGAGCCGCACACGGAAACGCCGTTTACCTTCCCGCTGGTAAGCGGTCCCTATTTATCTACTTGCACCTGGAGGTGCTTTCGAACTACTAGGTTGGCAGGCGCTGGGACCGAGCAGCGGGAGTGCACCCCGCCGCAGGGATTCGAACCGCCGACCTTTCAATCAGCAAGTCCTAGGCGCTGAGGCTTTAACCCACAGCGCCACCTGCGTCCCTTGCGCCACCTGCGTCCCTTGCGCCACCTGCGTCCCTTTCCTAGAAACATAGGCATATGCAAAAGCAGAATGACCATCTAACCTACTAAAGAATTCTACACGGGCTCTGTTGGTTGAGAAAAATCACGTTCCGTATTTATTTCAACCACTTTTAGCTGCTCTTCATTGAAATCAAACCCAGAGCAGGTTACAACAATGAAAATTCATGAATACATACTCAACAATAAAAACAAATGAAAAACTATTTTTTAATGTGAGCAGTTTGATGGTTTTAAACAAATCCTATAGGACTTCAGTCCCTGGGGGAAATAAAGCATTTGCTTTAACAAACTCATAAGCACCCTTCGTCGTATAGTTGAGCACAAACAATTTTATGGGGCTCCTAAAGAAGAAGAATAAAAACTTATCATTCTCCCAGTATACAACTTGAATGAGAAGCTGCCGTTGGAGAACTCTGGTCTTCATGTTTGCCCAACAGGAACATTGTCCAGGACCACAGTCTCTTACAGAATATGATAGGCAATTCCTGTTGAACATGACAATTAAGGTAGCAACCAATGTCAACCAAATGAGGTCTCCCCAAAGAGATGCAGGAGAAGAGCATCTTCCCTTCTCTGTGACATAATCCTGGGTGCTACCAAATGGTAGATTTCAAAAGGGGATTGGAACTGAGGGCTGTGAGTCAGTCTAACCTTTTATGAGCTCTGTGTCTGTGACCCAGGATGCCTTAGAATTTAAGCAAAACATAGACTTGCTAAAGGTTTCTGGGTAGCCCTTACAACTGCCATATCACTTTGAAATAGCGGGTCAAATATGGGAACAATCGACTCCTCTAGGCATCAGGGCTTCATGATGTATTGCCTTGTTCATTGCTTTTTCAGACTTAGAGAGATATTTCTTATGGTAGCAAAGTGTGAAATTACTTTGTCACTGCTACCAAGCACAGCAGGGGATTACTAATAATGAAACATAGCTTTGTGCTGCTCTGTTAAGGCCAAATGACTTCTCTAGGATGACTTAACAGTAATTTCAAACATAGCTCTAAACAATCATAATAATCATAAGCCCCCATCTATTTCTGGAAACACAGCAAGCACAGACTGAGGGATGTACACAAGACGTTCTAATATATACACGCCAGACCAGAGCCCGACCACAGTGGTACCACTATACTGGACTTTGGGCTTATAGTGGATCCCCTCTACAGGTGGTAGGAGGTATTAATTTACTGACTTCAAAACCAGGCTACACAAAATGGTTGAAAAGAGACACTGAATTTACACTATTTCAGAGCTAAATATACACTACACGGTAATAAATTCATTGAAAGTTGGGTCACATTTATAAAGTATTGGGATGACAAAATGCAAGATAACGTACAACAATGTGTTTTTGACTTTATGTGCTTTAAAGAACTTGCCCTTAATATTTAATATTCAGTATTCAGTACTTATTATTGCTGCTAGATTACAACCATTATGCTTATATTGTCCTTTAGTTGCTTTGCAATATGAATTTGTAATTTGTATGAATTTATATTTTCAGTTATTTATATGAATGTGTAATGTGTATTTTTTGTAATTTGTAAAATTTCTCTTTTTTAGGTTACATAGTTTTACACACATACAGAGAGAGAGAGAGAGAGAGAGAGAGAGAGAGAGAGAGAGAGAGTCAGGCAGCCCATTGTGTTGTGTTGGGCCCTGGACTTCTGCCTTGAAGTCCCGTCCTGTCCCCCTGTCCCCCATTAGCACCATTGCCCCATCCTCCATTCAGGGCTGACATCAGAGGTCATATTGGACCTGCTGAGGTTGATGTCTCGCTCAGGTCCCCAATGCCAGTTTCTGGAACCTCCTGTCTCAAATAAGCTAAGGTACTTCCATACAAGAGTCTGAGAATTTGATACATATATCGGCCAAGGTACCTTGATAGCAAAGCTTGAAAGGGGAGATTTTTGTACATTTCTCCTGAGCATTGAGGGCCATAGAAGCATGTATTCCTCATGTGACGAGGGCATCAAGGGGCATGAGTCTTGGTACAACCCCCAGTATTGGGCACACACTCTGGCCCCCTGTACCAGATATCCACATGCATAGGCTTCTACACAATCAGTACACTGGCATTTTCAGATATCCGCATCACGTGGAAGCTGTCAAAGAGCGAGCCGGCGATAAATCACACCACTCAAAAGTGCAGTTAATGCTTTATTAGTGATAACATGATCTTCACTTGGTGCAGTGTCAGACCTAATGAGCACAACAGCTTATCTCCAGTAGGGCTCAGCTACCAGTAGTCCCCACCTCCCCACAGCTATCTAAGTCCCCTCCTCTCCAGGGCTTTCCCCAAGCAATTGGAGACTGTGCCTGCATGCTGCCTGCTGCTTTTCCACCCATTTCAGCCTTCTTCTGATTCTGGCAAACAATCATCTCTGCCTCTTGGCCACCTCTCTTGCTTCAGCTTCTGCCTCTGATTCTGGACTTCTCTCTGCCACAGACTCTCCCATTTCACTAAGCCTTGTTACCTCTTTAGCTTCTGACACCTCCTCTTCCCAATCTTCTCCCTCTGACCACTCATCGTTGTCCCACCACCAATCCCCAGGCTCTGCACCTTCTTCCCCTGGGGCTTACCTAGCTGGTTCCTCCCACTATTCCTCTGCATCCATCCATCACACAAAAACAGCTGCTTCTGCAGTGGCTTACACACTCTTTGTCTCAACTTCTCCATGTATCCCTATGTTTGGGTTCCTGCAGTTTGAGCTCTAGGAGGCTTGGATCAGGAACCTCGACCCCTAACCACTCCCATTCATTACAGTTTCATAATGAACTAGGATCTCTGGAGGGAAAACGGAACACATGCATTGGATTATCAAAAAGAAAGCCAATAAGACTGGACAAAGTTGTGGTCAGTTTGGAAAAACCTGTTATAAAACTATGTTATTTAAAACAGATTAGAGGCAACCAAGGAATGTGTGGCTGCAGGTCGGCAAATGTGTTCTGTTTTGAAGAAGTGTGTATACCTTTTTATCATGGCAGAAACGTAGCTGTGTTGATTAAATCCATGCAATGATGGTGTTTACCAGTTGCCTGACACTTCGCTGTAAATATAAATGAATGACAGCATAGATAGCGATGCTAACGGAGTGGTGAAAGTTCTAGAAGGGTGTCTCTTGATGTATTGTGCATAAACTTGATTTGTTTAATTGCATGCGTGTAAACCTGTTATTTTCAGCAGCTGCATAACATTAGATTCTTCTGCAGATATAGCTGTAGTAAGCTTCTCTTTGAAATGAGAATCAGTTGTTGCTCTGTGGGGAATGTTCTTAATTTTGATGAGTTCATTATATGTGGGTTATATTCCTTTGTAGAACACATTATTGAGCCTGCGATATCTCTGAGTTGTTCTGTGAATTGCTTCATACATGTTGCTAATAAATTAGGGCTGTCAACTAATTACAAGATTCTCGGTCGCTTGATCATTAATAATTTCCATCGATCTGCATATTACAAACCTCTGAAGATTGAGGAAAATGTAAGACAACTTAGAATTCCATAAACAAAAGCTGTTCATAAGGCCAATTTATTCCAGCAGGGATGGCTTGCTCTGTGGTCCTTCAGTTGGAGGTGAATCACAACTCCCACAATCCCAGACTATTGGCCATGCCTCCTGGGGCTGATAGGAGCTGGATTAGAGCACTTATGCCCTCAGGGGGAACTGAGGGGTACCAATTTATAGATATTCTCAGTGAACTGGGATGTAAAGTCGGAGTTTCAAACCAATGCTATTTTTCTAGAAAAAGAGGTGCTGGAATTCACCATGAACACCTCCCTCTCTTAGAGTGGCAATGGCACCCACCTGAGAAGTGCCAGAACTGTCCCAAGCTATCATGTTTATACTTTGAGTTCTTAAGTGCTTTATATACTAATAGGTAAAAGTAAAGGCAAAGGACCCCTGGATGGTTAAGTCCAGTCAAAGGCGACTATGGGGTTGCGGCGCTCATCTCACTTTCAGGCCGAGGGAGCCAGTGTTTGATAGACAGCTTTCTAGATCATCTGGCCAGCATGACTAAACCACTTCTGGCACAACGGAACACCGTGACAGAAACCAGAGCACACAGAAACACCGTTTACCTTCCTGCCGCAGAAGTACCTATTTATCTCCTTGCACTGGTGTGCTTTCAAACTGCTAGATTGGCAGGAGTTGGGAGAGAGCAACGGGAGCTCAGTCTGTTGCAGGGATTCGAACCGCCAACCTTCTGATCAGCAAGCCCAAGAGGCTCAGCGGTTTAGACCACAGTGCCACTCATGTCCCTTTTTTATATATACCAATAGCAGCACCTTGAACTTAGCCTGGTGCAGATATCTGAACAGTGTTGTGTGCTGACAAAGTCTCATTCATGCACAAGGGAAGTTCCACATAAGGGCTTTAAAAGAGAGAGAGACCCCACCCAGAAACTCTTGTCACATAGAACTGTTCGTGCAAATCATGCTTTACTGAAGAGTTCACATAGTCCTGTGACACAGTGTTAACTGTGTTAACAGAAGAGTTTCATTCCTGAAAAGGAACATTCAGAGCTTTTTTTCCCTCTGACAAGCACTCCTGCTGAACCGTTTGCCAAGGCCTATCTCACTGTAGCCCTCAGCTTTCATTTTTGCTGCTCTGTTCAATTATGCCAACTTTGCTATGTAATTAATATTGCAAAATTATATCAATCCTGCTCCGTATGCTCTGTGGAGAACCACTTAATGTTTTCCCAGGCCAGTTCTCTGTGATTTCCATGCCAATGGAGTTCATTTGTAGTCATCTGGTCATTTTCCTTAATGAGGCTAAGCGGTACGTCTGTCAGTTTCAATTCGAAACTTCCCCTTCAAACAAGGTACAACTTTTTGCATAAAGAAAAGGTGGTGAGCTACATCAATGCTTTCAAAAGTGTTTTGATGCAAGAAGCATCCTAGCCTTGGAGCCATGGAGCTCCCAGGCAAATCTTAAAAGGACATGTATGAAAAAAAGCTCAACAGCTCCAATAAGAATTTTCAGGCTGAAATGAGCCTTAACAAGGAAGAGGCTGGAAGACACTCCCCTATCAAGATTTAGGGAGTCCCTAGCTTAGGAAATTATCCAGCTGAGGCCTGAGTGAAATGTGCAGTCCCTGAACTAGTCTAAAAGGACCCTGGTCCAATTCATTATACTAGTGCTTTTTTCCCCCTGGCAGAATGCACCAAAACACAATACCACCACCTTTTCCTACCAGATACACTCACAAGAGTTCAGGACTGCCATTTGGCTGCTGCTGAGGAGAAGCAAGAATGTTACTGGGGGGGTGGCGCTGTAGGCAGATTGTGGCCACTGCAATAAAATAAAGGGTCAGATGGAGCCTGGGTGAGTCAGAGGCTTCCATACCACCACTGCCCCAGACCAGAGCAACAGAGTGCAGGAAGAACTCAGGAAAGTGCCCTCCTCCATCACCCACAGCCTTCAGGCATTGCACACACCACACATTAACATAGCCATTCACCCCCTCCTTATCCCTGTGTGGGAGCTTGGGGGCAGATATGAGAGACAGAGAGAGAGAGAGAGAGAGAGAGAGAGAGAGAGAGAGAGAGAGAGCGCTTGGCTGAAGCAGTCTGGTGTGTGAGAGAAGGACAAGGGAGCAGAGGCTGGAGTTCGCTTGTGGGGGCAAGCAGTAGGTTGAAGTTGCACCTGGGAGCCACTGACTGACTGACTGCCCAACGTAGCAGAGCACGAGACTTGGCCGGCTGCCCCATAAGTGAGAGAGCACAAGCCAGGCAGGGGAGGGGGGCTGGCCTGTGGAGCCCTGCCAGCAGGAAAGGCAATGGCAGCGATGGCAACAGCAACCTCCAGAGGAGGCCTCTTCACCCGCCTTGGTGGGTGGGTGGGTAGGCAAGTAAACTTCAAGTAGCTAACCCACCCCCAACACCCAGCCTTGGTGTCAGGCCATTCCCCTCCCCCATGCACTGCCCCCTCCCCCTGCCCGCACCCTGCCCCCCATCTTTTAATGTTAGAATTGCTGCTGCTTATTTCAACCATGTGAGCTTCACTGTTTTGTTAAACTGCTTTGACACATTTTGGGCGCTTCTTACCTCCTTGAACAGGATTTTGCTTGAACAGGATTTTGGCCACTATTTCAGGGGACTTTGTGTCTGCTGGATCCTGCCTCAGTGAATAGAGGTGAAACATAGTTACTTCCAATCCCTAGAAAGTCTGCAGACTTCAAAAGTCAATGTGTGAAGAGACCATGTTATTATACATAGAGGGTAGAGAAAAATGGGAGATTTTAGTTTACCAAGTTCTCATGATGCACTACATATGTCCAAAACCGCCTCCTCGTTTATAACTTCTCTGGACGCATTACATCCCTTACAGTGCATCATGTTAACATCTGATATATAACTTGCGTGACAAACAATGGGAAGCAAACAAAAGAAAAATGCAGCACTTGTTTCTATCATGCAGCTTTGACTCAAGATTTGATATTACAGCTATCAGAGAACGGTTTCGCAAAATGAATATGTAAACCATGCATAGCGCTCTTTGAATAGTAATCACCGCAGCTCCCAGGTAATGCCACTGTTCTCACTGTTTGAGAAGTTTGTGTTTGAATCTGGTTATTCAGATAAGTGGCTAATTTCAGGCTTTCTTCATCTACCAAATCAATCAGAAGCCTGGCATTGACTTCAATGGGATCTAGTAAGCATCTTGAAATGTGTCAGGTCATTGGCCCATCCAGTTCCACCTTAGGGCTCCGGGAGAAATGCAGTTTGGTGTGCATTTTAAATGAGAATTGACTGGATTCACATTTCCTAAAACAATACAGGAACCAAAATGCAGTACTCTTTGAAATATGCATGTCTCTGAATTTTGCAATGTAGTTCTCCAACTAAGAAATGTGTGCAAAAAAAATGCATATAAAAAGGGAAAGAGACCATAAAATGCATATATGAGTGAAAGGGAGCATACGAAAGCACATCATGCTAAGAAATACCACTTGCAAAAATGTGTATATTAGGATTGTGTACCAAAAAGCCTTTTCATGAGGATGTTAATGCAAAAAAGCAGACTGATGCAGAAATGTGGTGAACTGAATATCAGACACATGAGAAACTGAGGGCGGAACTATATCATATAGTTTAAAGCATATTTGGAACCTGTTAAGGGGGCTGGGAATTGTAGCTCTGTTATGGGAAACTACCATTCCCATGAGTCTTTGGGGAAATTCATGTGCTTTAAATGTGTGTTGGGTGTACTTCAAATCTGCGGTGAAGTAAGCCAGTTTGTCCACCGAAACTCAGCATTGTCCATATAGTCTGGAAGCGGCTTTTTCAGGTTTTACATCAGAGTTCTTTTGAAGCCAACCTGGCTGAAGCATTCAGAGCATGTGCTCTACCACTGACCTATGGTCCTCCCCACCCCCAAATAAATGTGCTCTATCATTGAGCAGTAGCTCCCTCCAGCTTTTTCCTCACAGCAAGACTACTGCAATGAGATTTGGTCCCAAATGATGTTAATACTTTGGTGACCCAAACACAAAAGCAGTTGTGGCAGAGCAGGAAACCCAACCCCAGAACTTGTGGTGCTGCACTGCTGGGAGTGGTGGGGTTGGCTGCAGTTTTGTGGTTTGGGATGCTGCAGCTTTTAGGTTGGCCGTGGCTGCCATTTTCAGTGGCGGCACTGCAATATGTTTGTGTGGTGAAAAAATGGTCAACTCAAGGGCTGAAGGGTGAGGCATATGGCTGTACCACATGGCACCCTGACAATATTTCAGCCACCTCTCACAGAGGTACAATTCCCAGCAACCTGTAAGAAACTAAAGTGCCCAGAATTTTGAATGTACCTTTAAAGGTATTTGCACAGCCTGAAGTGATGGATGAGTCACCCCTTACAAATCCTGGCTGGCTTACACTAGGAAGCCAGGTCAGCATATGTTCTCCATGTGGCCCAGAGTGTACTGTATTTACACAACTGCCATTCATTTCTTCACGTGAAACAGAACTCAGCGGTCCATCTAATGTTGACATCATAGAATCATAGAATCATAGAATCATAGAGTTGGAAGAGACCACAAGGGCCATCGAGTCCAACCCCCTGCCAAGCAGGAAACACCATCAGAGCACTCCTGACATATGGTTGTCAAGCCTCTGCTTAAAGACCTCCAAAGAAGGAGACTCCACCACACTCCTTGGCAGCAAATTCCACTGTCGAACAGCTCTTACTGTCAGGAAGTTCTTCCTAATGTTTAGGTGGAATCTTTTTTCTTGTAGTTTGGAACCATTGCTCCGTGTCCGCTTCTCTGGAGCAGCAGAAAACAACCTTTCTCCCTCCTCTATGTGACATCCTTTTATATATCTGAACATGGCTATCATATCACCCCTTAACCTCCTCTTCTCCAGGCTAAACATGCCCAGCTCCCTTAGCCGTTCCTCATAAGGCATCATTTCCAGGCCTTTGACCATTTTGGTTGCCCTCCTCTGGACACATTCCAGTTTGTCAGTGTCCTTCTTGAACTGTGGTGCCCAGAACTGGACACAGTACTCCAGGTGAGGTCTGACCAGAGCAGAATACAGTGGCACTATTACTTCCCTTGATCTAGATGCTATACTCCTATTGATGTAGCCCAGAATTGCATTGGCTTTTTTAGCTGCCGCGTCACACTGTTGGATCATGTCAAGTTTGTGGTCACACAAGTTGTTTTTTCAGTGATGTACTGATATAGCCTCTTATACTTCTTTGCTGATCTTGTCACATTTCCCATTATTTCTGTAGCGTTTAGAAACAAGGCACGTGAAAGAAGTCGATAGGTTGAAATTTTCTTTCCTGGTTCAAAATACTGTAAGACACATTTCACCTCCCCTAAATGTATGTAGGGTTCCTCATGATGTTGGATGTTCAGCAACCAAAGTTGTGCAGTCCGTTCTGAAGACAATGAAACTGCATCCACAGCTGCTGGGTGGACGTTCATTATGAACATAAAGATTGGTCATATAAATGCACAGCCGGCCTCTGCCACCTGCACAGGAACATTATCAGCGACAGAAGACCTGCTGCGCCACAAAAGCCGTCGTCACTTTTTAGAATGTTTTATATGGAATCAAATTAGCAGAGCTGTGCTCCAACGATGAGATTCTGTAAGGTTTTTAAACATCTCAGACAGAAATTCGATTAAGATTAATTCAAGCCAAGCAAGCAATTTGAGAGGGGCTGGAAGCAATTTCCTATCACATCATGGCTTCGTGTTGCTGACATGAATGCCTTGTGGCCGGGGGGCGGGGGAGAGAAACAGCCCCTAAGTGCTAAAGTTTCCAAGGCACTACAATGAACTGTGGCAAGAAAAATGGCATCTTGCCCTTGTAAACATATTTTAAATAATAAAACGAGTCCAATGGGAAACGAACAAAAATGCTCAAAATGCAACACCAAGAAAATGGACTCTGCGATGGAGGACATTTCAGCCATCACAATTACATTTCAAGGCTGTTTAGTGGAATCAACTCTTTTAAAGGTGAGCCTTTTCAAAGGAATTTGCAGGAAGAGTAAGATTTAATCTACTGCCATTTTAGAAAAATGATAGAAGTGCTCATCAAATTATTAGTGCACTGGTACAGCATTTAGAATCTAAATCTTTCACCACCTCTATTTATTTTATGGTGCTGAAAAGGTTATCCTTCAAAAAAAAAATCCTGTCAAGCAATTCATATAAAAGATTTAATGTCTTAAGGACAGATAAGAGGAAAACATGTCATTATATCTTTGAAGGGAGAAGGATTCTAACAACTGTAATATTATCATTTTTCAAAAGAGGGAGAGATGAACAGAGGGCTTTTTCACTGCACCTTCAACTCTGGCTGCACAAGGATGTAGAACAAAGATTCTGTTTTAAGCACAGATAACATTGGTAAAAACCAGCCTCACAAAGCAAGTTCTTTTAACCCAAAGTTTGTCAGGCTTATGGACTTCAAGATTAGTTTGTTTAAAAGGCAAGGGATGCAAAAAGAAATCAGTGAAATTATAGAGACTAGCCTGTCCTGGCACAATGTTCAATGTGGCAAGAAATGGAGAGGTTTATCTGTCCTGGTAACCAGAAAAGGTTCTGCATGGTGTCAGCACCACACAGCAGTTCTCACATTTGCAAGCTGCTTCACAAAAGGCCCAGCTGTACGTAAAGTCTCTGTGTACTGACCCAAATGTGCAAGCAATCAGGCCAGTCACTTAGCTCACATCCATTGCAGGCTTTGTGGTCAGCTGCAACAGTTGTGAAAGATTTCCTATGGCCTCCCATTGAAGGGATCTCATAATATGAAGTGACTGATGGAAGTTATGCTGATGCTGGGGATGTCCATCACATTTGGATGAATCCTCAATTTAAAGTGAAAGTGGGCAGCCTTGAGGCTTATCTGGAGCAAAGCAAGATCTCTCCAAAGTACTTGGAACTGAAGAAGCAACCTCCAGTGATTTGGAGCACATTGGAGATTGGGACACTGAAAAAGCACTGCAGACAGTATGTCTGCAAAAACAGAAACATTTCTTTCAAAGTTTGCCACATAAAGAAAATGCCATAGTAGGGAGAGGGGAGTAGAGGGGCTCTTTGGGACCAACATTATGAGGTTCTAATAGGAGAGAATGGTTTTACCAACTGGTCCACTCACGGTGTGTTGGGAGACAGTTTGTTTATTTTTGTATTTATTTATTTCCTGCATTTTTCCTGGAACTGGGACTCAAGGTGACTCACAAAATTGAAAACAAATACAGATAAAACATATATAATATTATGTTTAATTAAAACAATGCAATAAAACATTTATTAAAATGGGGGGGGGCAGGGAGAGACAGTTTGGTGCACCATCAAGAGCTCTTTCCTTAAAAGCACTCAGTTCCCCAAAGCCTGCCAGAATAAAACAGTCTTTACCTGCTAATGGAATGACAACGGGGAGGGAGCCAGTCTAGCTTGTCTAGGAAGGGAGTTCCAAATTAAATGAAATACCGGGATCCACCAACAGTTCACAGTGTCAATGGGAATGGAAAACAATATTACTATTTTTGCTGTCTGGGATCACAAGGCCATAATTGACTGAGGAGGAACAACATAAATTGACAACAGGTGGATTTTGAATAGAGGCAGGATTTTGTAAAGCCCTTAGAGTGTGTGTGTGTGTGTGTGTGTGTGTGTGTGTACAGGAGAGAGAGAGAGAGAGAGAGAGAGAGAGAGAGAGAGAATATATATATAACTGCCAGTGTAAGGCACAGCAGAAAGAAAAAGAGCCAGGCAACAGAAAAATTATTCCAAAACCAAACAAGATTACTTGGTGTGTGTTTTTTAATGTGTTCCTATAAAAGAAGGCAATCTAAAGGAAAGTAACTCAGCAATCATGGGGGGAAAACACCCACAAAAAATTAATGATATATTACTTGAGCAAAACTTAACAACAAACAAAAAGAGCAGAAAAAGAATTAATGAAGTTGACTCCCAGCATGGTAAGGTTTAATAAATTCTGGGTAAAACATGAAAATAATTCATATTTTTTGTGGTGACATATATTGTGCCTCTCTATTTGGGATTAACTAGTTCACCTAATCTAATTGTAGAGGAATCACATGATCTTAACCAACTTGCCCAGGCAGGAGTAATTAAAGCCAGTGGATATATTTGTGGCTGACATTATTCCACCTCTGAATATCACAAAATGTGGAGTGTTTTCTAATGCTATATTTGCATGCTGTTGGTCAGTTTTATTCCCCTGTTACCCAACTGGAACCTCCAGCATAGGGCAGAGTTCCTCTTCAGTCTTGTGTGCATGTGCTTAACCTTTGTCAAATATCAGTCTTCACTGAGAGTGAGCTTAATTTTGAGTGTCAGCTGCAGAAGTCATGCTAACTGCAATTTTCTCTTCTAAATACTACCCCAAAGAAATACACTTGAGACTTCCTGTCTCAGCAAGTACAACTTAATGATAAATGGGTTTTCATTATAATAGATTTGTGTGTGTGTGGGACAGCAGTGGGTCAAACTTTTAATTCAAGCTAACACTGGAAAAGCTAGGACTCAAACTATAACTGAGTTTAGTTGGCATTCTTCTGCTTGTATTACACATTCTGTTAAATTGTGGGTGAACATATCAGACGACACAGCAATTCTTCAACAGCTCTTTGTTGGAAGCAGGAAACAGGTGTTTCCTGCTTGGCAGGGGGTTGGACTCGATGGCCCTTGTGGTCTCTTCCAACTCTATGATTCTATGATTCTATGATTCTTCTTTATTCATAGGCCAGAACAGAACTGAACTGAAGGGCTCAGTCACCCTGCTTATATAGAGCTCCAGTACAACGTAACTGTAGCAACTTTCTAAAACTATCCAATCACTGAACGTCACTTTTGATCCTTCATTTGCATAACTATCTACAGTATTCCCCTGCTGGCCCAGGGTGAGAACTTCAGTATATAACACATTCCAGAATCAGGAAGGTCTCAGTGTCGAAAAACAATGATAGCACGGGAACAAACCTTTCTGATCTCCTTTGGCTCGTGCTCAGAGTGTGCCATAAAACAAGTGGATCTAGGGGAGCGTGACCAATTCAGTCACATCAGTTGCAGAATTCCTGGGGTTCCATAGCAGACACCATAAGTATGACGTCCAATGGGTGGTGGGAGGTGGGGGATGCCATTGATGAACATGGTTTCTGGAGAAAATGTAGGGTGTGGGAGGAAAATTTTTGTCCATCATTCCCTCTAATTGTGAACTCTGTTAGTGCCAATAGGGTTGTAGCCCAAACAGGGCCACTGAAAAGCACAAGGGAGGTATCAGCTTATTTGCCATGGTTTGTGGAATAAAAGGTAAAGGGACCCCTGACCATTAGGTCCAGTCATGGTCGACTCTGGGGTTGCGGCGCTCATCTCGCTTTATTGGCCGAGGGAGCCGGCATACAGCTTCTGGGTCATGTGGCCAGCATGACTAAGCCGCTTCTGGCGAACCAGAGCAGTGTACGGAAACACCGTTTACCTTCCCACTGGAGTGGTACCTATTTATCTACTTGCACTCTGACGTGCTTTTGAACTGCTAGGTTGGCAGGAGCAGGGACCGAGCAACGGGAGCTCACCCCGTCGCGGGGATTCGAACCGCCGACCTTCTGATCGGCAAGTCCTAGGCTCTGTGGTTTAACCCACAGCGCCACCCGTGTACTGAGAATATATCTATGCTGTGTCATCAGCTGTAAAAGAAAAATGGGAAACCAGAGACAGGGATGGTATGGAGGGTCCTGGATGACAGCATGGCTGGCTAGAAACTGGCACAGAGCACATTTTGTTGCAGGTCTTGTTTGTCTGGCAATACAGTGGTACCTTGGGTTAAGTACTTACTTTGTTCTGGAGGTCCGTTCTTAACCTGAAACTGTTCTTAACCTGAAGAACCTCTTTAGCTAATGGGGCCTCCCGCTGCCGCCACGCTGCCGGAGCACGATTTCTGTTCTCATCCTGAAGCAAAGTTCTTAACCTGAAGCACTATTTCTGGGTTAGCAGAGTCTGTAACCTGAAGCGTATGTAACCTGAAGCGTATGTAACCTGAAGCATATGTAACCTGAGGTACCACTGTAATCTGGATCTTGGCTAAAGTAGCATTCTCTCCCTTTCCCAGGAAAGAGTCACCCTGACCTTTACAGTATATCTCTTGTGTTGTTGACAAGAGACAACATGTTCCTGTTCACCTTGTCCTCCCGGACTGCTTTACCAGGCTAGGCAGAAGAGGTGTTGTTAGAAAGCAGATGGACCAATCTGATTTACATCTGGTAGGAAATAAGTATTAATCAATAGGAGGAAAGCTGAGGGGAAATGGAACGGAATGTTTTGCCTCTGGAAGACAGAATAGTTTCCTGAGGATGTCAGGAAGAAGGGTTCAATCTAGCCTTCTCCCTAATATGCTGCTGCTGATTTTCTAGTAGATTCATGGAGAGTTCTGTGCAACATCTTTCCCTCACCCCTAGTACTGTCCAGGGAAGATTTTGCCACTTGGTTCTGCTGACTCTATTAAACAATTCATCATTCACACATTCACACACACAAAGTTTAGAGATGATAGGGAATGTCTTGTTTTCAAAGTTATGTCTGAGGCATCTTAAACTGCCTGATCTTGATGAACACGGCCTGGCACAACAGCAATATGTATTGTGGAGAGGTTGTTTTTTTAAATACCACTCATAGGAATAAACTCACAAGTAAACTGAGAAAGGGGCAAACTAAGACTGTGTCCCCAGCTGCACTACACATTTAAAGCAGTATCATATCATTTTAAACAGTCATGGCTTCCTGCAAAAAATCCTGGTGGGAACCGTAGTTTGTTAAGGATGCTGCGAGTTTTTAGAGGATCCTTATTCTCCCCTCACGGAGCTACAATTCTCAGAGTTCCCTGTGAAAACGGATTGACTATTAAACCACTCAGGAAATTGTGAGGAGAACAGAGAACTCCTAACAATTCTCAGTGTGCTTAATGAACTACATTTCCCAGGATTCTTTGGTGGTGGGGGGATAAGTAAAGGTAAAGGTACCCCTGCCCATACGGGCCAGTCGTGTCCGACTCTGGGGTTGCGTGCTCATCTCGCTTAAGAGGCCAGGAGCCAGCACTGTCCGAAGACACTTCCGGGTCACGTGGCCAGCGTGACAAAGCTGCTCTGGCAAGCCAGCACCAGCGCAGCGCACGGAAACGCCGTTACCTTCCCGCTATAAAGCGGTACCAATTTATCTACTTGCACTTGGGGGTGCTTTTGAACTGCTAGGTGGGCAGGAGCTGGGACCGAACGATGGAAGCTCACCCCGCCGCGGGGATTTGAACCGCCGACCATACGATCGGCAAGTCCTAGGCACTGAGGTTTTACCCACAGCGCCACCCGCGTCCCCCGTGGGGGGAATACATGCCTGTTTAAAGCAGCACAATGCTGCTTTAAATGTACAATGCCAATGGGGACCTGTTTAAGCAGCATAATAATGCTTTAAATGTGTGGCTTGGATGTGACCCAAGTTAACAGGGTTACTTGAATGTGCTTCCAAAGTTGAGCTTGCAAAACACCAGGAGGAAAATATCTAGGGCCCCAACGCAGCAGGACTGGCTTTCCACATTTGGAAGTAAGTGAAAGTTCAAATAGCCAGGATCATAGCATCTGCCTAGTGAAACCTACAGACACAAGGATCAACCTGCTCAAGGACAAGGGCAGATGAGGAGGAACTGATGTGAAAACTTGAGAACAAAAGAAAAAGATGCTTCAGGATGTTTTGCATCATTGCCCATTTCCCCCCTGTGTAATCTGCTTTAAAAAACTTCTTGTTGAAGAGTGGTATGCATTTATTCCAAAAGAAGAAAGAAATATGTGGACTCTCCTAAGGGTGCCGCCTAAAGTGGATGCCTCGCTCTGCCAAATGTTTGTGCTGGTCCTGGCTATAATTAATAGATCCATTCAACGAGAGTGCTAGAATAGTTAGATGTGATTGGGCATTTGGCATACAACAGCTTACTCATGGGCATAAAAAAAGCATCATTTGTCAATACCAACGTGCTCTTTCTTTTGTGAACATTATTTTTAAAAAGAAAATCTCATTTTCTTTGAAAATGAACCCTCTTCCTCTTTTATGCAGAGGTCTTTATAGAGGTTCACTAGCGTGGAAAAAATAGCTAATGCACGAGTCTTGATGTGTGTCAGCTTGTCATAACAATCGCACCGCATCGGCATGTAGGATCTGCAGTTGATTGGGGGCTGAAAGATATGACGCAGAGAATAGTTTTGTGAGATAAGCGGCATGCATGCTGCAACAGGGATGACACTGATACTGGAAGTGGGAAACAAGATCAGCAGGAATATTGCTGTTCTAATCATGCAGCAATACCAGGATGTGTGAAGCATTAGCCCTGTAAGCAGATATCATGTGTTATGTTACATTCCAGTACCAGTTTCTTGGTCTCTTGAGGCCAAGCTGCACATTTCTACAGAAGCTGCAAGACCAGAGCATCCACAATTCTTCCTTCTCTTCCAGGCTTTGTGTAAAGAGCAAATAAAGGTAAAGGGACCCCTGACCATTAGGTCCAGTCATGACTGGCTCTGGGGTTGCAGCACTCATCTTGCTTTATTGGCCGAGGGAGCCAGCGTATAGCTTCCGGGTCATGTGGCCGGCATGACTAAGCACGGAAACGCCGTTGACCTTCCCGCCGGAGTGGTACCTATTTATCTACTTGCACTTTGACATGCTTTCGAACTGCTAGGTTGGCAAGAGCAGGGACTGAGCAACGGGAGCTCACCCCATCACAGGGATTCGAACCGCCGACCTTCTGATCGGCAAGCCCTAGGCTCCGTGGTTTAACCCACGGTACCATTCGTGTCCAAAAGAGCAAATACTAGCTCAGTATTTTTTTTAGACTGACTGGCAGCAGTTCTCCAGGGTTTCAAATGGGACTCTCTCCCAGCTGTTACGTGGAGATGCTGGGGACGGAATCTGGGATCTTCAGCACGGAGTACAAATGCTCTGCGATTAAGCCACAGCCCTTCCTCTTCCTGTTGTTACAGCAACTACCAGACCTTAGCTGAGAGCTTGTAGAGTGCGATCTCCCAGAACCAGCTGCAAACACCACTTTAAATAGTCATGGCTCCCCACCCCCACAATTCTGGGAGCTGTTGTTTTGTTAAGGATGCTAAGAGTTGTTAGGTGGCCCCTATTCACTACAATTCTCAGAGATTCCTGTGAGGAGGGGCTGACTGTTAAACCACTGGGAATTATAGCTCTTGTGAGGGGAAAGGGGGTCTCCTAACAGCTCTCAGCACACTTAACAAACAACAGCTTCCATAATTATTTGTTAGGCAAAACTCCCAGACAAGCCCAATTTGTCTGAAGGCAAATTCATTCCTGGCCCCGAATTTAGTGACCAAAGATTTCCATAGCAAGGTCCTCTGCAGGGCCTGCTCACATAAAGAGCAGAGTGGGTGGGGAATCCAGTATCAACCGAAGCCAGGGCCTGGACAGAGAGAGGATCACAGGAAAGAAGTCTTCCCTCTGGTCCACTCCACAAACCACACCCCCTGGCTTCCCCACGATTGGCTACAACCATGGGTGAGCCCCAGTAGAAAGTGCTATGTCCTCCCCCAGTTGCATTTGAGCCTGGAGATCACTCGAACAGCTGGTGGTAAGCAGTTTTTTCCCCTTCCAGAGAGATGGGCAATCACTCAATCCCTGACATTACATTTTCAGCACCTGAACTATACTTCAGCTTGAGAAATGTCCCAAGTGCTCTGCCTGAAGATCCAGCCTGCTCTGCAGAATAGCAACAACAGCGATGCATTCCATTACTCTGTCACCTTCTTCTGAAAGTCTAAATCATGCCCACAAATAAGCAAGCACTTTTCTAATTGAAGCATTGGGAAGAAAGGCAACTTTTGATTGACCACTGGAATTGCTAAATTACCAAACTGGCAGGAAACCAAGTGGAATTACATTGTCATAATTGCTCTGGTAGAACATTGACTAGCTAGAGGTGGTGGCGGGTGAGTCAACAAAGCAATTATAAATGAACACCCAACCTATAGTATGCATGTATATATGCCACTCAAACCTATGATTATAGGGGAAAAGCAACATTTTACCGTTGCAGTTATTCATGCAGTGATCATTTTATAAATTATCTCTTTTTTAAAAAAAAGAAAAGCACATACACGCTGATAAGTAAATTGCCTAAAGTGTCTTCTAGACATCCAAATGTCTGAACTGAGAGACATGTTGACTCAGAGAACTAAATGATATATGTGATCCAGAAAGTAGCACAGCTCCTGCTGCCATTTAAAAATGTGTTATCTGTAAAAGTAATCATAATTTGAGAAGAGGTAAGGAACATCAGATAATGGTTATGGAGTGTGCAGCACATCCGCCATGATGCTTTCCGGTCTGGTGTGTTTTGCAGGTACAGTGGTACCTCGGGATAAGTACTTAATTCGTTCCGGAGGTCCGTTCTTAACCTAAAACTGTTTTTATCCTGAAGCACCACTTTAGCTAATGGGACCTCCCGCTGCCGCCGCACCGCCGGAGCACGATTTCTGTTCTCATCCTGAAGCAAAGTTCTTAGCCCGAGGTACTATTTCTGCGTTAGAGGAGTCTGTAACCTGAAGCATCTGCAACCTGAAGCGTCTGTAACCCGAGGTACCACTGTAATGATAAGCTGATTGGCATAAAAACCCACAGGGAAAATCTACAGTTTCAACACTCTGTATTATTATTATTACATTTATACCCCACCCATCTGGCTGGTTTAGGATTAAAGCAGTCTAGCAACATCTGGAGAGAGCATTCCCCCACCTTTGGTTTAGTCCTATATGTATCTAAACAGAAGTGAGTCATATTACTTGGGTATCCAGCTGCTTTTGAACTACAATTCCTATTGTCCCTGACTATTCGTCCTGCTAGCCAGGGATGATGGGTGTTGTAGTCAAACAACAGCTGGAGATCCGAGTTTGGAAAACACTGGTGTAGAGGATCTAGTAAGTTTGGAAAGCTTCCAGTTGGTTTCAGTGCTGAAAGTTTAAGATGTTTTTTGTCCCTTTTCTTATTATGTAAGGGCTACCTTCCAGTTAGACTGCTGAGTGTAAGCAGCTGAAGGGCATTGTTGGCAGGTGAGAAAAGCTTCCATGGCTACACAAGCTGCAAATTTTGTCACTGAAAGTTGCTGTAGCAAAGAGGTGGCTCAGACACCATCCTTCCCCCTGACCCAGCTATAACCTTCCCAGTGAACTCGAAATCAAATTGACTTGTTTTAAGAATTAATAAGTAGGGAACACTTAACTGAGAATCAGTTCTCTGCATTAGCTATTTCTTCCATTTCATGTTCCGTAGCTCAGCTAAAGATTGAGCTGAGGAAATGAGATGACTAATACCACCTGCATTTACCGAGTGCAAAACATTTCCAAGGATATTATGTTCATAATGAACTGGCTGATGGAAAATATCCCCATTTAAAGGACCCCCAATGTAAAGCTATTTATTTCACGAACATTATAGCTCTATAAATGAGAGCAGGCCCATCAGCATTAACATTGCATCTGTTTAATCAACATGATTAAACAAACTTAATCAACACTGTGAAGCAGGAACAAGGAACCACTTGGGACACTTTTTGTAAAGGAGAACCCAAGGTCACAAGGCAGAATTAAGGAGCAGCCCACTGGATCCAAGTGAAATGCTATTTCTCACTGACAGCATAAAAGTGACCTAACAGATTTACTACCGCAAGACACTCTGATGACAGTGTAGCTGCATTTGAGGAAAAGTGGTGTGACTAGAGTTAAAGAAGGAGGAAAATAATGGTGGTTGTCCAAAGTAGTCTAAAGAGGCATCTCTAGAAATTGGATATGACTGATAGAACCGACTCAAGTAAACCCTGTGCCTCAGTAATAAGTTGCTTAGACTAAGGGTACAAGCCAAGATAGCAGCTTTATTGGGTCAGATGCCTCCCAGTGCAATTTGATCTTACTATGTTGATAGCTGCTGTACAACCCATTAGTCATCAGCACCAGTCGTGTTGAAAAACTCTTTCTGGCAAGTTATAGGTGCTACAGTGGAGAAAGGCTGCAATCCTATAAGGAAGGAATGGGGAAAGCTGTGGCCCTGTAGTTGTTGTTCAGTTCCAGTTTCTATCAACCCCAGCTGGCATGGCCAATGTCCAAGGATCCTGAGAACTGTAGCTCTACAACATCTAGAGGGCTGCAGATTCCTGGCCTCTGCTATAAACACACATTAATGGGATATGTCCCATTAATGCGACTCACTTCTGTTTAGATACATATAGGACTAAAATAAAAATAGAAAGTAGTATAAACACTGACAACTGGGAAACACTGGCCTGTGAGCACTCCAATTGGAGAACAGCCGTTATCAAAGGTGTCATGGGTTTTGAAGATGCTCAAACTCAGAACGAAAGGGAGAAATGTGCTAAGACCATAAGAGGAAGGCACGCTTGGTAAGCCCTCACCATGATCAACCCCCGCCCGGAAACCTATGTCCCCACTGTGGAAGGACGTGTGTATCCGGAATTGGCCTCCACAGTCACTTACGGACTCACTTTCAAAACTGTGTTTATGGAAGACAATCTTACTCAGCTACAAGTGATCGCCAAAGAAGAAATAGGACTACACCATAATACATCTCTGCCCTACTGCCAGCATTCTGATGTGGAGACCCAGTATGATAATGTGCATACTGGGTGGGTGGGATTCATTTAATAAGCCCCATCAGCTGAAACACTGCACAAGGACTTCCACTTGTGCAATGGGGATTTCCCTCCTCTCCTTCCCAAATTGGCTCAGGTGGGGGCTTGTGAGAACCCCCAGAACAGTGTGTGTTGTGATGATAGGGGTGATCTTTCTGTTTGGCAAGCTGCTATGCTTATGCAGACGCAACATTCATCATGGCATGATATTGAATTCCACCCACTGTCCATAGAAAATCTGGCTCAGTGAAAAGGAGCTGGATTTTGCAAGGAGCAGTTCCTATGAGGCAAAAACAGCCTTATCCCCTACTTCTGAATTTACCTTCTTGTGATTTAAGTGGGTGTACATTCCAATATTTCCCCGGGGTGAGCATGGAGCAAATAGCAAATCAAACTGAATGGTGTCCATTTCAGCTTTGTTTTCATTTGTCCTGCAGGAAATGCTCTGCTCAGAGGAGAAAAAATTGGCACAAATGGAAGTCCACACATGGGCATAATTGCATAAATGCCCATTCATTCTGTTTGTGGGATAAGCCAACTGAGCAGTGGCAAAAACAGAAAACACTGGTTGCCAGTTGACTTCAGCGGAGCTGACACAATGTTACTGTAGCTGAAATGCCATTTATAAGAAAGTTGTGTTCTTATTCTCATATTTTAGGACTCTTGGTTTGTATTTTATTCCATTTTGCACACCCCAATGGCGTTTTAATGTTATTTAATATAGGCACTTTTCAGCTAAACATATTTATTGTCAGGTTAATAAATAGTTATTGCTTCTTTGTTGCTGTAGTCATTGTGCAGTGTATGTCTCATTAGCTTCATAATTGTCCTTAAAGAAGATAGCTATAAAATGTAAATTGAGGCGAGGAATGTAACACCGAGTTTAATGCATGCATATAGATATACTCATTTCTCAAATCTAACTTGCAGTTTCAGATAAGTCTCTGTATTAAGGTGGTTAGGAGGGCACACTCCGAAAGCACAGCCTCTTGGAAGCTGGGTCAAAAGCAGAGGGTTTCTTTTCAGGGGAAAGTGGTCAGGATCTAGGTGCCTACCCTATTGAATATAGTATATAGTCTATTAATATTATTATAAATGTTATCTAAAAAAAAATCTAAGTAAGAATGACTATGACACTAGAAGCCTTTTCTGACATGGTTTTGGAAAAAGATAGAAAAAATATTTGTCTCTCTTGGGGTTGGTAGGAAGCGTTTGTAAATCTTGACTCTATCAAATGATGATGATGATGATGATGATGATGATGATGATGATAGAAATCTAAAAAAGACACAGCACACATGTTATGTTATGTGTTAGTTCCCCAAAAGGTCTTCCACATGCATTTTATTGCTATATTGAAATATTGCTTTTTCAATAGTATTTCTGTGTCTTACTCTAGAAGTCCATACATTTGCTTCATAGATGTTCAGAGTCTCAATATTTTTATCTCCTCTGGGTGGCATATGAAATAAGCCTCTAATTGCAAATCCTTTATAAATGCACAATGGTTATTTTCACACAGGTACCTTGGTTGACAGCCTTTACAAATCAGAGGCATGATCTATTGTCTCCTTATGCACAGCAACATGAGAATCTCCACGGGACTCCTGCTGAGCTGTTCCACCTCATGCCAAGGTAAAATGGCTATAGTTGTCAATGGCAGGTGTGAAGAGGCGAACTGCCAAATTATCTTGATCTCAGGGGTGCTTAAACAGGTTTCTTGAACCCAAATGAATAATTAGTGCACATAAACAATGAAGAAACATAAGACCAAACTCATTTTTGTCAGTCATCCATCATTAGCTGGATAGCAATCAGTCTATTAGTTTTTGTAGCTTTCCATTCTACCCTTCAGATTCTTTCTGACATCCTATCTGCTTTCGTCTCCCCTTCCTCTCTCTTTCTTTTCTCTGTCTCATCTCACAACAACTGCTTCTCCTACAGTTGTCACTTGCTGAATCTTTATGCTCTTGCTCTTTTGAAGCTCTGCCTTCTTCTCACCCTGCATTTGATCATGTCGCTGGAGAAGAAGATGGTGGTGCACTGCAACATCCTAAGATTGTTGCCGGTTAAGGATATCTCTTCTGCGTCTCACATAGAGGGATCCACTAGCATGTTCTTCTCTAGAAAAGTCCAGAAAAGTCACTACACTGCTGAGGACAGAGAAGGGACATAGTGTGGCACCTCCATACTGGGTGAAGAGGGAACTTCTCTTCTCTAGAGTCCATTTGGTTTCTGGGTGCAGAACAGGGATGGGGAGCCCCATCGCTCCTCCACCAAGCTGCTCACTCACCTACATGGCACTCCTAGTCATCTATGACTACCAGGCTAGTGTTTAATTACAAGGGTGGTTTTCAGCGGGGAAAGCCCTGTTGCACCCAGGTCTTGCTTGCAGGCTACACATGCTGGCTGGGGCTGCAGGTTCCCCATTGCTGTTGTTGAAAGAACACACCATTGCCAAAAATAGAGATTTGCACATTAGATTGTTTCCGAAATTTCTGATGTTAGTAAAACTGTGTGTGGTTTTTGTGCTGCAGTAGTTTCTACAGCAGTTCTTGTCCTCACTCTTGATTTCTGGAGGAATCTTTTCCTGTATAAACTCCAAGTCATTTTGGTTTCTCTAGCTCTTAACCGTGTTAAAAACAAACAAACAAACCCAAACTTCTTCCCTGGCCTTTTCTTACTTAGACTTCCAGCAATCAAAACAGTGCATCATTCACTAGAGTAATGTGTCCTTGATACTTACATTTACTGCCTTTCACACAAATAGTTCCAGCAGTAGGTAAACCATGTGCATCTGGCAGAGCAATGCTTTCCTAGACAGACCTGCTTACGGAGAGCAAAAAAACCCACGGTTAGTGGCCAATTCATTATTCCCATCTTTGGCAACTCTGCCAGCAAAAGCTGAAGTTTCAGTAAGAAGACTGCTTCTATTTCAAAACTGAGGGAAACAGTTGAGACTTTAAGAGGTTCTCAACCAAAATTCTTCATTGCCTGCAAGGGAGTTATTTGAAAGAAGGGCAAATATAATGTAATGAGGGCTCATTTATTTAAATATGGAGAAGTAGGATGAGCTCTTGAGTCCCAATAAGCAATGGTTGCACCCTTTAAGCTGGCTTCAGTGCCATTTAAAAACTGCCCCATTAACACACTACATGAAGCCCAGAGTTCAAAAGCAGGTGATTTCATGGGTACCATACAGGTATATGTTCAGAAAAAAAGGAGATTTTGACGACACAGAATTGCACTTTTCTAACATCTTTCTGCAAAATTGTGTTCACCCAGCAATGGAAAAAACCCTTAAGTGCATGCTTAATGCTCTTATTTAAAACCAATAGGACTTCAAAGTATGGAGAAAGGACTGAGAATGAAGCATCTGCCTCTTAAAAAAAAATACTAGCCACATTTGAAGTATTTTCCAGGCACATAGACAGGAAATCTTCTCTGAAAGTTATGTGAACCAAGAGTAGATTGGAAAGCTCAGCCATTTCTCACCTTGTACTTCCAACTTCATGGGTTGCTATAATAAGGTGCTGATGGGCCATTTCCCTGTGTATATGTGTTATGATCCAAGTGACTCCTCCAACATCTGGGGGAAGATGTTTGGGGCTATAATTTCCATAAACCACAGTCAGCATAGCCAATGGGAGTTATAGCCTAAACATTTGGAGGGCACCAGGTTTGTGTATATTCACCAACATAAGCTCAGGCAGAGGCAGTGACGGCCACACATTGTTGTGGGCCCTTGTGCAAAATACTGGGGGGGGGGGCTCCCAATTTAGTCTGATAATACACTAGTATCCAATTACATTACATACATTCTGATCATAGATGAAACATTATTAGGAGTAAAAATTTAGCTGAAAATGGACTACAGAGTTTTAGAATATCTATCTAAAGAACAGCATAACTTTTAGAAGACATCTGAAGGCAGCCCTGTATCAGGAAGTTTTTAATGTATGATATTTTACTATGGTTCTATATACTGTACGCTGTAAGCCACCCAGAGTGGCTGGGGTATAAATTATTATTATTATTATTATTATTATTATTATTATTATTGCTGCTGCTGCTGCTACTACTATCAATTATAGTGCATTTTTATATATAATATTAATTGACATGAGAGAGTTGTGTTAGAATATAACAATGATTTAATTTATGATAATTTAAGATTTTTGGGTTTGGTGGGCCATCTAGTCTGTGGGCCCTCTTGTGCCACACACACACACACACACACACAAAATTTAATATCACCACCATTGGACAGTGGTGGGTCATGGAGACCCTTCGTAATATCTTATGGGAAGACTCATATGGGCATAAACATTCCTTTATTCCTGAGATAAGTTTCTGCAGATATAGGGAAATGGTCTTTCTTTCCTCCCTTAATCTCAAAAATAGCATCATCAACATTCCATCAAAGCTAAAATGTATCCAAATTAGCATAATGAGATATAAATACTGAAGCCTATTGAACATGTCTCCGCAGATTTCTCATTTTCATGTGGTTTCCCCCCCTCCCCCACCAGAAGATTTTAATTTCCCTCCAGCCTAAGTGAGGAAAAATAATTTTGACAGTTACTTGCTGTTAGGCAAATACAGAACCTGGTGTAACAGTCATATGCATTTTGTCAGTTTCTTTGGACGTAATTATGTTAATCTGCCAGGGGTATTTTTCCCACAATGATTTGTCACTGGTGGGATCAAGCATCCCTTTGTTATCTATGAACTCAGTCACATGCAATCAGGCCTCCTGCTGAAGTCAGTTGAGCTTTGCCGCTTTTACCAAGGTCATACTCTGCCCCCCTAGCTACACATCAACCTTTCATTTCAACAATATTTTATTTTGCCCATATGCCAGGATATAGATTTCAGAACAACTGCCTCAAATAAGTTAACCTTCATTTAGCAAAAAGGAAAAGACATGGATTGAAAGCATAAAAGTCTTTCGAATTAATCCACTGAAAATGTTACCCAATTTCTCCTCGTTTGAGGTTCATATACAGATTGTTTCCTCCTGAAAGCATGTTAATAAGTACAGTGGTACCTCGGGTTACATTCACTTCAGGTTACAAACGCTTCAGGTTACAGGCTCTGCTAACCCAGAAATAGTGCTTCAGGTTAAGAACTTTGCTTCAGGATGAGAACAGAAATCATGCTCCAGCGGCGCGGTGGCAGCAGGAGGCCCCATTAGCTAAAGTGGTGTTTCAGGTTAAGAACAGTTTCAGGTTAAGTACGGACCTCCGGAACGAATTAAGTACTTAACCCGAGGTACCACTGTATGGTCAAAATCTGCTTGGAAGTGCTCTTGTACAAGCCCCAGAGAGATGAATGGGAGCCCTGGGCAGCACAGTGGTTGTCAGGAGACTTTGAATTTTGAACTGAGAACCTCAGAGTGAGAGTGTGGGGACCTCATTTAATGGGCTCCCATTGTGTCAGGAGTCCAGGTTCTGGGCATGATAACACAGTAAGCGTAGGTAATTAAAAAGGAGGATTTATTGCAAAAACAAACAGGTAGCTCCGGATGGCTCCAACGAAGCCGCCCACATTATCATTCAAGATGACTCTTCTGAAGACTCCTTCCAGTTCCTACAGAATATATTGAACCGTCACCCTTTATGTCTCTTGTTTTGCTTCCTGTCTAGCAGCCCTCCCATTTGCCGACTCTTCAGACTTATTGTATCAGCTCCAACCTCTTCCTGTTACACCAGACTGTTTCTGTGTCTGTCTGAGCCTGTTTGAGCTTCCTGAGAGCTTTGGCTGTGTTCCAGCCCGCTCTCAGTTGTTCCCTTGGCAACCGGCAATCCAATGTCTGGGGGAGTCAGCACTGGCCGCTGTTCCGCCTGTGTCAAATCTAAACCTCTCTGTTCTGCAGCCGGCTGTAAAGTTCCACTAGGAGCTGGCTTATTCCTGACACATTGGCTGCATATGCTTACATGCCAGAATCCTCTCCGGGAGCAAAAGGGATGTACACCCATTTTTACATTTATTAGAAATAAGTGAGACCCACAATGGTACTGTATAGCATGGCATACTTCTGTTCAGAGTGTCTGGGTACTCAATTCATAACTCCTTGTGCCTGGTTTTCTGGTTTCTCTGCTCAACAGGAGGTATCAATCCAGTGGGTGCAGGAAAAGCCACTTGTGAAGCCATACCCATGCAAGATTGGATCCCCCTTTAGAAGAAACATTAACAGCTGTTAAGCAGGAGCACCCAATCCTGCATGATACTGGATGCTGCTCCCTCATGGGTGATTTCTGTTGCATGCAGAATATATGCATATTATATGGTAACCTATCCAATGTCACAGCTGTCGAGATGTACTCAAATAGCAAATATGGCAATTATTCCAGGAAAAAATGTAATTACCCTTACTAAATTCTCAGTTTTGTGTAATTTTGCATGCATGCAACTATGGTCAGGTGCACACTCTCATCACAAAAAGATAAACTCATCTCTGCTAATATTAATACTTGGCTTATCCAACATGAAGGAACAGAATTTTTGCAGGAAAAAAAATTAATTGCTTTCCTCCTTTCTATTTGGAGCTGTTGAGGTGCCCTTTCTCATGTCTTTCCCGGAACAATTAACCTTTTGTCATGTGTACAAATGTTTGATGGAAGCCCCATGAGGTTCAGCATATGATTTACAGGGGGAAATGTACAAAGTTAATTAGTATAAATTGTAATTTGTATATTATCGCACATAGCAGCAAGGTGATATGGCTCCCGGAGAACTTGGATCACGCATTGGATTGTGATCTGGATTGCACCAGGTCCATATGTCTTATGCCTTAGAGGTTTCCTTCCTTCATCTCCAGGGAGTCTGTGAGTTAAGTTTTACAACAAAATATGACTAGCCAAACAGCTGGCAAGGTGATGCTGACTATAGTAAACAGGAGTCTACATTACAGAGGATGTAGGGCATAGTCATTGGATGCTGAGTTCAGAAAAGGTGGAACAATAAATGTTTTAATCAAGAGAGACAGTTACACTAGTGAAAGATGTTGGCTGTTGCTTGGATTACACTTTCTATGTTTTTAGGAACATAGGAACTCCCCTAACACCAGCTCAGACCATTGCATAGCTGTCAAGCGTCCCTTATTTGGCGGGACAGTCCCTTATCCCAGCGCCATGTTCCGCTGCTGTCCCTTATTGATGATGTCCCTTAAATTTCCCGGGTTTCAAAGGAAGCAGCTCCTCTCCCTCCCTCCCTGCCAGCCAGGGAGGAGGGAGGCTCCAACTGTGTTGTTTGGCTGCGTTGCTCACCCAAAAAGGAGTCTAAGAACGACTGTGGGGTGGAGCTTGCATGCCTTGTGCTGATCAAATCGGCTGCGTTGCCTGGGGACTTGCCTTTACTCAGCGCTTCCCAGCGGAGAGGTGACAGTGGTTTTCCTTGAGGCTTGAGGCTTCGTTGGCTGCTGGCTGGGCTTTCTACCTTTGGCTCGGAGGGGCTCAGAAGTTGAACATGCCTGTGCTTGGAAAATCCCTTATTTTGGCTGCCGATCCCTTATTTTCGAGGCTGCTGGTCCCTTATTTTCAAATCTGTAAGTTGACAGCTATGGACCATTGGTCCATCTAACTCAGTACTGGCTTCACTGGCTGGCAGTGATAGTTCCAGGTTTCAGGCAGAGGACACTCCAAAGGTATCAGGGACCTGGGGATACCAAGGATGGAAGCTGGAATCCTTAGCATGCAAAACAGATGCTCTACCACTGAGCGACACAAAGCACTTGCTCTGCACTTGCTGCTCTCTCCTTATTTTTCTTCCAGTTTTTCTTTTTCTTTTTTTCTGTTTGGATAGTCTTCTTCTATGTGTTAATGTAGGTGTCCTATAAATGTTTATGCAACACTCTTCCCCAAGAGTTATGTTTGGTTCCCTCCTACCTTCAATTTAGGGGAGTCCTATTGAGTTTTCTTTTCCAATCTGCTTTTGGTTTAAAATAAGACGGGGTGGTTGGTATCCTGTGCCCCAGCTGGGAGATAGGGGTGGTGGTTTTACTGTCTGTTCCTTTTGTTTTGTGATTAATGTATAGTTGTTTCATTTTTTTTTTTTAATAATTTTTATTCATTTTTCAGATAGATAACAAAAACAATACAAAACAGTATAATTTCAATCTCATCATTTCATACCCTTCTTTCTTTTGACTTCCCCATACCTCCCCATCCCTGCATCCTTGTTTAATAGTTCTTTAGCAACCCTTAGGTCCATTATCTTAATTCCCTTTCATAAAGATTCCTTTAGTTTTTTTTTTGATTACTGCTGCAATTCTTTACCTCTTACCCCCTGACATCTTAACATTCCTCAATTTTACAGTTATTTTTAAGATATATTTTAAATTTCTTCCAGTCCTCTTCCACTGTCTCTTTCCCCTGGTCACGGATTCTGCCCGTCATCTCGGCCAGTCCCATAAAGTCAATCACCTTTGTTTGCCATTCTTCCAGAGTAGGTAGTTCTTGCGTCTTCCAATACTTTGCCAGTAGAATTCTTGCTGCTGTAGTGGCATACATAAAAAAATTCCTGTCCTTCCTTAACACCACTTGGCCAACCATGCCCAAGAGGAAAGCCTCTGGTTTCTTAGGAAAAGTCCACTTAAGGACCTTCTTAATTTCATTATAGATCATTTCCCAGAAAGCTTTAACCTTTGGGCAGGTCCACCAAAGGTGGTAGAAAGTGCCTTCAGTCTCATTACATTTCCAACACTTATTATTAGGCAAGTGGTAAATTTTTGCAAGCTTGACTGGGGTCATGTACCACCGATAGATCATTTTCATAATATTTTCTTTTAAAGCATTACATGCCGTAAATTTAATACCGGTGGTCCATAACTGTTCCCAGTCAGCAAACATAATATCATGACCAATATCTTGTGCCCATTTAATCATTGCTGATTTCACCGTTTCATCCTGTGTATTCCATTTCAACAGCAAGTTATACATTTTTGATAAGTTCTTAGTATTGGGTTCCAACAGTTCTGTTTCTAATTTTGACTTCTCTTTCTGGAATCCTATTTTTTTGTCCTGTTTAAATGTCTCATTTATCTGATGGTAATGCAACCAGTCTCGAACCTTAGGCTTTAGTTTCTCATAACTCTGAAGTTTCACCCTTTCACCATCATATTCTAAAATTTCATGATATTTTGGCCATTTAGGGTCCATATTAAGCTTTTTTACTTCCCTAGCTTCCATTGGTGACACCCACCTAGGGGTTTTACTTTCCAGCAGATCTTTATATCTAATCCAAACATTATACAATGCTTTCCTCACAATATGGTTTTTAAAACTTTTGTACACCTTTACCTTGTCATACCATAAGTATGCATGCCAACCAAAGCTATTGTCGTACCCTTCCAGGTCCAAAATGTCAAATGTATAGTTGTTTCAATTGTATAGTCATTTCACTGTATAAATGTATATATATTTACTGTGTTATTTTTGTGGGATGCTTTGGGGAGGATCCATGATCCTGAAAAAGGACATTGAAATAATTTTTGTTTTGTATGGGGACTGGAAATTGCAGGGCGCATATGCTTGGTAGAGTAAGTTTGTCCTAGTCTTCCACTTGCCAGTGGTAATCCTGTTGCAAAAGGATTCTGCAATAGTTAGACAGATACATACAACAGGGTGTTTCTTGCCATGCCCACCACCACCCACCTATCTGCCCTGTGCTGTAAAACAAATCAGCATTGTGATGATGGAATGGCTGTGCCAATCAAAAAGAGTGTGAGAAGATGCCTGAGTTTCATCATGTCACCAAATGCTATCGCAACAGCAGCAATTGCACTTTGTCCAAAGGACATCTCCATTGGACCTGTGGCAAAAGTTTGTGAGGTCAAAAATTTTACTGCTGTATATAGTTCATGATGTTCCTCAAATTGTACATCAGCCCTACCTAACGTGTTGTTCCTGTTTAGCCACTTATTGCATGTGATGTTAAGCACATGTTTTACTGTAAATATGAAAGCTGTGGAGGAGTAGGATTGTTATTAGGACAATAGTGCATGGAGAGGAAAGATCTGAACCTTTACTCCTGTTGCACCTCCTGATGACACACCCATACTGCTATTTAGCCTGAGAGGAAAGTTTCCATTGAGCCCAATAGGAGCTTCCCTTCTGTGTCAAATAGTAGCCTCCCCCCACCGTGTGTGTGTGTGTGTGAGAGAGAGAGAGAGAGAGAGAGAGAGAGAAAAGTTCTCTGATCTGACTCTTGCACACAAATAAATATTCTTTAACATAGGAAATGAGTTTACTTGCAGAACTTTGTTTTAATTCTTACAAATGACAAAAGATACATTGGTTTCACTCTTACAAACTTTCTCACACGGGTCCAAATGTGAGCCTTTAAACATTTTTACTAAAAAGTAGCCTTTCAGCTAGGGACTCGGGTGGCACTGTGGGTTAAACCACAGAGCCTAGGACTTGCCGATCAGAAGGTCAGCAGTTCGAATCCCCGCGACGGGGTGAGCTCGATCCCTGCTCCTGCCAACCTAGCAGTTTGAAAGCACATCAAAGTGCAAGTAGATAAATAGGTACCACTCCAGCGGGAAGGTAAACAGCGTTTCCGTGCACTGCTCTGGTTTGCCAGAAGCGGCTTAGTCATGCTGGCCACATGACCCGGAAGCTGTACACTGGCTCCCTTGGCCAATAAAGCGAGATGAGCGCCGCAACTCCAGAGTCGGTCACGACTGGACCTAATGGTCAGGGGTCCCTTTACCTTTCCCTAGCCTTTCAGCTACAAATCAAAATACAGTTACTCTCCCTTCCTCCTGCTGCATACTGGCCAACACCCCAAGACCACCTGCTCTGTGCATTTCTTTGCGTGTCTGTGTCATGCAAGCAGCTCCCTTTGCTTATAGAAATGCTAGCAGACACACTCAGGTGACAGCTCCTCTCACCACTGCCTTGGGATTTAACTTGTGATCCAAACACAAGACTCAGTGGCATGCCACACCTTTGAGTGGAAAAACACCAGCCATATTGGGGGGGGGGGCGAAATGGCTGCTCAATGCATTCTTCATAGCAATTTGACTACAATGCAACTGAAAACTTTAACACAATTCCAACAATTACAGCATAGGCTGAAATTCGACAGCCCTCCCTTATTGCACAAGAGCTTCTGACTATGAAGCAGTTTATAAGTCATCATCTTCATTGAAACCCAAATATTCAGCAAAAGTTGAAGATAGAGGGGAAGTCAATTTTTTGTTTCCAATATGCAGATTGCACTTTTCTCTCTACTGCCCATGGGTTCCATTGGAAGCTTGTGAGAGATGTTTATTTAATAGTTCGCAGACAGCGGGAAAACTAAACATTGCTTTGTTCAAACTGCATTAGCTCACACATTCCCTTCACACCTCATGGAGTCAGTTTCAAGACAGTTGTATGTGGCAAGCTTTCTAAATTACCTGTCAAAAGGAAGAAGGGAGATGTTACAGCGAAAGCCAAAATACATGATGTGACGTGACACAACTGGAGTGTTGGAGGGCCAAACAGCAAACATATATATTATCTGGATTAAATAAAATATTGGTGGTGCAATCTCTATTCCTCCCATCTCAGTAAATTGGAAAATAAAGAGTGTGTCATACTGATGGCACAATTTATGTTCCTTCCATCTTAGTGACTTGAAAAACAAAGGGTACTATAGATGATCAAAACCTGAAAATCAGCAAGCCAGAAATGCCTTTAAAAATACATTGTACAAGGTTGCAAGTGTATTTTATGAATGGCAGTGCTGGATAGAGGTATGCATCTACTAAAGAATTAGGGACAGCTAGTACTTCATCGTCAAGCTAGCAAGCTGGTTGTGACACCCCCCCCCGTCCCCCCAAAAAGAGAAATCCAGTGTGACATAGTAAGGGTGCTGGACTGGGACTGGGGAGCCCCGGATTCAAATCTATGTTTAGCCAGGAAGGTCACTGGTGACCTTGGGCCAGTCATGCTCTCTTAGCCTAGCCTGCCTCACAGGATAACAAGGGGAAGAACCAGGGTCATAGGCAATAGGGGTGCAGGGCACCCGGGTGCCAGGCTCTCAGGGTGCCAGGCCGAGAGTCCAGGGCCCAAGAGTTGAGTCCAGGGAAGAGTCCACCCATCGGTTGGAGTGCCGCGTCGGGCTTTTCTGCTGCGGACGGCTCTGCGCCTAAAGTTCAGGGGCGACTGAGCTAGCGAGACGCTGAGGCGGCCAGCTGGCCAGTTCCGCCCTCCTGTGTGCCTGGGACTGGGCAACCTGGGGGGGGTGCGCCGGGCAGATCTTTGCACCCCGGCACCACATATGCTTAAGACAGCCCTGGGAAGAACTGTGTATGCTACCTTGAGTTCCTTGGAAGAAAAGTGGGTTGGGGATTAATGATAAAACAAATGAGCAATAACTTGTATAAAAGATCATATTTGTCCATATAGTCCAGTCTATCTGAGCTGGCTCTTCAGAGATTGAGGCAGAGGTCTTTCACATCACCTGTTACTCAGCCCTTCTAAATGGAGATGTCGGGTATTGAATATATTACTTTTTTCATGTTGTAAGCCACCTTGAACATGGTTTGAACTATTGAAAGGCAGCATACAAATAAAATTATGCATGTACAGTGGTACCTTGGTTCCCGAACAGTTTAGCTGTCGAACAAATTGGCTCCCGAACACCACAAACACGGAAGTAAGTGTTCCAGTTTGCAAATGTTTGCTTCCGTGGCTTCTGATTGAGTGCAAGAAGTTCCTGCAGCCAATCGAAGCCGCAACTGGGTTTTTGAATGGTTTTGGGAGTCAAATGGACTCCCAGAATGGATTAAGTGAGAGAACCGAGGTACCACTGTATTATAAACCAGGGACTGTCTGCATAAAAGGCACATGCTAAGACTCAGCTGTGGTTCGTCTCCCAAACATTGTACTGCTGTGAACTATTTGTCCATGAGAATCTTATTAAAGTCTGGCCCTTTCCATCTCCTCTCGATGTGTTTCTGTCTACCTCAGAAAGAACAGAAAGAAAGTAGCAGAGCACATGCTTAAGGTTCAGTCCCCAGGCTCCAGGTGGGAGTGAGAAAGGTTCCTATCTGAAACCCTGGACAGCTACTCCCAGTCAGTGTAACCTATACTAAACTAGATGGACCAACCATCTGGCTCAGTCAGCTTCCTATGTTCTTAAGTACTATTTCTCCTCCAGAGAGCAGAACAGAATTCTGGGCTATTGTCACGTGACTACCAGTTATGATAGTTTTGTGAGGAACATAATTCTGTGCATAAAACAAGTGTTTTGGATGGTATTGGAGTACAAAAGTAAGAGACTTATCAGGCTAGCAAGATCTTGTGAGATCTTCCTGAAATCTCACAAGATCTCATGTGTTCTGTAAGATCTTGCAAGAGCTCAGTGAGATCTCACAAGATCTCACCAGAATCTGCCATTGTTGCTGCCAGGCACCACTGCACAATCCAGGTAAGGGAAGCTTGGGCGGTGGTGAAATTCTCAGCATGTTGTACGCTGAAAGAAAATTATATGAAAATGATGTACCAGTGGTATTTGACTCCTAGTAAGCTTGCAAAAATGTATAAGACAAATGCAAATATCTGCTGGAAATGTAAGCAAAAGGAAGGCAGCTTCTATCATATGTGATGGACCTGTAAGGTTCTAAAAGCATTCTGGGAAATGATATACCGTACATAAATATTTGCTTATTTTTTCTGTTAGAGTCAATCAGCCTTGGACTTATTTTTCCATGGCTGATCATGCCCATTACAGTGGTACCTCGGGTTAAGAACTTAATTCGTTTTGGAGGTCCGTTCTTAACCTGAAACTGTTCTTAACCTGAGGTACCACTTTAGCTAATGGGGCCTCCCACTGCTGCGCCGCCGCTGCACGATTTCTGTTCTCATCCTGAAGCAAAGTTCTTAACCCAGGGTACTATTTCTGGGTTAGCGGAGTCTGTAACCTGAAAGCGTCTGTAACCTGAAGTGTCTGTAACCCGAGGTACCACTGTATATGATAAAAGTCAAATTAATGCAATGGGGAAATGTAGGGACTGTTTTGGACCTTCCTTTAGTGGCCAGTAGGTGATGACCTTTTGCAGTAATTTTGTTCCCTCTGGGAACAAAATAATGCCTTCTCGATAGCAAGATTCACACAAACACAACCATCAAGGCCTTGTTATTGATATATGTTTGTTCTGCAAAATGCTCCACATTACACTTGTGGCTAAAGGGAATCTATCCCATGATTGTTTGGAATACTTTTGTGCACACTTCACTATAAAAAACATTACCATATAGTACCCAGATTTATGTGTCAAATTAAAAAAAGAAATGGAGGAAGAAAACAGCTACACCAAATAACCAAAGCACACATACACAGAAAGATCATTTAATCAATTATATTTCCCTCCTTTATGGTACACTTGTGAATTATGTTCCTTTTGCATTTATAGTTAGGAACCACAGAGCAGATGGTGAAAGCTTAGCTGAAAGTGATGCATCTATTAAAATAACCTCTGCTGCCAAGTGATCATTCATCTGAGCTGGAGGTTTTCTCTCCCCCCCCCCTTTATGCCTTTCTTTCTCTCTCATTAAGCTGTGTTGTGACTACATTCTAATACACTGGGCAGTAATGACACTTTAAAAATATTACTCTCAAATGATGCATTATAATAAGGTTGGCTGCAAAGAATTATGGAACAGGGACAGAAGACAGAGGGCCCTTTATTCTGAACACACTTTCACCCAGCTAAGGATAGGGGAGACGTCAGTTCATGTTTAAAGGCAAACATGCAGAATTTGCAACTGAACTAAAACACAGTCATCCTTCAAAATCTGCATTTTTCTCAATTTTGCAAGGGATTTCTCTATCCAAGTAACTGATACAAGAATGCATATATATATCCAGCTAATGTGTGCACAAAAATGCATGGGTTGGTGAAAATAACATACAAGCATGTGTTTTACAGTTTGGGAATTCCTCCTAATGTTTAAATGTTACTTCATACTCTCAAACAGTAAGTTCTGACTGTAGCCTCACATTGCAGTAAATAATAGTTGCTTATTGTCTTCTCCTTTGAGGACAGACTTAGCAATTCCCTATTTGAGATTATTTTTAATTTTTGAAAATAATAATAATAATAATAATAATAATAATAATAATAATAATAATTTATACTCCACCCATCTGGCTGGGTTTTCCCAGCCACTCTGGGCAGCTCCCAACAGAATATTAAAAACACGATAAAAGATCAAACATTAAAAACCTCCCTAAACAGCCCTAAATAGGGCTGCCTTCAGAGGTCTTTTAAAGGTCAGATAGTTGTTTATTTCCTTGACATCTGTTGGGAGGGCGTTCCATGGGGCGGGGGCAACCACCGAGAATGCCCTCTGCCTGGTTCCCTGTAACCTCACTTCTCGCAGGGAGGGAACCGCCAGAAGGCTCTTGGAGTTGGACCTCAGTGTCTGCCTACATCCAGTTGCTTTGGACCACGCCCTCATAAGATTTGTGTCCTCAGACCTTCCTTTTGATAGCTCTCTTCTCTTTTGCAAGATGCATTTCCAGAGAGGAAGATTGAAGGAGCATAAAGAAAAAAACATCAAGGCAGCAGCTGAGAGGAACTCGTTTTATGCGCACAACATAACACAAACAAGAGATGGAGCTAATGAGGCCTTCGTCACTGAGCAGACTCTCGTGGCAGAAAACTCCCAATGTAAATTCTACCAACTAGGATTTTCATAGGTCTTCAGTGCAATGGCACAATGTTTATGTGTTACCTCTGTATGCCTTTTACATGACATGATTATCTGCTGAGGGGTTGTACCAGAGCCAAAAGCAGAAAATTTGCAAACTCACTACTGTAGTTTCTTTAAAATATGTTACTTAACTGTTTTCACCCGAGCTAATTGCATGTCAGTCTGAGGTAGAGGTTTTTAGCTAAAAAAGGAATGCAACCTCCCAGCGCAGCCCACAGCAGGCAATGCTGGAATAAATGAGGTTCTGCAATACCAAGGAGGAGTTGGTTGACCCCATTGTTGGTAATATATTTAAACTAATTCCAATTCCTTCTACAAAGGGAATCTATATTAAGTAGGCTGGAGCATAACTGGGCCTCCCTTTATTGCTAAATAGCTCGTCCCTGTGAAAAGAGGCACCTCTATTTTGATGATTTGTTGAAGGGCAAAGAAACAGGAGCAAAAGTCTTTGCCTCCTTCAGGGTGACTGTTGCTACTTTAAAGGAAGCCATCAACATCTCTCTGTGTGTGTAGCACAGTCTTGCCCATCTCAGTCTTGACAAGTGAGAAGGGATGTGTGCTTCGGATTGACTCCCCTGAAGCAGCTGCTGCCGCTATTCCCAATGTCACCTCTGGATGCAGAAAACACAACCTACCAGAAGAATAAGAAATCAAGATAAACTTTTTATAAAAGAATGGAAATGGTTTACTGGATATTTACAGATAAATTGTAAACAGATAAGAAAATTGGCAAGATCATTGTAATAACCTGCAGTTTCATAAGAGTATATATTTAAAGTAGGTGAATAAATGAGCAAATTAATTTGGATATTCAGAAGATATTGAAAATAAATTTAAGGAACCGCAGAAAGAGGGGGAAAGAAGTCAAGTTTCGAAATGTTAAAATGATTGTAAAATTAGTGAAATGTATAAACCTGAAAAGCATAAATAAAACTTTTTGAAAAGAAAAACAAAACTTATGAAAAATTGTCTCAGCCATACAATTAAGCAATCTCTGTAAATATAAACATTCACTGGGGAAAAAATATATCATGCCTTGCAATTTGAAGTCTTTACCGGATTGTCACTCACAGACAGCACAAAGGCGGTGTCACTCAAATGTGAGAGAACATGTGACCATAAATAGCAAATGAATCCATCAAGGACATCACTTTCCCATAGCATAAAGGATCTTTACTCTCCATCATGTGCGCTCAGGAGTCATCCACTTAGGAGGACATGACAGAGGTAAGCTTGTTTGATTGTTCCCTCCTTAATCTGTACTGGCTGATGAAGCCCTCAAATGGGAACACCACTTATCAGTTTTCTTCCATGGAGAAAATCTCTCAGCATAAGCAGTAATACTCCAAAATGTAGCTCCTGCTTTTGAAAATGTCAGTTTTGCCAGAACTCTTCCCCCCGAAAAGATAATTCCTCAAATCAGAAAGAAAGGTGGGATCACTGGCTTTAACATCAGATAAAACATAAAGATTCACAAGAGATAGATGTGTATCAGCTGATTGCCTGGCAAGCTCCAAGGCATTTGTAGCTTAGAAAAAAGGTTAGGAGGTCTATAAAATTATGCATGTGTGGACAAGGGGATAGGTAGATATTGTTCTGCCTCTCTCATCACATTAGAATTTAAGGCCATCCCACGAAGCTGAAAGAGGAAATGCTTCTCCATGCAGTGCCTAGTTAACCTCTGGAACTCACAGCAAGATGTGGTGGTGGCCACCAATTTGCATGGCTTTAAAAGGAGGTTAGGCAAATTCAAATAAGGCTTCCAGTGGCTACCAGCCAGGGTGGTTATGGTTTGTCTCTGGTATCAGAGGAAGTCTGTCTCCTTATACCAGCTGCTATGCACCAAATGGCATAACCCAACATTAGGGAATGCAGGGAGACACTCTAAAAGCCGAGCACAATGGAACAGCAAGCACATTTCTTGGTGGCTTGGTAGCCCATTTCTGATGTTGGAGTGGAAGCCTAAGCTCTCATCCTCATGCTGTCAAGGAAGCTTCTTCTGGCCTAAGGGCTCTCTTTGCTGTCACAGTTAACTACAGGTAAGAAAATGGCCGCCATAATTGTTAAAATCCACCTGCCTTTCATTTCATGGACGCTTCTCTTTTATATATAGTTTGTTGAACTTTGCACCAACTTCTTTCTTTACAAAATACTATTTTTCCAGGGCCATGTTCCTCCAGCCCTTTTAGGTTTTTGGCTCTCCTGCCCTCAGGCACAGAAGCCAGGCACTTCTCTCGGTCTGTCAACCGCCAGTACTTCTGCGGTCTCCCAGGAGAGCAAAGCTCTTCTCTTCAGACATTCTGTTACTTCTCCCAACCTCCCAACCCCTTTCCGATTCTGCCTTCTCAAGCTCCATTTCTTTGCCTGGCTTATCAATTATCCTTGTCTTTTATCCCAATGGCTGTCAAGCAACATTTATTAAAAAAGGGGGGGAGTTGCCAAAAATTTTAAATGAACCTGCTCTATTTCACCGTTGCAATGACCTATTCCCTGCACTGACTAGAAATCCTTCCAGAAAAATTGTCATAAAGAATGTTTGAAGCATTTCTGAAATTTCATCATGCACTATTTAGTAAGGGAGACACAAAATCTTTTTCTTTTCTTTTTCAGGGCAAAGTAATTACAAGATAAAATATGAGTGTAAAGTAACCATAAAGACATACATAACTATGACACCTCATACGAAGGTATGTCAGAGAATTCCAACACTATTCCTCCATAGCTGACAGAGAGATAAATAATGTAGTTTTGGGCAGAAGATGACAGTGTGACGCGGCAGCTAAAAAAGCCAATGCAATTCTGGGCTGTATCAATAGGAGTATAGCATCTAGATCAAGGGAAGTAATAGTGCCACTGTATTCTGCTCTGGTCAGACCTCACCTGGAGTACTGTGTCCAGTTCTGGGCACCACAGTTCAAGAAGGACACTGACAAACTGGAACGTGTCCAGAGGAGGGCAACCAAAATGGTCAAAGGCCTGGACACAATGCCTTATGAGGAACGGCTAAGGGAGCTGGGCATGTTTAGCCTGGAGAAGAGGAGGTTAAGGGGTGATATGATAGCCATGTTCAAATATATAAAAGGATGTCACATAGAGGAGGGAGAAAGGTTGTTTTCTGCTGCTCCAGAGAAGCGGACACGGAGCAATGGTTCCAAACTACAAGAAAGAAGATTCCACCTAAACATTAGGAAGAACTTCCTGACAGTAAGAGCTGTTCGACAGTGGAATTTGCTGCCAAGGAATGTGGTGGAGTCTCCTTCTTTGGAGGTCTTTAAGCAGAGGCTTGACAACCATATGTCAGGAGTGCTCTGATGGTGTTTCCTGCTTGGCAGGGGGTTGGACTTGATGGCCCTTGTAGTCTCTTCCAACTCTATGATTCTATGATTCTATGATTCTATGAACTGCAGCGGTGCAGAAACAGTGCTACATGCAACAAATACAGGGTGGAATCAAAAACGATGCCTTCTTATATCAGAGAGAGAGAGAGAGAGAGAGAGAGAGAGAGAGAGAGAGAAGAATGAAGAACCTACAATGGTACAAGCAAATAAGGTGAATTTGTAAATTGGGATGGTGAACACAGGGACCTCTTCATGTTACAGGATTACAGTTCCCATCATCCCTGACCATTGGCCATAGCAACTAGGATTGATTGGGGTTAGGAACCAACAACACCTTTTGTAAATGCTTCAGAGAAGTTTAATTTTGAAATTTTTGGCAGGAAATCCCATCAGCCCCCATGATCGGTTGATGATGCCATCAACCAGGTGCACTGACAGGAGACTCTCCCCCCAGGTTTCCCATGGCAACACCAGGCTACAATGGCCCCTGCTGTTGAAAACGGTAAGCAGTTTTATGCTGATTGCATGAGTTATTTCACTGGCTTCTCAGCAAGGCCAGTATCGTCTGAAAATGTCCTGAAAAGAAGCCCATTTCTGAAGCGTATTTCAGAAGGGATACTACACACAGAGGTCTGAACTTACACAGAGAACAAACTTTCTTTAACTTAATTGCATTGTCCAAAAGCCAAAGAAGGCCAGATTTAGTCTGATGAGGCCCTAAGCTACTGAAGGTAATGGGGCCCTTTATATGTCCAGCTGTTCTTTGTCAACAACAAATTGTCAGTTTTTTGTGTTGAATGTATGCTATATGGTAATTTATGGACCTACACAACACAAAACACTGTTGCTGTATGTAGGTTTTATTTTATTTGTTTTTTATCTTATATTTTGGAAACGTACATCCAGTTGTTGTTTTTCCTTTAAAGTTTTTTTGGGGGGCCCAAGAGAATGGGGCCCTAAGCTATAGCTTGTTTAGCTTATACGTAAATCCGGCACTGGCCAAAGAGCTATGTTATACTCCCCAAAAGCTTGGATACACAAAGTGGGTTTTTTTGTTTTATATTTTTTTCCATTGAACACTAGTTGGCCCTCTTAGTTGCCCTTTGGCATGGAGGCTTTCTGAGAAAGACAAGTTTCCTTGGGCCATAGAACCAGTTGCAAGTTGACAATGTTCAACAAATAAATAACAAAATGCAAAAACACAGTAAAAGAGACCACACCAAATAAATCAGCAATGTTAAAATCATATCAGATATTAAACTGTTCTTTCTTCCCATCTCATAAAGTAGTTCCATGATTTATGGTGCTTTGACCCTGCTAAACATCAATCAGGACAAAATGAAAGCATAGAAACATAGAAAGCAGCCCTCTGGCCTATGGAGCTAAGTATTTTCTACACTGACTGGCAGCAGCTCTCAAGGGTTTCAGACAGGAATTCTCTCCCAGCCCCACCTGGTGAGGCTGGGGATTAAACCTGTGACCTTCTGCATGCAAAGCAGATGCTCAACCCCTGAGCTACATCCCTCCCCCATAAAGAACCTATTGTCACACAACCATCTCAGTCCATGGAACCATCTAATGTTCCCACTTGCGCTCAAAGCCAATGCTGCTGAATTCCATGCAGGTCTCCCTCTTCACAGAAACATGTCTATACAATGCAATGAACTATGGTGGCCATGGACCAGGGTGGCCATATCTCCAAAGAGCTACCATCGGCTGAGATTATTAATATACAGTGGTACCTCAGGTTACAGATGCTTCAGGTTACAGACGCTTCAGGTTACAGACATGCCAAAGCATGCAGCTTTGCCACTGACTAGGTCTATACCTGCAAGCAGCTATTCAAAACACAGCACCTGGTGGCTTTAAAAAGCTTTACACTGGACCACGGTAGGGTTTATTGAAATTGTATGACCCAATGGCACATATGGCAGTAGGTGGGGAAATCTCTTTGAAAAATTATACTTAATCTTAGCAAACAGTACGCAGACTACAGATGATGAGAAACATTTGATCTGCTAACATCTAGAATCTCCACTTAGTGTGTGCTCAGGAAATCAGACCTTAAGCAATTCCAGGAGTGACACAAAGGCCTTTGGAGTCTCTGTATTGTCTTGCTCTACTGCAGACCACTGATGTCTTTGAACACTGAGTAGTTTTGTATAGCTACATTGCATGCCACTGGTACTACACTGGGCTTGCTGTGTTTTAATCTGCAGCAGAGTGGTCAGTTTTTTGACCTTGGGCTATTTTTTCTTCCGTTTCCTGAGCATTATGCTTAGCTCTGATGGTCCCCAGAGGCGTCTTTTCTGGGCCCAGCATTTTCCCTAATTTATATGCTGGCACTCAGAAGGCTAATTTGCTGGAAATGTACATGGATGCTGATACTCTGCTATATCTTTCTGGAACAGCTTCTGTCCCTCAGGCATTCTCAGTGATACCACATTGTTCATCTGATCAGTGCTACAAGATGGGTTGAAATATTTTGGATTTAATTTTGAGAAAGGGTTTGGGCAGGAGCGTGAACCTGCCAGTCCAACCATACTTATTAGTGCCACACAACATTCCTAGCCTTCATTCAGTTAAAATGTGAAAAGGGGAGGGCGAATGAAAGAGGGGGGTGAATTGAGCATGCTGCCTCAAGGCTCATAGCCCAGCTTTGAGCAAGAAACGACCCACCAACAATAACCAGAAAAAACTGGACATGTCATAATACTATAAGAACATATGATGCTACTTTATACTTGAGACAGATCACTGGTACATCTGACCCAGTGTTTTCTGTTCTGCCTAGAGGCATCTCTCCAGGGTTTCTGCCAAGGTGTTTCTAACATCTGCTTTTTAAAACTAAACACCCCCAAACAAATCTAACATGGTTGTGCAAAGGGTGTTTACAATTCCTTAGGGGTGGAAGCAGTGCTTTTCCTGTAAAAGAAAAAGGTGCCAGTACTCACCATGACGTTCTTACAGTAAGTCCCATGCTTTTCACCAGTGCCAGTGTTGCGTACCCTTGAGTATCCCCAGAAAAAAAGGCACTGGGTGGAAGAATCTGGTTCACTTATTTTTTAATTTTCCTAATCTTCAATTCAGTTCTTCACATTTTTGTCCTCAGGAATTTATTTTTATTTTAAATCCTTGTGAAAATTCATCAGCATTTCAATGCAAATCTCCCCTGATAAACACATGTTATACACAGTTTTGATGAATGCAACACATTTTCACAAGCAGTTTCCCCTAATATATTCACTTAAATGCACATCTTCTCCTATTTGGGTTTTTTTTGTTTTGTTTTGGTTTTGTAAACATTGGTTAGAGCACTGCATCTCAACATTCAGATAAGTACTTCAGTTATGTGTTTCAGTTCACATATGGTTTCGGAAAGTTCAAACTTGATAGATTCAACTTTAAATGCCCACTGAATCACATTTCTCCTCTGTCACATCTCCTCCCTATACACTGGTCTTTCTAAGTGTCAAACTGTAAAGCTGGAACTTCTTATTTTCCCATCTAGGCATACTTTTTAATATAAATGATTTTAGATCCCAGACCCCTTGGCTAATAGCAGGAGTGAATGTGCCCCCCCCAGGCCTCTCTATTTGGTCCTCAGAAATTTCTCCAGGCCCCACACTTCCCTGAAGACCCCCACCCCTCACTAGACCTTGTGTCACACCTTGAGTGTTTTTTGCCTGGCTCGAATGTGTCCTTTAACTCTGATGATGCCTCTTGCTTATCGAGATGTGCAATAGGGACAGTTGTGTGACCATGAGGAGAAACTAGGTTACTGTACAAAGGTAACATTTACGTTTGTTGCTCCTCCCACTTTTGCCTGTGGTCCTGCCTACCCCTTGAATTCAAATGAATGTAATGCTTTGATTCTCTTTTTTATTATTAACTTTGTTTCTCTCTTTTTGGATTAGCATCCCACCCACCCCAGCCCCAGCCCCCACCCGGCTTGTGACTCTTGGAAGGTTGCTCAGAAGGGAATGCTGAAAAAAGGCTTCTGGCCCCTTGCTGAGAGCCACAGCATCTGTGGCAAAAGTACAAGACTTGGCTCCCTCATGACCATTCAGCTGATGCTCATTTGCTAACAAACCGCACAACTGTTTGGCTATACCACAAATGTTGTTGTTATTTAGTCGTTTAGTCGTGTCCAACTCTTCGTGACCCCATGGACCAGAGCACGCCAGGCACTCCTGTCTTCCACTGCCTCCCGCAGTTTGGTCAAACTCATGCTGGTAGCTTCGAGAACACTATCCAACCATCTCGTCCTCTGTCGTCCCCTTCTCCTTGTGCCCTCCATCTTTCCCAACATCAGGGTCTTTTCCAGGGAGTCTTCTCTTCTCATGAGGTGGCCAAAGTACTGGAGTCTCATACCACAAATGTTGTCCCCTAAATGTGAACTTACCTGGAATGTGTCTGGCTAATCAACCAGCCCACACCCTTAACTGTTGCTATTCATCATGGACAGCTCTGACTAGAAGGCACGCATCTCTTTCAAACTCCTATCACCATTTTATTCCCTTCAGGCCACTAGGAGATGCCATTTTTGGGGGGGGGAGGTCTTTGTGCATGCACAGTCACACCAGATTATTCTCACTTCCCTTCTTACCACTATGCTGTAACCACTTCCTGGCTAGTAAATATTAAGAGGCCTGTAAAAACACAAACCCACGTTCTTCTCAGAACCCACCTTGCTGGCTCAAACAGTGGGTCGCTCTAGTTCAGAATGGCATCATTTTTCACCTCAGGACTGAGGCAGAGCTTGGCCTCGTTTTTCTGAAGACTCTGATATCATCTCCATTAACTAGAATGGAGATATAAAACATTTCTTTCCTTTTGCAGAATCAATGAGATTTGCGGGCCTAGTTAGCCCCTTCTGGGTAAATGGAGCACACCAAATTTCAAGAAGGGGCAATTTTTAAAGGTTTTTTTTTTTTAAGGATTCCTTTGTCCTTTGTAGTTTTGTAGGCCATTTGCTCTATCCTTCTGCCACCTCCATTCACTTCATGGAGTCTTGCACTGCCTGCATGGTATACTGTTTTGCTCTCTCTTATTTCACTTAAACTTTTTAAAAAAGCATGCTACCCATAAGTTATTGTCCCCTTTACGCCAACAGTAAATCTTCCACTTTGGTCCTTGAGGGTAGGCACACGTATCAGTAGTCGCCCCTTGCAGAGCTGTAACACTTTCTACAAGCAGAATCACTTCTCCAGGTGAACTTAAAGAAAGCCATAATGTCCTCTTCAGTCATATTTATTAAAGCAAGGTAGCTTAAAAAAAAGAAGTATATTGTCAAATGCTACTTCTGAGGACTATTAGCAATAGCACATGAGCTAAAACTCTAGTGGAAAATATATTTTTTCCTGTATAGGAAAGTAAAATCAGGTATTTAGGGTTCATGCCATACTTTTTTTTTATCATTTCCATTTCAACATAAAATTCCGCCTAAGTAGCCAGCAGCTGCTCTAGGCAAGCCCAAGGGCTGGCAGACACCAGTGAAATTTTTTACTTTCCCCTCCTTTGAACAGCAGACACCACCTGATGCCACATTACATACTGATTTTGAAACTCTCTGCAATTACATAAGTGGCTTGCTGTGAAGTGTGGCAGTGGAGGAGATGGCTGTCCAGGAAACAAGAGCCCAAAGTCGCAAGCATCCTGGCCACTGTCTTCAAAATCTCTTTCTCTCTCTCCCTCCCTCCCTCCCTCTCTCTCTCTCTCTCTCTCTCTCACACACACACACACACACACCCCAAGCCACACTAGATGTGGAGCAGCTGTGGACCTCAGCAGACTTGCTTTTTTCCAGGCAGGCACTTCTACAACCCAGGGATTTGAAGTTCAAGATTAAGATTAGCCCTTGAATTCAAATGGATGTAATGCCCTGATTCTCTTTTTTGGATTAGCTTCAGGCGGAAAGACACAGGTGTGAGTTGGGGATGTTGGCGAGAATGGCATTCCTTTTATTTGTGTTTCTCCTGTCACTTGCAACATAAGGTGGTATTCAGCTATCAGCCTAAGGATTCCCACTTTCGCAACAGGACTTTCTCTCTTTCCCACGCGTGTGCCTCCTGTCCTCCCCGCAATGCTGCTAGGCTTTGAAGGAACCCCCTAGAACAGATTTAGGGGTTGGGGGGGAGAGAGAGGAGGGAAGAACATTCCTTGGTGCAAGCAGAAATCCTTGCACAGACAGGAATGTCTATGTAGCAGTACTTGCATACAACCAATGTGGGAATACTCACTTCCGTGGCATGATACCATCACCTTGTGCATTTCCCTGCACCTCTCAGTGGCAGCCAATGAAGTGGCACAGGAGGTAAAGAAATGTGATACTGCCCAACCTGAGGAAACCAATCCCATGTGCTTCAAGGAAGAAGACAAGATGGTACCATGGAGGTGTCACTTTCAATGGCATCCCCGTGTCATATATAACACATTGCTCTGCTCTCAGCAAGCCAGAATCTGCAGCAGTTCCAGCCCAGGTTTTATTGCGCAGATTCCTCATTGACTGGATCTAGGCAGGCAGACATTCACACAAGATTTTGATAGCCTCTAGGATCACGTTTTCCCAGTAGTGATGTATGGAAGTGAGAGCTGGACCATAAAAAAGGCTGATCGCCGAAGAATTTATGCTTTTGAATTATGGTGCTAGAGGAGACTCTTGAGAGTCCCATGGACTGCACGAAGAACAAACCTAACCGTTCTTAAGGAAATCAGCCCTGAGTGCTCACTGGAAGGACAGATCATGAAGCTGAGGCTCCAATACTTTGGCCACCTCATGAGAAGAGAAGACTCCCTGGAAAAGACCCTGATGTTGGAAAAGATGGAGGGCACAAGGAGAAGGGGACAACAGAGGATGAGATGGTTGGACAGTGTTCTCGAAGCTACCAGCATGAATTTGACCAAACTGCGGGAGGCAGTGGAAGACAGAAGTGCCTGGCGTGTTCTGGTCCATGGGGTCACGAAGAGTCGGACACGACTAAACAACAACAACAAAAAGGATCGTGTTCTGATGATAGCACTTCCCATGCCTCTGTGTGTAGCATGTTCCTCCCTTTGCATGAGTGATCAAACAAGCCAGGAAGTCTTCTGTTAATTACAGCTTCCCATGAAGTTGGAACTGAAAAACTTTGTTTAATGACTTCCAAAGAAGCCAGGGTAGGAAACAATGGTATGAAAGAAGCCCTAACTTCCTGCTTCCATAAACACTCAAGGGTGCACATGACTCATCTACCTCTTGGCTTAATAAACCCAAATATGAACATTCAAGCATGGTCATTTTTTATACTCCTGCTGGAAATGCTTCAATAGCATATTCCTTTGCACTGAACACCTCTCTGCACCTTTGCATGAAACAATACAAAATTATTAAACTGCACATGTGATTCCATCCATGTTGTTTCTTAGAGGCTGAGAGTAGCACCAAAAACATTTGCAGGACTCAAAAGGGCTGTAGTTTGGTGGTAGAGCACATGCTCTGCATTCAGAAGGTCTCAGGTTCAGTCCCTGGCATCTGTAAGGTTGGGCTGTGAAGAACTCCCACCTGAAACCCCGGGGAGCTGCTGTAAGTTAGTGAGCAAGATGGACCAGTGGTCTGACTCAGTATAAGGCAATTTCCTACATTCCTAAGACTCAAGCAGTAGCAAAAGGCACACTCACCTTTCCTCCCTCCAGCTGAGTTCCTGCTATATACCGGGATGAGAAAGGTGAGGCAGTAGGGGGTTGGTGAGGTGTAAATATGGTTGCAGGAATGCTGGATTGGTTCCACAGGTGCAACTGCACTGCACCAACCTTGCCCCTCCTCCCCTCTATCCTGAAATGCAGCAGCAACTGAAACATAGGGTGGTCAGGTGAGTGGCACAGTCCCACCATGTCATCTGCTGTTGAGCTAAAGGTTTGCTGAACTATTCCATCTCTTTTCTTACCTTGCTCGTTCATTCATTCATTGCACCCAAACATGTTCAGCTAGCTCAACTCCTAATTTGGCTGCGAGATCCTGACTCTTGGTTTCAGCTCTGAAACCCTGCTTTGCGTTCACCACCACAACACTACAACTGAACTCACCTGCCAATTAATTCCAAAAGTATTTGGAGGAATATTAACTGCAAATGATATGAGACAGGGGTCAGCAATATTTTCAGCAGGGGGGTGGTCCACTGTCCCTAAGACCTTGTGGGGGGCCGGACTATATTTTGGGGGGGGGCAAGAGCACCACAAGCCCCGGTGGCTGCTTACCTGTGTCTTGCGAGCGGCAGGGGCTGGCAGCAGCGGAGGGATGATGAGTGGTGTGCGAAAGGGCTCTGGAGAGGGGCTGCTTAAAATGGCGGCCGCTCCAGCGCAGCCGCTGCTGCTGGCACCAACAAAGCCCAACCCCCTTCCTCCTCTAGGCAGGGCAGGAAGAAGCCAAGAGGAGGGAGGGAGGAGGCGCCGACACTGACGTCGTGTGAGGGAGAGGGAAAGAACATGCATGCTGACGATCCACTCGGCAATTCTTGGACCGTCCGCAGGCCAGATCCAGAAGGCAATTGGGCCTGATCCAGCCCGCGGTCCTTAGTTTGCCAACCCATGGAGTAGCCTGTCAATGACTGCCTTGAGAAAAAGCCATCTGGTCAGGATGTTGCATTGCAATTTCCTCTGCTATCTCAAAACTGCTTGCAGCTGAGTGCTTCCCTTTTCTGCAAACTTTTAAAAAAGCAGATGAATAATTTTTAACACAATATATCGTCAACATCCAACTGATTTATTCCATACAGTATCTGAGCATATTGCATACCACGTCAACTCTGCAACTTACATTTACCAACAGCTGTTTTTCTTTTTGGAGCAGATGGTACGTTGAGTGTACCGTGACATAATTCACATTTGCATTATCAGTCACAAATGCTAATGTGTTTAAGGAAACTGGATTTTTGTGTTGAGCTAAGATATTTTTAGTAGCCACAGCACTTTTTAGCATCTTTCTGAAATCTATTAGTTTGTTAGTGCAATCATCAGTGAAGCCCAACTTCTGCTTAAATTTTGTTGGTAAAAATTAGTTATTTTATTACGCTATCTGTAATAAAGTAACACATTCGTTCGTTATTCCATTTAGGTCTGCTGCTGTTGCTGTTCACACATTGGCTTAAGTGGTCAGTATTCCTTTATAAGCAAATTGGAGCTGATCCAGCAGGAACATGCAGAAACTGTGTTTCTTTGCCACCACCTTACAGAAAACTGTGGTGTTAATTTGTTTCTTCAGCCTGTACTCACTTGACTATAATAGTATGTGACAGCACACTACTAGGTTGTCATTTACAGTGGTACCTCGGGTTAAGTACTTAATTCGTTCCAGAAGTCCGTTGTTAACCTGAAACTGTTCTTAACCTGAAGCACCACTTTAGCTAATAGGGCCTCCCGCTGCCGCCGTGCCGCCAGAGCATAATTTCTGTTCTTATCCTGAAGCAAAGTTCTTAACCTGAAGCACTATTCCTGGGTTAGCGGAGTCTGTAACCTGAAGCGTATGTAACCTGAAGCGTGTGTAACCTGAGGTACCACTGTACAGAGTAAATGCCACATCTATTCCTGGCTTTCATGATATCTGAGCACAGGAAACTTGTGCTGATTTGGATCTTGTCCTCTCAATGAACTTGAGAGCCAGCATGGTGTAGTGGTTAAGAGCAGTGGACTCGTAATCTGGGGAACTGGGTTCGCGTCTCCGCTCCTCCACATGCAGCTGCTGGGTGACCTTGGGCTAGTCACACTTCTTTGAAGTCTCTCAGCCTCACTCACCTCACAGTGTTTGTTGTGGGGGAGGAAGGGAAAGGAGAATGTTAGCCGCTTTGAGACTCCTTAAAGGGAGTGAAAGGCGGGATATCAAATCCAAATCCAAACTCCATTCTTTCAGCATTCTAAAAGCTTTTGCCCTCCAGATGTTTCAAACTCCAAACTCCCACCAGCACCAGTGAACATGGTCAAATGGTCAGGCATTATGGGAGCTATAGTCCCAAACATCTTGTGGGTTCCAGGTTGCAGAAAGCTGATCCAGGAACTCTAGATTTACTATTCTGAACTTTTTGAATATATATCCATGTAGTGCTTCTCCCCTTCTGTCACAGCTCATGCAAGCCAGCAGGGCTTGGGATGTGACACCAGTTGAGGTTAGGATTGCTCTATTTAAATATATATATATCCTTCCTTTCCTAGCAAATTCAGAACAGCAGCATATTTAGAAACACATTGGGATGATTATCTGAATGGCACTGGAGCATTCATGTTTATCTCATTTGGTGCCCTGTCTCTTTGCCCATCATCCCCTATTCCTCCTAAGTATCCACTAACTTGATTTCCTCCTCACTCAACTAATGAAGATATTCTCAATCACTAACCCTTATTTGCTTACTTTACTCATATGCAGTGTCATGGCTGAATTATTCCACTTTCTTCCACCCTTTCCCATATCTTTGCCAATTAAGTAATGATTTGCCAAAATTCCCATTTGCCTACTTTGGAGTGTGCATTTGCTTGGCTTATAATACTCGGCTGTATTGCAAATTGATTGCCATTTCCTAAAGACGTCGTCCTCCACCTTAGAATGTTAATGAAGGTTCTGGATGTGTGCAGTCAGCATTCAGCAGTGCAGGTGCTTTGCAAATGTGTGCATCTTCTTCTGTAGGATGTCTTGTATGTTAACTCCTTCCTCTCAGTTCAACTCTTGTTTGCCATTCTGTGCTATGTAACCAACAAAGCAGACATTTCCGTGCCAATATTCTCTGTGGGTGCTGCTTGAGATCAAAACTCCTCTCTTGTTGTACAGTGTGTTTGTTGTAGGGGGAGAGGGTCAAGTTTCCAAGCTGCTCTCCTTTATGGCTGGTGCTTTGAGACACAGTAACTGAAAACAAACTACAATCCTTAGAGGTATCATGATAGTGTGTGTAAGTGTACCACTACAACAAGCAAGGAGAGACATTGCTTGGGAAAGTTTTTTTTTTTTCATGGAAAAAAAAGCTTTCAAATGCCAAAACTACTGCAAATCCAGACAAAGATAATTTACTAAAAAAAAAAGTTTAAAAAAAAATAACCAGAACTATGAACATTTTGTCAACATTCATAATTTATCTTTGGCACAGAATATTGTTTAGCCCAAACCTTGGAGTATCTGGGCACAGAGATGTCTTTCTTTTTCTGGGGTGGGGGGTGGGGAACTAGAGCATATACAGAAAAAAGCTGGGTCAAGTACTTTTCCTCCTCCCCACATATTTGTAGGACCATTTGCCCCTGCAAAATTGGAAGTAGATATCCAGTGCCTTTCAATGACAAAATCCTAACATCTTTCACAAGCAGTCTTATATTGTAAATGAAGTTCTGATGCCCCTTCTTTTTCCTTATATGGGGGGGGGGGGAGAGAGAGAGAGAGAGAGAGAAAGGAACCTTCCTCATATTTAAAACATAAGGGGAACCCCATTTGCACATGAAATGTCTTAGAATCCCCATCCCAAGATCAAATCAATCCTCAAGGGTGTTTTGGCGCATGCATACCCACAGACACTCACACTAAATTCCAACGGAAAAGCTGGGCTAAGTATTGCGGTCCTGCTTAATACATAGATCAAATAGTGATATCTGTTGTGCCATCAATGTTCATACATATAGACATCATTTGAATACACAAATGCTTTGAGCGCCCTTTGATATTCACTCACAATCATCATCTTCCCTCTCGAAGGTCCTTGCAAATGATTCCTTGCATAATGACCTTCACAGCTGCAAAGTTCAGCTCTCAAGGCAACTCCCCCCACCCACCGTTTGCAGATATGAAGTTCAAATCTGAGTGAGCAAGCAACCTCTCTGGCAGCTGCAGGAAGGAAGAAGGTGAATAGGAAAGATATTTTAACAGGCTGCAGATATTGGTTAAGAAGCAGCTGTGCTGTGGCTGCAGTGGGACCAAGACAACGGCCACATTGCAAACACATGCCAATTGAAGTACAATCTCCTTCAAAACTGGGGAAGGGAGCATCCCCCCCCCCCCCCATTGATAAGGATGCCAAGTAACAAAGGGAGAAATCAAAATCTGGCATACAATGGCAGAATCTGATGCAAACTGCTTTATTCACTTGCCCATAAAGTGCTGCATATAAAAGTGCTGAGCAGAGTAAACTGTGAACTGTTTCTACATGCTACCCATTTGGAATGTTACTGCTCAGTTATAACATTGATATCTCAATGAACCTTTACTTTTCCCAGTACATTTAAGTGACTGCACTTGGCTCCTGTGTACTGTTTTCATTTTCTAATCCAAGTTTGATCGATACTATAGATCAATAGAACTAATTACACACATTGTTTTGGCTGTACCTTTGCTAGTTATCATGCAAATGGAAATCTAAAGTGACTTGGTCACCTTTGGCAAAAGAAAAAAGAAGATCTAAGAGAAGGGTGGAGCTATGCACAGTGGTGGGGCACTGCAGCACGGAGGGGCGAAGCTAGCCCCCCTGTCTTCCATGTGTTGTCTGTGTGTCCCAGTCCAGCTTGTGACACAGGGTCTCCTTTCCGTCTTACAGACCAGCTTGCACTTCAGCCTGGAAAACAGGTTCTGAGAGAATCACATGAGGCGCAGCCTGGAATTTCTTGAGTGAAAGCCCTAGATTGTAGCTGTACTTGGATGAAAGAAAAGCTTTTGAACCATATTTTTGGAATGGACAATTTTTATTTTAGGAAGAGACAGATTTTATTCATCCTGTTGCTTCCAAGTGCGCAATATTCATAACCTCAATAGAGCTGGCATCCTTGCTGCCCCATCCAAAGTGACTGAAGCCGGTGTGGTTAGGGGAGATACCAACCCAGAAGCCCACAATTCATCCCATTCCCTTGGTTTTCCTCGTCCTCCTTCAGAGCCTGCCAACCTAAACCCAATCCCAGCAGCAATGTGGGGTCATGACAGTGTATGGATCACAGCAGGGCATTCCACTTGCTTCCAGCTCAAATCTCATTGAGTCTGATCTGTTTCTAACCACCTTTCTACCACTAGACTGATGGAAACCTAGTTACATTAAATCATCACTGTGGGTGCAGGAAGGCAGCTATGCTGCATTGTAACAGTCCCTGGAATAAACTAAATGTTTCTAATTCATCATTTGAGTGGGTTTGGTGAACCCAACCTGCTCTCCACCCAACTCTAGTGACCTCAGAGATGAGAAATGCCCTCTACTCCAGGTGCCCAGCAACATGGCATTCACTTAGATCTCCTCATAAGGTAACATAAACCTTATATGTATATGATGCCTCTTCAGCGAGGGCCTGCAACTCACGAGCATTTCCCACCCAGCATGACAAACACATCACTAGTGATGGATGTCAAGAATGTTCCAAAAGGAGGAAAGGTCTTAAATTGCATGCAGCGCTTGAAGTTTGTGGGTGGGGAGAAAAAAACTGAAACAGTCTCATTTCAAACAAAGCCATTCTCACCATTTTTAATAACCATGCAAAGTATTTGATAGCAAGTTTGAGTTAGTACATTCACACTTTGAAATAGCTACGGCCCATTAGCCATCACTACCAGCCCACCAGGGAAAGAATGTTGCCAGTAAAGAAAGTCAAACCTTTCGTGATTATGGCTTAATATTAGTCGTGATGACATTCCTTCAAAAAAATGTCATGATATTCTCATGTATTTGGCCTATTTCTAACCGAGGAGTGGGGAGCCTGTGGCCCTCCAAATATTTGTTGGACTACAACTCCCATCAGCCCATGTCAGCGTGGCCAATCACCAGGGACAATTGGAGTTACAGTCCAGCAACATATGGAGGGCTACAAGCTCTAAACACAGCAGAGGCTCTCATGGATTTGAGATTGCAGTTGTTGGATAAAGATGAAACTGCCTTTGCTAGTATCTGCCTCTCCCAGCTCCACATACAGCTCTGGCCTGGATCTAGTGACATTTCACAGTATTGGTGTAACCGTTTTCTGTACAGCACTCTGAGATGGTTCTATATATACTGGAAAGAAGAGGGGTGCTTTTAGATTCACCTAAAAAGAAATGGGATGGCATCCCATGCCATTCTGGCTGCATGGACATCACACATTTTTAAGCATCTGACTTCCTCCAGAGAATCCTGGGAATTGCAGCTTGGTGCTAGGAATAGTAGTTTTGTGAGGGGTAAACTGCAGTCCCCAGGATTCTCAGGGAGGGCAAGTCATGTGCATTAAATAGGTGGTTGTGTACACAACCTCTACCCCACTTCAAGCACTGAACCTATGCAAATAGCAAGAGATACAATTATTTTTAACAATTTGGCTTTCATTTATTATGAAATCAACATAATGTAAAAGTTAACAAAATAGCATCACCTAAAATGTGATTTGTTGCATTTTTCTCTTATCTGTGATTTTCAGGTTCACAAGTTTTCTAAACAGCCAAGGCAGCCTAGTCATTCAGAAGCCTGAGTCTTGAAACCTAAGACAACTCACAGTTCTATTATGGCCAGGGCTTTTTTTTTCAGAGGGAACTCACAGGAACTCAGTTCTGGCACCATTCAGGTGGGTGCCATTGCCATTCTAAGAGAATGAGGGAGGTGTTCATGGTGAGTTCCAGCACCTCTTTTTCTAGAAAAACAGCACTGATGGCAATCAGACCTTTCATGACTAAAGAGCTTTCATTTTAGCCTAGATGCAGTTATATAAATTAAATTATAGGTATATTTTTACAATCAAAAGTGGCATTTTATTACCCAAGTCTAATTAAATTCAACAGGAAATAATGGTGGGGCAGGCCCAAGTTTAAAATGGTACAAAGAGTTCAACCTTGGCTTAAGACTTGGTCCACTTGAACTCATCCACTACCTGGGTTTAGAGCTGAATTATTTAACCAAGTTTGCATATGCCAACTGTGTCTACACAAACCACTCTTCTTTCTTTTGTATATTTATTGTACATTTTACCACAGCTGTTCTTCACTTCCCACAGACCCTTGGTTCCACGAACAAGTCCATTAAACTAATTGGCTGTTCTTCTCATAAGTGAATGTTACAGGGCAGAGCTTCCTCCATACCTGCCATATTGTAACTGTGCCAAGATTTCATTCTTACAAAAGATCTTTGGAATTTCTTATTCATTAAAATGAGGTCACACTTCACAGAAGTACATAGTATGTTATCTATCTTTTTTAAAAAATAAATTGGAGTCAAATTTTGGCATAATGAAATATGTACTGGAAGGATATTTTTGACAGTCATGTTTACTAACACAGCAGTACTTCTCTAGAGCAGCTTTTCAAAAAGAAAGAAAGAAATTCCAGACATTAATTACTTTTCAGAGCCACACTTCAAATCATCCTTCCATTAATGCCATGGGTTGTTGTTTTTTGTTTTGTTTTTTTGTATATGAGAAACCTTTTAAAGTCTAGTGTTGCCATGGAATATTTAAATATGGATTGTTATTAACATTGGGGATAATTTGATGGGCAGGATCCCTCAAGTCTTTGAATTCCCACTGTGAAACTGTAGGAAACAAGCCTCTCTAAGCATTAAGAAAATATGCAGCTAACAAGAAAGTACTTATCCAGTCCCAACCCAATGGGCTCAAATGCCCATAATTTTACAGTGACACTTTAGAAATCACTCTGTAACCTCGTATTTTGGATAAAGTAATGCCTTTGCTCCGAATAAGAATATTAAAGTACAAAATGTGCCACTTACCACCCCAGTAATTTTCACTGCAGCTAGTCATTCTGCCTACATCTAAGTGCCGACACCATTATTGGACTTCAGCTTGCTGACATCTGGCCCCATTGCTCAAACCACTTAGCACCAAAAAGTAATCATATACTTATACAAGAGCTTTTGGCATCATGTTAAACACCACCTTTACTCAAGCCCACAATCCTTTATTTAAATCAAAGCAATAGCATTTGTTTAGCAAGAACCAATGTAATTATACATCAGTATTCATAGAGAAAAGACACCCGTCAATTAGTAACCATACCACAAGCTTCTCTTGATCTGTGTGGAGGAGTGCATAGAACATGTATTTAGTTGAGTTGGGGTCAGCTGAATCAGGATAAAGACTACTGCCTGATACTTCCAGTCTGGAGCTGCCCAGTAATGTTTGCTGCATGGTGTATGGATTGATGTAAAAGAAAAACCAAAGCAAATGGCAATGGTGGTTGCATTTGACCCAGATGTGAAGCTCAAGGGACAGCAGCAGAGCATTCTGAATTTGTATTGTTTGTGGAACCAGCCTGCTAGTTTTGTGCCTTGTGCTTTGAGCTATTCAGCTGTGGAACAGACTTCCACAAGAGATGGTGGGCTGTCCTTCTTTGGAGGTTTTTAAGCAGAGTTTGGGTGGCCATCTGTTATGTATGATCTAGCTGAGATTGAGTTGGACAAGATGACTCACAGGGTCCCTTCCAACTCTCCAATTCTACGATTCTATTCTCCTAATTATGGGACATGCATAGCCTTGATTCTGAGCAAGCTCCTTTCCTCATCTTAAAGCACATGCAAAATGTCCCAGACAGTTGCAAGGCATTCTCAACATTTTCAATAGTTTTTATTCAGGTAACATTTGGTGCAGCTGGTAACATTATGGCGGTTGGTCACCTTGAATAATTCAAGCTTCCAAAAGAGAATTATGAAGCAAGTTGCAGGATCCATGAGACCAGACCCCCCCCCCCCCCAAATCTCTACACCACCTTAAATGCTATAGAAATCAAATGCACAATATTCAATTAAGGTAACAGACCTGTGCATGTCTGCTCATATGTAAGCCCCATTGCATTCAGTGGGACTTAATCCCAGGTAAATCAGTAAAGGAGTGCAACCTTAATCTGTGTTTCACCTTCCTGATTCAGTTGTGTCAATATTACCTGTATACCGTGTTTTTCCATGTATAAGATGCCCCCATGTATAAGACGACCCACAATTTTGAACATAATTTTTAAATAAAAAAACCTAGCCTTATACACGGAAAAGTACAGTACAATACATTTTCTTCAACACTGTTTTGTTTTTGTTTTTGTAACATGAAAAATACAATCAAATGTGACAGTTTATGTACAGATGCACTAAATTAATCCTCTTTCTTTTAACTATTCAGAGGATAATGACATCTACATCTGACTATCTACGTATATTTAATATGTGACTTTCTAAATAATAAAGACAGGCTTGTCAGGTAAATGCGCCTCTACAATGTGGGAGGTTTTTAATAATAATAATAATAAATGCTGTGAATTCGTAATAGCACTAACAAGTCACTCTATGCGTTTCTTTCCCATGGTTCAATGTAATCCAAACCAAGATGTGCAAAAATTTCTTCCTCACTTGCAGCTTTCAGGAAAATTTTCTGTAAAAATGAAAAAGAGAGCAGCATAAGCCTTGGGAAGGTAATAATTTTTGAAAACAAAAAACACACAATTCTATTTGAAATAACATTCTTAGCCATTTTATAATCCAACCCTATAAAATGTCTACTCAGAAGTAAGTAAAGGTAAAGGGACCCCTGACTGTTAGGTCCAGTCGTGGCCAACTCTGGGGTTGCGGCGCTCATCTTGCTTTATTGGCCGAGGGAGCCAGCATACAGCTTCCATGGCCAGCATGACTAAGCTGCTTCTGGTGAACCAGAGCAGCGCACAGAAACGCTGTTTAGCTTCCTGCCAGAGCGGTACCTATTTATCTACTTGCACTTTGACGTGCTTTCGAACTGCTAGGTGGGCAGCTCACCCCGTCGTGGGGATTCAAACTGCCAACCTTCTGATCGGCAAATCCTAGGCTCTGTGGTTTAACCCACAGCGCCACCCGTGTCCCTTACTCAGAAGTAAATCCCATCAAATTCAGTGCAGTGATTCCCAAGGAACTGGGTAGAGAATCACAGAGATACTACTAATCTTGATCTCATCAGAAAGAACCAGAAAATTCATCATCATGTTCTTAATGAAGGGCCATCCTTTTCTGGACCGCCAAATGAACTAACTTTTCATAGAGTGTGCGGAAACGCAAAAATACAGAGGCTTCACTTTTCTTTATGCTTGTAATGATATTTTTGTAACTCAGGATCAATTATTTGTGTCTGCAGGAACTCGCTCCCTATCTTAACTGAGCAATTATTTCAATGAATATAAATATGACATTTATGGTTGCTAACATGACCATTAACTACACTTAATACAAAATGGCTGTTTTGCAAATGACTTCTGTCTATGAATTGCAATGCTGTATTTCTCATTCTGGTTTCAATTATCAATAAGACATGTGAAGCGTGAAGTGAACGATCTTCGTTAACATTTTAATCAATGAATCTTTGTTAGTGCACCAGGATCAGATTTCAAAACCACCTTTTAACTCATAACTTGTTTTGGCTTTGTTCTATTAATATTGCAAATGTAGCTTTTCCAAAATGATTTGACATACAAGAGAAATCTTAAATTCACAAATTATCTTTGCTGAGCACTTTTTCCAAAGTGCCCTTCATTAACTAGGTTGTGAATGAATGGCATACTGGCTGGGAAGGTGAGCTATAAACATATTCAATTAAATACATTTATAACCCAGAGCTGTAGGAGTTCTACTTTTTGTTCCCACTGGTTCTGATCTTGCTATTCTACCAGAACCATCCCCCAAATATTTTTTATTTGCTTTTCTGTTATATCTCGCCATCAACACATACTCTGTTACATTCATGCACAAACCGAAAAGAAGCACAATAACATAAATATAAAACATAAACATGTAATAATAATAGTAACATATATATATTCCTCCAAGCTGTTTAAATCCTATATATCTTTACTTTTACTTCCCTTCCACTCTTTCCTTGGTTTCCTATCTACTATGGTTTTAACTGTGTTTTCTTGTTCTTCTACATTATTCTCATTAGCTTACATTGTCTCATGTTGAAGCATATACTGCTGAGTATTTGTTCATCCAGTTATGAAAATTTTCTTGCTATTATATTCTTTCCATATAATCTATATATAATATCCAGTGCTCTTTAGACCAGGAGCTTTAAATCACTGCCAAATTGAGACATAAGGCAGCCACAAATTCTCCTATGCATACCTATTACCTACCCCAACCATAATATATTGGGACAGTTGCATTACATAGGATTGAGGAGGAGAACAGAATGCAGGATTGAGAATGTGCCCAAGTCTCCCAATGAAGTAGAAGTTTTAAAGGGAAAAGGAGTCTCTCCCACATGCAACCTGGGAGCCCCTAAGCAAAGGATAACCTGATAACACGCTTCACGTATTTGACGTCTCGTGAAATGCGCATCAACATTTAGGCATGGCTTGCACGACCTTGCGCTGTGATTTCACTCTGAGATATAAAATGTTTTGATGGACATTCCGTTCTTCTACATCTCTAAACAAGTCTTTGAGCTTCTTGTAAATGGCTCCTAGAAGGTACTCCATAAAATTAAATTGCCCTGAACAATCTGGCTCTGTAAGTTAAACGTTAAGTGCTGTGCACAGCTTTAAGAAAGATTGAAATTAGAAAATGTGCACATTCAGTCCAATCTCTAACGCCATCTCTGTACCTCGCCTGTTGTCCCAACTGCCTCCCCCTTGTCTCCACCTGCTTTTCTCACCCAAGCCCTCCTTACTCACAAGTTTAAGTGGTGCCACTTTGAATACAGAAAGTGATAAGAAGGTGACAGCAGAAACTGGGATCTCAATGGGAGAGGGAGAGGTGACAGCTGGAGCAGAGCACGGGGATCCTTCCTAGCACTAATGTTACAAATCTGAACCCAAATATTGCCCTTTGTGCACAGCCTTATTGAAAAGGAAATCATAGAATTCTATGATTTCCTTTTCAATAGGGCTCTGCACAAAGGGCAATAATGAAACCATTTCTTCCTGAAAGCACTTCAAGATTCATGCAGGTGGGTCAATCACAAGAAAGATGAAGGAACAAAGTGGTTTCATCTGCCTATTGTGCTCTGAAGGCTGGGTCTTGCAAAGTCAATAGCCATGAGTAGTTCAGATAATAATGGGAAAAGGTATTCTGTTTGTAGAAGGCACTTTACGCACAAAGGAACTTCACCATTGGATTTGCCTTCCTGGACAAAAATCAGCCAAGAAGAGATATGCAAGAGCACACCCAGAAAAGGAAGGCCTCCCTTTCATAGAGTTGAGTTTGGTCTTCATCTCCCATTACCAAAAGCTTGCCCCCCTAAGGGCACGACAGCAGTGACAGTAGAGGCAGTTATAGAAGGGGAAGGATATTTCTCTTGCCTCAATCACAGCCAATTCTGCTAAAAGGAGAGGCTAAGGCCTCTTTCTCTGTGGAGCACACAAAGAGGCACTACCTCACAGGCCTAGAAAAAAGCCAGATGAGCTTGGTTCTGACCTCATCTTCATCTTCCTATCTCTCCCCCCCCCTCCATCATAACAATGGTTACTTGCTATGGCTGTGCCAAATCCCAGATCCTGATCCATTTAAAAAAAAAAAACCACCTTCATACTCATTGTCTTTATTACATACACAACATACAACATTTTTCTCATGCTACTCAGGCAAAAAAAAGGCTTACAAATGTTAAGATAAAACTTTCCTGCTCTCTGGCTTAAAATCTTAAAGGCATGACACAAAAGGAAGGGAGGTTGGGAGAGGAGGAACAAAGCAATCTCGGGCACTATTTCTTAGTTGCTGAGTTATTGTCATGACCAGCTGAAATGGAAAGATTTCCATGGAGATGAGTAGCCAAAAGTTGCTGGTCTTTCAGAAGAGCTGAGGGAGAGGCCCTGCAGTTTCTCCTCTCTCCCCCTTCTAGAGCCCATATATTGTTGTTACCATCTCAGAGGACACAGCATAGGGCTAAGAGAGCAAGCTACAGACTGGGAAGTCTCTGGTTTGACTCTTGCCTCTGCTAGGAACTTGTTATTGTTATGGATGAACATTAATTTGTACCCCACTTTTATGTAACAAGCGACCCCCAAACAGCTTGCAGAACACAAAGCAAAACCAACAAGTCGAGTGATTTGTGCACAAGAAAATCCTGATCCAAACTGAGGTGATTTTGGTTGAGCTTGGATTAGGCTGGAGCAGGCTGAGGCGGCCCTGAATCACCCTGGATCAGATCAGGAACACCCAGAGCAATCCAGGGCTGCCAAAGAGACAGCTATGTCTGGGAGCAAGAGGTAGGGGGGAGATGCATGCAGGCACCCTCAACCACATGTTTAACCAGGGTTTTCAAGCCTAACTAAAGACTGTTCCCTGCCCCTGATTTGGTTCGGAGCCCAGATCCAGCTTAGCCCCAAATCTCCATGGCCTCTTCAAAGGGTCTGATCAGGTCCTAAATTGGATCAGGGGAGTATACTTGCAAGAATATGATCAAACCCACGAAGAAATGCTCCTGCTACCAACAATGATATGTGGTTGAAATCACATGAATGGATACATTTGCTCAAAATTCATGGTAGTCTAAGAGGTGGAGGAATAGCCCATGTCAAATATGCCATCATAAGGCAGGCACCAGAGAAAGTTTTACACTTGTAAGGAGATAGATGTACCAGAGCTCAAAAGGTTCTATAAAGTCAAAAGGTTCTATAAAGGTTCTATAAAGTCAAGAACCCACTGATATTTATTGAATGTATCAGTACATTCACATCGCCACAGTCCATAGAGGTTTTTCTTGACAGACCAACAGTTCACTGATATGTATTGAATGTATCAGTACACTTGTGCAACCAATCCCAGAAACATCGACACACTCCATAGAGGTTTTTCTTGACAGACCAACAGTTATTACATGAAATACTTGTAACTGAAAGCCATTTTTTGTTATCCCAAAAAGCCTGTGGAACAAGGAACAAAACACTCTTTTTCAGGGTTCAACTTGGGTCCCTTTTTCATTTCTTGTATTTCAAGTAGACCCTACTCTGAGCTTACATGTACTGCTGGCAACTAAGATGGGCAGAATCAGAGAGGATGGGGACAGAAAAAGAACTTTCAACTAAATTAACTAAAGGACAGATGGAAAGTTTCACACAGAGCAGTCAAACTGCCCTCTTGTCCATTTCAATATAAAATATTTTTCTTTTGAAATTCTATATGCTGTTGGGTGGTACAGATTCATATTTTGCCACCTAAAGCTGCACATATTCCTCAAGCTACAAACCACTGTGCATTTGTCTTAAAGTCAATATTCAGACTGCACATTTCTCAAGTTACAAATGCAATTATCATGATCAGTTCATTGCTGGAAATTGCTAGGATGGATTTTCTATCTGAGACAAGAACTTCAGTTTTATGTAGATGAAGTGCCCGATAATGAGAGACACTCTCAAAGGAGCTTTTTTTTTTTTTTTTTTTTTTTTAGCACCATGAAAATTGGTGGCATGTATTGCAGCATTAACACCAATCCATCTGCGTATTCTGATGTTCTCCATCCAAGCTTCTGATTCATTCATATCAAGTCATTCCGATGCAGAACTGTGAACACTTCCTAATTTATGTGGGGAAATGCAAAAAGCCATTGGCGTCCGCATTATCACAAAACAGGAGAACCACATGTACAATGTAATATCAGAACAAGGCTTAAGTCACTAGTCAGCTGCAATAAACTCAATGCTTGTTAATTAGCTCTCAGAATGGTTTGGATCCAGAGAGCCAACAAGGCAGGCATCCAAGGTTGGAGGAAATGAGCCCAGGAAAACAGAATAATCACCTGGGCTGTGAAACCAAGCAGAGCAGAGCAGGCTTGAAATTCTGAAGCACACAAAAAAAAGGACACAGGGTGAAGAAGAGGAGAATACAGGATGCTGGACTAGATGGGCTTTTGGTCAGATCCAGGAGGGTTTCTCTTACACTACTGGCATCAGCCTCCACTCAGGCTTCTTTCATGCTCGTTCTTTTAGGATACCAAGGAATCAAGGATCCAGCAACCATCTCCAGGTAAGTCATTCCCACAGGAAGTATATTGATTTCAGTACATTCACTTACAATGGCTATCATCCTTAGCATTTCCTACATTGCTGAACAACATCTGGATAAAATCCAGTGGGGGTGGAATCCGGTCTGGAAAGATGTATTTACCTGGTGCCTCAGTTCCTATGAGCTAAAATTCCACTGAGTGTAGCTTATGGGCCTCAGGGAAAATTCAGCCTCACAGCAGTAATTCATATAAATGCAGTGGCATATATTCTTACTCATTAGAAATCTGCACAGTCCTTTTGACTTTTAAACTAAGAAAGAAATAAAAGTATAGTCCACCTTTTGGAGAATTTTCCACGAGTGAACAATAATATTTAAAACATTCCAATAAAACACAAATTCATGGAAAATGTTAGACAACTCTATCACCCCTTACTAGACCCATATATAAGTGGATCATAATTTCACTTTCAACAGACTTATTAATGATAGTGTGCAAATTATAAGAAATATATATGCTATACTTTAATTACTATTTTAATGAGTCACAGTTAATGGGGGAAGTGTAAGAGAATGAAGATAGGAACACGATCCAACTAAGATCACATGCACTTAACTCTTCAAAAAATTGCAGTCAAACTTTGAAACCCATTGAAATTAAACATGTTCAGTGTTGGCTGATCATATTCCTAATCTTTTCTTCTGAAAGAATGCCTTGAATGGGAAATGTAATCAATGAATACATTCTCAGGCTCAGAGAATACTCACCTTCACAATATATACATGCAGGTGTTCTTGTGATTCAGGTATATATAGCCTTAAAATATAAATGCCAATTGAATACTGAGCCTGAAATAATGATATCTTTAAGTGAAGTTGTGAGCAATGCCAGATGAGGAAAAGAGTTCAAATTATTTTTTGTATTTAATCTTACACAGCAGAAGAGACATATATTAAAAAATGGCAAACACACCAAAAAAGGAAGTTTAGGCAGGAAAGGCTATCACAAAGGAAACATCTACCCAAAACTAGAACTGATTTTTAAAAAAACCATAAACACACATTACGTTTGGAATTTAATAAGTTTATGAACTTGCAGAGTTCCAAACATTTAGCAAAATGGAAAATCACCTTACCATTGGATTTATCTCAAACAATTAAAAGATAATTTGGTATTAAAAGTAAATTTTATAGCTGTTTTTTCATTAAACCCCTCAGCTGTGTGGCCAATTAGTCAGCCTTGACAAACAAGCCTTCAGAAAGATAGCCAAGTTGACAAATACCATTGTGTAGCCCATGTCCTGCATCATAGCTTTAAGCTTAGTTTAAAGTAGAAGTCCGACTGAGTTAAATGGGGCTTACTGCCAGGTAAGTGAATATAAGATTTCAGCTGAAGTTCTATAATAAGAATGGGTGTTTATGTGTGCCTAGAGCAGAGGGAGCCAGTGGTGCTGCACAGATGTTTTGGATTCCAGCTAGCATAGCCAATGTTCAGGGACTATGAGAGTTGTGGGGTGGGCACATTAAGCTGCTCCAGAGACAAAGGTTGGGTAACAACAAGGCCGAAATGTATGTGGGGGTTAAAACAGGCCACAATGCTATTGATTACAAGGTATCTGGATTCAGGTAGGTAGCCGTGTTGGTCTGACGCAGTCGAAATATATAAAATTGTCCAGTAGCACCTTAGAGACCAACTAAGTTTGTTCTTGGTATAAGCTTTTGTGTGTCTGCACACTTCTTCAGATACACCGAAACAGAAGTCACCAGGCCCGTTATCCATAGGGGGAGGGTGGGGTGGGGTTTTTCTCAGGAGGGTGGTAGGAGAAGAAGAGTTTGGATTTGATATCCCGCTTTATCACTACCCGAAGGAGTCTCAAAGCGGCTAACATTCTCCTTTCCCTTCCTCCCCCACAACAAACACTCTGTGAGGTGAGTGGGGCTGAGAGACTTCAGAGAAGTGTGACTGGCCCAAAGTCACCCAGCAGATGCATGTGGAGGAGTGGAGACGCGAATCCGGTTCCCCAGATTACGAGTCTACCGCTCTTAACCACTACACCACACTGATGGGTGATTGATTCAGTGGGTATGGTAAACCTGTTGACAACTGACTGTTAACAACTGCAGGAAAAAGCAAGGAATAGTATGCAGATAATTAGCATATCTAATGAGACAGGAATCCAATATCTCTATTAAGACCAGGTTTCTCCATAGTTTTCAGTTTAGTGATAAGTTGTTTCTCAGCAACTTCTCTTTCAAGTCTGTTTCTGAAATTCTTTTGTAATAAAACAGCTGCTTTGAGATCTTGTATTGAATGTCCTGGGAGATTGAAGTGTTCTCCTACTGACTTCTCTGTAGCTGGAGTTAGAATTTGGCAAGACAGCATGGAACTGTGCCACAAAACTGTTTCCACTGCTAACTGGGGTCTCCCCTGCGTTTGAGATCCTAACCAATGCCATTTCCATCACAAGGGGGAGGAGGCATAACCAATTATCAATCATCCCCTTTGTCTATCCACTCTGCTGTAAAGGGAGATTCCGTTCCACATTATAGCATGCAAGATAGGGAAGCCTTGAGCAGATTAAATTAACAGCAAAGGCAACACCAAACATCTCCCCAACACCAAACACTCTTGAAGGTTTCCCCCATTCTTAACATTGAGATATTTCAGGAATTACATGCAGTCTTTTATTGCTGTCCAAAGAAAATTAGTAATTAATCAAATGGGATGTGCTTGGTTCATACACTTTTGACTCCCCCCAAAGATGGGTAAATCAGAAATGAGTTTGAATGGACTAAGTGATCAAATGTCAGCAAAACAAACACTACAGCACAAATAACTGGATGCTCATCTTATTGACATTCACGTTTCTACAAATCCCAAAATAGCACTTCTAAGTGATTATTTTCTTGTTCCTATCGATTTCAGTTACACGTCCCCCAGTCCCATGAGTCTGCAGCACTTGGCAGCATCTTCCTAAAGCGCTCAGGATTGAATAATCCTAAATAAAAGCACAGAATGGAATATCCTACTGAGGAGGCAGAGACACACTGGGTTGGGGGAGGGAGAATTCTCTAGACAAGGCAATATCATGGATGAAAAATTAGGCATGGACTCAAAGGTATGTTGGCCCAACAGCACAAGCCAACAAGATGAAAATGTTCTTCTCAGATATTTCACTACACATATATTAACATCAATAATTAGTCTTCAATTGAAATATTGGGCGGAACTACAGTGGTACCTCGGGTTAAGTACTTAATTCATTCCGGAGGTCCGTACTTAACCTGAAACTGTTCTTAACCTGAAGCACCACTTTAGCTAATGGGGCCTCCTGCTGCCGCCGCACCGCCGGTGCACGATTTCTGTTCTCAACCTGAAGCAAAGTTCTTAACCTGAAGCACTATTTCTGGGTTAGCAGAGTATGTAACCTGAAGTGTATGTAACCTAAAGCGTATGTAACCTGAGGTACCACTGTACAGACTTCCCCAATTATTACCCATTTTATTCAATTGCAGAGGATACAACACAGATTAAACAGCTGCAACATCCAGTAAGACAGATCTAGTGCTTCTGTCTATAAAACTGAGTGGGAACGTAATTTGATTGGATCCTCATATCATATATTGGTCTGGTTACTGCTCAGGACTACCCATTTGATTACCACTTATTATGGAACTTGCCTCTTCCCTTCTCCCACCTCTATCCCTTGCTTGCTTTATACATACTAGCTGAAAAGCTAGCTTTGTCTTGTATCATTTATTTTATGCCTTTTAGATTAGCAAGCCCTTTTTAAAAAACCAGATATTTTAGAGGTTTCCATTGGCAATCTGTAACTGACTGAGAACTACATGAAAATTGTGTCAGGAGACTTCCGGGTTGGCGCCTCCGGTAATGGCGGAATTCCTCTGATCGGGAGGAATTTGCTTCGTGGAAATCCGGGTCTGGCCGCCACGGTGAAGGCAGAGACCCACTAAAAATCACAGGTGGGTGAAGCCTGTGAATGTGGGATTCGGCTGGCACCTTTTGCGCCTCCCCTACTCGCGGGGAAACCCAGTTTCGGGGATCCGGAGCGACGTGGGGTGAGCGGCGCGGTGCTTCAAATTGATTGCTTTTTCCACGGAGCGAAGCTGCATAGCTGTTGCCGGAGAGCGCTGACTTTTTCCTGTGGACAATTTGATCTTAAAGCAACTACCCGTGAGTAGAGTGAAGAATTGGATTTTTAAACGTCTTAATTTGGCACCGAAACGGGGAGGTTCAAAACAGGAAGTCCGCCTTCCCCTTTTGTAAATAGACTGAAGCAAAGAGGCTGCAAGCTAAAGTCTTGGAAAGCCTACTGTGAAGGACTAAATTTCCATCAGTAAAAAATATTAAATCCCCCTTGGAAGCAGGAGAAGAGGGGGGAAGTTTTAGATTGTATATGCTTGCAGGAGAGAGTGAAGGAAGTTAAAATACCACCGCTCTGAACATGGAAACGGGCTGCTAGTGAGACTGACGTCTTTTGGAATGCTCATTGACCGTGACTAGAACGTTCACTGACAGTTAGTTAAATAAGAGAAATACATTGTTTCCAATGTCTCCGTCTGCGTTTAAAAAGGAGTAAAAGAACTGAAATTTGAAACTAACTTTATTGTTTGAACTGTGTCTAAAAGGACTAATACAAATAGAAACTGTTTCCCTCTAGAGAAAGCTTTTGAAACTGTTACAAGAGCTGATCTGGGGGTATTTCCAGCTGCAAGATAAAAAGCTGTGAGACTCTGGGACTGACCTTGAATCGGTTAAGAATGTCGATAGAAGAGGCCTTAGCGGTCGCATTAAGTAAGATAAGTAACTCACTGGAACAGCTTAACAAGAAGGTGGATGTGGTAACTACCAAAATTGATAATTTTGGACAAAAAGTGAACATCAATACAGAAACTATTCAGAAACTGATACAGGAATCTACTTTGACATGGCAAATTGCGGAGAAGGCTAGGGAGAAAGTTGTTGCCGTTGAACCTAAAGTAACACAGTTGGAGAGAGAGAGTCCCAGCCTTACAGATGCAATTTGATGACCATAAGTCGATGCCTTCTACGACTGAATTTAAAGAAAATCAGATTTTGAGGATTAGAGCCCTACTTGAACTGGAGAAGGAGAGTTTGATGGATTTCATCACGCAGGAATTTGCTGATTTTTGGGACTTGGACTTGGGTCAAGAAGAGATTAAAATTGTGAGGGCCTTCAGACTTGGAAGAGGAGGGAAAAAAGAGAAGGAAAAAATAAGAGACTGTTGGAACTACCAGAAGAACCTAGAACAACAGTCAACAGTGGAAATTTTGAAAGACGTCCCGAAATATCTTTTGGATTTTGGGTTTAACTACGGAGATTTGGTTGCCCTGTTGAGAAGGAACAAAATCATCTCTAGGTGGGAGTTTCCCCGAGATCTACTCTTCAGCCTCAAAGGAAGGAAAATAAAAATAAGATCAGTAGAAGACAAAGTAAAGTGCATGTATAAATATGAAGAAGACTTGCAGAAGGGACTTGGAGAAGAGTTAAGAGCATCGGACAGAAGATTACCAGGTTGATGAACTATATGGAACTGACTGGCAGAATCCAAGACCAGGGAGAAGAGAGGGTGGAAGAAGATTGGAAAACGTTTAAAGACTATTTATAGAAATATTGTAAAATTGACGAATGTTGGGAAAATGTTGGAATGAAGTTATATGGCTTTAGTAGAAATGTTATAAGGAATTAAGTATAGATAGATTATTAGAGTATTAGGGAAAAATAAGGTTAGAATATGTTAAGATAAATATAGGACAGAAAACAGAGAAAGATGGAAAGGAATTGCTGAAACAATTAACAGAAGTGGAATACAAAAAGGGAGGTGTGAGGAGGTCGTTGAAACAAGTAAATGAAAGATATGACATTGAAATTGTATGACGTATGTTAAATTGTTTTTGTTTTGTTTTGTTTAGCTTATTGTGTTAGTGTTGTGTAATGTTTTTATATTGTATTGTAATTTTTTTTCTTTTTTTCTTTTTTCTTTTTTCTTTCCTTTTTTGTAGTGTTTAAAAGTAATAAATATTATTTAAAAAAAAAGAAAGAAAATTGTGTCGGAATTAATACAGAAATAATACAGAAATAATACAGAGCTAGAGTTTTTAAGCAAATCTCCCTGCTTTGTGAAGAACAGCACCTTCTTCCTCTAGAAGTCTGAACAGCATAAAAAAAAAATATTCGAGAAATTCAGACCACAAAGGCATTACTAATACCTTGGGATGTGAATTAATGGATGCAATGCTGAGTTAAACATAATGCAAGTTTGTAAATCAGGTTGCAGAAAGCTCTACCCAACTTCTTTAATGCTAGATGGAATGCAAAATATTTTAGTAGCAACTCTAAACACTATTGTTGCTGCTGTACCTGAGATGGTGATTATTATGATGACAATGATGATGTCGTAACATCAATGCGCATACAGAAAACCAGGAAATACGTTTCTTCCCAACAGGATTGTAATATCACTTTTTATCAAATTTATCTTTACTGATACTTCTTTATTAAATGACATCAGTATGAATAACTTACTAATGAAGAAAGTAAAAGATTCCTGTTCAGAAGACATCTTAAAGCATACATATCTTTGTCTATTTCATAGCTATTTGCCCAGAAGTTATACTGGCTGGTGGTGTGCGCAAAAATTGTATCCAATTATTGAAGCTTATTTGCTAAGTGGATGATGTGACAGATTTGGGACTAAGTTCCTGATCTTCAAAATGATTAACGGGTTGAAAAAAAATGGGTCTGCTTAGCATGAACTGTGGCTTAGTGTGAACAAGCAAGTGTGCTGGTGTACAGTGAGAAAATCACAGCCACTTTGGTGAGCCAAGAACAAACCTTGGTTACAGCTTGTGGTTTGTTTGGAGGAAGACAAACTACAAATCCACGTTCTGATGTAATGCTAAGCCAAACCATAGCACAGCAGCACCAAGACCAGAGGAACAACAAAATGGCAAAATATTCTCACCATGCAGCAGCACACTTGCTAAAATTTGGCTTATTGTTATGTGCAAACTGGGTCAAGTCTGAAAGGGCAAATGAGATAACGGCATGATATTTGTGTTGGACGGGAGAAGAGAAGAGGTAATTTTGCACTGTGTTGTACATGAGATATTTATGTATGTTCACTTTGATAAAACAGACTCCAGGGGTAAACAATTTGACATGCCTTAGGCCTTATATTATACAACAAATGTAAATTCCACATTTAACCGGCATTTTGTTGTAGAAATATTCGCATTACAGTGCATGCTTTAAAGATCTAATCTATCCTTAATCCAGCTACAAATATAACGACAAATAAATTAGATGGAAAACCATCACTCTTTGAAATGACATTATAACAAACTCTGATTGAACAAGGAGTTTTCCGAACATAAGCCACTGACTCGAAGCCCTTGAGAAAAATCATGAGGAACAGTATTAAAATATGCAGTGGAATTTATTCTAAGCAGTCTAAGCATGAATACACTTTGAAGCAAATATGAACCAGAATTATATACCCTAGTTTCATTTGATCATTGGACAAGTTTTAGAATCATAAATTAATGAAGCCCTATATGTTTCTATAAATGATTTTTTGGTGATATCTATCCTATGAAAAAAAAATTACCTCTAATGTGTTTATTAGATAAAACTGATTTATCAAGGAAATGTTGGAAATAACAAGTATTTACAAATTGCTTGGCAAAAAATATTGCAAGTGCATCAGGTTTAGTCCCCTGTTCCTTTGGAATGATCATATGCTCACCATATTTATATTATATTGTTATATAATCCCATGGGCATAGTATTTCCCTATGGGAGGATGTGGTGTCTGCAGAGGAATTCCCATAGAATGCAATAGAGCTCCATGCTCCTCCCTCTCAGCACATAGAGTGCAGCAGATGGTTATGAGAAACTTGGTTTAGAAGAGGTGGATGACTGAATGGGAATATGGGGAGTATGTAGGCCTCTCATTCCCCCAGGCAACTCTGGTCAGCTGACTGCGCATGTGCAAAGTTGGAGGGAGAAGAAATAAGCATACAGGAATCCTTCTGCATGTGAGTTTATGCAGGGAAGAATTGTGCCCCAAATCCCATGTAAACTAATATATCTGATGAGAGTCACCTTTTCCTAAGTCCAGTACAAGTTGTGTGTAAAATCCAAGCCCAGTCTAGCTAGGCTCCAAGTGCATGCACAATCAGATCCCAGACCAATACACAATTGTGCATGCAAACAGATATCAGACATGCATTTCCCCTTTCTAGGCCAATAAGCCAGGGTTGTGCATGTTCAATTGTTCAAAGAAAGCTGGAATTCCAATGGAAGGGAAAGCACATGGCTTCAGCTCCTGCTTCTTCACCAAACATCTGATGGGCATGTTTTTAGCTATTTCTTAAAGGTGAAGCCCTAGTGTAGGATCAGTAGATGCCACATAGAAGGCTGTTCTATGAGAAGGAATGGAAAGTTTAAGATGTGTTTATTCAAAATATTTATGCACTGCTTTTCACCCTAGTAGATTCCAGGGTCATGTACAAATCAATAAACAAGTAAACAAATTGACAAAACATGGACCAAAGATAAAGATGGTTGCTGTCTTTCTCTCCAAACCAATGGTACAGGACACATTGATACTCATGGGATACTAACCGTGGACATTTATATGCACTTAAATTCTGTTGAACTCAGTGGTGTAGAAGGGTACAAGATACTGCACTGGATTGTGCCCATGATCATGATGAAATTATCTAACCATTTTTCAGATGTACTTTCAGATAAATTACCCCAAAATGCCAACTGTGACAAGAATATTAGCACCTCAGAGCTTCATAGCACGTAGATAAAGGAAAGCATAGGTAAAACATTTTAAGATACAGTATTCATATGAGAGCTACTGTTTTTCTATAACTCTGAAGCAGTGTTTTAGTTAGCTATTCTACTTTATAAGCAGCTTAGAAAAGTCTCTCCCTTTACAGCAAAAGGCTCTGAGGCTCTTTAAACCAATCTTTATCAGAATCCCCTTGGTATCAACACGCAGCAGCAAGCTTTAATTATACAAAAGTTGCTTGTGGACCTCAGAATGCACAATCCATTGCCCCAATACAGTCAGTTGTGGGTCCCCATGGTTCAATGATATCACAAACACCATAATATCTGAGCCAATGGCAGTCATAGTTGGCTGACTTGTAAAGGAAATGAAGGCTCACTGTGACATGCGAAAGCCTCTTGCAAGCCCCAAGTGAACTGATTTGGTTTTATTGGCGTTAAAGAATCACTTGGCTGGAGTGAAAACATGGCAAGTAGACAAAACAGAAGCAGAGGCTCTTATAAGAAGTTATACTGCCCACCACATTGGTGGATTTGTCAGCTAACAGGTTGTCAACTGTTAGATTTGTGTTGTTAACATTTTCACAGTTTCACAGGTGCTTCTATCACAACCTTTTGTGCTGAACAGGGGATTTCTATGTTTTTATCCTAAGCGAAAAACCAACAGCTAAGAATTCTGTGTGCAAAGTAATTTAATTAGTTTCAGATTTAAGTGGATTTGTACATTGCCCATGTAAAAGTGACCTATCAATTATGAATCTCTAACAATTAAAGTTACCAACTGGATTGCTGTGCAGGAAGCTTTAAGATGCAAAACAATGTATGGTCATTCTTTTCTTTTCTTTTTCTTTTTTTGGAGGAAGAGCTGAGATTATTTGAGCACTTGATTTCTAAAGCAGGCCAGGTGCAGAGAAAAACAAATTCCCAGAGTTGAATGCAAAATTGCTCTTCTGCCAAGAGAGATAAAAGCTGGGGAAGCACTTAGTAAGTGAAAGAATGTGCATCTGTTTACAATGACTTAGTGTTTAATTGTAGTAATGACTATGTGAACAACACCAATCACATTGGAAATCAATATTATAAATTTGGAATCTTTATGTTTACTTTATGGCTAATCTAGCCATTACTGCAGACATCTAAAGCAAACACTGCAGCTGTACCATGTTTAATTCATCAAGATGTTCTCTCAAGACTGACTGCCTCTCTGTTATCACCAAATAATTTTAGCTGAGCATCTGCCAAACTCTAGACTAGAGCATCCAGTTTTGCAAAGAACCATTAAAAGCCCCTCTTTAACTTGGCAAGCAAATCCACTTCTAGAGTTTCTTTGTAATAAAAGCAAGTATGAAACAAAATGTTCTGTGTTCCTACAGAAAGGCAACTGCCTTTAAAAAATGCAGGGGTTTTTATTTATTTATTTATTTTCAGTAGATAAGCAACATAAACACCCCCTGGAACCCAAAGAGCCCTTTGGAGAGTTACAGGCCATATTCATACGTTACAATCCAGAGGACCAGTTTCAGATGGCATATATGAATCTGTCTTGCACAGAAGAAGCCAGCAACTCTCCAAGGTCCTATTTCTGCTACCTATGATTCTTTAACTGGGGGGGGTGGGGTGGAGAACCTTGGGTCCTACAGTGTTGAAAGTAAATGCTTCCCCCCCCCCAAGCTATGAAACTAATCTGGTACAAACAAATGTTACACTGGATAGCAGCAGCAGTGGATCAAACGTCCTCCCTTCACAGAGAGAAGGAATTAGAGTATACAATTTTGCACTGTGAATGGAAATAAACATTTTACAGTATCTGGAGGCAGCGCATGGAAGGTATAATCTCTATGTGAAGACATAAGAACATGCTCTCCCTAAATGTCTCACTGCTAGACATCCAGTTTAGTCAGCTATTACTTGTCCTTCATACTCATGAACCCAGAAAAACCTACCTGGTCAATGTTATAGAGGGATCATCCAGACTTCCTTTAGTGCCACATTTCTAAACACGGGTACAAGCTTTAAAGCTCCGTGTCTGAAGAGTGGGTATTTGTTTTCCTTTATCCCAGCGCTTTTCCTGGGAAAACTTGTGTTTTACCGCTAAATTGGAGCAAATGGCAATAGGATTTTCCATAGGTTGTCATTTGCTCTGATTCATCCATAAAATGTGGGCCAGGATGAGCCCTGAAAGGATACTAGGTTAGATTGTGATGTAAAACACATCCTGTCTTCTAAAGCTGTGAGCAGCCCAAATGAGTACAGTGGTACCTCAGTTTTAGAATGTCTGTGTTGACGAACATTTCGGTTTTCGAACGCCATAAACCTGCAAGTAAATGCTTCAGTTTTTGAACATGCCTCAGAAGTTGAACATGCCACGCGGCTTCCTCTGAATGCAAAATCCTGTGACCTAGCTGCCGGCTATTGAGTTTTCGGTTTTCGAATGTTTCAGAACTCAAACGGTCTTCTGGAACAGATGACATTTGAAAACCAAGCTACCACTGTACCTCTTACAAACTTCTTTCAAGTTGTAAGTGAGATGTGGCCTATTTTCATTAATATTAGAGAAAGGGTGCAACCCTATGCACACTTTCCTATTAGGAAATATCATGAGAGACTGACTTCTGAAGTAAACATTTATAGAATCTTTATAGAAAACACCACTGAATTTGTTAGTCACTTTACCTTGCCTAGGGAAATCCAAAGTGACTTACAACCAACCAACCAACCAACCAGACCAAAAAAACCTCACATAGATACATTAAAACCAGGAGGAAAAAGAAATACATTAAAAACATCCTGCCAACTTCTAAATGGCCATAGATTAAAGGCCAAAGGTCTGGTTATAGAGGAAAGTTATGTTATGCTCCGTTCTTCCTCAGAGCAGTTTACCTCTGGTTCTCAGACTAGGTGTGTTTCAACAGCCAAACTGCACTATTGGCCTTTCAAGAATATTCTCTAGGCTTTGCTCTATTTTTATGAGAGTACATCTCCCTTCTTTGTGTGAGGTTTGTATAATTACTTAAGTCTCTGTTTGCAAGAACAATGTAAGCTCATATAATATATTCCCTTGAGGATTAAAGAAACTAGGAAAATGAGAATGGGGGCCTTTTCTTCTCTCAGGCTCCAGCTTCTATTCAAAAGCTATTATTATCTAACTACATGTTTGAGTGGCAAGGCTTTGGTTTTCAAATCCATTTAGCTAAATCAGATGAAAATGTTTCCATAGGTTGGCTAAGTGAAATTTATCCGTGATGGGCAAAGCAATCACTTTCCAAACTATGATTACTTCCTGACGGGGAGCTTCACTCCCCAACATGAAATCAAACAGATGCATTAGAAGTCGGCGGCAAAACAGACATGGGTCCAACTTTTGAAAGAAAGAAAGCTATCAGTCACTGGTTCCATTTGGATGATCAGACTTCATCAGAGGTAGCCAAGATATGAAGGATTTTTGTGTGCCCACACATAGCTGCGTTGCCCCTCCTTTTGCAGAAGCAGTGAAACAAGCCAGAAAACTGCAGTTAACTATGGTTTTCCATTGCATCCAAAACTGAGAACAACACTTCATGGTTTCCAAACAAGACAGGCTATCCAGCCAATTTTAAACCATGGCTTCATATCCTGGTTTATTTGGAAGCCATTAACCATAATTTCCAGGTTTCGGTATAGCAGGAGACTATAGTTAACTGCAGTTTTCTGACTTGTTTCACTCTTTGGCTAAGGGATGAGTGAGTATCTGCATGTGGATGCAGGAGGTTTATTCATATCTCAGTTTATTAAGCTGAGAAATCACTGATATGTGGCCATTGCATCAGCAAACATAAATAAAAATATATAGTTTATTTGCACTTTTTGCATACTGCTGCTCTTGTGAAATATTTCACAGTAATTGCTTACTGACCTTTAATTAACCTAGCAATAAGAGGTCTATTGGCAGCCATTATGGTTTTCTGGGAGTTAACATTCTTACTGAAAGAATTGGATGCCACTGTTTGATACGACTGGGTTGAGCCAAGACAGACAGCACACAACATAAGGGAAGCTTTATGAATTCAACAATGCCATTTGAAAGTGTGGGGGGAGAGAGACAATACCTTGGTTTTATCATATAACGCGTGATTATCCAGCATCATTTTCTTTTCGTGGGTAGCATATCTCCGCAGGTCACGTTCAAATTGCTACACAGACAGAAAAATCGCAACGATATGATAATAAACCAAAATGAATCTCCAAATTCAAACTCGCTGAAATGACACCTTTTAAGAAGAAATGGTGTTTTCCGATTTCAGTAAAGGGGAAAAAATGCATTCACAGCATACGATTTACCAAAGGCTCATGTTGCAACACACTTCCCTGACTTGAAATTGATGCATTCAACAGATCTCCATCAATTTCGGCTACTTTGAAATGCTGGAGTAAGACTGATTCTTTAGAGCCGGCATTAAAAGAATGGGGAAGGCAAAGTCGCCATCTACAAGGAAGTCTGTCAGGATCCCATTACTGTACAGATAACATTAAGAAATATGAAATTGCGATCATACATTACCCTCTTCTCTGTAATGAATGTAGCCTGCAGTTCATGCGAGCTCCATAATGGATGCTCACCCAGAGGGACTGTCTTTTGACATGTAATACTACATCACATTAGCTTTGTCTGATACTAACTGCCTTGCCGATTGTTATAGTTTTATAAGAAGAGATAGTTTAATTTAAACACATACTGGACTCCATTTGCTTGTGACTCACACAATTTGTCTGAGTCTAAAAAGCTTAAGTGTTTGCACTTTTCCAGTGAGCACAGAAGTTTGCAAAGTGCTTGGCTGCAGCTATCTGCCTAAAGGCATTCACGCTGCTGCCAAAGGAACACACTGAACATAGCATTGTTTTCAGGCTTATATAGCATTCCAGTGCATGTCTGTTCAGAAATAAGTCCTATAGAGTTTGATGGGGCTCATTAATATCTGTTATTTCTTGAAAGGAGCAGTAACGGGACATATCAGGTTCTCTGTCACAAACATGAATACTATGCAATATGGAAAGGGAGACATTAGGGTTTTCCACTTCTGGTGCTTTCATTAAGGGGTCTTAGAAACTAGAAATTCCATTTTTAAAAGGATAACAATACTCAGCTGTCTTTTCAAAAAAGTACATTTGTAGTTCTCATGGTTGTTTGAGAATGTTTGGGAAATGTTAGCCACAATCTCAGGGAAAAGAAATGTCTAGAGAATGGTCCCAGATGGCTCATCATTTGCTGAAATATTTCAAATTCCACAAATCCCCAATGTGCCAAAGATTCATGATTAATTTTAAAATTAGGACTGATTTTTAACAACTGCATTTTCTAACAATGTAAACAATTTCTTAACACCTAGCACAACCTAGTATGGAACCAGTACTGTGTAAAGGACAGAGAACTGAACCTGCACCGGGGTGATCTGGGTTCAAATCCCCAATAAGCTAAAAAGCTCAATGACAAAACTTGGTCAGGTCACTATTTCTCAGACTAGTCAGAAAATAAAAGAGCACTCTCAACTCTTTGGTAGAAGAATGAGAGACACATTTAAAAATAAATAACCCCCACTGTGGACAATGGGAAACAATTAGAAAATGAAATATTGTTCAGATATATGGATCTTCCTATTATGCTGCAAATATCAGAATTTCGGCTGAGGTTTCAAATTAAGGAAGGGAGGTTACTTACCCTAGATCCACTCCATCCTAAGAGTGCAAATGCATATTGTTCAAAGGGGCTTACAACGAGATCCACACGAATTGCTTTCCAGTCCTTCTTTCCTTCCTCAGCAGAACCAACTGATATAACAGAGTTGCCAAATTCCACTTTTCCCTTGGGTAATTTTAAAATTATAAAGCACTTCTGAAAATTATCTAAACCATCAACCTTTTTGCTCGGCAGCTTTTTCTTCTCAAATGTAGATTCAATGAGATCATAGTATAAGACCAATCCCTAGAAAGAAGACACAATTCAGATAATTAATTAATAGCTGAAATCAGAAGACTAGTAATGTAGGTTAATGCTCAATGGACAGCAAGTCTTAGGACCACCATACGACTATCTGAGAGTCATCTTGCCCCAAGAGGAGGAGAAAGAGAAGACATAACAGCCTAATGAGCTGCCTCTCCATCCAGCTTTCCATTGTTCCAGCTGAGATGGTCACTTCCTCCTCCAACCATAACCATAAGGACAATCTCACTCTGAGTGAATGGGTAAAGGGAAAGCAGAACAACAATCTAGACCACCATTTAGTTCCCACCAGATGAAGGGGCGTTTCCCTTCTTCAAACACCACCTAGAACATCCTTTCTCAACCTGTGGTTCCCCAGATGTTGTTGAACTACAACTCTCATCACCCCTAGCTAGCAAGACCAGAGCTCAGGGATGATGGGAGTTGTAGTCCAACAACATCTGGGGACCCACAGGGTGAGAACTGCTGACCTAGAGACACAACTTTTCTGGAAATTTTGGAGCTATGGGGAGTGGGGGAGTTTTCCAGGTGGTGGTGGAAAAGAAGGATTTTTGAGGGGGGGTAAAAATATGCATTTCTTATTTTTACAGCCCTTTAACTTATCGAAAGTCACTTTGTTATTTCTCACATTTGAGTTTACAAAAGAGAGAACAATACATCCATGCCAATCACCTGCATATTGGCAACCACCACTATTCCACCAGCAGGATGCAAGTTGTGCTCTAACTGGGGGGGGGGGGGTTTCAAGAGAACCTTTATTGAGCCATTTCTACCCATTTTTGTCATCTGCTGCAATGTTGCTGTTGCTGTTGCTTTTGAATTTTGTTTTCTGAATCTCTTTCCTGTGACATGTTGCGGTGCATTCTGATGCCTCAGATGGGCAATCTCTCTTCTACTTGTGTTTCTGCAAAGCTGCTGTGTTCCTGCAAAGCTGCTGCCAGGGGAGTTGGAAGAGTCACCGCTGTGCTAGATGGGCAAATGACATAAGGCTGTTTCCTATGTTCCTGCCAACAAACAGCTCTTCCCCGCTCCACCCCTTCCCTCTTTAAATTAGATTTCAAATCTGTAGGTGATGGTTCATAAGTTTATATATGCAGATCATTCCAATCTTATGCTCATGGAATGCAATATGTAATTAGCTCCACCCCCTGAAGCAGCACGTGGTTCTGACCCAGCCCACTACAGTGGTAACTTGGTTTATAATAATAATAATAATAATAATAATAATAATAATAATAATAATAATAAAATTTATTTATATCCCCCCCTCCCCAGCCGAAGCCGGGCTCAGGGCGGCTAACAATAATCAAATAATCAAACAATCATATAATCACACATTCTAAAAATATTTCATTATAAAAATTAATTAAAATCAAATTAATGGCAACCGATTAAGCAAAATTCTGTGCAGGTTGCCAGAGGAGGGAGTCAGGCTGCGCCCTGACCAAAGGCCTGGTGGAACAACTCTGTCTTGCAGGCCCTGCGGAAAGATGTCAGGTCCCGCAGGGCCCTAGTCTCTTGTGACAGAGCGTTCCACCAGATTGGAGCCGCAGCCGAAAAGGCCCTGGCTCTAGTTGAGGCCAGCCTAACCTCTCTGAGGCCTGGGACCTTGAGGATGTTATTATTTGCAGACCGTAGGTTTCTCTGTGGGGCATACCAGGAGAGGCGGTCCCGTAGGTACGAGGGTCCTTACAACCATAATCCGTTCCGGAGGTCCGGTTGTAAACCAAAAAAGGTTGTAACCCAAGGCGTGCTTTCGCCAATGGGGCCTCCCCCCCCAAAAAAAACTGGTTGTAATAAAAAAAGGGGGGACACACACTTCCAATTTTGATGTGGTTGTAATCCAAAACGGTTGCAAACCAAGGTTCCACTGTACTTTGGTCTGACTCTGGACAGTAAAAAAACAAAGCAGATCCCACAAATCTGAGTCTTCCCACTTGTTTCAGGCGCAAAATCCCATCGCTGTGATTTTAATTTTTAACCACATTTCTGCAGATACCAAGAGAAACTCCTGAAATGATTCATTCATTACAGCAATCTTCACTTCCAGTTTTGTGGCTTGGACCCTTCCAGAGAGCACTTCACTCCCTTAATCCAGGCAATTATAGGCCATTAAATAAGTTAGCAATAAAACATAGGTATGAAACATTCTTTCTCCCTTGCTGATTTAATAATATAAACTCAAGTGGATACAGTTTCAGAATCTGTGGATGGTGCTGTGTGGCAAATATGATGAGAAAGGCATTTTGGGAATGAATGCCTCTAAGTTATTCTTTACTGCCTCCCTATCATTAAATGGCTTAGCAATTTGTAGAAGTAAGTAAGAACACACAAAGGCTAGAAACCTGCAAATAACCATATCATTGCTTTTCTTTTTCTTTTCTTTTTTAAAATGCAATTAGGCAACAGTTACACAGATGCTGACTTCAGCAAGCAATTGAAATCTGACTCAAAGTCAGAATGCAACTTCTAAACAGTAATCAAGGCCTAGGATATATCCATTGAGACAATGTTTCTGATTAACTTAATTTGACGAGGCACCGGACAATACCCTTGTTTCACATAACACAGCTGAAGCAGCACTTCTCTAGGTTACAAATGGGGCCTTTTGTGAAGGCAGCTAGCCGTGAAAATCTTAAAATGCTCTAATCTGAGCATTGTAGTCTACAGAATATGAAATAAACAACACTTTTATGTCAGTTCCTCAAGCATCTCTCTCTACTCCCACCCCCATTTTACTATTCCTGCACTTGCAAAGGACTATATGCCAGATTTAAATTTTAGCTGAGGGTTATCATACAGACCATTTTAACATGGAGTTCAGTTGTTCTGCTCAGTGTTAATACAAGGCAGTATTTCTGGCCTTTGGATAGACTTTTTAACATTAAAAAATGAAAAGTTTTTTCTTATATGAACCAACTGTTTGTCAAAATTGCCAGTTTTGTGTCAATTGCACTAATTTAAACATTGAAAAGGTTCCTCATTTTTTTGAGGAATAAAATTCTGGAAGCTACTGCAGGGTTAGCTTATTATCTAGACTAATAGGGTGCCATTCAGAATATGTCAAGTCACCTTACAGCCTTTGTGAAGACTTGAAATTGTTTCAGCCATTTTGTATTATGTTTTTAGGGTTTTGTGGTCTATTTTTAAGGTTTGGGATGGGGAAACCATTTCATAAAGTGTTGTATAATGGACAGATGGCATACTGATGTTATTATGTGATCATATTTATGGATTCCAAATTGCATTCCTATTTTGTTTGCTGTGACTCACCTAGAAGCTTCAGTTTAGGTGACATACAGATTTAATTAAAAGAAATGTGGTTCTTTTAGATATGGGCTGCTCTATGCAAGGGGGTGGAACATTCACAAGTTCAAGAGAACCAATGAAGCAGAAACTTAAGGGAAGAGAATGAATCCTAAATACTAGAAGACACAGAAACATAACAGATTTTGTAAAATGTAAACTTAACCAGGTCTGTACTCCCCTTTGGATTGAGTAAAAGGGTGGGAAGTGGAGTTGAGATAATGTAAAACTAGCAAATGGCATTGGGTAAAGAGAACTCAAAAAGTGTAGGGAAAGTTAGAGTCACAATTAGGGTGCTATGAAGAAATGGCAGAAAGCAGCCAGAAAGCTGGAGTTGATGCAGACTCCCAAAAAATGACAAGTGAAGAGCAGTATTTGTTATTCCAGTGGACAGACAAATCTGGGACTCAGGTCCACCTTCTGCCACTGCCATCCAGCAAGCTCCAAGGTAGCAGTGAAGCTGGAACTTCAGGGTCGATCCTAGGGTCCCTTGTGCCCTTGGAAAGGAGCTGTATGGGAGGGGGGACACTATCTCTTGTGGCCTTGGTACAGAGTTCCACCAAGGCACCCAGAGGAGCCTGCATGACTCACCTGGCCACCCAGAGAGGCAGAGGTCCTAGCCACTCTGAGACAGAGTGGAGAGGCTTGGTTTTTGCATGCACACACACACACTGGGCCTGCACCCTTGGCAGGGGCCAACCTACCCAACCCTAAGGTACGCTCCTGAGAAAACCCATGCTCACTTATCTCTTAAAGGAAATGTGTATTAAATGGAACAAACCATGAAGGCAGACCCCATGTGGTGAGCCTGAGTTGGAAACTTAGTAGTTTAGCTGGAGCAAGCTAGATTCTTCTCTGTACTGGCTATCTTGACCTGAATGCCTTACAAATCATACTCAGTGAAGTTGTGGCTTTCTCATCCCAGAGCCTTGTGTTTGTCTCTTCATTTCAATTGCTGCAGCAAATGCAGGCGTATTAACCATCCAAGACATGATAAATTATTAGCAGTTGATATACTACTGGCCCTGCTTTGTAAGCCCTCACCCAGCAGAGTTTACACTAAAAGAAAAAAGCCTAGAGAGGCATCGTTCATCATCACAACATCTTAGAGCATGCCAGGCCTCAGCGAGTGTAAAATGGCAACATTCCATTGGCTCCCAGAAACGTTGTGCCAAATCAGACCAGCTGAGGATTTGACTTAAACTCTCTTTCTAGCATAGCTTGACAAGCACAAATGCATCCATCTTTAGACAGCTGCTAAATCAGTCGGCATGAGTGAGACTGTAATTGTTTCACGTAGCAGGAAACCACTGTTCTAGCAACAAGAACAGGAGAAAATTATTAGGCTGGAAAAAATTACAAACTGCATAATTTTAGGGTCCATCTAATGTGCAAATCCCAAACTATCATTTAAGAGTTTGTTTTCAGTGACCAAGTTACAGCTTTATCCAAAATTGATTGTGCTGCAGGAAAAAAAAATTGCCTTCAGTCTGTGCTAGTAAAACTATTAAGATGACTGAAAAAGAGTTTTTAGCACCACTAGATTTTCAGACCAGCCATTCAGTTAGGTATGAAGACCTTTCTCCTCCCACCCATTCACCCCTAGGAAGTTTGCAATTAAAAACCTGTTCTAATTTAAGGCAAGGCAATTTACACACAGATGAAAAAACCTAAGGATAAAACCATGCTAATCCAGGCATTTCTTTTTAATCACAATAGTTAAACAATTATAGGATAAAATTCCAAGAACCCATGTATATTTGTGTCAGGGGCTCAGGAGCAGAGGCACAGGGAAGAGAGGAGATGGAGAGCGAAGGGGAAGAATCCGAGGGGAGCGTAGGAGAAGAGGACAGTGGACCGAGGGATTCCATGAGCCTCTCCAGCGAATCGGAAGATTCACAGAAGGGGGCGCCAGTGGCCAGGGGTAGGGGGTTCCCAAGGGGAATGCCCCATGAGCAAGGGGGCAGCAGGGACTCCCAGAGCAGTAGCTGGAAATCGGACCAGCTTCCCCACCAGAGCAGAGTGGGGGGGAAGAGTCCCAAGGATCGGGGCCAGTGCATTCCCCACCAGGGAGAGAAGATAAGGCAGGGCTGACCACGCCTCCATCAGAAAGTCGGACAACGGAGGAGAGGTCAGATCCGGCCAGTGTCCCGGAAGAAGGAAGCAGTGACCGAAGTAGTGTAACGGTTAGGAGAAAGGTCACTGGGCTGGCGCGAGAGGCAAGTTCAAATGTACAGGAGCGCGGGACAGCAGAGAATGAGGATTGGGAACCGGGTCCTAAAGCCCGCCGGAGGGAGGGGGAGGAGCTAAGCGACTCAGCGTCGGAAGAGTCCAGAAAGGGCAATGCCCCAGCGGGCAGGAGGACCCAGAGGAGGAGAGAGCAGCGGAAAAGGTGGAGCAGGGCTAGGATCTTAAACTGGTGTCATAGGGGAGGAGACTCAGACGGGACTTCGCCGATCTAGGGTTTAAGACGTAGGGCTGCACGCTGTGGCTTTGAAATGGAAACTGAACTTCAATAAAGACTTTTGTACATTACTACAGCCTAGCGTTGGTCCTCTGTGAGCTGGGACCTAGAGGCAGCTCTGACAATTTGTATCCTGCTTTTCCACAAAATGGATATCAAGGTAGCCCAAATCAATGCTGTCACTACTACGATAAAATAATAAAATACAATATGAGAAACATTAAAAAACAAGGCAGGTAAAACACAAAATATACCATTGCTGACTATGTAAAATAACAGAAATTATACAAATTTACCCAAAGTGCATAAATGAATTCAGTTTTCCTAGGTGACAAATATTATTTCAGCCCTGAATATAGGTAGCCCTGGTGATATTACACCAGTGGCATAGAAATAACTCCAGTGATTTTAGAAGGGTATACAGCAGCTTTGACACGTGGAAACCCACAACGCTGAAGCTCAAAGAGCTCCATGGACACACATTTAATTGAAGTTGTTTTCAGAGTACTCTGAAGACAATAGCTAAAAGCCTATAGATTTCCAATAGGACTCAAGATATTGATTTGAAGCCAAGGGCTATGCTTACAAAACAAAAGACATTATCCAGATGCAAGACTACCATTGACTTTCAATGGTGATTACTTTGGATATTATGCTTCATATTTCCGTTCCGAGGAAGCACATTATATGTAGTGTGCAGTGGGGGAGAGGCAGATCAATGTCTCCTTCGAGCGACAGAGCCTGGTAGTACAGATCATAAAAGCAGGACAAGAGAGAGTGTGGCTAGACAGTGAGAGTGGAGAGCCAACATTTTTGCTCTTGAGGGCTGTATTCCTTCAAGGATACCCTATCAGAGGGTCATGATGACTATGGGTAGGGTTGGGGCTAAGATTGGACAGGGCCACGATCTTTTATCTCTCATTTCTCTACCACCCTATGCTAAAAAGACATATAATTCTCCTACTCCAGGCCTCCTCTAGAGGGGCATTCTGATTGTGACACCAACTCCTAGAGGCCTCTATGTTATTATCCCAAGCTATGCACTGAAATATAACACCAAATATGAAAGCTCTCTCAACATTTGCGCTTTTGTTGTTGGCATCTGTCTGTCTAGAGAGACAATGGAGTGTGCCTCCAGGGGTGAAGTGAAACCACTGGAGAATCACAGTGCCTGCTGTGGCCGCAGAGACCAGTAATTCGGTACTGCTGCCTCCCACGTTGTTTCTGCTGCGTTACCGGCCCTGAAGTGACCTCTCTGGGGCGCAACCTGGGCAGTATTACAAAGGTCCTGGGCTGCACGTATGACAAGACCCCCACTCTCAGCCTCTCTGATGTGGTCCAAAGGAAAGCAGAGCAATACGTTTGGCACTAGCTTAGCTGCAGAGTTGCCGGAAGGAAGCGTACATGACGCCACCCAACCATCTTAGCTCCTGGCAGCTCCCAGATCATTGGGTGGAAGAACATTTGCTTTAAAGTGCATCAATATATACTAATGACTGGTCTATAGCATTCCAGATGGCAGCCCACAGCAAATTCATTTTATAAGGCCCATGTGGCATGTTTATAAAAGCATTAATGTAAAAGATAATCCATCAATTGCAATGCAGCTTTTCTGTTTTATTGTTACCCTTTTAAGTTGAGAGGCCCCTTTTTAGCCTCTGTTCCTAGACTCGCTTATCCCCAATGATGCCACATCAAAAAGCATCATAGGCCTGACTTACCCCATTTGTTTTCAACTGCCTTTAAGAGGATGTGACAATGTTAAACTTTCAGCTGAGGAAAAGCAGTGCTTCCAAACTACTGAACTGATGGGGGGGGGGGAAGGTTTATTCATTGTTTACAAGTTAAATGCTGCAGAATTCTTTCTCAAGAAAACAGCTGAAAGAAAGTCAGCACTGTGACCTTAGTGGCTTTCTTTTTGATGCATTTTGGGCTTTGAAGTTGTTGCACGAAAGCAGGAAAGGAGTGAATACAGAGACAGGCTTGCTGTCACAAGTATAAAAGCATGCTTTCCATTTGCATAGCAATCAAAGATGCTTTTCAGAAAAGGCAGGGGGAGTATAGGTCTTTTTGTCTTTTTTTTGCATTTTGATATTTGTTGACAGCCAATTCCTTCAGCCCTGATGGTAGGGAAAGGGCTTAAGAGGACTGAAACAGGGTTGCAATCAGCTGAAAGAATGGGCAGTGAGGCAGCAGGTTCATGCTTTACAAACCATGGAAATTCCCAGGAGAATAATTGATTTCAACTTTCCCAATTGACAGATCACTATGTTATCACATATTCTGCCTTACTGTCCTTGGCTTGGATATTTCATTCTCAACTCAAAGCTTCATTCATGCATCTCTAAGTCTGTGCTGAAAGTGCTGAAAGCACATTCTTTCTACAATGGTTGTTGGCACCCATCTGTCTCTGCTTTGAGAATTACAGTCAGTTTAAAATGAGGTCTATACAGGACTGGCCCTATAATGTGGCATGGAGAGGCAGCCGCCTCAGGTGGTAGAAGTTGCTGATACAACATTCCTTTTAAAAAAAATCTTTATTAAACATTCAACCACATATTTACACAACAATTTACCATGCTGAAATTTATGCATGTACACTACACAGAAAAAGGAAAAATACATCGAAAAATAGAAAAAAAGAAAAAAGAAAATAAAGACTAAAGATAAGAAAGTTAAAATAAACTTCCGATTGTTCTCAAAAAAAAAATGAATCTCATTTGTTATTTTTTACACAGTATCATGTTATTGTACTTTGTTTCCTTAATTTCCTTCGGAGAAAAATTCTTTAGTTTATTATCTATACATTACAAGAATCATTCAAGGTCTGCCAGGAGATTTTTGCTATCATCGTAGTTTTTCAAATATTCTTTAAATACTATCCATTCTTTATTCACCCTCTGCATTGAGTACCCTCTAACTCTCCCCATCATTATTGCCACTTGGATGTATTCTGCCATTTTTACCTGCCATTCTGATTTTGTAGGTATAATTTAACTCTTCAAATTATACAAAATCCTGGCTGCAGATGTTGCATAAATAAAGAGTGGTCTTACTTCTTTCTTGATTTCAGTTGCCATTATCCCTAATAAGAAGGCCTCTGGTCTTTTTGTGAATGGGAATTTGAGTATCTTTTCTAATTCATTATATACAATGTCCCAGAACTCTCTGATTTTTTTACATTCCCACCACATAACCAATGCTACATTCCTGTTGCCTCTGCCACTGTTGGAGAAGCAGCACCAGAAATTCCTTAGGCTAAAACAGAGAGAGCCCAACTCAAATAAATAGGGGATCTCTGAAATTAGAGAAAAACTTTAGCACACAGTAGGACCTTTGAAAGGTACTTGGTGTTCAGCCTTGTAATACTGAAATAGTGAGCACTTAACAGACAGAGCAGTTGGGAAATCTACTGAGAATCATTGAGATGGTGGAAGGTTCAGGTGAGTTCAAAGAAGAAGTAATGATTTGAGTAATGACAATCCTGATAAGAAAATATATAGCAGCCCCAAGCAACTTACTGAGAAGTTGTAAAGTGGGCCTGAGGGCTAAATTAGCAGAGAGAGCAGATCCAATACAGACTCAAATCAGGGAATGTGATGATAAAATCAGAGACCCAGAGCTAAAGTGGCAGATTCAGCTCCTGAGTCGAGTTTTCAGTTTCAGAGAGATGCACTAAATCTCAGTAGAGACCAACAGAATGGGGCAGCTTGACTCTAACAAAAAGCACGGCAACTTTCACTTTAAAGGGGATATCCAGAGGGAAGAGAGAACGAAGAATTACAGTATTGATATTCATTCTCTCCTGGTTAGGAGAGATAATAGATATAGAGGAGAGCCCACCCTTGGCTATTCATAATGAAATGCAAACAGAATAGCTAGCAGAAAGGAGTCTCATCTTGGTAAGCCACCCAAGAAATACAGGAATAAAATTTATGAGCACTCTGCTGAGAAATGCAGTGTTACAAAAGGCAAGAAGAATATAAAAAATTCTGAAGCTACTGTCCTTGAGAAATTTCCTTTAGCCAATCTCCAAAAGTGGCATGCCTTTAAAATGGTGACTGTGGATCAAACTACAAGCCTGCAGCTATGCATGTGCTTTTTCTCTTAAACTCAAACATAAGTACAAAAGGGCAAATCTGGATGAGGCTCACACAGGGAGGGGAGGTTTAATTATGTCCTCCCTCCCCAGCTGCAGCTGCCTCCACAGCAAATCAAAACAAAACTTTCTCCTATAATAATAATAATAATAATTTATTATTTGTACCCCGCCCATCTGGCTGGGTTTCCCCAGCCACTCTGGGCGGCTTCCAACAGAGATGTAAAATACACTAAAATGTCACATATTAAAAACTTCCCTGAACAGGGCTGCCTTCAGATGTTTTCTGAATGTCAGGTAGTTGTCCATCGCCTTGACATCCGATGGGAGGGCATTCCACAGGGCGGGCGCCACCACCGAGAAGGCCCTCTGCCTGGTTCCCTGCAACTTGGCCTCTCGCAGTGAGGGAACCGCCAGAAGGCCCTCGGAGCTGGACCTCAGTGTCCGGGCAGACCGATGGGGGAGGAGACGCTCCTTCAGATATACTGGACCGAGGCCATTTAGGGCTTTAAAGGTCAGCACCAACACTTTGAATTGTGCTCGGAAACGTACTGGGAGCCAATGTAGCTCTTTCAAGACCGGTGTTATATGGTCTCGGCGGCCGCTCCCAGTCACCAGTCTAGCTGCCGCATTCTGGATTAGTTGTAGTTTCCGGGTCACCTTCAAAGGTAGCCCCACGTAGAGCGCATTGCAGTAGTCCAAGCGGGAGATAACCAGAGCATGTACCACTCTGGCGAGACAGTCTGCAGGCAGATAGGGTCTCAGCCTACGTACCAGATGGAGCTGGTAAACAGCTGCCCTGGATACAGATTTGACCTGTGCCTCCATGGACAGCTGTGAGTCCAAAATGACTCCCAGGCTGCGCACCTGGTCCTTCAGGGGCACAGTTACCCCATTCAGGACCAGGGAATCCTCCACACCTGCCCGCCTCCTGTCCCCCAGGAGCAGTACTTCTGTCTTGTCAGGATTCAACCTCAATCTGTTAGCCGCCATCCATCCTCCAACCGCTTCCAGACACTCACACAGGACCTTTACCGCCTTCACTGGTTCTGATTTAAAAGAGAGGTAGAGCTGGGTATCATCTGCATACTGATGAACACCCAGCCCAAACCTCCTGATGATCCCTCCCAGCGGCTGCATGTAGATGTTGAAAAGCATGGGGGAGAGGACAGAACCCTGAGGCACCCCACAAGTGAGAGCCCAGGGGTCTGAACACTCATCCCCCACCACCACTTTCTGAACACGGCCCAGGAGGAAGGAGCGGAACCACTGTATGACAGTGCCCCCAGCTCCCAGCCCCTCAAGACGGTCCAGAAGGATGTCATGGTCGATGGTATCAAACGCCGCTGAGAGATCCAGCAGAACTAGGAAACAGCTCTCACCTTTGTCCCTAGCCCGCCGGAGATCATCAACCAGTGCGACCAAGGCAGTTTCAGTCCCATGATGAGGCCTGAATCCCGACTGGAAGGGATCCAAATGGTCCGCTTCTTCCAGGCGTGCCTGGAGTTGTTCAGCAACCACTGTACTCCTAGTACAGTGGTACCTCAGGTTAAGAACTTAGTTCGTTCTGGAGGTCTGTTCTTAACCTGAAACTGTTCTTAACCTGAAGCACCACTTTAGCTAATGGGGCCTCCCGCTGCCACCAAGCCACCATCACGCAATTTCTGTTCTCATCCTGAAGCAAAGTTCTTAACCTGAGGTAATATTTCTGGGTTAGCAGAGTCTGTAACCTGAAGTGTATGTAACCCAAAGTACCACTGTATCTGATAGTTACATCATTTATTATTATTTATTTTTTATTGAATTTGTATACCACCCTTCATCTGAAGATCACAGGGAAGCTCACAACATAAAAATACAAAATGAGAACACAAAATACATAATAAAACCAAAAAACCCAATAACCTCCCCTTCCCAGCAACACATTTAAAAGGCATTTTAAGATAAATAAATAAGCAAAATCTGGACAATTTAGAAGTATGCTATTTTGTATTATTGTCTAACAATGACTGTTTTGTTTTGTTTTTATTGCATTAAGGTACACTTATATTGAATTCATGGTATTATGAAACTCATAGAAAATCATAATCCAGACACTGACCAAACTCTGATTTGTCTTCAGCCAAATTTGTCTTAGTTTTGTTGCATCATGTGCCATTTCAGACCATCCCCTGTGTTTATCCCACCTCCCTCTGATGCCACTATTGCTCAATTCCTACATTGCCTTTTATTTTCAATAACTCATCCTTTTTCTTTTAATAAACATGCATGTAACTGATATAGACCATAAGGCTTATAAGCAATATCATTGCTCCCCATTCAGCGACCTGAGGCATTTTTGTGATGTCACTGCAATCTGAGTCAGAGGTATAGTGTTGTACAACTGGATTTTACTTAGAAAATAAACTTCAGAGAAAGAATATAGTCATGTATCAACCCATAGGTTCTGCTGGTCATTCTGGCAAGCAAATGAGCAATTAAGTATCTCTGGTCAAGAAACAGCAAGATGAGCAGAATGCAATTAGTACCCTTTTCTATTTAGAACCCCTCACAAATTAGCACAAGCCAATAAGTGTGATTGAAAAATAACTTCTGGGGTGTTGATCGGAGCAGATAAAGTATTCAACATCTACCTACATTCATCAAGTTGAGAGTGCTGAACACAGTGATCTTACGACAATTTGTCCTACCTGCTTTTTCCAAAAGTCAATCACTAGGTGTAACAATTCATCCTCCTGACTTGATCCTGGAACTGTGATCAAAAAGTCTACATCATGTCCAGCTTTCTTGCCCCTGTCAATAACAAACAAGCAAAGCATAATAAAACTCAGAGGTGCTCTGTCTTTGGGAGGAAAAAAACACCCATATAACTTTTTGCTGAGATCCAAGTCCAACTTTCAAAGACTCCCCCACCCAGGCCTTATGAAAACAGCTTGCAGGATAAAATGATAGCAATGTTTCTTAAAACATAATCAAATTGAAATCTCCTATTTCTTTTACAAGGACTGTCACTGTTCTTTGTTAAGCAATAATTTAAAGGGCTTGATGTATTTCATCTCTTATTCAAACTAGATAATACAGATCTTTTGGGGCAAGGTGTGATGTTGCTTCTTTTTCTGTTAATCCTGAAAAAGAAGGCATTAGTCTTCTGTAAAGGAAATAATAATTGAGATACAGATACAGATCTAGACGTGTTTTATTAATCCAAGGCAGTAACTTCTGATAAGCCTGGCAGTCCTGTCACCATCTAACGTTCTGGTTTAAATGTTGATGGACATTTTAATTACAAAAAAAAGTGTCTAGTTGCAGGTAATTTTATTCTATTTCTTTTCTGCTCACAATTCAGGTATTTCTTTCCTTTTACAATATAGGAGTAATGAAGGTCTTTTGTGTTTCAGTATTAATAATAGCTTTAGTGGAGTGCCTCAAATTCTAAGCACATTTATTTATATACCTGTCTGTAGCCAAGTACAGATCTCACCTGCTATTGCCATGGAAGAACAAAGATGAAGCACAAACACGTCTGCAGAGTGTTACTGAGAGGCTCGACCACACTGTCATTTTAAGTATGCCCCCTAACACCTTGGCCCCAGAGAATCCCCATGCTACCTGCGATTGGTACATCACGCAGAAGCTCAAGACCACCAAGAGCAATGTTGTAGTTTGACCCTGAATGATCAATGCAAAACTCTTACTAGTTATTCATACCAGGAAGAGCCCTCCAGAAAATACAGATATAGTTCTATTCTTCCTGACCTCTAACTAATCAAGTCATAACAGACCAGGCACGAAGTAGTTTGACATATTTACAGGCCTGGTTAAGGAAATTCCATGCTTGGTTTGGCACTGCCGCCATTAGTAAGCTGCATTACCACCCGTAAGCAGTGCTTTTTTTCTTTAAAAAAAATGTTTAGGGGTACTCTCATTTTCCTACTACCTAAATACATCACAGTACATATGAAGTACTTTCTACTCTTGAAATGCACTATATAAATGCTAAGTATTTTTATTAGTTATGTGATGGCTTCCAGAGTGAAGGCTTCATTGTTATCTATAAAGTCGTTTTCTTAAGGCATCATTGTGAAAGTATCACATGAAAAAGGAAGCTGAAGTAATTATCTCTTCGATGCAGTTTAAAGAATAGACGCTCACCATATTTAGGTGGAATTTGATGGAGTGCTATTTCTCCCCCTAGCATATTAGAAAAAGTTCACTAATGGAAGGACTCAAACACTCTTTTTGTGAAGCATGACAGTCTGTCAAAACCTTGCAAACCCATCAGTAATTTTCATGCTCATATAGAGTTCAAGTGCTTACAGGGGGAAACAATGGACTTCAATTTCTGTTCTTGCCTCCAGGTAAACTATCAGTTTGTTGTAAGCCCCCAACCCTTTGAACTGTAAGAAAAAGAACTAACAAAAAAAAAGTCACAGGCCTGCAAGATTAAATGCTTACATTAACCAGATATGTGACAAGAAAACATAAACAGAACAAAAAATGCAGTATCTGCAGAGTAAATTCAAGACGCTTTGGAAAGTTCCAGTCTTTAATTTGTCCCCTTATGGTACTCAGACATTTCAGTCCCTCAGAAACAGTTAGATGTTTTAGAATTGTAATTTTTAACCATTCCTTTTAATAACTAAAGATGTTGTCATGGAGGGTTATGCACGCCAGGTTCAATTTCGACTAGAAAGCTATCACTGCCCTTGCTAGGAGAAACAAGAAAAGATGCACAAATACATATTTTGCACCTCCAAAATATTTTGGCAGTTTTATATTCCTGTTATTCAATATGATATACAATATATCCTACTTCGAATTGCTTATAGATTTCAGTTGGAAATGATATTTAGGGTGGATATGCTAGCATGATGGTTAGAATTTGTGTGCTATTAAAAATGTTTCACCCTACAAGCAGCATTTCAAATGCATCCAAAGCTATTCATGAACTTCCCTGAATCACATCCTTCAATATCAAAACATTTTAAGAGTTCTGTGATCTGAAAGCACTAAATTATGAAAATAATACGTCATTAAGTATTTCATTACTACAGTGGAACCTTGGGTTACGTACTGTCCTCCTCACGAATGCTTTGGGTAACAAGCTCCGCTAACCCAGAAGTAGATACCCCTAGTTGCAAACTTTGCCCCGGGATGCGAGCAGCAGTCAAGCACCGGTGGTGCAGCAGCAGGAGGAGGCCCCATTAGTGAAAGCGCGCCTCATGTTAAGAACAGTTTTGGCTTAAGAACGGACCTCCGGAACAAATTAAGTTCATAACAGGAGGTACCACTGTACTGCAGATGTACAATATGCTCTTCATTTTCTTCACCTATACTAAAAAGCATGATGCTCTACATTGCTCCTAAAATAGTCTGGTTTAGTTACACTATACTTCATTTGAGGATTTATATTTAGGCTGCAGCCTTATATATGATTACCCAAGGCTGGATTAACCATTAAGCAAAATAAGCATGCACTTAGGGCATGAAGGTAAGGGGGGCACCAAAGAACTTTTTAATTGCCGGATTTACCATGGACAATATGGTGCAGCTGAACCAGGTTCCACAAAAAAAGGCTCCCACAATATGTGTGTCATAAGTTCAGTGCAAGGGAAGGTTTTTTAATGTTTTGTTGTGTTTTTATATGTGTTGGAAGCCACCCAGAGTGTCTGGGGCAACCCAGTCAGATGGGGGGGGGGTACCTAAATCATCATCATCATCATCATCATCATCTGCAAAGATTACAGAGAAGGACATGAGAGCCTATCACAGCATTTAGGGCCAAACTATTCGTGACACAAATCGTATCGTTTGTCCTTGAATGCAGGCCTTTTTCTTCCACAAATTGCCAGTGGTGGGCTGGGGTTGCGTCCAACTGGAACCTTGGTACAGCATGGTAGAGGACTTTAGCACTCCCTGTTCCCACATTCTCATTCTGGGTTGAAAGTTCTGTGCCAGGAGTTTTCACGGAAGAAAGCTCCCGCTTTCTCCATCCTTCATCCAACCAAGCAATAGGCATGATCACAGTTTGAGGACACCTGAGGAGGGTGTGGAAAAGAGGCAGTGGGCAGTGTGGCCTGGGGAGAGAGAGAGAGTGGTCTAGAGCAGGCTTCCTCAACCTCAGCCCTCCAGATGTTTTTGGCCTACAACTCCCATGCTCCCTAGCTAGCAGGACCAGTGGTCAGGGAAGATGGGAATTGTAGTCTCAAAACATCTGGAGGAATGAGGTTGAGGAAGCCTGGTCTAGAGAAAGGCAGAAGAGGCCAAGCAGAGAGGCCTGGATGGTTGCTTTCAGTCCCTGACCTGACAGACGCCCCTCCCCTATTCTTGAGCTTCTGGAATCATAGTTCACAGATTACTGATGATGAATAACATTTTGAGCAAAGAGGATGATGAAATAAGTGTTAGATATAAGCAATGTTGCATGCCTCCAATCAGTTGAGAGCAGGGTTGAGACTAACAGAGGAAAATACATGTTGTGATTTCCTACTCAACCCACAAGCTCTGTCCCTCAGCCCCGCTTTCTCCTGCAGGAGAAACCAGCTCTCACCTTGTAGGTTTGAAATCCTTGTAAATTTGAAGAAACTGGAAGTAAAGAATCTCCCCCCTCCCCCCTTACTAACAGGCCCTTGGTGTGTTTTATTTATTCTTTTTAAGTAATTTTAGAGCGATGTGTGAATGAGGCAGAACAAGTGGTGGAGGGACTGGGCAGAGCCAGCTTCAAAGCTGTTAACACTGCTATAAACCAGTGTTTCCCATCCTTGTGCCTCCAGCTGTTTTTGGACTACAATTCCCATCATCCCTTGCCACTGGTCTTGCTAGTCAGGGATGATGGGAGTTGTAGTTCAAAAACAGCTGGAGGCACAAGGTTGGGAAACACTGCATAAACTATAAACCACCCATTTTATTTTTTAAAAAACCTAAGAATGAGAGCAGTAGCTGGAGTCACATGCCTATTTCACAAATTCAAACTGCATTAGCAGTGCTAATAGATAGCTTTACCTCAATCATTTCAATGCCTATTGAGTAGATGGGTGAGGGAGAATCAACTGAAAAATAGCCTTCAGAAAATGATAGCTATTAGGCAGCTGAAATAATTTAGGGTTATGATGGGTGCTTTTTAAAAAAATAAGTAAGTTATTTATTCCACAAAGGAGCCAATAATCAGCCAGGAGAATCCCAGACCTCAAACAACTGAGTTACTCAGAATGTCATGTGTAGAGTTTGTACAAAGCCTCACATGCAAACACCAACCAAGTTTGGATCTACTTTCTTGAATTTTAAAGAAATATTATATTAGAAGAGACAGTGATAAGTGAAGAGGATGAAATCAGACATGTGGAAATTTGGAAGAACTTTCACAAGTTTGGAGGGCATTGATTGCTTGTCATTCGTACTGGTTACTTAAAGAGTTGGGTTTATCCACCCCCCCCCCCTTTCAACTTACAAGCTAATTTACTAGCTGGTTCAACCTATAAAATGAGTTCTACCGCTAGCAACTGTCGGAGTTAACTTGACAGTCTCCCCCCGCCACCTGGTGGGTTGTCTCATTCTGCGGTGAGTAAGATGGTCTCTTTCATCTTGATCTCTTGGAAGAAAAATAATATACATGGCTGTATGGAATAGACAGGGCTGTCTACAGCCACATGAGCCTGCCAGCATGCTGATATCATCTGCCAAGGCCATTTTCAGTTTTGGCACCCTGCTTATGGAATCCTCGCCCCCATGGAGACTCACCTGATGCCCCCACTCAAGTCTTTTTAGTGCCTGGTAAAGGATTTTATTATCCCAGGCTTTTAAAACACATTTTTAAAAACTTACTTTATTTCCACTGCTTTTCTATTTTTTACCATTCTGGTGTTTTCTTGTTTCAATGTGTTGCGTGTTTATTTCACAATCCTTGTATGCCACCCTGGGTATGATAACATGAAGGGTGGAATATAAATCTCCTAATCAATTAACAAAATTATTTAGATAGAACCTGCTCAAAAATTATTTTCATTATTCTAGCATCATTTCCTCTGAAACTCTTTCTAACTAAAAATTGAGCAAGTTACTAAAGTCCATTTTTTAAAAAATCCAATAACCTTTCAAAGTATATCTTTATTCTTTATAACTAGAACGTATTTAACCTTATTGTATTTTGCATTTCGTAAGCTTTTGGGCTCCAATCCTGTATCTGCTTACCTAGGAGTAAGCCTCATTGTCTTTTAATATCTAAATCATACTCAGAGTAGATCCACTGAAATCAATGAGCTGTACCCAATACTCTCTGCTTGCTAGCATTCTCTTGCACTAGAAAACAGGTAAGTTACAATGTTGTGCAAAAAAGGAATCAAATGCAACAGTTGCACAAGCAGGAACTCTTTGTGCAATCTATTGTGCAACAAAGTTTCTAGCAACTTCCTTGTGTGCTTTTCTTGTGCAACAATGTCTGGCAAAAATTTCACCAGCGGAACAGGTATACCATTAAGTAACTTTAACTTAGCACCACACTGGATACAACCCAATGGACACGACTCATTTAGTTTGATGCAACATAGTGAAGCTTATTTCTGAGCAGTGGTGCATAATACCGCACCATTAGTAACTTTTTCTAGAAAATGAAAATTCCAAGATTCCCCACTCCCCTTTTCCATTAGGAAAGAACAGGCATTGACTCTTGCAAGAGAAAGCTGAAGAAGTCCACATCAGACTTCCTGTTCCAACAGGAAGTAGCATGCGCTGAATGGCCAGATTAAGCGTGGTTGTTTCTGGTCACATGTGCATTCAAGACAGCTTTTCAAAATAGCATTTGGATTCATGCTGTCAGTGAAATAGCTGCTCACATACTTTTAGAGTAAGAAAATAAAGGTTCCCTAAACTGCAAAACCAAACAAATCAGCAGCGTCAGTCCAAACAACAGTGGAGAAAAACACGAGAGAGAAAAAAATGCAAAAAGTTGCCATTCTTCCTCCCCAGGTTTATCTTCCATTGTACACTTTCTGTTTGTTAATGAACGGGGAAGCAAAAGGAGAGAAAGAATTGTGTTGAGATGAAATCCCAGGCATTTGATCATATAAGCTCTGCGCTGAGCTCACCTGAGCATTTGCTGCATGATCTTTATTCCTTCATCTGCCAACTAGGGACAAAGATGCAAGATTGATGACAAAGCCGGAGGCAAGATTTCATTTTATAATTCATCATGATATATGGTCAGAAGCTACAGAGAACCATGAGAATATGGTGTACCAAAACACAGAATGACAAGACATCACAAAGGTTGTGTCTAAAATAATTCATTATAGACTCAAACCTGCATTCTTTATACAAGGGGAGGGGAAACCTCTTTGTGGTAGGCTTGGGACTATCACAGAAGAGACATGCAATTCAGAGCTTTATATGCCTAGAGCATGGAGAGGTATGGAGCAGTGGCTCTTATAGTACATAATACTGTAGCTGAAACAACATGTCAGCTTTGAACAAGCTGCTGCCATCTGATTAGATATGTCCCATGAATGTGGAAGGCCATTCCAGAAAATAAGGCTGTCCTGATACTTTGGCACCATTAAATCCAACTTATCTCCCAGGACTCTCTTAGCATTGCATATCCTTCCACCCAGTCTTCTGTTTAGAGTTCTGATACTGAAGTAGAATTCCTGCAGTTTCAGTGTTGTGCCTGTACCAAAGAAAAAGGAAAGTACCATTCCAGGTGGAGAATGCTAATTAGGCCTAAACTTCTGTTTATTTCAGTGGAGTCAAATATTTTATTGGCAGTAGCAGGCACATCTTAATTCATTGTTGATGGCTCTTTCGTTGTATTCCTTTAACAAATGATAATTTTATTGTTTAAGACCCTACTGGCCTCAACACTTGCACGTACTTTTGTAAACCAAGAAATCTTTAATAAAAAATAGCTTTTTAAAAACAACAACAACAACACTGCAGTCTGCAGGTGGGCAACTTGGAATTCCCATCACTTGGATGCTCTAGAGAAACCTCTTTCTCTCTATTTGTGGAATGCCTTCATTATATATTTTTAGGCACCAGGCAAAAATGTTCCTCTTCAGCCAAACCTTTGGCTGGTTAATATTCTATCTACAGCCTTTTAAATGTGTATTGGGGGGGGGGTTGGTTTTGCTGTTTTTATTTTAATTTTTTACTTGTATTTTATTCTGTGAAGCGCCATGAAATCTTATGATGAAGAGCAGTATACAGTGGTACCTCTAGTTACGAACTTAATTTGTTCTTAACCTGAAACTGTTCTTAACTAGAGGCATGCTTTCGCTAATGGGGCCTCTTGCCGCCGCTGCGCCGCCGGCACATGATTTCCATTCTCATCCTGGGGCAAAGTTCTCAACTCGAGGTAATGCTTCCAGGTTAGCAGAGTTTGTAACCTGAAGCGTATGTAACCTGAGGCGTTTGTAACTCAAGGTACCACTGTATTAGATAGATTAGATAGAGAGAGAGAGAGAGAGAGATGATAGATGATAGATATAGATATAGATAGATAGATAGATGATAGATAGATAGATAGTTAGATAGATAGATAGATAGATAGATAGATAGATAGATAGATAGATAAATAGATGATAGATAGATAGATAGATAGATAGATAGATAGATAGATAGATAGATGCTAGATAGATAGATAGATGCTAGATAGATAGATAGATAGATAGATAGATAGATAGATAGATAGATGATAGATATGTAGATGATAGTCTCAGGGGGGACCAGCTTAGAAGCAAACCTGAATAAGATTGTGCTGCAAATCGCTATATCTATCTGCCCTTAGGCTCGCACACTTTTTCTATACAAGTGACCAGCACCAACCCATCTGAATATGGGCACTAATGACTTCACTAATAAAACAGAAATGTTATTTTAATGCTCCACGGGTGCCAAAATGACTGAAAGTGGCTTTATTTGATGATTAAATTTGGTCATAATTTCTACTTCTAGTTAAAAGCTGTTCTCTTCAGAGTCAAAAGCAGCTATTTTCTTCCACTCAGCATTGACAAATTAAAACGTTAACACCTGAACAAACAAGTATATTATCATGTACATTAACAGTGCTTGCATTCTGCGGTAGAAGATAATAATGTACCATCAAAAACCAATTTTGCATTAATTTTTTTTCTAGAATTAGTTTTAAAATACTCACCTCCTATGTTATTTCCCTCTCAGCAAAAACTAAGTGTAAATAATTTGTTTTCGATTAATACCACCTTAGCAATAAGTAAAGCTTGTGGTCTGTGACAATGACATCAGCTCTCTAAACCTCCTGCACTAACATTACACTGGATTCACCCTCTAGCAGTCATATTTTATTTATTTATTTTCTTACATTTATATTCCGCTGTGGAATCCAAGGCAGCACACGTGTGAGTACTATATGGTATTTATTAACAATACCACATATAAATTGCAAGTATGCCACCTTGGCTTCCACAGTGGAATACAAATGTTGGGAAATTTAAAAAAAGGAAATGTTGGGCAAGACCCAACATAAAGGTAGTACAATCGGTTTCAGGCATTGACATTCTTGCATAAATGGGAGCAGGCAAGCTTCATGGTCACTGAATATAATCATTGCTGCTGTTGCACTAGGAGCTGCACAACGCTTTTTGCAAGGGTTAATGCGCCCTTTGGATTTGGCTGTTATGTTAAGCTAAGAATGAGATTTTCACTAGTAGACTGGCTGTTGCACAAGTGGGGATGCCACAGCTGGGTATGACCCAGAGCTTTTTTTATAAATCAAATGGTCAAAAGCTGAAGAAAGTCATCACATTTATTTCAACATGCAAAATTATAAAGGATTCTTAGGCAGCCATTTTATCTGGGACTAAGCTGATGTAGACTGAAAGGTGCATACTTTAAGCATATAAATGTTACGCTCTTTAATTATAGCCTAATGCTGGAGGCTGCTCCTGTTTGGGCTTTGGTTCAAGTTGAAGTTTTAATACTAAAGCTCCAGTCTACTACTAAATTATCCAGACTGGATAATTCCTAATTCTCCTGGAGTCTCTCCAGTCCTTTACCATCCAAAACCAGCACCGTGCTTAAGCTTTGACTTGCTAGTCTCAGGTTCATGTAAATAAAACAACTGTACCTGCAAGCCATCCACAGAATTTCAAGCATTTAAAGCTTATGAAATGTAACATACCAATCTGTCACTGTTTTATATGAAGTCATAAAATACATGGCTCGAGTTTTCCTTTTGCTGTCTTGGCAGATCTTGTAAATTGCATTCCTTTCCAATCAAGCATTTCAAATGACATCATGGCAACTTCCTGCATGCATAAATTTTTGTGAGTGCCAATCAATGCGGAAGGGATGGGGGGGGCAGAAACCTTCTACTTGTTTAAATAAATAAATAAAAGACATACACCCCGGTGAATATTGATGCATATTCGGGGCCCAGCTGTACTCAGCTGAAATGTTAAGAGCATACAGTCGGCAATTCTTAGTCTTAAAACATCTATCTGGGTTTTGCATACACGCACAAAATAACTGTCAGCACATTTCCTCACGCTCTGCAGCAAATTTTCTAATAGGTGAAATGTCCTGTGTGACATGATAAAACAGACTGGACAATCTAGAATTCAGACCTTTCATTTGAGATTAATTCTGATCTGTGTTCAGGCCTGGCCATGTGCCCAAATCAGCCTCAATCACCCTGATGGATTAGCTGTACTGAGAATGGGACAAAGGGAGTAGCTCTTGTCCCTGCTTCTCAATCACTCTGTTGTTTTGATGCTGTTGATCATGGATCATGGGATGGTTATTGGGGGACTGTCTTACAGTGATTTTGCTTCTTCCTATGAGGTCAAGAGTTCTTCAAATGCATATCTAACGCTGTACTGTTCTTAACACTTGAGTGGGAGCTGCCCAGAGTGGCTGGGGAAACTGAGCCAGATGGGCGGGGTATAAATTATTATTGTTGTTGTTGTTACTGTTGTCAGCTGAAGTGCACCATTTTATCCTCAGAACGATTTACTATTTTTACGAAGCCATATATGAATACTATTTAGTATTTATATGGGGTGCTCATTAGATTTGCAGCAAGGTGCTAGCACTAGCTGATGACACTCAGCTCTGTTTCTCCATAACATTTAAATCAGGAAAGCCTGTGCAGGGCTTGGACTAGTGTCTGGATGCCGGGCTAGGCTGAATGAAAGGAAATAAACTGAGTTTGAATACTGGTAAAGCACAGGTTCTGCGGGTGAGTGGTTCCTGTGTCCAAGAAATGGGTCAGCTGCTTGCCCTGAGTGGGGTTGCCCTCCTTCTGAAGCAGCAGGTACACAATTTGGGAGGTGCCCCTTTATCCAGTTTTGTTACCAGAAGTCCAGTTGACCCCTTGTGGCTAAAAGTGCCTTCCACCAGGTTCATCTGGTGCAACTTCTGTGGCTATTTCTAGACTGGGATAGCTTGACCACAGTATCCAAGCATTGATAACATCAAGACTGGGTTACTTCCCTTGGTGTTGGTGCTGAAACTCCAATTAGTGCAGAATGCAGAATTATTCTGTAGCATAACAGCTGACAGAAGTGAGAGCCTACCAGCACATTATAGTTCTGTTCAAAGATCTGCTCAGGCTTCAGATTTACTAATCAACCAAGCTCAAGGTTTACATACTGATGGTTGATTAGTAAGATATTAAGTCCTTAATATCTTGGGACCTATTTACTTGAGGGATTATTGAATTATGTGAGGGATCACTGATCAATGAAACTCAGTGGGTGACCTGGGGCCAGTCTCTGAGCCTAACCTACCTTGTTGTTGTTGCAAGGATAAAATGGTGAGGAGAAGAACCATCTACTTTCTTGGAGGAAAAGTTGGATATAAATGTAATGATAAATAAACAACAATTTCAAGTACACATGCTCTCAAACCATGTAATTATACAGCTCAACAAGAGCTGCATAATCAAAGATTCAATACCAATCCATATCTGACGACAAGACAATGAAGAGACTGTTACTTTTGCTCAAAGGCCCAATGAAACAAGAATATTTTAACCTGATGTCAGAACCAACCAAACAGATCCATGTTGATGATGACAAAACCAACAGGGCCTCCCTGGCAGACCTCAACTTATAGGTACTCTGGAATTTTAATCATTTCAATGAGGATAGGGAACTTGTGGTCCTCTAAATGTTGCTGGACTACAACTTCCATCTTCCCTGGCCATGCCAGTGGGGACAAATTCTGGAGGGTCATGGATTTGCTCCTTCTGAATTAAACAACTGACCTCACCAGTGCCAATACCAATCCCAATACCAGTGCATTTCCTTATCTCCATAATCAAGGTGGCTGAGGGTTCTTATGCTTGAGAACCACCCTACAGTAAATCCCAAGGTTAATATTGCATTTTACAGGTATGGCCAAGGTTGATTTCTGTCTCCAGGCAAAAAATCCCCTACAGTTATAAAAAATATCAAATCCAATTAATTGCACCCTCAGGTTGCCTCCAAGCCCAAATGCCTTTGTCAGCTGCACTCCAAGCCTCATGCCCCACTTACTTAGATGCAGCCACAATGGATTTTTAAATGTTAAAAAAACTTAACAAACAAAAACATTTCTAGAGAAAATACCGTAAGTTTAAAAGACCATGATGTGTTCCAGCCTTCTGTATGGGGCTAGACGCTAGCTACAAAACACACAGCTGCACTCAAATCCTGGAGTTTGCCTTTGTTTACTATGAGCATCTCCCATTTCCAATAATCGCCTACTTGGGAGTAAATCCCATTGAACTCCCTAGTAGTAGGCCTGCATAAGAGTGCATTGCAAAATAAACCAGAATTCTGTATCCTGGGAATGGGACATGCTACTCTAGGGTTGTTGTTTTTAATCTCTCTAGGCTCAATTATCATCAGCATTCTGCAGATCCTGGAAATTCACAGGTCCTTGTCAGCTCATTATGGTGAGGTTAAAAAAAGTGTGTGTTTTAACTTTTCAACTAAAATACTTGTGCTTACCTCAGGAGTCCCCTGAGTGTGAAGAGAGCACTGCCTTATTTTATGGTGGCCCAGTTTTGTTTCTAAACAATTAGGTACTCTGCTACCTCAGTTTGCTGTTAATGTTAGAAGGAATGGTAGAACACATCTAGTAATGCCTTTTTAAGGCTTTTATTACTTTTTATACAGAATTTCACCAGCAGATGCCTTAATTTAAAGACTATTTTTACATAATCTGCTAAGCAAAGTTACTACATTATAAAATGGATTAGTGGGAAGAGCCAGATTTGCTCAAACAATAACCAAGTGATTGCTCCACTTTCATTAATAATGTAGCTGTGTAAAAGAGAAAGGTCAGCTGCATAAAAATTATTTACTGAAATAAGTGGACAGTGTTTCAGGTTATTAATTATGAAAGCTCTGTATTCTGAAAATCTGATTTTATAATACTATTTGTTGCACTTTTTAAACAACTGCTAGAAAGGGGGGGGGGGTTGAAGCAAGGCAATTTCAATTTACTAGTTCCAATTTTTATTATCCAAAAGAGAGTTGTTTGTTTTGGAATTATATTTCTATTCTCCTTACTCAGAATCTCTCTCTCACACACACAAATAAGTTTGAGCGATGATACTCTATTGTGTAGGAAGGAGGAGGAAGACATTTTTATCTATCGAAGCTCTAATAAAAGTAACAAATTACTTAATGGCAGCAATGTTTGCTGGGTTAATGCAGTCTGATGTGCTGGGGGAAGTGTGCTTTCAACTCAAACTCCCTCTGTCTGCTTTGAAGGTTTTCAGTGATTTATTTCATTGTCTCACTTACCGCTGAAACTTCTAATATGCTCTTTTTAAATGCACGTCTATTTTAGCATGTCAACAAACATAGCAGTGTTGTTGTTTTTAATCCTTCAAAAGATAATGCTGTCAATCCATCGTTCTGTTCATGCTCTGATAGATCTGAGGCAACGGGGCACTCCTGTGTAACTGGGCTTTCCTATTCCTTTTAATGAACAGAGAAGATCTATCTGGGTTCATGTCCTGCCACCTCTTTTGAATGGAAATGGAAACCCAGCAGAATACATAGAATATATTTAGAAATCTATGCTGGTATCCAAAATACAAATCTCGCTCTCACATTCATCTGAAGTGGACCAGCCCCATCAGAATCAGCCAACCATAAGCAAAATGGTTGCTATTGGCTTCCAGTGCAATTGTAGTAGAAGTTATGTAAACATGACAGCTTTTCTATTAAAGTGCTCTGAAGTGAAAAACAGATTACTTAAATTCAGCCAAATGAAGAAAATCACACCGGTTGGACAGTCCTTTAACATAAAATGGGAATTGTGTTCTTTTTCGCTATGAATTGGTGCAGGGATGGCAGTAATGAGTGCACAGCTGTTTACACAGCTGGTGAAGTCAATGAGACATGAAAGGGACTCATTTTGGAAAGTTAAGTTGTCTAAACTTTGGGTTGTTTCCTTCACTGCTATTCTTTCTTTCTTTTTTTCCAAAAAATAAATAGGTGCCTGAAATTTTATACGCTCCATCATAGGGATTTTTTTCTGTTTACTTCCAGAAATGGGCCACCATTTTTGTTACCAGTGAAGGTGATCTTACTTTTTAAGAGATTCTTTTAAATGACTTCATGATTCTATCTAAGTAGTGTTGTGGGTTTGCAGGGAGCAAGGATCCCCTAAAATTCCTGAGTGCCAGGTTCTTCCCCATAATCTCTGAAATTAGTAAATATTGGGTTTGAAGTCAAGCCATCTTCCTCAGGAGATTGGCTTAGATGGGTGCTATCAAAGAACGTGAGAAAGACTCTCCTCCTGCAAAAGAGGGGAGTGGTTGTAGACGGGAGCCGGTCTCTGCCTCCCGCTCACCTGGCTGGCACCACGCCCACGGGCAGGCACCCAACTAGGTGCCTTTGAAGGGGCGTGGACGGCAGCGTAAATCGCTGCTGTGCCAGCCATGCGGCCTCATTCTTCGTCGTCCCGTCGCGAGTCACCCACCCTCCACTCCCTTAGAGCTCAGGGTCTCAGTTTTCTTTTGGCCTTGCTATGGACCTTAGGTTGGTCGCCCTGGTTGTCTGGGGGGGCCTGGTAGGAATTTTTCCATTTGGCATTAGGCTTTGTGATTTTTCACCTACCTCATAGCAATCATCACAACTTTCGTGGTATTGGTGGGTAGGTTAGGCATTGGAATAAAGTGTTGTGGTGTGTGGAAGGGCTAGGTGTGTCCATCGCGTACGCCTTCAGTTTTTCAGTATTCCGTTAAAGAAATCCGGCGGTCGTGTATTCTGTCCGATGCCTGCGTGGCGGGGGGCCATGGTATGACCCTCGGTGACATCAGGGGAGAGCTTATAGTTGGATTAGCATCAACAGGCTCCACCTACTGGTGAATAAACCCCCCTTTCAGGCTCACCCCTCTCCGAGTGGGTGGAGTCAACTGATGTAATCCAATGCCTAAGCCAATACCTTTCACTTGCTGTAATCAATAAAGTTGTGGCCTTTTCTTGCCCATTAACCTTATATCGTGTGTCCATGTGTTTTCATTCCACTATGCGGGGATCGGGTCCTCGAACCACAAGAGTCATTTCCCTAACGAAATGCAAAGCATTCAGCAGCAGACAAGGAGAGTGTGAAGTTCCTCTCTCACTATTAGCAGAAGAAAATACTGTTGTGAGGGGGAGGTTGCCGGGGTAACAGTAGTCATGATGTCACCACAGGGGGAAAAGGGGTGAGGTTTGGGGGGCAGGGGTTTCTTGGAAGGATGAACAGGAAGTGAGCAGAACTCAATGCACTTTGACTGGCAGAGACCAGGGACTGAGAGACCAGGGACCGTGGTTGGCTGCTGCTATGGACCCAAGCTTGCTGAAGCTATGAAAGGAGCAATGAGAGACAATCTTGGGGTTTAATGTTCTGACCCCGCCCCCCTCATTGTTGGATGGCCTGGTGCAAAAGACTCTTCCTAACTTTTTGACATCTGTCTATTAATCAAAAGATCACCTCATCCCATATAGACCCACTCAAACACTGCAATCTGTGAAACTGGCACAAATATTCATTCCACATTTGTAAGGAATCAATCTTTTAGTGTGACCGGCAGCTCCTATACTGTGGAACTCCCTGCCCATTGACATTAGGCAGACGCCTTCGCTGTATTCTTTTCAGTGCCTGCTAAAAACATTTCAGTTTAGGCAAGCCTTCCCAGACAGGTAAAGCTGATATGTGTTTTATTCCATAACTTTAGCTTACGATGTATACTTTTAACTGTGGATTTTCTTCGTTTTGCTTTTAAATTTGATTTTTATTGACAATTTTAATATACATTTTATATCTTTTCTAAACAGCTTAGAGGTTTTATTTACAGCTAAGCAGTATAGGAAGGTTGTTAAATAATAAATAACATAACGTTTTGTAGGGACTTGGGAATTAGGTCTCATACATTGGATGATAAACGAACTCCCGTTGAATTTTTGTACGAAATGTAATTGTTGTGGCTTCCGCACCATGCTAATTTGATTTGTGTGAATCATTTCCTTTAAATTGCTGTTGCTCTCGGAGGTCACAATTAAATTCATCCATATGGATCTACCAGCAAATTGGTTTCACTGAAACATTGCTAAGACTTCTTTGAGACTTATTCTCTCTTCCCCCTTATCCTCTTTGTACAGTTGTTTCAAATATTGCAAACAGCCTTCTTCCACACTCATCTGGTCCTGCTTGTTTTGTAATATCCCCAAAAGGTCTTGCATCACAAAGCTGTCCAGGCAATATTTGAAGATGAATGCAGAATTCATCATGTAGAAAGCTGGCACCGCTTATTTGCAATGTCCAAAACTTACGCGAACGTATCCTTCTTTAAAGTATTACCAGGGAGTTAGAACAGTATCTATACAGAATGCATGTACTCACTACTAAAATTCAGGGTTTCTGTTGTATTCTGAATGTGGAAGGTTGGGCCCAGGCCAGGCTAAGTATTTTCCAACCTTAAGCAATGGGGAAAAAATGAATCTGCCCCTTTCCATATACAGAAACTGACAGGACAGCCAGTTGTATCTTATTTCACTGCCACTACAAAAGCATTCACACAACCATACCTAAGGGCAACAAGCCTGCTCAGGGCAGCTGATGTAGCCAATGCAGCTCTGTTTTCCAAGCAGGGCTGGCCCACCTGTTAGTCAAACAGAGATCTTTGCTCAGGTGGCAGACTGGGAAGTCCAGTAGATTTGCCTGACCAGTCAGCCACCACAGTTTAGCACTAGGAATGCTGCTGCCATTTCATCAAAATCATCAGTGGGACTCTTACATAGTTTTTTTAGTGGTGCTGGGTCACCCACTCCTTGCTATTATAGTCATGCCTTGGTTCTTGAATGTAATCCATTCCGGAAGTCTGTTTGACTTCCGAAAACGTTCAAAAAATAAGGCACAGCTTCCGATTGGCTGCAGGAGCTTCCTGCACTCATTCAGAAGCTGTGGAAGCCATGTCGGGCGTTTGGGTTCCAAAGAACGTTCAAAACCATAACACTTACTTCTGGGTTTTTGGCGTTTGGGATCCAAAATGTACAAGTATCAAGGCATTCGAGAACCAAGGTATGACTGCCTATGTGAGGTGGCTTGACAGAGTGCCTCCCTCACTCTAACATGGTAAATACTGCTTCAAGTGGTAAATAGTTTACTACTATTAAGCTTTAAAGAATCCTTCAGCATCTGGTGTTTCACTACAGCAAGATACTGTCTGGTGTGAAGCCCTGGAGAGCCTCAGCATGCTCAGTGCTGCTGCAGTGACAAAAGCAACGCACAGGGCCAGGTCAGGACATTTTGTTACCTGAGGCAAAGGACACAGTGACACTCTTCCTTTCCACATTCAGAAACTAAATGGACTGGCAGATGAATCTTACTTCAGCACTGATGATCTAACAGTGCTCTGTATTGCATCTGAAGGCAGCCACTCTCAATCCCACCTTGTCTCCCAGTCCTCTGCTGCCTGAAGCAGCTGCCTCATTCTGCCTAATGATAAAGCTGGCCCTGACAAAAAGGAGGATGACAGTGTTCAAGGGCAGCTAGGGGACAGAGGCGGCATCAGGTGTCAGAGTGTGTTGCACCAGCTCAGCCTCTAACACCTCTCCACTTCTCCATGCCCCACTGCATGAGGTAGCTACTGTACTTCATTCTGCCTAATGGCAGGCCAGCTGTGATTATGGGCAGCAAAATGAGCAATCTGACCATTGAGGCTATGATACCTATTTACTATTTAAAACATGGGAAGAGTTGCATCCATATACTCAGAGGAGACCCATTGCAATTAATGGACCTAAGTTAGTTGTGATAATTAATTTCAGTGGGTCTACTCTGAGTAGTCGGAAGCAAATTCCCTACTCAAGGAAACTATTTTTCTTGCAAAGCCTCCGACACCCTACAGAAATAAAATATTGACACTGAAGAAGGAATGTATTTATACATAAGATGAAAGAGGAACAAAACAGCCCTAGAATAGCAAGAACATGTCAAGCTTTTTGCTTGCATTGCTCAGGGGAAGGAATAAACAATGCTATTTAAAGATGAGAGGGTTTGTAAAGTGTAAATGGTAGATAGATCAGAAACAAAGAAGAGATGCCAGCTTGCTGCTGCTTTTGATTAGGGAACTTAAACATTAAGTTTGCCCATTCTTGACAATTAACTCTCTTAATCAGTCCCAGGGAGTAAGAACAATGATAAGGGTGGTGACTTTGCTACTAAAGGCTACTGCTGATGGGGTTCTGGATCCATTGGCTCGGGAAAAAAAGGTGGTATTTCCTATTCTGCTTCTCCAAATCACACATCATCCCATTACCAGGACACAGTTGAGGATTACCAATAAGGCAGATTTTGCAGCCCCTAAAGGCACAAGAGCAGGAGGAGGAGGAGGGAAGGAAGGAGCGATTGCCATTTGCAGCAGGGATGGGCAGGATACAAGCTTGCAGGATCTACTTCATTTTTTTACTAGAACCCCAAGATCTGACACCCACAGCCAAGTGCATAATAGTGGCTGGGGGGGTGGAGCCAATAACCTCCTGCACCACATGAGCCATACACTGGGTTGCCTGCACATACAAGCACATTAACCACATCTGAATTATTAACATCAGATATTCCAACATGTGCAAATGCTATGACTCACCAGCAGAGCTGCACAGAGCCTTGGTCAAAGGCAACCAATTGTGACTCTTATTTTTACAGGAGAGGGGTACCGATGGTGAGAGAGAAGCAATTAGCACAAGACTAGCCATGGAGGAGAATCATTAAAAAAAATTAAAAAGCTATTTATATTGGGCTTTATCTGATATTCTGGGTCTGCTTGTGCAAGAATTCCTGGGCTAGTTGCACAGCAGACTGTGCAATCCATTGCACAGCAAAGTTACCAGCAACTTCTTGCTCACCACTAGACCAAACATTTTACCAGTGGAACAAGTATACTGCTAAGTGAATTTAAACTAGAGATGTACTGGATACAATCCATTGATTTGGAATCAAGAGGGCACATGATGCAATCACCTTGCAGAAATTAAGCTGATCTGGGTGTAGTCAGTACCTGATTGGGAGACAACCTACTGATCTACAAAACCCTTGCTGATCTATTGCAAATCACCCAGCAGAGATCTACCTATCCATCTACCTTTTGCCCATCCTGGATTTGAGGACCTTGAATATCAACTGCCAAATTTAGAACCCAAAGATGTGTAAATCTGTTTCATCCCCCCCCCGTGTCCATTTAGCAGTTGGAACATTCCAATTATAATCTTCCATTGTATTGTCTGTTCTTACAGTTGTATAGGATCAAACTATGGAACATAGGAAGCTGCCTTGTACCAAATCAGACCATTTGTCCTCTTAGGTGAAAGTTGTTTCTTAGTTCTGCTGGATCTCTCAGTGGCATTGATACCATCGACCATAACATCCTTCTGGACCGTCTAGAGGGGCAAGGAGCTGGGGGCGCTGTTATACAGTGGTTCCGCTCCTTCCTCCTGGGCCGTGTCCAGAAAGTGGTGGTGCGGGATGAGTGTTCAGACGCCTGGGCTCTCACTTGTGTGGTGCTTCAGGGTTCCATCCTCTCCCCCATGCTTTTCAACATCTACATGCAGCCGCTGTGAGAGATCATCAGGGCGTTTGGGCTGGGTGTCCATCGATATGTGGATGATATCCAGCTCTACCTCTCTTTTAAATCAGAACCAGTGAAGGCAGTGAATGTCCTGTGTGAGTGTCTGGAAGCGGTTGGAAGATGGATGGAGGCTAACACTGAGGCTGAATCCTTACAAGACAGAAGTACTGTTTTCGGGGGGACAGGGGGCAGGCAGGTGCAGAAGACTCCCTGGTCCTGAATGGGGTAACTGTGCCCCTGAAGGACCAGGTGCACAGCCTGGGAGTCATATTGGACTCACAGCTGTCCATGGAGATGCAGATCAATTCTGTGTCCAGAACAGCTATCTACCAGCTCCATCTGGTATAGTGGTGGCTCTCCAGGATATCATACAATGGTCGTTCATAGCAGGGATTGAACCTGAGACCCTTTTGTGTGCAAAGCATATGTTCTGCCTCTGAGCTAAGACTATGTAGGTCTAGCTGTTATGGTTTCCCCAAAGAGTGGAATGACTGCTTAACCACTTTAACATGCAATTGTATGAATGCCTACTCATGATCAAATGGGACTCATTCCCAGGTAGGTGATATAGGATTGTTCTTTGAGTTCATAGCACGGCTAAGCTTTAAAAGTCTTTGCAGTCTGTCAGACAAACATTACGTTACGTTATTTACATTAGTTGTATGCATAAACCTTGCCACATCTTTGTGCATGCACTCTTACACCCTACAATAATCAAACAAGGGGCACAGAGCCCAGAAAAGCTCCCTGGTGAATCCCTACAACCACTACTCTTCGTTTTGGTACTTTTAAAGGACTACTTTTTTCTGACACCTTTTCAGCCAAGATTACTTATTGAATGAAATTTTAATGGGGACTCCTGGAAGAGCTTTGGTCACTGTATGGACTAACTCCCTCCATCCAAGAGATGTGTGAGATACAGTAAGCCTATCGCTTAAAACCTCAGTAATCTTTAGTCTTTGATTTGATCCTATAAATAATAAAGTGCATGTCCTGAAAAATCAAAAGCTCCGGATCTCCGCTTTCCTTCTTGGAAAACTTGCAGAATTTCTCACTGTCTCAGACAAAATAACTCTGCTGAGGCTACAAGCATGTAAAAGGAGAAATGAACAGAAGACCACTGCCCTCTTCAGTTTACTAGAAAACCATTTGATAACAATTCTGTTGCAAAATACTACTAATCGCATCATTGATCTTGGCTGAGGTTGGTTTGTATAGAACATCTTGACATTCCTCCCACAGATTTGAAAGTGGTACATTCTTCAGAATGATCCCCTTCCATTTTATTGTCAGGCAACAATTGCTTGTGCAGTCTCTCTTTAAATAAGAACAACATTTTTATGTAATTCAGATATTTTCACATCTGCCTTGGCAGTCTCTCATCATAAATTATCGGAACACATGATGAGCAGACACTCAGTTTTTGAAACAGAAATTCTAGCACTTAAATTCATCTCAATAATTCAGTTTTAGTACAGTTGACATATACTTTGGCTGCAGAACCACCAAACCACCACTGTAGTGCACCACACATTCTAATAGTGCCTGGGGGCAAGCGAGTTTAAGTAACAGCAGAGTGTAACATCTGAGAAGATAAATGTCTCAAAGCAAATGAGCATGGCTGATATGTTGCTTGTTGCCTGCTGAATACTTTCCTTTCCATTTCAATACAAAAGTGTAGGCAAACATGGTTGATAAGAAGCTGCCCATGAATACTGCCTGGGTTCTTCCTATGGCTGAGCCAAAATATCCCAGATACAATCAGAGTTCCTCAAAGGGTATCTAATCTGAACTTCTGTCAATGCATAAAATTCATCTGCTGCAGCATCCCTGATAGGTTGCATTCTAACTCTGCTTAGAAACCTCTCATGAAGAAAAAGACCACCACATTCTGGTGGAGGTTTTTCCCCCCACTGTCAAACTGTTTGTGCCAGCATCAGAAAGTTCATCCTAATTGTTCAGTACAAACCCCCTTTCTTGTAACTTTAATCCATTGATTTCAGCTCTACCCTCCACCATCTCCATTTGCTCCACCAACTTGGGCTACTTTAAAAGGAGGATCAGACAAAATCATGGCAGGCAAGACCATCAGGCTCTAGACTGCCTCCGGGATCAAAGGCAGCATGAAAGAAGAGGGAATAAATTTTACTGCTTGCAGTGCGTTAAAAGAAAATATAACGAAAATGATGTACAGATGGTATATATATATAAAACACCAGTAAAACTAGCCAAAATGTACAAAACAAATAATAAATGTTGGAAATGTAAAGAAAAGGAGGGCAATATGTGGTGGGAATGTAAAAAAGTAAGACTTTTCATGATTTACAATGAAATTTTAAAAATGTTGAAATTTACATTTCCAAAAAAAAAACCCCAGAAGCTCTTTTACTTGGTTTGGTAGGTCCAGAAATTCATAAGAATGACAAAAAATTGTTTTTATATGCGACTACTGCAGCTAGTCAAACAACAATAGCAATAGTTACACAAAAATGGCATTATGTCAGACTTCAGTGCAGCAAAGTCATAGTCCTTTCGACATGCTTACACAGGCAAAGAGAGAGAACTCCATCATGTCAGAATTAGGGTCATTGATTTCCCTGCTTGATATTCAGGCTTATATTTCTCTCCTATCCCCATTTCTAAGTACAGTGAAGGTTTTATCTCAGTAGGAGTCTCCACTTTGTACAGATGGTTTTGAGAGCCTGTCACAGAGAAATTAAAATAAAGCTGAAACAACATTATTGTGAGCAAATCAAAGACGGTGCTGAACACACCAAAGGGTTGCAGTTGCTCTCTCAAAGTATCACCATAATGCCATTATTTATAAGCCTATGTGTCTTTAAAGCGCTTGAATTGGCTGTGAAGATATTCTATTAAATCGTATTACATGAACACAGAATAGTTGGCTATAGAGACCACAGGTGAAGTTCTAACTTTGTTTTGAGATTGCACTATACGCAAGGTATAAAAAGAAAGAAAAGCTAATCACGGCTCTTTGCACTGTTAACTTGTTGTTTCCCATTCACGTTCGTCAAGTGATTTTAATTGAGCAAATCATTTTCTTTTAATAACATTTAACAGGCTGTTTCCTTTGCATACTCAACAGACACACAGAGATCCCGTCCCCCCCCCCCCCGGAGTTCATTCACTAAAACAGGGATCTCCACAAGAAGTGCTATTCTTTTGACATTGCTTCTTAATAAATGGATTAAATGAGCCATGAATATTGGCATTTAACCAATAATAAAAACTATCTTTATTTATTTAAAATGTATCAGATTTGCTTCACCTAAAAAGGCTAATTGAAAAGGCTATTCAGGTCAGCTGCCGGTATTAAAGTCGACTGAATCACATTAAATGCTATTTAAAGGATGTGAACGGGCTAAAAGAAAAATTAAACCGGGGCCATTAAAATTTAATTTGACTTAGCAATGCCATTAACATTTTGGTTTTATGCAATGGCAGGCTTTCTAAAAATATGTCTGTATAATTTAGAAGCCTGGAGTTGTCAAGTGGATGGCCCTCGTGTAGGAAAAATGATGATGCGTGACCTTAAAAGAAAAATTATAGAAAGAATCAAAGGTGATAACTTCATTGGCTCCTGTGGGTATTTGACAGCTTGCTCTTATGTGGTATGCAGATGAATGCATTCACATGAACTACTCACAAGGAGAGCTCTCTTTTCTTTTTTTAGACCCATTTCATTCACTCCACTCCATTTCCTGTTATTGCTTTGCCATCCTTGTTTGCATATCATCACCAACACTCTTTGAGACGCCACAGGAGACCACAGAGATGGGCAGTTATGCATTGAAGATAATTGCCAACAAGTGTGTGTCTCACTTGTAAGGGTCACATTAATCGGCAGCCAGTCCCTTGTAGAGCTTTTGAAGATGTCTGGGCAGTAATAAACATCTATCAGCTTGCTTGTGACAAAGAGCATTAAAGAATGCCAGTGAATTATGTTAGCATGCAAGGGACTGCAACTTCTCCAGTATGAAATGGAATAAGCTTCCAGTATGACAGTCACTGAATCCTGTACTAACTGCCTGAAGATGAAAGTGTCACCCTTTAGTGTCATTTATTAATATTATATTTTCATGGTATTTTATTGATTTTGTTATTATTGATGTGCAATTTTATGAAAACCGCTTTGGGTTCTGGTCAACAATAAACAAAGTGGCTTATAAGATTCTGATAAATTTTGAATGCACTTAAATACCTAACAGAAAATACTAGATGCACTAGAGGTTGCAGAGGTATGGTTAACCTCAGTTCCCTGTTCTTCATCGCTCTCCTGTGGGAAATGGAAGCCAAGATCTGACCCAAGAACAAGGATGGAGAAACTGGAGTCCTCCAGATGTTGCTCCCTAGCCAGCTTGGCCAATGGCCATGGATAATAGAAGCTGAAGTCCATTCCCCATCCCAGATTTAGAGGGTTTTCAGAATGAAAGGAGCTCAGCTTTCTTCTCTCTTCCCTTAGAAGACGGTGCTTAACTCTGATCCTGGCTGGTTCCCAGCAGAATCACAGCTTAACTTCCTTCTCTCTACCACTGAAGGACAAGACAGAAGGAAAATAAGCATTACTGAGCAGGAGCTGTAGGGCAGGGTGCAATGCACCTCTCTTACAAGAGAGGTGCCAGGATCAGCCCCCTCCCGAAAAGCTCAGTTCTAGGAAGTTTACTTAGGGTTCATCCAAATTTCTGCTTGTCCTGTGCCTAGAAAACAAAGGTCCAAGGAGTTTTCCCTTTGCCCTGCTCCTGTCCCAGGGAAAACAGACTCTTTAGCCCAGTAATTTGCTGAAAATCTGATTGCTGTTTGCTCCAAATGAGCACCAAAGAGCTGCTTTCTACAGGGGAAAGCAGTGGGACAAGAGGAAGAGCAGATAAGTCCTTGAATGTTTTCAATGAAAGTGCCGGTCAGTACACAGAGTCTCTCTCTCCCTGGAGGATCACACGTATCACACAGCTGTTCTAGACTGAACCCACAATAAACAAATCAAAACAACAACTTACATGGTTAATTGTGTAATGTGTTAAATGCAAAGTGGAAGTAGCCGAGTGAAAACTTCAATGCATGCTTCCAGGATTAAATGTATACACTTTCAACACACATTTTTCTTCCAGAAGTTATCATTCTTTTAGCAGTAATTAACAAGACAGCTCCTGAGTGATGAGCAGCTGTGTGGACCTACATTAGGGTTCAGCATTGCTGAGCAGTACCTGAGACCAACACTCCATCTGTTGCTGCCTGTTCACCTGTCGTCTCTAAGTATTTGAGCAGTAATAGGAGCAAGAAGGAGAAGTATTTCTCCTTCTGGGCCAGGAGAGAGAGGGCAGGTAGTGACCGTAGGAAATAGATGCACCCACTCATGGAGGGAACCTCACTGAGGATATCTTGCTTAAGGGTCTCCCAACATCTGGTGTAGACAATGGTGCTAGGATAGGATTTTCTTTTTCCTTAGATAAACACACACACATACTGCATTTTGGTTGTCTTGGGACACATCTTCCTGGGGCCACCTTCTGTTCCTAGAATTGGAGGTGTATTTCAGCACCAGTATGCAGGCAACGCCACAAAGGCCAATGATGCACTAGGTCAATGATGTCAACTCTCAAACAGGCAGCGGCTCAAGAATGAATTATGAGACAAGCTCAAAAGAGACAGAGCCTAGGATTTTGCCGATCAGAAGGTCAGCGGTTCAAATCCCCGCGACGGGGTGAGCTCCCATTGCTCGGTCCCTGCTCCTGCCAACCTAGCAGTTCGAAAGCACGTCAAAGTGCAAGTAGATAAATAGGTACCACTTCAGCGGAAAGGTAAACGGCATTTCCGTGCACTGCTCTGCTTCATCAGAAGCGGCTTAGTCATGCTGGCCACATGACCCAGAAGCTGTACGCCGGCTCCCTTGGCCAATAAAGCGAGATGAGCACCACAACCCCAGAGTCGGCCACGACTGGACCTAATGGTCAGGGGTCCCTTTACCTTTACCTATGCAGGCAACACCACAAAGGCAGCATAGGTAATGTGCATCGTGGTGTTTGCACTAGGTCAATGATGTCAACTCTCAAACAGGCAGCGGCTCAAGAACACAGAGCGCATGTGATTTAGGTGGTCTGGAAGCACCAAATTAGCACATGCCCTTGTCTTGTGCACATGTCTCTTTTGAGCTTGTCTCATCATTCAGAGTTCGTCTGATGCTGCTCATATAGCTCACTGCATAACATGTCACTCAATTCTCTCGTAGTAAATTTTTGAAGACGCACCAGATCAGCAAGTTCTATTAAATGCATCTGCAAAGAACTCTCTAGACTGAGACTGAATGTATTTTTGGTGGGTTATATGATGGAATGGATTGGTATGGTCCCTGGGGGGAATCCCTGATGTGCGGTGGCGTAGTTTACCAGAGGCAGAACTGAGGGCATGGAACATGTCCAAAGGCTCTTCTTAGCCTCTGTCCTTGACAAAACAGCCAAATCCCACTAGGATTTGTTTAAGTTAGAGAATGTACAAACCAACTGATTGTCTCAAGCATCCATGCAGCAAAATTACCACAATGCTCCCTTAAAGTAGATTTGTTCCCACCAAAAAAACCGGGAAATAACAGCTTGATAACACAGTTGTCATCCCCAGAACTGCACAGTGAAGAAATCTACAAAAATTACTGTCATTTGCACTTGAGCATCTCAGTGCAAATTCTCTTTTCCTTTATTACAGCTAATGTTTCAGACAAAGGAAAAGGCGTAGAGAAATCACAGTTAGGTACAAAGTGGCAACATCGTTTACTGTGTTAACATCCAAGTACCATGCAGACTTACCTCCCTGACTGAGATGGTTTTCAGCCAACGATTTACTTTAGATCTATACTATTCTGGCTGAGTGATATATGGCAGGCGGTACTCCTTTAATTCTAAAGCAGCCTTTTCCAACACAGAGTCCTTCAGATAGTTTGGACTACAATTCCCATCAGCCCATATCACCAATAGCCAGGAATGATGGGAATTGGGAGTTCGAAACACCAGGAGAGCACCAAGTTGAGAAAGTCCTAGGCTTTGCCTTTGTTCTAAATTAGCCTTGAAAGAGAAGGGATGCCTTAATATTGTTTTAAGAGTGAGAAATAAACAAAACTTCCTTAGTGACAGGTTTAAAGTCTTACACTTCTTGTTTGGTATAAGGTGGTACCTACCTATTATTCTACAGCAGCAGTACATAATATGTGGCAGTCCACACTGATAACTCATAAAATCATGTGCTGATTCTTAACAAAATGTGTCTACTGATCTGCTTTGTTCAACAGCTTTAATAAATAAACAATAAAATGCATTCCCATTGACGGTGTGGGTGGAAAAACAGGAGATATATTTAGTCTTTTATCACAGCTGTTCTAAATTTACACAAGACTTTCTGCTTTGCCATTTGTTTTTCAAAAATCACCCAGATACAAGTGTGATTGCTGAAAGGCATTTTTATCATCTCCCAGCCTGGTACACCAGACACACACAAGCTAAAAGTTGCAAATCACAAGAGGGGGGGGAAAGAACATTTGAAATTCAGCTGGGTTTTTATTTCCACTACACATGCACAAGTAAAAGTACAACTTTCATGTAGGCTAATCCCAACCACATTTACTCATAAGTAGGGCAGGGGGAGATTAGATTCAGTTTGCATTGAAAGGCAAACCAGCCTAATTCGTACTTTTTGAAACAATAAGCAAAGCAAAGCACAGTCAGCCTTCAAAATTTGTGCTCCCGTTGATTTTGCAATGCAGTTCTCCAGTCAAATAATGTGTACAAAAGTGCATATACTGGGGCAAATATTGCACAAAAATGCATATGTTAGTGAAATTCATTTACACAAATACATCGTAATAAGGGAAACTGCTTTGAAAAAAAAGTGTATTATTAGGCAAAATGCCATGAAACATATGTACGTTAGGAGAGATTCACACTGAAATACTAATGAATATTCATGACGGTGTTTTTTTTTTTTAAATCACAAGCTGGTATGGAAATGTGGACTGGAAAAATAAGAAACAACAATGACATATTTGTCCACGTCTACTCAGAAGTAAGAGGGACGCGGGTGGCTCTGTGGTCTAAACCACAGGGCCCAGGGCTTGCTGATCGGAAGGTCGCGGTTCGAATCCCCACGACAGGGTGAGCTCCCGTTGCTCGGTCCCTGCTCCAGCCCACCTAGCAGTTCAAAAGCATGTCAAAGCGCAAGTAGATAAATAGGTACCACTCCAGCGGGAAGGTAAACGGCATTTCCGTGCGCTGCTCTGGTTTGCTAGAAGCGGTTTAGTCATGCTGGCCACATGACCCGGACGCTGTATGCTGGCTCCCTCGGCCGATAAAGCGAGATGAGCGCTGCAACCCCAGAGTCGGCCACAACTGGACCTAATGTTCAGGGGTCCCTTTACCTTTACCTTTACTCAGAAGTAAAGTCCACTGACTTCAGTAGTGATTAGTTCTAGATAAGTGATTTCAGAATTATGGCCCAAGTCTGAAATCGTAAGCATGCATTCTGGGGAGTAAGTTCCAATGACTTCAGCTGAAAGATTAATACTTCACCTGAGAATTGTGAAGTGGTGCATTATTCACATAGCTTTCTACAGGAGGACTCTCCTGTATGTGAGTGTCTGAGGGCCCTGCTCCTTCCTGCCACTCACCATCTGGCCTGGGGTGGGGCCTGAAGCCTCACAGGGACTGCTGGACTCTGCTGCCCAGGAGGACTCTCCTGTATGTGAGTGTCTGAGGGCCCTGCTCCTTCTTGCCACTCACCATCTGGCCTGGGGCGGGGCCTGAAGCCTCATAAAGGACTGCTGGACTCTGCTGCCCAGGAGGACTCTCCTGTATGTGAGTGTCTGAGGGCCCTGCTCCTTCCTGCCACTCACCATCTGGCCTGGGGTGGGGCCTGAAGCCTCACAGGGACTGCTGGACTCTGCTGCCCAGGAGGACTCTCCTGTATGTGAGTGTCTGAGGGCCCTGCTCCTTCCTGCCACTCACCATCTGGCCTGGGGCGGGGCCTGAAGCCTCATAAAGGACTGCTGGACTCTGCTGCCCAGGAGGACTCTCCTGTATGTGAGTGTCTGAGGGCCCTGCTCCTTCCTGCCACTCACCATCTGGCCTGGGGTGGGGCCTGAAGCCTCACAGGGACTGCTGGACTCTGCTGCCCAGGAGGACTCTCCTGTATGTGAGTGTCTGAGGGCCCTGCTCCTTCCTGCCACTCACCATCTGGCCTGGGGTGGGGCCTGAAGCCTTATAAAGGACTGCTGGACTCTGCTGCCCAGGAGGACTCTCCTGTATGTGAGTGTCTGAGGGCCCTGCTCCTTCCTGCCACTTACCACCTGGCCCAGGGCAGGGCCTGACGGGCCTCACTAGGACAGTTGCTGTTACTGCTGGAGGGGTGCAGAGTGCTTTGAAAATGTTTTAAAATTTTTATTTTGAATTTTTTGTATGTGGGGTGGGGTGGGGTGGGGTGGATGTTTATTGGGCCTGGGAATTTGTTTGATTTTATGTTTTTGTAATTTTTATAATTTCTATTGTTTTTTGTTTGTATTGTTTTATTTGTGTTGTTTTTTTTTTTTTGTTGTTTTTTAAAGGGGTTATTTTGTTCTTAAGGGGAGGGGTCAGGGCTGCCAGGGAATGGGCCCCAGCCCACAAAATGGCTGGGATATGTTTCACGGGGGGGAATGCACTGGGACAACCGATCTCAGTGATCACGGGTAGGAGGAGGAGTTACGCTAAGACCAGACCATGTCATTACAGAGGAGGCAGGTTTAGTCGTTGTCTGAGGACTATCCCTGCCTCCGGGTCTGGCCCTGACCGGATGAATACTAGAATCAGCAAGGGATACCCACGTGACCTGAAAGTGTTGCTGTGCAATGCCAGGTCAATGATTCATAAAACCACTGCCATCCATGACTTGATCATGGATGGAGGACTTGACCTGGCATGTGTAACAGAGACTTGGTTGGATGAAGCAGATGGGCCTGTCCTTGCCGCTGCTTGTCCACCAGGTTTCTCTTACGCACAGCAACCCAGGTCATGTGGGCGGGGAGGGGGGGTTGCAGTGATTTTTAGGAAGTCATTAGTTTGCACCAGGCGTCCTATTGGGAAGACCCAGTTTTCTGAGTGCATGTTCTGGAAGTTGGGCAATAGGGGCAGTAAAGGATTCCTTTTGGTGTACCGACCTCCCCGCTGCACCAAGGATTCCCTGCCCGAGCTGCTTCAGGTCGTGGCGGATGTTCTCCTGGAGACACCTAGCTTGGTCGTCCTAGGGGATTTTAACATCCATGCCGACACGACCTTACAAGGGGCCGCTCGGGACTTCGTGGAAAGCATGGCCTCCATGGGGCTGTCCCTGAATAAGTCTGGCCCAACCCATAGCCGCGGACATGCCTTGGACCTGGTGTTTACCTCTACGGATGTTGGTGATCTGACACTAAGTAAAAGTGAAACGAAAGAAGTGCCATGGTCAGACCACTTCCTGGTGCAACTGGACTTCTCTGCGACCCATCCCCTCTGCAGGGAGGTGGGACCGATTCGGATGGTCCGCCCCCGCCACTTAATGGATCCAAATGGTTTCCAGAGAGTGGTAGGGGATGCTTTATCCCATGTTGATGGCCTTTCAGTCGATTCCCTGGTGGCCCGCTGGAATGTGGAGTTAACCAGGGCTATTGACTGTTTGGCTCCGAAGCGCCCTCTCCGATTGCATGGTTTTCCACGGATCTGAGGGCAATGAAACAATCGTTGAGACGGCTAGAGCGCCGGTGGCGGATAACCCATTCTGAATCTGACCGGACACAGGTTAGAGCTCAACGTCGAGCCTACCAAGTGGCGATAGCGACGGCGAAGAAGACTTTCTTCACTGCCTCTATTGCATCTGCAGAAAACAGCAGCAGGAGACTCTTTCAGGTGGTTCACAATTTAGCGGAACCACCTGTAACATCGGGGCCCAGTACGGGCCACATGTTCTCCTGCAATGATTTTGCAAATTTTTTTGCAGATAAAATCGCTCAGATTCGGGAAGAAGTAGACTCCACCGTGGGAGCAGGGCCGGGGCGGGAGAGTGCTAGAGTCCTGTCTGGTCAAGTTGTGTGGGATCAATTCCAATCTGTTACCTCCGAGGATGTGGACAGGCTGCTTGGACAAGTGAAGCCAACCACCTGTCTCCTGGATCCTTGCCCATCCTGGCTTATAAAAGCTAGCCGGGAAGGACTGGGCGATGGGCTTCGTGGGGTGGTGAATGCTTCCCTCCGTGAGGGAGCCTTCCCAGACCCGCTGAAAGAGGCGGTTATTAAACCGCTTCTTAAAAAACCATCTCTAGATGCGGCCACGATGGCCAATTATCGCCCAGTCTCAAACCTTCCATTCTTGGGCAAGGTGATTGAGCGAGTGGTTGCTGAACAACTCCAGGCACGCCTGGAAGAAGCGGACCATTTGGATCCCTTCCAGTCGGGATTCAGGCCTCATCATGGGACTGAAACTGCCTTGGTCGCACTGGTTGATGATCTCCGGCGGGCTAGGGACAAAGGTGAGAGCTGTTTCCTAGTTCTGCTGGATCTCTCAGCGGCGTTTGATACCATCGACCATGACATCCTTCTGGACCGTCTTGAGGGGCTGGGAGCTGGGGGCACTGTCATACAGTGGTTCCGCTCCTTCCTCCTGGGCCGTGTTCAGAAAGTGGTGGTGGGGGATGAGTGTTCAGACCCCTGGGCTCTCACTTGTGGGGTGCCTCAGGGTTCTGTCCTCTCCCCCATGCTTTTCAACATCTACATGCAGCCGCTGGGAGGGATCATCAGGAGGTTTGGGCTGGGTGTTCATCAGTATGCAGATGATACCCAGCTCTACCTCTCTTTTAAATCAGAACCAGGGAAGGCGGTAAAGGTCCTGTGTGAGTGTCTGGAAGCGGTTGGAGGATGGATGGCGGCTAACAGATTGAGGTTGAATCCTGACAAGACAGAAGTACTGTTTTTGGGGGACAGGAGGCGGGCAGGTGTGGAGGATTCCCTGGTCCTGAATGGGGTAACTGTGCCCCTGAAGGACCAGGTGCGCAGCCTGGGAGTCATTTTGGACTCACAGCTGTCCATGGAGGCACAGGTCAAATCTGTATCCAGGGCAGCTGTTTACCAGCTCCATCTGGTACGTAGGCTGAGACCCTATCTGCCTGCAGACTGTCTCGCCAGAGTGGTACATGCTCTGGTTATCTCCCGCTTGGACTACTGCAATGCGCTCTACGTGGGGCTACCTTTGAAGGTGACCCGGAAACTACAACTAATCCAGAATGCGGCAGCTAGACTGGTGACTGGGAGCGGCCGCCGAGACCATATAACACCGGTCTTGAAAGACCTACATTGGCTCCCAGTACGTTTCCGAGCACAATTCAAAGTGTTGGTGCCGACCTTTAAAGCCCTAAATGGCCTCGGTCCAGTATATCTGAAGGAGCGTCTCCTCCCCCATCGGTCTGCCCGGACACTGAGGTCCAGCTCCGAGGGCCTTCTGGCGGTTCCCTCACTGCGAGAGGCCAAGTTGCAGGGAACCAGGCAGAGGGCCTTCTCGGTGGTGGCGCCCGCCCTGTGGAATGCCCTCCCATCGGATGTCAAGGCGATGGACAACTACCTGACATTCAGAAAACATCTGAAGGCAGCCCTGTTCAGGGAAGTTTTTAATATGTGACATTTTAGTGTATTTTTCATCTCGGTTGGAAGCCGCCCAGAGTGGCTGGGGAAACCCAGCCAGATGGGCGGGGTACAAATAATAAATTATTATTATTATTATTATTATTATAGATTCAGATTTACTTTGAACCTGCTTGCTTTCTGTACTTGACTTAGGCTGCAATGCACAAACCAATTAAGGCATTATATTTCAATGTAAATCTATTTTGGTGTTATTTACTGTCCATAGATTTGTGTTTCATATCTGCTTGCCATATTTTATTTGTTATGAATAAGAGCTAACCTGTGGCTGACATAAGCTGCATTTCACTTCAGGTCAGTGAATAACCAGCTTGTTTTGTATGTAGGCATTTAAGAAAGTAGAAATGATTGGTTTGGTTAGAAATTGCCTCTGCTGAAAAGTTTTGTGGCTTCTGAACTGAGCAGTGTGGCCTGATAGCTGACTCATGTGAAAAGATGTAAAAAAAAAAATGTGTCAGATTACTGTCAATAACCCATTTCCCTCCTTTTTTAAAAGGCAGTGACCTTTGATTGAAGAACTAGCCATGTTTTATCTTATCACCTGAAGTCTCTGCCTCTCTGGAGTGACCTTTCATGTGAAGGAAATGTTGGCCAGAAAAGGAACCATACTTCAGCACTACTTAGGGACAATTAACATGACACTTTTGGAATAGTATAGCATGGAAAGTAGTTGAATGTTAAAATCAGTGCTGAAATTATTGCTGGATTTCTTCACCACAAACAAGATGACAGGTCAGTACCACCATGGAACAACTGGCAAAACATTAATTTCCATCTCTGACAAACACTTAGCTAAAACTCAGCTCTTTGCAAAGCAGAGATATACAGTTAAATCTCAAGATATAAAAATGCAACACATGGGCTGAACAGATTGCAGAGAACTATCTTAGCTTCTGCTGTCATGTTTTGTTGATGTGGCATGTGTGAGAACCTTGGGGAAGAAAGTTGGATGAGTAATATATGCTTCACTTTCATATAAATGTACTTCAAAAGGTACAAAACAGAAAAACAAACAGCAATCACGTCTTCACTGTGCTGATAAGACAGCAGATTTACAGAAAACACGCCCCTCTTTCTAATACAACTAGGAAACAATGATCCACCCATTAACAAACTGTCTTGGGCTTCAGATCAATTTTCCTGAAGTTTAATACTTTTGGGATTATCAGGCTACTAAGTAGTGTCTGTATTCCCTTGTCAAAAAAGCAATATAGGGGAGAAATCATTTAAATAACAGAGAAGCAATCCTAGGAATCACGCACATGTCTGAATAAAATATAACATTGCAGCAATAGACATATCTGTCTCAAAGAGGTCACTCCAGCCTTCAGAGCTGCTTCGAGAGTGTTGCCCTCAATCTGTCCTGCCTCTGAGACAGGTGTACGTGTTGCTTCTATACACTGCTAGGTATTTAGATTGAGGGCCAAAATAGACGTGATAGCTTCCTGCTGCTTGCCACAAAAGGGTTGGTTGAATCTATGTGAGCTTTCTAAGTGAACACGTGCAAAAACTCAACTGCCCTTTTGCAGAGTCCTTGTCCCCATCCCTCAACCTCCGCTGAGTCTTCCCCTCCCCATCCCCACAGTGATATAGCTACATGCGTACAGAGGATGAGAATTCTTTCCAGGAGGCAGTTGGAATCGGGGTGGTGATGGGTCCCCAAAACACAAATGCAACACCCTATGGGCAGTAGGGGCAGTAGACACCTGGGCCATGGAAGCTTTTAATGACCTGGTTTTTGGAGCAGGGAAAGCTTTCTTGAGGCCTTGGAGGATGGACCATATGTGAGATTGGTCCCAAGAGAGCTTTACCCCCCATGTCACCCTTTGGGACATGGTGTCCCACAAATCAAAGGTGGCCAAAAGGCCCATGGTTCATTATACATACCTTCTGAAACCACCAGTCAAAGTTACCAAAGCGCTGGGGGAAAATCTCTGCACAGACTCCTTAACAATTAGGCTTGCTGCATCTGCCTCTGCCTTAGATACACAGCTAACAAGGTCTTCATAATGCAGGAATCCTGAAAAGCAATTTAAGTTTGGTATAATGAGCATAGTCTAGTGGACAACATATTAAGCTTGAAAATCTAGGAGGCCTAAGTTCAAGTCCCAGATGAAGCAGGGACTAATTGGATTTTGCTCAACTCACTGTCAGTCTTTGCTTGCCATCTAAGCTAAAAATTAGCTACCTCGTAGGCTTGGAATAATGATCATAATATATTATGGAAATGTACCAAGGCCAATAAATAACTTTCACTAACAGTTCACTCACCATTGTTGTTTTCTAACCAAAAGCTGGCTGATATTCCATGAATGTAAATATGTGTGTCAAATTTCCTGCATAGTAGTGATATCATTGCAAGAAATTTCCCCTAAGCGACAGGAGTCAGTGAGATTTTGATCCTATGCTAAATGAGTGGCATTTTCCAACTAAATACAGACATTTTACCAGGAAAAAATATATATTTTTAAATAGAATGCAGGGGAAAGGAAATATCCAAGATTTTGTTTTATTTTAAAGGAAACTATTTATTTTCTTATGTGACAATTCTGCGTGTCCTCTGTTTCAAAATAAAAGCTCCATTAAACATCACTGGAAGATACACAAGCTCCACAGGGTCAATCATTTTACAATATTTTAATCTGCCTATCCCAGAAGGTTTCCTCATTCAGGAGGCTCAGATCCAAATACACAAATCTGCCGTGATGTTAAGATCTGCCGTGCAGCCTTTCTACAAGTCCCTGCTTCCTATATTGAATGGGTGGGTAGAGTTTTCTCTAGTGATCTTTGTCTTTGGAAAGTTTCACCAAAAAAAGACTTGTTTAGCACTGACGTTACTATTCTTTGGGTGCCAGTGTGTTAGTTTGTTTCCAGATACAGTGGTACCTCGGGTTATATACGCTTCAGGTTACATACACTTCAGGTTACAGACTCCACTAACCCAGAAATAGTGTTTCAGGTTAAGAACTTTGCTTCGGGATAAGAACAGAAATTTGGGCTCCGGTGGTGCGGCAGCAGCAGGAGGCCCTATTAGCTAAAGTGGTGCTTCAAGTTAAGAACAGTTTCAGGTTAAGAAGAGACCTCCGGAACGAGGTACCACTGTACAATGGATTCAATGATGCTTGCTTTGGTATGCAAGCATGCATAGGACTGCACTGTTAAGAGTGATGCCTGGTTTTATTCAGGTTTTGTCCTTTTCCAGAGTTCTATCTGATTATTTTTGATTGGCTACTTTATACTGTTGGGGAAACTCAGCCAGATGGGCGGGGTATAAATAAATTATTATTATTATTATTATTATTATTATTATTATTATTATTATTATTATTATGCAACCTGCTCCATGAGGTTTCCTCCCATCCACACAAAAAGAGGATGTAAAAATATAGGTAATGATGTCGACTACAATAAGACCATCCTTGTTTTCAAAACAGAAAAGTGAAATCTTGAAGAACGAGATTTTTCCAGTTAAGGGGGAAATGTGGCTATCTGTACCTATTGTACTACAAGTGAGATGGGGGCAGCGTAGGAATAAGTATCTGAAAGGAAATGGATGGGTAGCTCTGGTTAAGGAACTTGCACTTGGCACTCTCATGAGATCCATGGTTCAGATAATGCTCTAGGAGTCTTGCAACACTGAAAACACAAAGCAGGACTACAGAGTTTATGTAAAGGTGAAAGGTAAAGGACCCCTAGATGGTTACCATAAGTCCACTCAAAGGCAACTATGGGGTTGCAGTGCTCATCTCACTTTCAGGCCAGCATTTGTCCATAGACAGCTTTCCAGGTCATGTGCCCAGCATGACTAAACTGCTTCTGGTGCAATGGAACACCATAATAGAAACCAGACTGCATGGAAATGCAGTTTACCTTCCTGCCACAGCGGTACCTATTTATCTACTTGCACTGGCGTGCTTTCGAACTGCTAGCTTGGCAGGAGCTGGGATAGAGCAATAGGAGCTCACCCCATCATGCGGATTCGAACCACTGACCTTCCGATTGGCAAGCCCAAGAGGCTCAATGGTTTAGAAGACCACAGAGCTGCCTGCGACATTTGAGAGCAGGGAGCCTTGGGGGGCAGAACACACAGGGGAAGATAGGGGCTGAAATTGTTCAGTGATTACCGTAGTTTTCATACAGAATAAACTCAATCCAAAAATTGCTTCTTTTTGAAACCAAAGGGCCACTGAAACAGAAGGCCTCAAATAATAAGTCTATATTGTTGTACATATTATGTAAAAAGTATACGTTTTTGGATATTTTATGCAAAATGAGAGGTAACCCACTGAGATGGTCAAACAGTTTTGAGTATGAAGTTTCATTTATAATTCTTCCTGAAAACTGAACCGACAGATATTGTAAAATTCCAGAGGCTAGGCCTTTGGCATAAATTCATCTAGAACTCTATTTTCTAGTTCATGGTTGGCATTGAAGGACTGATGGTTAGGTTTTGATTTTGCTGAAGAAAAAAGTGAACATTTAAGTAAGATGGAAGGGAAGAAGAGAAGATTATCATCGAGACAAATAAAACAAATAAATGGCACATTCTCTCTGAGCACTGAGCTACCAAAGAAACAGAATTTGACTTATTTATAGCATAAAATCCAATTTATGTGATTCTTGTGCAGTTATTTTGTGGCTTAGAACAGTATTTGTTGGCAATACTAATTTATTTCATTTTAACAAGAGAATGCTTCCTATCAAGAGAATGTTTATTGAGATAAAATATGAAACATCTCATTTTCCAACCTAAAACCAATCAGGAGAGTTTTCTTTATATTACCTAGGATGATTGACCTTGTAATTTATCATGGGAAATAGAGATCTTCAAAACAAGCATGTTCTGGTAAAAAAATATTCAGCTTTATCACATATTCTGTGAATAGCCAATAAATATGTAAGACATATGTGGATGAAATAGATCATATTTTTACACTCATCAGTAATAGCTATTCTGATTCATGCTGCTTTCAAAACTTAACCTAGATTCCATGGTAACAGGATATTACCTGCTCTTTGCATTCTTGTCAGTTTTAAATTCTTGTCGCATTTTACTTCTTCCAGTGTCCGGAAACCCATCCTGTACCACTTCTCAGATGTCTTCAGTCCCACTCCAAAAACAGAAGTGAAGAGCTACATGGAATGGAATGATGCTCAGTTTAATGAGCTGGGGAGCTTTGGGATAGCTGTGGACAACAATGCTTCCATGTTTCCCTCTTTGGCATTTTAGCACAAAGGAAAGAGTCTCAACCCCATTGCCCCAACTCCATTGCAAATGATGACCACAGAGTTCATGTCTGGTAGGATTCCATGAATTATGAAGATGACAAACACTCTTAATGCTGTTGTACGCAGATCTTCAGATTTTCCAGCGTCAAACCTTTCTGCCACTCTTGGGACAGGATTCTCCTAATACACCTCGCCAATGGAAGCCCTGCCGAGGCAATTTTTCCCCTCTCCTCTCCCATGTGCCCCCTTCCCTGCACTTTGACATTGGCTCAAGGGTGTTGGAAAAGCCCCCAGAACAGCACATGGGGGGGAGAGGAAAAGGAGTATTGTCCTATCTGGCAAGCTACAATGCTTGCTCAGACAGAACATTGGGAAGGGTTTGGTGTTTAGACAGTATCATCAAGATATGCAAGTGGCCTTGGCCCAGTATACCTGAAGGAGCATCTCCACCCCCATTGTTCTGCCCGGACACTTAGGTCCAGCACCGAGGGCCTTCTGGTGGTTCCCTCACTGTGAGAAGTGAAGCTACAGGGAACCAGGCAGAGGGCCTTCTCAGTAGTGGCACATGCCCTGTGGAATGCCCTCCCATCAGATGTCAAGGAAATAAACAACTATCTGACTTTTAGAAGACATCTGAAGGCAGCCCTGTTTAGGAAAGCTTTTGATATTTGATGAATTGTTGTATTTTAATATTTTGTTGGAAGCCGCCCAGAGTAGCTTGGGAAACCCAGCCAGATGGGCGGGGTATAAATATTAATATTATTATTATTAATTTCATTTAATAAAATGTATTAAAATAAATTATCTTCAGCTTTATGAAATGGCCATTTGGTTTTTCTTCTTTAGGGATAGCAATAACAAAGACCTAATATTGATGATATATTGGATGTTGAATCAGACTGTGGGTGTGGCAGGAAAGGCCTACATTGTGGGTTGCCCCAAGCTAGTCTTCTTTCCTGCGCATGCTGAGAAGGTGAACTGGGAGATAAATCTCTCGTGTCACCAGTTTTCAGAGTCTTCAGGTGTCTCACCTGCTTTTTCACCATGTAAGCTGCTTCCAATAAAGTTGTGGCCTGTTTAACCAAGACATGTGTCCATCATCATCCTTCTCCTTTCTCTTTCTCTCTCTTTTCCTTCTGGTGTGGTGTTCTATACAGTGGTACCTCAGGTTAAGAACCTAATTCATTCTGGAGGTCCGTTCTTAACCTGAAACTGTTCTTAAGCTGAGGTACCACTTTAGCTAATGGGCCCTCCCACTGCCACCGCGCCACCGCCGCATGATTTCTGTTCTCATCCTGAAGCAAAGTTCTTAACCCAAGGTACGATTTCTGGGTTAGCAGAGTCTGTAACCTGAAGTGTCTGTAACCTGAAGTGTCTGTAACCCAAGGTACCACTGTACATAGCATGCTGAGTGTTAAAGTTTAGGCTTATTATAAGGTATTGTAAGTTTAAGTTAAGTATGCTGCAACTGGATTTCTTATGGACAGTGCCAATCCTGAAGGTATTGAATTTGTGACCATTATGCTCATTTGTCTTCAGTAGCAGTAAAGCTCTGCTGGATGAAATATAATTGCCTCTGGTCTAATTTTTGGGAATCCTGCAACATGTTTAAGTTTTTACTCTGCTAACTATACAGTGGAATCTACTCTGGATCAATATTGAGTAGAATTCCATGACAGTTCTGGGCACAACAAAGCACTAGTAAACGGAACTGGACCAAATGTATTTACTTCAGGACTGTCTGCTGTGCAAAGTGACTTATAAATTAAATAAACAAAACTCACTAACTTATGTACGAGAACTTCAAGTCTTGTACTGAGCGGAAGGGTTGAACTAGTTAGCCACAAAAGTTTTACCAACTCTATGATTCTATCAGATATTCAAGAAACATCATATTCAGATCAGATATTCTGGCTAGGTAGCCAGAAATAGGCACTACCTACTGGGAGCTTCTCCTGCGCAAGTCTTACAGAAATGAACAGGACTTATTCAATAGCACATCCATGCCCTTGTCTGAGTCTTATTCCTTCCATTCTCTGAAGGTTTTACAGGAGAAAAGTCCTGGTGGATTATTCCAAATAATGCGTTTGACTAATTGACAATTGCTATAGTAATATTTTTATAGGAAAAGTGAAGTGCAGCAAACATTTCCAGATATGAATCCTACATGAACAATGCACTTCTATATATATTTTATCAATGTGGTGTTTCCTCAATGCTTCACAGCCATTCATTTGATTTGAGAACTGTCTGTAAAGTCCCATTATAATTCTCTTCCTAGTGAGTGCAGTCTTTGAAACATGGACCATGCTAATTTTATCTTGTCTTTCTAATGAGACTATTTTTTTAAGCAATTATGATAAAGAAGCGAAGGGGATGGAAATCCTGGACAATTTAAAATACATATTACTCGACATTTAAGATATAAAGAGTGAAATTACCTACTCTTTGTAGACAGCTTTCTGTTTATAAGGAAGAGTAATTGTATTTTGTAATCTCATTTTTCAAAAATTATTTAGATTCTTATCTATTAATTTTTAGTACTTTGTTTGCTTAGCAGTGTTTTAATGGGATCTAGAGGATTCAAATAAGTTGTATTAGTTCTTGTTTAAAGATTAGAATGGTTTTCTTTTTTATATAAAAAATGGGCTATCAATGATAGTAAAAGGAAACAAAATTAAAAACTTTTCTTCCTCTAAAGAATATTGTCTCTTTTAAAACTGTGAGTCAAGTTAGATTCACTGATAACTGTCTTTCTGTTAGTGAGTAGCTTGACCTGCACCTACGCTTCAGGACAAAGAAATTTCCTTTGAAATTAGTCTCAAAGGAGCCAACTAAACTTACTCACAAGTAAAAATGAATCCTGATGACTTGTGCTTCTGCTTTCTGCACCTTCAGTAAGATGGGATGGAGAAACTTGCACATCTCCCCAAAACCTGATGTTCAGATTAGTATGAATTTTGTACATCTTATCACAAATTTGTAAATTTCCATTGTGCCATCCTTGGGTCCAGTCAGCCTTTAGCTCCTGGAGGCAGGCCAGAGTGAAGACTTCTCCACTCAGGTCCACCACCCAGGCTCCACTCCCACCCTCAGCTTGCCCCTGATTGGGAAAATTCCAACATCAGGATGGCAGCCAGCCGGGGAGGCGTTCCAATGGCAGGCCACCATGGTGAAGTCAATTTGACCATCAGCTGTGTGAGGGGCTGCCGTGCTGGGCTGCAACCACCGCCTACCTTCCAGACCAGGTAAGAGGCCATTACCAGAAGAACAAAAATCAGAAGTCAATTATGAACAAACACCTGTACAAATTCATTTACAAGAACAAGCAGGCTGAAATACCATTCAGCACCTGCTTGTGCCTAGGACAGAGAACTCCAGGGGCCATAGAGGAGTTCACAAAACAAAATTCAGCAAAGGAGACGAGGAGACACTGGAGTGTAGGGCATGTGCTGTATAAAAGTGAAAGCACCCTTCTTCCCAAAAGCATCCAAAGCAAGATTACTCATTCTTTGGAAAGTATCCACAGTGACATTTGTGAACCCAAGAGGACTCACATGCCAAGTGGGAGCAAATACCTGGTGACCTTCATGGAAGACTATTCCAGGCACACTGTCATGTCTCTCGTGAAGCAGAAAAACGAGATGCTTGAAAAATTATCAGAGCTTATGGCAGCACCCAGAAACAAGTTTCAATGGAAGCTGCAAATACTCTGCACAGGCAATAGGAGGAATACAAAGGAAAGGAAGTGAAAGCCTATCAACAGGAACAGGATACGAAACACTAGAGAACCATGCCATGGCCTTCTGCTGGATTTGGAATTGCAAGGGGTGATACTTTTTCCTCCTGTCAGGCAGCAAAATGTATTGGACTGGCCCTGCAAAACTAGCATGGCAATGGGTGCCTGGTGTTCAACTGGAACAGCCAAAGGTTTTGCCAAGAGAGGGAAAATGTTGAAATTTCATCCTGCAAAGTAATCTCTTTTGTTTTCCATATCATTTTTATTAATTTTCCAACACAATTATACATTTTTCTCCATATTTTAACAATTTAAACTTTTTGACTTCCTCCCGCTTCTCTGGTAATCATCCATATTTACTCTTCAATTACGCATTCCCTTCGTTGCAAAGTAATCTCAAATCTGCCCAACAATGAGGCCAGGAAGCAGAAAGAGTCAACAGCAGGAGAGAACCAAAACCTTCACAATGATAAGACATAGATGCTCACCCTGTTGCTACCTGGACGGAAAACTACAGGATGTAAATGGACATTTAAAATAATATGCAGTGCAGAAGAGGTGTTCCGTTTATAGATTTGTGGCCAAAGAATATGATGAAACATTCACCTGAGTTGTAAAGCACATCACTATAAAAGCACTCCTAAGTGTGGCAGCCAGAAGGGGGATGCAAATCAAGGACCTAGGCATAAATATTGCCTTCTTGCCTGGTGTCATAAAGGAAGACACTTACATGGACCAGCCACCCCATTTAAAGGAATTAAAGGACAAGAACCTCATGTGTAAACCTCAAAGGAGTGTCTATGGAATTAAACTGGCTGCTGGAGCATGGAATGAGAAAATAAATGAAGTACTTACCAAGGAATGATTCATACAAGGTAAAACCAATCCAAACTTGCACTCCAGAAAACAGGAGAATAAATGGGCATACGTGGGCTGCTTTTACATTGTTGATATAATGATTTGCTTTTAACAAAAGCGAGACAAGCAATGGGATAATATGCAAATCAAATCAACATTTTGAAATGAAAGACCTGGGAAACATCACAAATCACTCTAGCATCCAGATGGAAGGAAAGGAGGACAGGAGCTTTAATTGGAAACAAAAATATTGCAATGATACTGGGACATTTCAGCTTGGAAAAGATACAAAGGTCCACTCCAGATTGTAACTATTTTGTGGGAGGAATTCAATCACATACCAGCAAATTTAGGTTTGCACAATTAAAGTAGATTCAGGTACTCTGGCACCCTTGCACTACAATGTACAAGTAAAAAAGCAAGGAAACTGATGGGGAAATGTGCTAGAAAGTGTGGGACAACAACAATGGATTGATGGAAAGTCATATAATTTCCACACAAACAAATCAGAACCATTGCTCAATGAACAGCAGACATCACAGAACCTCCATGCAAGCTTTGTGCAGAACAAATCAGGATGAATGCTCAAGTGAGGTACTCAAACAAAGTGAAAACCACCATAGAAGTAGGATGAAGTAGGCACCACTTCAAGCTCCACACAACAACCTCTCCTGTCATCCTTTCAGTAACAGGCAGCAACATGCAGCATTGATTAGCAACACAACCCTGCCCAGCCCAGTCTACTGTCCACTACTGATGCTGTTACATCTATAGGGCTAGATCTGGAGCTGCAGTGATGTTGTGCAGGAAGAGTCAGAGCACAAAGTGACTGGAATGCAGTGAAAACAGGGATATGGTAGCCAAGGGAAAAAATCCACATGAAATTGCAACTGCAAGCAACTGTAGATTAAAAGAGAATTGGACATGTGGAGGCTGACTAGGCTGGGGGTGCCACCACTCTCAAGTCCACCAACATGGGGAAGGAACTATTAGCTGGACCAGTTGAAAGGACGCAACTGATGCATCTCCCTCAATGGAAGAATAATATGTGGCAGGTGCAAAAGCACATCAAGAAGCCATTTAGATTAAATTTAAGATTGGATAGACCTGAACCAATATCAGTGTTCAAGCACAATCAAGAGTCCGAAAAGGTTTATCAGGCATTAACAAGAAATTGTTGACATTCAGTATTGTCCACCTGAAGAAAAGATTGCAGATGTGCTTTGGAATTTACAGAAGAATGGTACACCTACCATTGAAAAGGGATGCAGAAGAAGTTACAATGTGCAAAGCGATTCAGATCATTGGTCTTCAGTCCATAGGTTGGGACCTATTATTAAGTGATAGCTTGATATAAAGTGAGTCTTGGTTGCAGTACTACCATCATATAGATAGATGATTTAAAAATTAAGAAATGGGTCCCCAAAGGCATGTTTGGGTTAAAGGTGAGTTCCTGGTCAGAAAAGGTAAACAAAAAACAAAAACTACTGATCAATGTATACTGTCTATGAACATATTTTGTTCCTTCCCAACAGTAGGTGGGGCTGTAACGCATCCTGTGAGTTGGCTAGTGCTTGTTTGTTTCTCTTTTTTCTCTGATCCAAGCATCTTCCTTTCTATCTTTTTGCTCCTTTCGTTCTTCTGATGTCAAGCTATGCAATGCTACTTACAGTTTCTGGTTGTAGTAAACTATTTGTAGAATGAAATTCTGTTACATGTGTGTGTGTGTCATTTTTTCACAGCTGTATTACCACCCCACAAACTGTTCACAATCTACATTTTCTACATGAGGAAAATAAGTGTGGTGTAATTGTTCTGAAATTTTTTTAAATATATGTTTTAAAAAACCTGGAAATCATACTCAATTTCTTCTTAATATCCATTTCCTCCAAATCCAACTAACCTCTATGTGTGAGGAGAGAAAATGTTGCTCAGTTGTACAAATGTTGACATATATAATTTGGACAGTCATAAAATTCTTCTTTGATGCCAGGATTCATGTGTAAATGTCAAAATTCACCAGACTTTGAGCATTCATTGTAACATATTTTATATATTAACTTTGTATGTCAGTCACCTCAGAATAACTTTGGCCCTGAAAGGTGGCATTGAAATACTGTACTGGAAATATATATATATATATATATATAATCTAAATTAACATTTAATATTTGTTTTCTTATAGTTTCCATCTAGTAATTCTTACAGGATTGAGAACTTTAATAGATATGTGATGCTCCTTTGCCTGTAAAAGCTATTTCATTTGTTTCAACAGAGAGAACATGTACACTTAAGCAGTCATTTTCTCATTTGATCCATTGACTGAAATAATAAGATTTCCCTTCATGTCTGAAACCAAGCGATTGTGCACATTGAATGGAAAGGAAGGCAACACATTAGGGGGGCGAGCTAGAAGATCAATTCTATGTGCAAAAAAAGACAAGAGCAAAATAGACTTACTTTTATTGATCTATAGTTTTCACTGTTTAACACAGCATTCACTCGAGGACTCTCCCCATCTTCTATTATATCCTGTATATATGAGATGCATACAGATCTTTATTGTAGAATGGTTTTTTAATGGGGTTTGTTTATAGGAGAATAAAGTCTGATGAGGTCATGTTTACAAACTTACCACCCTCAACTTCTAAAAGCTTGGCAGTTTTGTTTTAAGATGAAGGCTGCCATAGATGCCAACTCTATGGGCCATGGGTGCCCAAGCACCCACAAAATTCCCCATGAAGGGGCCAGGCACCCACAAATTTCAGTGCCAGGGCCATGCATGCTGCACAGTTGCGGGGCCAAGTTGGCACCCCTGAAGGCTGCAGTCTAAATTGTGGGGTCAGGAGAGCTGAAAATAATGCCAATGTATTCTATAGCTGGCAAACAATGTCCCCCCTTTGGTTCCAGATAGGACATGGGTAGACAAGTCTAAAAAGCCTGGGCATTAACTCTGGAAGTGTATACTCAATTCTGACCAAACTAAGTCTCCTATATATATTTTGCTCTATGAGGCTTAGCTTGGTCAGAATCAAGTTAACGCTAAATGCATTGTCCAGCATTTGTAGCCTTCATTTAATTGGGTTTATTATTCATCCCACAATATATGTTCTTTAATTGTTTTCTACCTTCATTCGACAATTCTGCTAACATCAATCAAAACACTAAAAAGACAATGTATCTGTGTGTGTTTTTAAAAGCATTATAACTTACCTCTATGATCACTTTGACTTGTTCTCCCATCCAAGGCAATCCTTCAACATCACTTACTCTAACGACAGCAAAAGGAAGAAATTTCAACACAGAGGCAGCTCTCCTAAATGCAAGGCAATGCCCTTCATCTTCTCTGAACTCATAGTTTTCAGCCAGTACTTCAAACGCATCCTTGATGGGGCAAGGAATGAGGACAGAAGCAGAGAATGAGTTGTTAAAAAACTGACACTCATACATTCCATACACAGAAAGTTTAAAACTTGCAAGCTGATGCACAGACTTCCTTAGATGGCAGTAAATGTAACGTAGCTAGTAACTGTCTGTGACATTTTGCTCTTAGGTACACTTAATAAAAGGACCTTTCCATGAACTGCTTTGTGGCTTTTTGACCTAAAGAGCATTAGGTGACATATCACCACCAATTTGACCAAAACACCAGAGGCAGGAAAGGTGAAATGTTGCAGTTTCTGTAATACTGAAAAATCTGCCCAAATCCTCTTTTGTCAAGTATGTCATGGTGTGACATCTTTGTTTCTTCAAAACAATTGAGGGGGGAAATGGCGGGTGAGGGGGAAGAGTCAGTAGGTGCAAAAATTGATCTGGGGCTCCTATATATTGAGCATTGGTCCTGATCTGCTTTCACAGTTCTTGTCTTTATTAAGCATGCATTCTGGTTTGTTTTACAGGAAGGCTATATGGCAAGGAGCATTCACGCTGAATTCATTTCCGCATCATTTTCCTAACCACACAAAGTCCATTTCTTTTTTTAAAGTGGGCTTGTTCTGCTAGGACAAAAGAGTGCTTTAATCCACTAACTGCACAAACCTCCCACAAAATGGTAATACGTAGTCTGGAGGTGCCCAGGGAAGTGCCCAACGAAGGCAATGAGGAATATAAACAAGCACAGCCTGGGTACTTCTTTCCTTTTCTTTGATAGGGTTCCAACTTCAGGCTAGCAGTTTAAATGGAAACACTTCTTTGCAAGATGATGGGCACTTTCTAACAAAAAGTTATAGGCTGTATTTCAGCTAGCTGAAGACCTTTCATTAAAGCTCAATGTGTTTTATGAGTCAAACCTATGTGAGCACTGTTGTGTTCAGTGGAAATTACTCCCAAGGAAACTATACATAGAATGACGTTGTTCTGATACTAATACATTGGTTGTAGTATTGCTGTTTGGGAAGGGAGTGAATAAATAATGGCTTGACACAGCTGTTTCCATTTTTGAACTCTGTGGTTATGGGGTTAGGGGGGCTTTCATTATTAGCTCCTTCACCTTCACTTCAAAATTTACCACTACATGGCCGTGGTTTTGTGTTAACTGGTCCTCCAATGGGCCTAAGAGTGTTGTCACATCTTATCTAATAACATCTGACAAGCCTAATGGTATCTTGATTGTTCGACCCCTTTTTTACAATTAAAGCAAGAAAACTCAACCAAAGATCTGTCTTCTACACAGACCTTTAGCAGCCATTGTTCTCAGTGGACAATATAATGTGCTGTCTCAGTTCAGTAAACGTGTTATCTTGGCAAATGTGAGTTTGGAGAAATGCATTTGCCAAGATAACATCTTGTTGCCACCTCAAACTAATTTGGGAGTCCAGTTTGGGTCACTGAAATGCAAGGAAAGTTCGCAAATGTCAAATCCTTTCCTGTTAAAGTGTACCGGACTAAGACGGTGCATTATGTCTGTTGACAACAATGTATGTTATGTTCACTCATTGTCGAGTTATGTTTTCATGGGGGGGGGAATAACCTAGATAATGCCAGGCTTTTCAGATATTAGGCAAGGCATGACAAGAATCTTAGGTCTGAGGAGAAAACAAAAGCACAAACCAAAAATGTCTAGGGCACACTGTAACGTCTGGCAAGGTTAGATAACATACTGAAATGTTCAAGTGGCAGATCAATGTGTGTGTTTCTTTAAAAAAAACCTTGGCTTTCAAAACTTTTTAAGTATACTAGTTTCTCTTAAGATGATCAGTGTTTGAAACAAAGTACTTAAGTGTCACAAAGTTCACTGAATTTCTGAACTACACCAAAAAGAAGTTCTCATAATTGCCAGGTAAGATGAATGTAAATTAAGTTCATTCTGGGGCAGTCTCTTATGTTCTTCTGTCAGAGGATGATGGGAATTGTAGTTCAGCAACATCTAGAGGGCCTTTGATTAGCCGCCTCTATTTTAACTCTTTGCCCCACAGTCCCAACTAGGACCCCTCACCCTATAGGAGGGAAACTCACCAGCCCCAAGGGCACCAACTATTCATAAAATAAAGAATGAGTTGTAGAAAAGCAGACAACATGACAAATGTCATGTCTAGTTTGGCTCTGATACACTATTCATCCAAACCATGCTGTTTACCTTGAATGTAAAATATGACTTCTGCAAATTGCAGTATAAGACCTAGATTACAGAACACTTTGAAAATAAAATGAAAACTCTTATTTAAGCTTGTTTCTGTCTCTTTCACATACTTAGAAATAATCGGCTTTCCCCTACACATTTGACACCTGTTTTCCCTTCCACCATAGAAAAACATGGCAGATGTTTCACTCAGAGAGCATATTATGTTTTGGGAAGTCTCATTTGCCTCCCTCTGCTTTTTTGCACTTTCAGTCAAGGTAGAAGAAAGTTGATCTTGCTACATTTTGACCCAAATACCTCTGTTTGTAACTAAACTGCCTGTGTAGGGTCTTTGTAGGGTCATTCCTCTTTCCTTGAGGAATGCATTATTACAATGATTCACATATTACCCTCTTAATGAGGAAACACTTGTAATAAAGACCTGCCCTGTCTGTACTAGCCACTGGAAGGAAGGAGCAGATGCAGTCCTCCAGATGCCAACGCAAGTAGAAATGGCTGGGAAATGCATCCAAGCACACTCATGCTTGCTTCACCTTGCCAGATGCTCTTGGCAAATCATGTGTTCACCAGCTGCTGTTGCTGCTACTGACTCACCTTCCACGAGCTCTATTATCTTCCTATTTGCTCTTGCAGTGATTGCTTCCTCCTGAGCAAATGAGGATATTACCGTCACCCCTTCCAATATAACTTCATGTAGAGCACAGAGAGCAGAAAGTATTGCTGACAATTTTATTCTCCCTTTGGGTTATGATTACCAACCGGTGGGGGGGGGAATAGCCTGTCCGTTAAAATGAAATGGGCCTCTTGTCAGATTTGTGTGTGTGTAGAAGCCATAATTTTGGTATTTGCGGAGAGGTCTCTCCTCCTCCTCCTCCTCCTCCTCTTCTTCTTCTTCTTCTTCTTCTTCTTCTTCTTCTTCTTCTTCTTCTTCTTCTATATTTTTTAACATTACAAACATCCATTGAAACAAAACATTCAGAAACCAAAGTGCGGCTTCCTGCAGCCAATCGGAAGCCCATTCGGACATTCGGCTTCCAAAAATAGTTCACAAACTGGAACAGTCACTTCCAGGTTTGCGGTGTTCGGGAGCCAAAACATTCGAGAACTAAGCTGTTCGAAAACCAAGGTATGACTGTATCATGGAGAGGAGTTATCCAGAGGCAGAACTTTTTCAAATAATGCCAGTGCATGATGGGTGTAGCAAAGGACATCATGGTTTGCACAAGAAATAATTAAAGCTGCCTTAAAGAACAAAGGCAATCTAAGTGAAAAAAAGAAAGAGAGGGAAAGCAATGGCCCAGTCAGGTTGCACTTGCTTAAGCTATCAAGATAAATGATAGAAAGCATAATGCCATTGCTATTTTAGGTCGGCTACTCCTTGCTTTCTGCTAGTGGGTGGACAGGTCTTGAGGGAAAGTGTGTTACTGCCTTAAACTGAGAAGAAAACTAAAATGCCACGTCTACTCAAACATTCTTGACAGTCAGCTAAAAGATGTCATCAAAGCCTTCATTTCAGTGATGTTTTCATTACTCTGTGTTTTCTCCAACTACCCAAGAGCTCATTAAGACATTTTAAATAAACAATCAGACTAACGTTTGAATATGTATTCCTCCCTAAACAAACCACTGCCAGCAAACGCTGAAAGAAATTGTAGGACTGCCTTTTCCCTGTAAGACACATTTTGGCATGTTTTGATTTATTTGCTCAGGATTAGAATAAAATAAAAATCTGCTTCACCACCTCTATCTCTTCTCACTGCCATGTAATCAGAATCAAGGGAGAAGGAAAGCACTGCTAACTGTTTGGATTTAACAAATATTTAATTGGCTTGTATCCTAGTAGGATACCACATCAGTATATGATACCGATAATTTTTACTGTCTGTTAGCCTGCCAGAAACATCCTAATAAAAAGGATATCTTCCACACTGTGTATTAAAAAGCAACATAGCCAAACATCTTAATAAAAAGGATATCTTCCATACTGTGTATTAAAAGCAACATAGAAAAACAGTTCATTTACATTAATCTAGTACAGAGGAGAACCCCAGATTCCTGCAGTGCTGTAATATTTCATAGAATCATAGAGTTGGAAGAGACCACAAGGGCCATCGAGTTCAACCCCCTGCCAAGCAGGAAACTTCTGGTCCATGCATCACCTCCAAGAGATTTTAATTAGTTGCAAACTTGATCCAGTTTTCACCTCTTATAAAAGCATTTTACAGATATCTCCAACTCTAGAAGTTGGCCATAAAAAGATTACAGTTTCTGTTTTTGGTGTTAACTATACAACTAAACAAAACTGCATGCTTGTCGTTTGCATATTTTTTAACTGCAGAGGAGAAAATGGCCACAAAGTCAGCACCAATCATACCTCAGAGGGGGAAAGTTTTCCATAAACGAATCAAAGTTTGCAGAAATAGATATCAAGACTTTGTCAATCATTTCTTTCATAGGCTACTTTCCCGGTGGATTGGGCCCCTCGTACAGGACCTTCCACATTCAGAGCAAGCAACTTCTACATAGTGCTAAGGTTCACAGAGACCATCTATTACTTTATTGTTTCAACACATCAGTTTGTGAATTTCTCTTCCCTAAACACTTTCTACACTACAAATAAAATGTTATTTAGAAGATATTGTCACCAAGTTGTCAGATTTAAACTGCATTAAAAATAATTTACTTGTTTACCAAAGTCAGTGACACAACAGACTCTTTTAGGGATGGGGACAAAATAATGAAATGCTACATTAATGGAAAAAAAGAACAATCTCCCATCACCCACATACCGGATATAGTAAGGCAATTGGTATTCAGTCTATAGTCAAACATCCACTTTCTTATTCTCATGAGTAATGGCCCAAGGCCAGTACAATTCAAAAACTGTTTGTAATGAACCTCAGGATTGCTCCGCCCTTTGTGCCAGCCTTAACTACTTTCTGTTCTCAGAATTAAATTGTATTTGTCTATAAGAAAAATGTCCTTCTGCATTTTATTGCAGTTCAGTATTAATATTCTAAGCTAACCAACCTTCTTGGAGGGTTGGGGAGAGAATAACAATGTTTGTTTTGGCTCATAAAAATCACACTGCAGGCTTGAGCTGTGCCTTATGGAAAGAGACAGGAAGGCAACAAGGTCTTGGTGCTTTAATGTGTGAAGAATCCTTTGCTCAGAGAGGGTAGCCGGTGACCATGTTACTGATTTATTACAGAAGCAGAGAAAGAAATTAAAGATTCTCCAGTTGAAAACTACCATGTGATTTTACACTCTCGGACATTTATTAATCCTTCATCATGCAAGAAGACACATAGGGCTGCTGTGGAACTGCCTACAAGTTACAAGTTACATTTTCATTTTTGAAACTTAAGTAATAGGTAAGGCATAATTAGCAATCTGAAAATGCTACATAAAGTTGGGGGGTGAGTCTGCTCAAAACCCACCCACCTTGCACACATGTGTGAGACATGCACATCTGTCTACAACAGGTCTGGGCAACCTTTGCCCTCCAGACGTTGCTGGACCACAACTCCCATCGCACACCCTCCAAGTGCCCCTATTTTCCAGGTAAAGGTAAAGGGACCCCTGACCATTAGGTCCAGTCATGGCCGACTCTGGGGTTGCGGCGCTCATCTCGCTTTATTGGCCGAGGGAGCCGGCGTACAGCTTCCGGGTCATGTGGCCAGCATGACTAAGCTGCTTCTGGCAGACCAGAGCAGCACACAGAAACACTGTTTACCTTTCCGCCGGAGCGGTACCTATTTATCTACTTGCACTTTGATGTGCTTTCGAACTGCTAGGTTGGCAGGAGCAAGGACCGAGCAACAGGAGCTCACCCCGTTGCGGGGATTTGAACCGCCGACCTTCTGAGCAGCAAGTCCTAGGCTCTGTTATTTAATCCACAGTGCCACCCGCGTCCCTTATTTTTCAGGAACAGTCCCAGAATTATGAAAGCCATCCCAGCTTCTTATCTGATCTCAGAATGTGCATTTCCACTCACACCCCGGCAGTGCCACCGCCACCGAGCTCAGGGAGGAGGAGGAGCTGGCACTTGTCCTGAGAGGGGGCTGAGAGCGATCATCTGACCTCCTCCCTTGGGCAGCTCATAGCAGTTTCTGGAGAGCAGGCGAGGAGGAAGAGAGACTGCCACTGTGGAGGCCCAGCCCATGCATAGCCATGGCAGACTAAGGCAGGCTGGAATGGGGAGGAGAGATACAGTTTGATTTGGGGAGTTATCTTTTGTTTCTAAGATACTGGTCCTGTGCTGGACAGCACATGAAATTGTCTGGATATTTGGGTTGTATCTTTGATGCTTATGTTCTGTTTTCAAAGAGCGCTGAATAATATTTTTATGGGTCTGGACCATGATTTCTTCCCATAGGAGTCAGTTCTTACGCTTCCAGTCACTTCAAACTGTGCAATATTAATATCTGCTTTCTTTCTCAGTCCTTCCCCACTGCTCAGTTTCTCCTTGGGTCATCCAAAATGGCCTGTAGCCACATCTGCAGCTCTGGCCTCCTTTATTCCATCTGGTTGTCAGGTTGGCTGATGAGGTCCCTTGGCCTACATTTTTTATTATCCAAAGCATTAGAGCTTGTGGCCACTCTGCCCTGGTCCACACCACAGTGTGGAGGAGTGTGGAAATGTTGCAGCCCTGGGCACCACCTGACAATTATGATTTAGGATGTAACGTAGCACAAGCTTTATCCCTAGAAGTAGACGCTGAAAACCACGACTTGTAAGAAAAGAAGATTTCTTCAGCCTCATTACATGAGAGTGGCTGCGGTGTTAGCAAAACACCTGTTTTCTTGCTTGACTTGAGAGTATGGAAAATGGCATATTTAATTGCCTTTACAAAGCAACCGCTATTCTACAAGAGAGCTCAAAAATGGGGTTTGAGAGTCCCACGGGTCACTTCTAAGTGAAAAATCCCTGTCTTTATCAAAGACCAACACAGACTGCAGTGCTAACATTAAAAGCTAAAAATAGCAACAGCAAGAAAAAAGCTATTGCCAAGTTACAAAGGGAAAGAAAAGGCAATATATTTATATCTTAAAATAAAGTGGTTATAACAAGATGCTATCACCAGCACATAATTCAAGACAGTTTGGACCTAATTTGCAGGCTATGTGGCATTCAGCCAGAGACAATGCGTCATTTAATGGTTGGTTGCCCACAGCTTGTATAAGTAAATTATACTGCTGCCTCATCGCAGCTCCGTATTTGCACAGAAAATAATCTTTCAGGACATCTTTTTTCTGAATGTATGAATTACAGTCAAAGCACAGGCCCCAGATAAAAACGCTGCGGGACAGAAGTTTAAATATAAAACTATTGCTATGAAAATCCTCCCAGTAAATGCTGTTCTTGCATTGTTCTTCACCACAAGATGTTAAGTGGTCCCACTGCAATTTACTAGTCATTTCAAGGTATATCTACTGTGCAAACCTATTGCAGTTTTGCACCTATTTAACTCGTTAAGGTCTCTCCTGCACTGCAAAAAAAAAAAAAAATGGAAATCATAGCATGCAAAGATGGTAAGAATTATCTGTTGAGATCCCTAGGCTCCCTCCTAGAACTACAGCTCCCAGAGTTTCATGGGAGTGCAAAATCAATTTATAATGTTAATGTAGATGCTATTACATATGTAGAATTAACATGCAGGTGGGAGGGGATCACAAGTGGGCATTGTGCTAATTCTTATATTGCCCTCTAGTTGATCTGTTCATCTGTCAACAACTGACCAAGCCTTAGAATCTGTTATCCTGCATTGACTGGTTGTTCTGATGTAGAATATCTAATCTCCTGAGAAGGAAAAAGGCCCGTTTCTGGCCTTGCTCTCTGCCATGGCACACTAAGCCAGGACTGAGGAAACACTAGCTCACAGACCAAAGATGGTCCTCCAGACCTCCTCATTTGGCTCCCGCCGTTTTCAGGAAGCCGTGCCCACCTAAGGGCTTCAAAGGAGCAACTGGGAGCTGAAATCTCCTGGTTATTCCTTTGATTGAGAAAGGTATGTTCCCATCCACCCAGGGGGGAGTACACCTTCAATCCCCCACACCACATATTTCCCCCACTTGGAGGAGAAACCTGGGGGGCACATCTGAAAGACCTTTGTAAACATAGCTGCTGAAGGATGTTCACAAAGCCCCTGTAGTTCACAGGTAAAAACCATCTGACATCGCAATGATGGCTGTAGCACTAGCAGATGATGCAGATGACTATCTGTCCACCTAAGAAACTTTAATCGCAAGTGAAGATATTTGCAAAGTGAAGGGCTTATATCTACCATGAAAGAGACCTCTCCCCCCTTCACAGCTTTTCAGAATAGTGGAAGCTCAGGAGATCCCAAAGCAATAAAATATGCTTCAGAATGCAGTTTTATTACTTGCAATGAACTGCTTTCAAGTGAAGAGAACATAATAAGTAAAAATAACAGTAAAAAGTATCACACAAACTTTTTTTTAAAATAAAAAAAACTACACATCTGATTTATTGAGGTGCTACAAAATGACCCACTGGGGTGTAGTCATCAATTGTTTAAAATTGCCACTGTTCAGCCTTTCAGAGTTTAATTTTACTGACCTTTAGAGTGATGGATTTGAGAGCCAGCTGGACTATATTTTGAAATAAGAAGAAAGACATCAAAATTATATGCATGTACAGCTGCAATGGACTGACTGGGCATACCCTCCCCTCAGAGGCATCATCTTGTTTTGCAATGTTGTTGTTCATTATGGGTCACTTCCACTACCATGTCCTGTCATGGACAGTGCTGCTTGTGTAGCCAAAGCAGCAACATCTACACACAAGAGGGAGATATCGGCATGCTTGGAAGAACCCCAAAGTACCAAAAAAAAGGTGGGGAGAACCCAAAAGGGGGAGGCGAAAGACGGATGAGGACTGAGCATTCTCAGTAGCCACTGGATGCCGACTAACCATATGACCTATTATTGATGGAGTAAATATATAATATTTTATTTGACATCAACATTTATAAGACAAGGATTAGGCCTATTCTCAATGGAGGAATTTAATGGCTCTTTACTGTAGAGGGCAACAAACAAGGCAGGAAAAGTAAAACATAGAACATGAGGCCTACGCAACGTGTGAGTCACCAAGACAAATTATTATTACATTTATACACTACATTTTCTCCAAGGAGTTCAATACAGTTACATTGTTCTCTCCTTGGGAACAGCTGCTATGAGCATATTATGTCAGCCCTTCACTGGTTGGAACAGCTCCCAGCCTATTTCTGGGCCCAGTTCCAAGTGCTGGTCTTGTCCTTTAAATCATGTCCAGCCTTGGTGCCAGGGTGCTTGAAGTATAACCTGCCTCCACATTTGCCCACTTGGACATTTAGGTCCCCATCAGAGGCCCTTGCTTGGACATGAAGCTTGCTATGCAGCAGCAGCATTTTAAAGCGGTCTGCCCTAATTTACTGGTCCTGAACTTGCATGCAGATCAGCGGGGACTCAGGCGGCACAAGAGGAGCTTGGGCAGAACAGCAGGGGGGGCGCTCATTCTGCCACCTCCCCAATCTGACACTTGAGTCGAGAGCAGGGTTGCCACCTTTGGTTGGGCAAAATACAGGACAGGTCAGGGTGGGAATTGGGGAGCTAAAAATTACTTTACCTGGTGCAGAAATGACTTCAAAGCAAGCCCTTACTCTCTCTAGCTCTCCGACTCTGAGTCTCTGTCTTCAAGCACACAAAACTCTTTCCACCTGCTCTCCACCAAAGCCATGCATACCCCCTTTCTTGTTCTCCAAGTCTGACCCACTCTCTGCCCACACAGTTTTGAGGAGGAGGATGAGCTTGAAAACATGAAAAAAGGCATCCAAACAGGACACAGGACACTTTTCTCTTTAAAAACGGACAATCACATTTTTCTAGGGGCAGGTGCAAGCCTAGTCAAGAAGCTCAGCATCGCTCGTGGCGGGTTATGTCTTTCCCAAGAAGGTTGTAATTCCTCACCTCCACAGACTTTCTACTCACATTTATTCTCATTACCACTTAACTAACTGCTGAGCAGACTTCTGGAATTCATTGGAAATACCTATACAGTGGTACCTTGGTTTACGAACTTAATCCATTCCAGAAGTCCATTCTTAAACCAAAGCTTTCTTAAACCAAGGTGTGCTTTCCCACAGCAGTGGGGAACTCCATTTACAAAGGAAACACACTCAACAGGAAGTGAAACATGTTCTGCTTCCAAGGCAAAGTTCACAAACCAAATCACCTACTTCCGGGTTTGCAGCGTTCTTAATCCAAGTTGTTCATAAACTAAGCTGTTCTTAAACCAAGGTACCAGTTGCTTGCCTTCATACAAAGTAGGCCTCATAAATGGTTCCAAATTATGCTATAGCAGGCTTCCCCAACCCAGTGCCCTCCCAATATTTTGGACTACAGCTTCCATCCTCCCTAGGCAGACCACCTTGAGAGAGATGGAGATTCTGCAAGCGAGTTCAGATGCGGCATGAAGCAGGCACAAAAACTATATAATAAATGCCCTTGTTTTGAGCTGTCAGTTTAACGAGGTAGGGGGGAATGACAAAAGAGCTTAACTTTTAAAAAGCCAAAACAAAGCAATAAATCTTTATGTTTAGGCATATCTGAAATAATATTGTGGGGGTAATATTCAGCCAATGATTGCAGAGGAAAATTCATAACTAAGGAGGACAACACAGCAGCTTGAACAGGCTCTGAATTTTGAGTGGCTCAGGAAAATGAAATTCAACATTCAGCTGGAGTCAGTTGCAGTCTGTAGCCCATCATAGCCAATCTGTTCCTCATTTTGGTAGAATGATTAGAATCCTCAGGGCCTAACAGAGGATGCTCATACTCACTTGACATAATACAGAAAGAGCAGAAAAACTTTACTATCTGAAAGCCCATTTCCCAGCTCTTGATACCGTGGGGAAAGATTCCTTAGAAAAGGACATTTACATGGCATTTTTCACAAGTTCTCAAAAGGTTACACAGTCCTCAGTAATGTTTCCAACCCTATAAAGTAGGCCAAGAATAATTAACAACAGCAACAAATGTTACAAATTGGGGGGGGGGGAGGTTTTGGCTGAGAGAGAATGGTTTGCTTAACTAAGCTGAGCTCACTGACCAGAACCACATTGCAACTAACCACACACTGAAATGAGGCGTGCGCTTGTTTCGGTGTTTGCCAATCACAAAACAGAACCATTTTTTATTCCCATGTGGCAGGAAAGCTCTAGTCTGAAAAGGTTAACTGGTAATAGCAGTGGTGGGACAGAAAATGTAGGTTGAAAATGCCAGTGAGGCACACATTGAAATAATCACAAGCTACCATCTGTCCCAACCCATTAAGGAGAAAATGACAATGGACCTAGACACTAGGTGGCTGGTGGTCTCTCTTGTACCGGAGGCCTTTAAGCAAGTGCCTGACAACCATCTACTGGGGATGGTATGCCTCTAACTCGAGGTTTCCTACATCAAACAGAGGATTGGACTACAAGGTCCTCTCCAACTCTATGGTTATATAACCACATGACAGTCATTTTTATCAGGAAGCATAAATTAAGTTGCTACAGCAATTCTTGAAGCAGATTACAAGTCATTTTCTCTCCCTGTCTCTCTCACTCATTCACACATACAGTGGTACCTCAGCTTAAGTACTTAATTCGTTCCGGAGGTCCGTTCTTAACCTGAAACTGTTCTTAACACCACTTTAGCTAATGGGGCCTCCCGCTCCCGCTGGAGCACGATTTCTGTTCTCATCCTGAAGCAAAGTTCTTAACCTGAGGTAATATTTCTGGGTTAACAGAGTCTGTAACCTGAAGCGTATGTAACCTGAAGTGTATGTAACCTGAGGTACCACTGTACAAACAAATACACACACTGAGAAGCATAGGAATTACTTGATTTGATTTGATATTTCTGTTCCGCTTTTCCAACAACAAATGTTGGGCTCATAGCAGTTCGCAATAATTACAAAAACAATTTTTTAAAAAACCAAGAAACATTACATTACTTCTCCACGACATGATCCCATGTTGCTGGGAATTGTGTGTGAACTAAATAGCCATGTGGGGAAAAGTTGATTGTGCAGCTCTTGATCGATTGAGAAAAACCCTACCCACAAAGTTATTTGACCCACGCGCAACCACCAGGAGTGCTTCATGACACCACAGCAAGGTTGTGTGGGATCAAGAAGCCATTCTAAAGGAACAAGTGCTTTAAAAAAACCCACGGTTTATTGATTAGCTTTTTTTAAAAAAAATGTATTCATTAACTAGAATTGTGCCAAAGCTCTGTGCATATTTAGAAATAGTTCCCATAAAAGTAAGCAAGCTAGGCTTCTTAATAAATATGGCTAGGATGGTTGTTCATCCTCCGACTTAGGTGTTGCTGCTTCCTGGGCAGCTATACAGTGATGCCTTGTTTTGCAACCGGGATCCATTCTGGAGCCCCGGTCACTAGCCGTTGCAAAGCGCCACATCTGTGCACATGCACGGAGCGGTTGTGCTTCTGCGCATGCGTGAGTCATTCCGATACTTCCAGGTTTGCTTGCAGATGTTTGCCGGAATGGACACTACACCAGGTGGACGTTTGCGTAGGCATCACTATATGAACAATGTATTTTTAGTTCCTCAAGGTGCCTGTGATTTAGTGTGACCCTCTATTCTGAGAAGAAAGTTATTATGTATATTACCGTGAATTTTTTGTTGTAATTATTTAAAGTTGTCCTCCTTTGACAGGCATACTGGGAGACACTATCCGTACCAAGAACTGAAGTATCCACTGACTGCATGGATGAAGTAGCAGAACACTTTTCACCCACCTAGAAAGAGAGAGGAGGGGGAAAATGGGCAATTTGTCATTCTAATAATTACCTCAAAACCTGATTGCCAAGTTTCTATTTCTATAGAATATATTCCGTTCCTTTCTCGCCATGTTGCAAAACATTTCAAGCAAACAGCCCCTTATGTTTCTCTCGTGGAGACAATGTGCTTTTGAACAAACCCAGCCATATTCTCATGCCATCTTTCTCTTATTCTGACAGCGACAGTTTCAAACTGTGATGCTCCCAATATAGAATGAACACCACAAACGCCTCTTACTGCCAGCTATGGGAGATACCAAATGACCGCAGCATCATTTGACCTGTGTCTGAAGGATCCATAATGGGACCAACACCACTGATAGAACTTTCATATTATCTCCCATCATTCCCAGGCATGATGCTTTTTATTCAAGTATTGAGTTACCATGGAAACACAAGAACCCATCTTATATCAGATTAGACCATTACCTCAGTATTATCTAAACTGACTGGCAGCTGTTGCCCAGGAGTTGTTCCAGGAGATCCCAGGGTTCATACCCAGGGCATGTAGACCTTCTCCCAGAGGGCAAATTTTACATTTGCCATGAAAAAGTTGTTATGAAAAATGTCTCTATGGTGACCAAATGGCCATAAAACACAGATTCTGGAGAAAGATATGGATAGACCAGAAGGGTGGAGAAACATACAGTCTGTGGGTCCAATTCCCTTCTGGGCAACGTTCTCAGGTTCACATATCACTAGTGTGGAGGGTCAGAGACAAAACTGGGCAAAACAATGAATATAATTTTTTTAGCTTTGTAGTACATTAGGCTGGTTTCTTAATGCAACACACACCTCTCTCTATCCTCCAGCAAGAGTCATTATTAGAGTTCAAGGACACATTCCAACCAAGCAATACTAAGGCAGGATGTAAATCAAGGGCTGGTAAGGGGCGTGGCCTCAGGAAAGAGGGTGTGGCTAGGGGGAGCCACACAAAGTGACCTGGAGAGCCACATTTCGCCCCTGAGCCTGAGGCTTCCTGCCCCTGGGTTAGACTGGCTAAGTCATATTACCACACATGCTCTGACTAGTATTAAATCTTCTCCATGCCTGTGTTCTTTATCCTAGCCAGTACCCAAATGAGGAAAATACATTGCTTCCTCCTTTCCAAAGACAAGCGGGCCTCCATGTTGAGCTGATACTGTAACATGGTAAAGTTGTCAACTGAATCCCAGCTGTCCAGCAAGAGAATCAAAGAACAAGTGGCTTATAAGTGGTTTCCTTTTACGAAAAGCAGAGTTTGACAAAGAATCAATTCTTAAGGTTGCTTGAGAGCACCTAGTACTGCTCCCCTTCTTAATAAATATGATTCACCAAGTCAAATTATAGAACATCTCCGTTTGGGGGGGAAAGCACCCATTCCAGATTGGTTCATTCTGTATTGACACATTTAAGGACAAAGATGTAGGAAACCAGGTATAGCGTGAAAAGCTTTCTTCCATGTCTACATCAGAGACATGACTATAATATATGGGACAAAAGACTTTTGCCAAATTAGATAAGCCCTTCCGCTAATAATATTTCATCTAAAAGTTGCCATTATATATGATCCAGTGGGGACTAGAAATTCATTTACTTGTTCAATGGCATTTGTATTAGGATAATTTCTAATAGCAGTAGTAAGCGCAGCTTTCTGGTAATTTTCGCTGTGTGTTTTGAAAGGAGGAAAATTAGTGTGCGTATGTCTGAGCCTGCCTTGGCAAATAGCCCAAAGGGATTCAGTAGGTTGCGACAAAATCATTCAGACTTGATAATAATACAATCTGTGAATTATACTTTAATGGTGGATTTTAAACTGCAGACATCATATCACAGCTAAATGGGCTGCCAGAGACCCAATGCCAGCTAAAAAAATTCAGAAGACAGTAGTGCTGTGTGGGAAATTTCGGAAGTTAAGTCATCTCTTAACTTTGTAAAACTTACAACTTCTGAGTTCTCTAGTTTCAATGATTTTATGCAAGAGCAGGCTGAATAATATGTCTATTATGTGCAATTTATGACCTATAGCCTCAGTTTGCCTGGTACAACATGATTAAGTATCAACATGGCCTGGAAAATAATTTAATCACCTTAAACAAGTTCCTTTCAATATAAAACTTATACTGTACTCTCTTGAGATTTTAGATAATTCCAAGAGCCTGTTTAGACAGAAGATTTTGTAACATATATAATCAGTGATGCTACATTTTTGCAACAAGGAAATTGCCAGTTGCACATGCTCTAGTCACTTCCAGATTGGACTAATGTAATGCGTTGTTCATGGGACTGATTTTGAAAAGTGACCGGAAACTCCAATTGGTGCAAAATGTGGCATGAAGATTTATGATAGGAGCCTGGTCAATTTATTATATTACACTAATACTGCATCAGTTGCATTCTGCCAGCTTTTGAAGACACAAATAGACTTGAAACAGAAAATTGCCTCCTTGCTGGGACCTGCAGGGGATGCTGAGATCACAAAATTATAGAACTGTAGAGTTCAAAGGAACCCAAAGGCTCATCTAGTCTAAGTCTCTGAAATGCAGGAATCACAGCTAAAGAATCCCTGATAGATACCCATCCAATCTCTGTTCAAAAACCTCCAATGAAGGTGTTGTGTTCTAAGCTTGGATCCTAAAATAATAGGCAGGTAGGATCCTAGATGGTGACAGCAGCCACGAAATTAAAAGACGCCTGCTTCTTGGGAGAAAAGCAATGACAAACCTAGACAGCATCTTAAAAAGTAGAGACATCACCTTGGCAACAAAGGTCCGTATAGTAAAAGCTATGATTTTCCCAGTAGTGATGTATGGAAGTGAGAGCTGGACCATAAAGAAGGCTGATCGCCGAAGAAGTGATGCTTTTGAATTATGGTGCTGGAGGAGACTCTTGAGAGTCCCATGAACTGCAAGAACAAACCGATCCATTCTTAAGGAAATCAGCCCTGAGTGCTCACTGGAAGGACAGATCCTGAAGCTGAGGCTCCAATACTTTGGCCACCTCATGAGAAGAGAAGACTCCCTGGAAAAGACCCTGATGTTGGGAAAGATGGAGGGCACAAGGAGAAGGGGGCGACAGAGGACGAGATGGTTGGATAGTGTTCTCGAAGCTACCAGCATGAGTTTGACCAAACTGCGAGAGGCAGTGGAAGACAGGAGTGCCTGGCGTGCTCTGGTCCATGGGGTCACGAGGAGTCGGACACGACTAAACGACTAAACAACAACAAAAGGATCCTAGAATGCAACTGATTGGCCTGCAGGAGCAGGCCAGTCAGGCTCCATGAGGGAAGCAGAATCAGCCAATCACACCGGACCTATTGTGTAAATAATGTATATAAAGCCAATGGTTTCGGGGGCGGGGGGATTCATTTACTGTTTTGATGAGCTGCAATAAAGAGCATGAAATCACTACGCAACTCCAAGTATATTTCAGAAGGAAAGTCCAATACCCTCCAAGCTAGTTTGTTCCACTCTGAAACAGCTCTTACTGTCAGAACATTCTTCTTAAAGGTTAGTCAGAATCTCCTTTCTTCTAATTTGAATCCATTGGTCTTACCCTACACAGGTCTTACCCTGTGAAGCAGCAGAAAGCAAACTCCATCTTCCATGTGACAGCCCTTCAGCTATGTGAAGATAGCTGTCATATCACCTCTCAGTCTTCTCTTCTCCAGGCTAAACATACCCAACTGCCTCAACCGTTCCTCATGAGGCTTGGTTTCCAGACCCTTGATTATCTTGGTCGCCCCACTCAGAACAGGGGTGGTTGCCCAGTGTCTGATCCTAGCTCTGTGCAGCTTCAATAGAGCAAAATCACAATGGAACAACCAGGATATTGTGTGGCTGGATGTGAGAGTCAAATGATTTTTCTGTTTTAATGCTATTGCTTAATGTTGCCTAAAATCTGCCACCTGAGATAACCGCCTCATTCTGCCTAGTTGTAGCATTAGCTCACTGCCTTGTCCCTCACCTCCTGGCAAATCCTGGCCTTTCCTCCTCTCACTGGGCTTCCCTGCAGTGGCAGAGTCCACACTCCAGTAGAGTCCATTATTTTGTCACTGACCCTTGTCTAAAATTAGCTGATCATTGTAAAACAAATCTCCACTTCGTGTTGCTCCAATTAAATTACAACAAAATTAATTTGAAAAACCCTTAAAAACCAATTAACCTTTATTTCAACTCTTCCTTATTCCTGGAGGCAGCAGAAAATCTGAAAGACCATTCTGGTAGCAAAACGTCATGGGCTGGTTTTAAACATGCTTAAGGCAAGGGCTTCCCTGCCTTCTGTTCAATTTCAGTGTTTGGTGTGTTGTTGTTTTTTTAATTTCATTAAAATTCTTACTGCTTTGATATGTGTCTTGATTATGAAAAGTTCATTTGAGATGGATTCTAATTAGCCGACTTGCACAGAACGAAGCCAGAGTTGTTCCTACACGAAATATTTGCACCTTTTAAGCCATGGGTAGGCAAACTGAGGCCCAGGGACCGGATCCAGCCCAATCACCTCCTCAATCCGGCCTGCTGATGGTCTGGGAATCAGTGTGTTTTTACATGAGTAGAATGTGTGCTTTTATTTAAAATGCATGTCTGGGTTATTTGTGGGGCATAGGAATTCATTCTTTCCCAAAAAAAAAATATAGTCTGGCCCCCCACAAGGTCTGAGGGGCAGTGGACCGGCCCCCTGCTGAAAAAGTTTGCTGACCCCTGTTTTAAGCCATAGAGAAAAGGATTGTGTTGCAGCACATAAAGCATTGCATCAGGTCTGAGAGAAGCCACAGCCTGAGGAAGGAAACAGTGGTGTGTGGTGAAATTTTTTGTAGGCGAGCAGTTAGGGACAGAGGCGCCAGCTTGTGAGGGTGATTGGGGAGGCAATATCACAACATCATAATGTATGTGTGAGCATTGAGCCTCCTTTTCTAAGCCTGGCTGATGCTTCCCAGGCCTCTGACAGAATGCTAGGACCCTGCTGCCTCCTTCCCAAAACCGGGCAGGGGGGCTCTTGGACCCCATCACTGCATCACACCTCCCTCCCTAAACCAGGCAGAAGCTTCCTGGGCTTGGTCGGTCCATTGAAATTAAAATTATGGCCAGATCCACACCATACATGATGGCCATCATTATCCATGGGTCAACTCTGAGTAGAACTAACCATCTCAAATCTTTGACACCTGTCCTGTGGTTTGGGCCATAAGTAGCACAGTTGAGAGAAATTGCTACCATAACCTTGGAAAGCTCGGTTATTATGCATCAAATCCCTTAATTGTTATGAAAATGTATATAATATTACTGAGTTTCTCTCTCTCTCTCTCTTTCTCTCTCTCTCTCTCTCTCTCTCTCTCTCTGTGTGTGTGTGTGTGTGCACTCACATACATGCATGCATGCACACACAGAGGGATTTTCGTTACCTGTTCCTGCATTACATCATCTCTCCCTGAGCTTTTAATCTTTTAGCACAGACCTTGTAAGCCAATACCAAAGCTTAACCTGTATAAATCAACAAATGTATTGATATAAACAGGCATTATCCAAAGTATTGGCTATATTCTTTTCTTCAACAATTCCATTGGCAATATTTTTTAAAAAAATAATATAAGCGCTGTACAACGTCTGGTGCCTGAGAGCAATATCGCCATCTGGTGGGCACATGTGGATTTTGCTAACACAAGACTTGGATTGTCAACTTGATTTTAGACACATGCTTAGGACTCACCCAAAACAGAGTTGTTAAATAAAGTTTAGCAAATTATCCAGGATGTGCAACAGAACGATCACAATATCTGGAACAAATCAGTCAACTGCAATATCCCAAAGAAATCTGGGCCTTGCAATATCCTGAAGAAATTAGGAAACTGCAATATATTTTTTTATCTGCTCAGGTGATAGAGACTTGCATCTCAGCAGAGCGTTTAAATTATTGATGATGTCAGATCCATATTTCTTGATCAGTTGTCATTCTCTGGCTCTGCACTCACAAGAACTAATTCTAGCATTCTCCAACTATGAGCCATCCAGGTTCTGTGAACAAAAAGACTGAAGTGATACTATACATTAACAGCTTGTTTACACTTAACGGTGCTGCCACTGTTCTCTCCATGTAATTATCCTCAGACTTGCTCACACCCACAATCTCTTAAAGCACAGCATTCACATTTGTAGCTGGACAGCCTTGCAATCCCTCCTGTAGTCATGATGGCACTTGCTGAGCTTGCCATGATGGCAGAAATTGCTCCTGCTTTTTATGCCCATTCTTTGGGCATTGTAATTGACATGGGATGAGGACTACACATAAGGAGTTTCAATAGCAGGGCTGTCCTAATTCCTATTAAGCAATTACTTTCTTCAAGATATCCACAGAGCTGCATTAGGCTTAAATGAATAAGAACAGTGTCTTGCTTGTGGTGGGGGCTGCTGTTCTGGGCGGGCGGGGGCGAGGAAGTAAGTCGCAAACTCAGCTGTGCAGATATAATTACTGGTGTGGTTCTCTGGCTTGGGGCATGAAGTTATAGGAAAAACGACAGTGCTATAATGTTCAAGACGGATTGGAGAGTTAATGTTGTGCTCACACACAAATTGAAAGTTCCTGCATTGAAAGCATTCTGCAACAGAGCAATATTTCAGTGGGGGAGGGGTTGGGTGGATGGGGGGGAGCTTTGAGAAGCTACTACCATGTCCTCTGTTCTGTTGGCTAGCTATGATCAGGACATGAGATAGGGCAATTTACTACCACTATGTTTTCCACTTCCCTCTTCCATTGATGACAAAAGAAGGGAATGATTAGCTCCAGGGCTGATGTCATCTTCAGTCAAGGGTGCCAACTTGAACAAAATATTGGGGGGGGGGGTTAAGCCCTGCCCTGCATAATTGATCACATGACATGGCGCACACACACCATTTGAATGGGAATTCCCCTCAGTTTTGGCCTGGCCCCCTCAAATATTTTAGGGGAGGGGGCGAAGGGACCTTGGCCCCTAGGAGTTGGCTCCTATGTCTTCAGTCCCGCTTTGAGGGACATGTCAGCAGAATGAAGGGGCTTAGGATCCATGACTGACCTCCCTACATGAAAGGCAGGGTGGAAAGGGTCTCCCAGGCTGAGAGACTGGGAGAAGAAGTGGGAAATGGGAGAGTCCACTTCTCTGTATGTAGATAAATGACAGAAAATGTGTTTTTAAAAAAGAAAAGGATACATCACCTGGTCTCAGTGGCAGCAGCCCCCTACCCACCCAAAAGCTGACCAACCCGGAGTTTGGCATTTGGTGATTACATGCGCACCACCATGTACTTTGCTATAGATTATTTATTTATTATTTAAATTTGTATGCTGCTTTTCCATACAAATATGCTCCAAGATCATCACAGCTGGATATCAGGGAAATTATGGAGGTGGGTGGTCAGAAGGGCAGAGAAGATCATGTGTACCAGCATTGACTCTAGGCCATTATCTGTTTGCTTCATGTTTCTCAGGGGGCTTCCACAGAGAAGAACAACAACCCTAAGCCATGTTTTGGCAGGAGAATAAATTAGGTAAGCCAAGTCCGGCTGTGATCCAACAAGCAAGTTAAGTACCTTGGATTTCAGCCACTTTGGATTCAATGAAGCCAGCCTTCAAATCCATTTAAACCTAAGAATTCTGGCCCAATCATCCATTATTTGTGGTTTGACTTTTCCAACATGTTGCCCAGCCTGTTGATCTCACACTGAGTCCACTTTACTTACAAGCCGATATTTCTCTGAATCCACCGGCCTTCCCGCCTCCAGGCAGGCTGTCAGCCACGAGACGTCCAGGATCCTGAATTTCGCACTGTCCTCCACCTTCTGTGCTTGTAGCCATTTCAAGATCTCAGCGCAAGAATTATTCTCAGTCACAATGTGTGTGACAGAATCACTAGGAAAGAAACAAAGAAAAAAGTGTTTCTCTCAGTTATCAGGAATAACCTGGAATTTTGCTGTCCCCAAAATGAACAGGGGGAAGTGATTTGACGCCACGATGCTTTCGATGACACCTTCAGACTAGACTGTCCTCTGACGCTCAGTATTAATTGATGCCCTTAAGGCACATATTTTTTCCCCACCATTGCCTGCAGCACTGAAAATATTTGGCCTGCCCACATGCTGTTGCAATGAAGAGCCTCCTTAAGGTTACCTGACAGCCTTGAGAATTAACGGTGCGCCTGTTCATTGACTTGGAGCTTCATAACAGTTAAGAGACAGTTGGGTTAAGCCCTTCAAGCAATGCCACTGCTGGTATTTCTCAATAAGCTGTCTGTACTTAAAGCTATGGTTTTCCCAGTAGTGATGTATGGAAGTGAGAGCTGGACCATAAAGAAGGCTGATCGCCGAAGAAGTGATGCTTTTGAATTATGGTGCTGGAGGAGACTCTTGAGAGTCCCATGGACTGCAAGAAGATCAAACCTCTCCATTCTGAAGGAAATCAGCCCTGAGTGCTCACTGGAAGGACAGATTGTGAAGCTGAGGCTCCAGTACTTTGGCCACCTCATGAGAAGAGAAGACTCCCTGGAGAAGACCCTGATGTTGGGAAAGATGGAGGGCACAAGGAGAAGGGGGCGACAGAGGACGAGATGGTTGGATAGTGTTTTCGAGGTTACCAGCATGAGTCTGACCAAGCTGCGGGGGGCAGTGGAGGACAGGAGTGCCTGGCGTTCTCTGGTCCATGGGGTCACGAAGAGTCGGACACGACTAAACGACTAAACAACAACAACAACAACAACAACTTGAGCTTCTACATATGGCAGCTGAAAACCAGCACAAGCCTTGTGCCTGATGCCCACAGGCTTGTGATCTTCAATATACCAGTCCTCTGGTTTAATCTAGGCAGAGCAGGGACTGCATAGTGACTATACCTTTAAAGGACATTTGAAGCAAATTCTTTCCCTCAATGAATTCTGAGCACTGTGGTTTGTTAAGGGTTTCTGGGAATCGTAACTCTGGGAGGTATAAACTACAGGGCCCAAAATTCATTGAGGAGGAAATGTGCTTCCAATGTGCTTTTCAGGGGATAGCGTGCTAAGCCGTTTAAGACGCTTACCAAAACTTGTTTCTAAAATTACTGCCCAAATAGGATAGCACCATCTCGCATAATTTCATGTGGCATAAGCCATATGGGAAATATATGGTGAGGCATTAATTTACCAAATGGAAGCAAGAGCCAATCAATCAAATTTAGCTGCAGTGGCACAGTGACTTGACTTGCCACAACAGCTAACAACCAGCCAACGCCTTCCAGAGAATGCTGGAATATGTTGCAGAGCAGAAAAATTAACAATTATTATGTCTTTATTACATTTCTGCATTTGCTGCAGCCTCCAGAGAGTCTTCAAGGGCAGCTCCACATAAAGTGCATTGCAGTAGTTCAGACGAAAGTCATAGATTACTAAGCCCTGGCCACCCTGGTCCAGGAACAGCTGTAGCTGCCAAACCAGCCTAGTATGACCATAAACACCTCTAGGCATAGAAGCCACCTGGGACTCCAGTGACGTGACTGGAATCCAAGAGTTCCCGCAGACTGTGAACCTGTTCTTTCAGAGGATTTCAATCCCTCCCAGAACAGGTTGTCCACAAAATTTCCAGATACTGGAACTGTCCACCCACAGCCTTATCAGAATTCAGTGTAAGTACATTGGTCTTCATGCACCGTGTCACTGATTTCAGGCAGCAGCCTCTCCTGATTCAGATGGAATGGAGAAACAAAGCTGTACTAATGACCTGGTGCTTCAAAAAGCCAAACAGCTGTTCCCAGTAGTTACAAATAAATACTGAATAACATGTCTGGCATGCTCTGGTCCATGGGGTCACGAAGAGTCGGACACGACTAAACGACTAAACAACAACAACAACAACTGAATAACATTACGTGACTGAACCACCCCCTAGTATGACCTTGCAGGTAGGAATGAAACCATCACAACACTGTACAACCAACTATTGCCTTTGTCACTATACCATGTGCCTGAGCTGGGTCAATACTCACCACTATGTTCCTATAACTGACTTCAGAGGAACAGGACTCATTGTCACAGACACAGAAAAATTGGTTTGCAGTGCAAACTGCAGGCTGCAGCAGGGAGGCGGGTAGGATTAAGTTCTCTACCCAGCTTGCTGGGAGCCCAGTCCAGTTATCAGGGCAACTGGGGAGAGAGGGATGGTGCACTCAAGGGCAGAACTACACAGTGAAGGTCATGTGCAGTTTGACCCTAATACATCTTGAAATGCCAGTTCTGAAATTCCACTAGTCTGGCATATTATAGAAGGGAGGATCCAAAGAATTGCCATCCTGCTTCTGCTTTGGATTATAAATTGTTTTAATTGCATGTTTTATTGAATTTTTCCATTGATGTTGTAAGCTCAGTTTTTTTAGTGGAAAGATGGGATATGTTTCCTAAGTTAAAAACATATCTGAGTAATCAGATTCACTGTGCATCAATGTTCTTATCAACACTGAGCTAGGTTCTGCCTAGTTGTCTCAACAACAACAAATTTCAGTTAGAGATGTTTAACTTCTGCTTCCTGTGGTTTATATCCCTTTATATAAAATGTGCATATTTAATGTATATGTATAAAGCTGACGATCTGGGAACTTTGCCATTTCTGCACTCACAACAGCAGCAGCTCAGCCAACAGTGCCACAGTTTCCTCTGATACTTTTACAGCTGCATCATCTTCTTGGCAAAAAAAAATAATGTAAGAAGTGCGGGATTTCCACAGATATTGTTGACAATATTTTAAAATTGACGGTTAAATGGTCTTGGCTGAAGTGAATTCAGAACGGATGCAGGAAAACAAAGTGATGCATTCCATTTCCTCACTAACAATATGAAGTGTATTTGCAAGATTTTCTTTCTCCACCTTTTCCTTGCTCCAAAGGCATTACTCTGCCATCACACACACACACAGGTATCTTCCCTAGCCTGGAAATGCCAAGGATTAAATAACTTAATGGAGCCTCCAGGAACCACCCCAGCCCCCATTAACATAGGCTTGGTTTGAATTCTGTATCTTGGTCACACTAGAGCAGGTATGGCTCTCCAGATATTGTTGGCCTACAACTCCCATCATCCCTGATCCTTGGCTATGTTGGCTTGGGATGATGGTAGTCCAACATATGGAACATACATTTCACCATCTCTGCACATTCTTTTACATGTGCAATTGGTATTTGTTAGGAAATAAGGTACAGTGGTACCTCAGGTTAAGTACTTAATTCGTTCCAGAGGTCCGTTCTTAACCTAAAACTGTTCTTAACCTGAAGCACCACTTTAGCTCAAGGGGCCTCCTGCTGCTGCCGCGCCACCAGAGCACGATTTCTGTTCTCATCCTAAAGCAAAGTTCTTAACCTGAAGCACTATTTCTGGGTTAGCGGAGTCTGTAACCTGAAGCATATGTAACCTGAGGTACCACTGTACAAGCATGTTTGATTAAGTTTCATCATACCATCATGTTAGGTAAGGAACCATTGCCGGTATGGAAGGAGATCAGAAAGCCATTGCGAGATGAATTAGATGCACTCCTGTTACAGGTAGGTAGCCGTGTTGGTCTGCCATAGTCAAAACAAAATAAAAGAAAAAAAATTCCTTCCAGTAGCACCTTAAAGACCAACTAAGTTAGTTCTAGGTATGAGCTTTCGTGTGCATGCACACTTCTTCAGATACACTGAAACAGAAGTCACCAGACCCTTCTATATAGTGAGCTCACTATATAGAAGGGTCTGGTGACTTCTGTTTCAATGTATCTGAAGAAGTGTGCATGCACACGAAAGCTCATACCTAGAACTAACTTAGTTGGTCTTTAAGGTGCTACTGGAAGGAATTTTTTTTCTTTTAGATGCACTCCTAATATTCTACTTGAGAGATTCTATTTGAAAGAATTAAGAGCAAAAATTAAAAGCAATTTTGCTACACTGGTGCTCTAAAGCATGGGAATGACAAAAGAGGTCAGACAACTGGGACAACTGGTCGGACAATCGTTAGTCACCAGCCACATGATGGCAAAGAATGCATGCAGCCTGTTGTGGATGCCATTGACCATGATGTACCAGAAGAGAAAGAGAAGCATGTCTGTGTTTACCCAAAAGACACAGGAAGAGGCCTTTATTTGCAATACTCTGTTCAGTCCGGATCAGAAAAGATTTAAAAATAATGACAGAATGGAAATCTGTTCAACTCCAAAGCACACCAGTCTCTTAAAAGGTGCATTTGAAAGAACTGCCTATTCAGACTCTAGCAGAAAGGGAGATAAAAGATTTTATGAGTGAACTCTACAAATACATTTAGGTGCAGAGTTTAGGGATGTGTCGGCACATAACAAATGGGGGAAGATAAAGTGTGTGTGTGTGTGTGTGTGTGTGTGTGTGTGTGTGTGTGTGTGTTCAGGCTGGTGATCTGAAAATTGTTTAGAAACCAATTTATTCCTTTATCATTAAAAGAATGAAATGTCTGAATAGGCTTCTGAGAAGCAGTAATGTAAAATGAAGGACTCTTGTTGCTTCAGAACTGATACAGTAACTTGTCTCAGGAGGATTTCTGAATCTGAAGCCACTATCATTGTGGTTCCCACATTTTCCTATAATTTTTCTAAATGGCCTAGAGGCCCATTGAGGGGGGAAAGGCGGGAGCTCAGTCGGTAGAGTATGAGACCCTTAATCTCAGGCTTGTTTGTTCAAACCCATGTTGGGCGAGATCCCTGCATTGCAGATGTCCATCTGGTCCCTTCCAACTCTACAGTTCTATGATCCTATGCTGAAAGCTAGGAAGAAGACTCACATGAAGGTTATCTTGGTCACCTGAAACCCGGGAAAGCCACTGCCAGCCAGTGTTGAAAATACTGGGCTAGATGTACCAATGGTGTGATCCTGTATAGTGCAGTTTCCTATGTTCCTGCTAGTTTCTTGCAGCAGTCAAGAATTGTAGCCTATGCATATACGCAAAATACACCTCTGTTGAACTAGAGTGCATTTGAACATTCATTTCCTTGAAGCTATATAGACATCAAACTAAATATGTAACTCGAATGCTAAGTGAAGTTTCACAGAAATGTTGCTAAACAGCCCACTTATTCCACTTATTATTCAATTCAGATCTCTCTGCTTCGTTATCTTCCTGTCAATTTCCAAAACTTTTAAGCGACAGAAAAATTACTAAAAGACAGCTACAGAATATCTAAGCACATCCTTGCAAACCAAGCCTGCAATTCCATATCCCTACTTACCTGGGATAAATTACTTCTGAGTAGACATGCATAGGACTGCACTGTCAGAAAAGATGTTAAGCTCCAAGTCTATATACAAAAGAATCTAATGAATGGTGAGGGTGGAGTGGTAGGTTTTTTTCCATACCTTAGCTCATTTTCTACCCTGAAGCCTTTTCTTCTTGCTAAATCCATCAGGAATGTCCTTCTGCTCATTCCCATCTTCTTCTCAACAATAAAAATGATTATGTCATTGAACTGTATTTTGTAGCTCACAGGAGCTGAAAGTTGCATCCCTTTCCACTTCTTCCTCATGGGAATAAGGCCTGTAGCTCTGATCATATTCATGACACAGTGCAGACTCTGTCTTGTTTGTCTAAACCAACGCTTCACTCAGAAAAACCAGCTTGCACTCAGTCTGTCTGCCCAGCCAACAGGCAGCTTTTGATGGCACCATCCAGTGATGTCATTTTGCTCTATTTCTCTTCCAGGCTCACAAGCTCAAAGCTACATGGGAGTAAAAACACCAGGCTTTTTTCAGACTCTGTGTGATTCATGCAACTTTTACAACTTTCTCTAAAGTCAGAAAGCAGAAAAGGTAGTGCAGTTGTCACTCCCAATTCTGTTTGAAAAATCTGTCCGAGGAGATAGTGAAGCAGCTTCAGAAAACTTTGGTTTCAGCTGGTTTTGAAATAAGAATATCATCAGTACAGTGAAATGGTGCTAGGTTTCTGCTAGGTTTCTTTCTCTTAAGCTAGGAGTGTGCCCCAACCACACGACTCAGATCAGATTGCAGTTTGGTGCTTCAGAAAACAGTCTGACTCAGTCTGAAACACTTTGCAGGCTGCACAATTTGGCTCGGGATCTGTGGCAGAGTCAACTTCAGGAAAAGCAAAGCAATTCCCCCTCTCCATTCACTATTGGGAAATTTTAAAAATAGCCACGGATTTTGTGTGCAAGCTTTACAATTAATTGGAGGGGATCAGAAATGAAACACATTTGCTTTCCTCTTCCAAAGCACTGAGACTGAAACTTGGTAAAATCCTATCCTCTGACTGCAAGGTTGATCTAGCCACTAACAACAGAGTTCTCCTTACTCTCTCTCCTGCCACAGGGTTCTGTTTTATCTAACCCCTCACAGACATCTCCCAATCCTGGTGTTTTCCATTTAGCAGTATGTAGGTATGTGGGTGGTCCAATGTGCAGCCCACAATTGTGTTCTCAGTAAAAACTGAGTGCCATCCTGACACTACCTTGGGTGTCACTATACAATTCACAACCCAAGAGCAATCAACTCGTACTAGAGAAACTCTTCTGAAGAGGCCAAACGCAGTCTACAGATTCATGGTTTATTATCATGGCTTAATATTCTCAACCTGTAAAGGCAGTTAATTAGGATACACAACAAAGAGAACTGTGGCAAAATGAACAGGACCTCCATCTCATATGATCCATGACATCCCTTGACCCAATACAATATACCAATGGGTCAATGCCCTATGGACTACTGCTCTGTGCAATATTGTGGACCATCATGAGTACTGGACACATTTCCTATATTCAGATCAATACATGAACAGAGAAAGATGGTTATATTCCCAATGCATGCTGAAAGACCACACAAATATTACATTAGAGTTTTAAAAAACACTCTCCCTTTATGACCACTTTCAGCAGGTGTGGAACCAAGTTGTCTAGAGGCTGGCGGGAAGCCAACCTACAAAACTTCCAGTTATCTGAGTCACAGCACCATATGCAATATCTTACTCTTCACCACCCATGACTAGTAGTACAAAACCATAATGGCCACAGAACTGTTTGTGGTACAGGGTGTGTCTTAGACTTCCCTTAAGCCTTTTGAAAGTGAAGCTGCTTGAGTGCTGTGTGCAGCGCAGGGATGATAAGGAACACTCAAGCTTATTTAGAAGCAAATAGCCAGGCTGTGGGCAGAGAGAAAAGAGTTCCACAAACATTTGGACCATTAATAGCAACTAACTTTGGCTAGGTTGTGCCCAGCCCACTAAGTCTTACAGTAAGCTGTATAAAGCTTGGTCCTACACATAATGGGGACATAGGGAGCTTCCTTCATCCTCTCTCTTTTGCAATATTGTCTACTTGGACTGGCAGAAGCTTTTCAGAATGTGAGATGGGGTGTTTTAGTCACATCACAACTGTTCACTGGTGCAGACTATCGCCACCATGTTATGCTGCTGCTGTAAGAATTGCACTGGCTGCCAATTGGCTCCCAAGCTAAGTTCAAGGTGCAGGTAGAATCACAGAATTGCAGAGTTGGAAGGGACCCCTGTGGGATTCTCACCTAAAGCATCCATGATAGACAGCTAACCAACCTCTGCTTTAAAAACTCCAAGGAAGGAGAATTTGCAACCTCCTGAGGGAGATCGTTCCACCAGTAGTGGTGCACAAAGCCAATATTATAATGCCACTATTAAAATCTATGGTGTAGCCACATTTGGAATGCTGTGTTGAGTTGTGGTCGCTTCACATCAAAAAGAAAATTGTGGAGTTTGGAAAAGTTCAGAAGAAAAGCTACCAATATGATGAAGGGTATGGAGCAACTCCCCTGAGAAGTAAGGCTAAAGGCATTTTGGCCTTTTTAGTTATAATAATAATAATAATAATTTATTTGTACCCGCCCATCTGGCTGGGTTTCCCCAGCCACTCTGTGTGGCTCCAACAAAGATTAAAAATACATTAAAGAATGTAAGAAGTGTCACGACAGAATTGTGTAGAATTATGCATGGTTTGAAGAAAGTGGATAGGGAAATGTTTTTCTCTCTCTCCCATAACACTAGAACTCAGGAACATCCAAAGTAGCTGAAGGTTGGAAGATTCAAGGCAGGCAAAAGTACTTCTTCACACAGCTCATAGTTAACCTATGGTGATGGGCACCAAGTGGATTGGCTTGAAAAGAGGACAATTTCATGGAGGAAAAGGCTAACAGTGGCTGCTAAGCATGATGGCTATACTCTGTCTCTGTGGTTGGAAGCTGTATGCTTCAGAATACCAGTTGCTGGAAACCACAGAAGGGGAGAGTGCTGTTATTGCTTGAGTCCTGCTTTTGGGTTTCTCTGGTTGGCCGCCATGAGAACAGGATGTTGGAATATATGAGTTTCTGACCTGATCCAGTAGGCTTTTCTTTAGATAGAATTTTAGAAATGTTCAGTAAACATTATCTGAAATGTTCTGAGTTATGAACAGGTTACTCAGGAATACATACAAATATCTGTAGGTCACTTGGTTAGAGCATGGTGCTGATAACGCCAAGGTTGCAGGTTCGATCCCCATATGAGACAACTGCTTATTCCTGTGTTGTAGGGGGTTGGACTAGATCAGCCTTTCTCAACCTGTGGGTCCCCAGATGTTGTTGAACTACAACTCCCATCACCCCTAGCTAGCAAGGCCAGAGCTCAGGGATGATGGGAGTTGTAGTCCAACAACATCTGGGGACCCACAGGCTGAAAACTGCTGGACTAGATGATCCTCAGTGTCCCTTCCAACACTACAATTCTGATTCTGAGTTCAACAGAATGCTCAGGTGGCCAATACAGACTTTGGCACACATGGACCTGAGGGTGTTAGATCCATGTGTTTGTTGTACGTTATTGCATTCCATAAGTAACCTTGAGAGAGTTTTACACTTATAAAGCATCCAACCAACTTTTCTAATAAAATAGCTCTCATTGCTCGGTCCCTGCTCCTGCCAACCTAGCAGTTCCAAAGCACATCAAAGTGCAAGTAGATAAATAGGTACCACTCCGGCGGGAAGGTAAACAGCATTTCCATGCGCTGCTCTGGTTCGCCAGAAGTTCGCCAGCTTTGTCATGCTGGCCACATGACCCAGAAGCTGTACGCCTGCTCGGCCAATAAAGCAAGATGAGCGCCGCAACCCCAGAGTCGGTCACAACTGGACCTAATGTTCAGGGGTCCTTTACCTATTAAGAAACAATGCAGCCTTTGCCTACCTGGTGCCCCCCCCCATTCATGCTGGCCAGGGCTGATGGAAGTTGTAGCCCAATCCCTCTGGAAGGCACCAGGTGGGTGAAGACTGAAATAAGACACCCCTTACAAGGGAATTGTGCAAAATTACATGTGCTGGAACCAGTGGCGTAGCGTGGGTTGTCAGCACCCGGGGCAAGGCAAGTAATTTGCGCCCCCTAACCCGTGGATTTGTGCACCCTAACCCTAACCCCCAGATGTTGCGGCCGGGCCCCCCTGCACCCCCCACGCTACGCCACTGGTTGCATTCATGCCACCTTGAGATTTGTTTGATTATTGTTCTCATTTGACACCATCTATAACTTATTTTTGGCCCGTCTTACTGATATTTGGGTAGAATAATAAACTGTTTCATGTTTATGTCCCTGTGCATCTGATTAAGAATGAACACAAATGGCCTTGCAAAATGCAGGCTATAAGAACCAGAAGACAAGCTTTATTTCAGACAGCAAATATGACTCAGGCACCCAACAGACCCCTCCAGATCAGGAAAGCTGCATTTCGTGGAGTGGTGGTGATGTCGGGAGCAGAGGCATAGGGGGGGAGCAGAATCCTTTATTTGCTCACTATTTCCTTGCTGGGACACAGGTGGTGCTGTGGCTTAAACCACAGGGCCTAGGACTTGCCGATCAGAAGGTCAGTGGTTCGAATCCCCGCGACAGGGTGAGCTCCCGTTGCTCTGTCCTTGCTTCTGTCAACCTACCAGTTTGAAAGCACGTCAAGTGCAAGTAGATAAATAGGTAAATAGGCACTGCTCTGGTTCGCCAGAAGCGACTTAGTCATGGCGGCCACATGACCCGGAAGCTGTACGCCGGCTCCCTCGGCCAATAAAGCAAGATGAGCGCCGCAACCCCAGAGTCGGCCACGACTGGACCTAATGGTCAGGGGTCCCTTTACCTTTTTATTTCCTTGCTGCAAATTGTTCCTGCTGGAATTGGCATTCTGATACACAGAGGTGTAAAATCCAAAATGGCAGGTCCCCAATTGACAGGAGACATGACTGACCAGAAAGTGAGCTGCTCTGCGACCCAAGAGGAAGCACAAAGAGATCCATTCATTTATAATTACAGAATTTATATTTATATCCTCCAATTGGACATGGGCTGTAGCTCAGTGCTAGTGCATCTAATGTACGCATTTTAGTGTCTTCCAAAACAGCTCCCACACAGAACACCTGAGGGTCATCCAGCCCTGATGGGGCCAGGCTCAGGTTCTTAGGCAAGGTCGCCCATCAGCATTTCCTTGGGTTTCGCCCCACCTCATTCATAGCCTTCATTGTTGTAAAGGCTTTTATTCTAATCCTCTCTTTACGCCTAAGGGAGACTCCTTGCCCTGCTTCCCTGGTTCTTATTGACTTGATTTGTTTCCTGAGGCTCGCGGGACTTGCGTCTGTCACTCTCCAGCCGGGACACTCCTCTGCAATTGTGGGAACACCTTGTACCACTTACATATATTCTAGGATCGCAGTGTTGGCTATCCAGACAATCTGGAACCTCGTGGCTTTGTTTTAGCGAGAGGAGGAAGGTCGCCTTCTGCGAGGGACAACACCCCCCCCCCTTTATAATCTAATTCAGTTAAAGCAGAAGGAACCTTTGCCAGTTCTCCCATCGCGGGAGGGAGGCAGATTATTCCCCCCCCTCCTTTTCAGGTGGGCTGTTGATTGATTGGAAATATTGCTCCCTCGCCCCCTTTGAGGGTTTCAAAGTCCATCAAAGGGCGACTTACAGGCATCGGGCCATTAAAAACGGAGAGCGGAGGGTGGGCTAGGAGCCTTGGATTTTTATAGTACTAAAATCAGCCTCGCCCTTTGGGCACTGGGGAGGCTTTGCCTGCAGTCTCCAGATTCAGGGCCCCTTGAAGGAGCGGCCAAGCTCTTCGCTGCTAAACCCGCCCTAGACATAGGTTTCAAAAATCGAATATTGGGAAGGGGACGAAGCCGGGAAGAGACTTTCTTCCTCCACTTTGCCTTGGGTTGGGCAAGCGCCATCTCCCCTCCAGAAGGAAGCGGGGAGCCCGGGCGACTCTTGCCCCCCCCCCTGCCCGTTGGCTCTCTCGCGCAGTCCCGGCGGGCAGGCGGGCGCTCTGCACATGCTCGCGGAGCCTCTTTCTCAGCTTCCCTGGATCTGGTTTTCGTCGCAGGAGCGAGGCCGCGGCGCCCGCGAGCATGTGCAGAGGGCCGCGGAGAGCGCGGGCGGCCTTTCCCCTGCGCGACTCCGCCTCCGCCCAGGGTGGCTCCCCGTCCTGGGTCCCTCCCCCGATGGCCGGGAGGAGGCGGGCAGGCGCGCTCGGCCGTGCCTGGCTCGGAGGACCAGCCTCCCTCGACGGGGCGCTCACGGGGAGGAAGGAGCGCGGCGCCGGCGCTGTCGCCGACTGGACGGCCGGCCGGGATCGCCCAGGGGGAATCGGCGCTCTGCACGTGCTCCGGGGCCGGCTAGCCGCTGCGGGGAGACTTCACGCACCGCTTTCTGAAGTACGGGCGACGCAGCCTCCGCGAAGGGCTCGGCGCCGTCGGAAGAGCCCTGCGCGGCCCGAAGCTTGCTGCACTGTCCCTCCCCCAGATAGTCCCTCCCTCGCTCTCTCTCCGCTCCGCACAGTGGGCGGCGACCCGGCAGCTCGGATTCGCACAACCAGCACTGTGAGAGAGTGTGTGTGAACCAGGTAGGGGCAGAGAGCTGCGAGTGCGCCCCCCAAAATGTTGCGCCCGGTGCGGCTGGCACCCCCTGCACCCCCCACGCTACGCCACTGGCTGGAACGATCTGTGAAGACATGGCTCGAAGTACGTTGTCACCTCTTTCCTCAGATGTAAAGAACTCTTAGCATTTTCCAGTGTCTCAGAATATCTTCCCCGTCATTTTTGTAGCCCTTCTGTCACTTGTTTCTCTTACGAGACTTGCTGTTCGTTTGAGATCTGGTTTTTATTTACTGCTGTGCATTCCATCTGTTACCAATGCCGGTTCTACCAAAGTCTACACGTTTAGAAGTAGCTTGCCACCGGTCCTTTTCTTTGTCTTTGACTAAAATCTCAGAGGAACAGATTTAGAACAGGGATACATGTGTTATAGATAATGGGGTTTTTCGGGGGACAGGGGTGCATATCGCTTTGAATAGGGCGAAGGCATACACATGCAAACAAATAAATATACGGTAAGCCAGGTATAAGACTGATAAATAAGATGTACTCTAAAGTTGTTTTCTGTGTTTTCTTTCTTTCTTTTTGTTTAATTTATTATCACTTCAGGCATCTGTTCTTATTACCACCAGGGAATGATTCTGCATTCATTACAGCTTGAAACTTCTGTTCGTAATCCAACTCTGTCTGGGTAAAGTGTTAATTAGTTGTAGTTGCTGTCATTGTTAAGTTGGCAGCCCCAGGCCGCAGCAAAATATTACCAGCACATCAGGCTCTAAGGATATGGATTCCACTAGGTGCACACAAAGGATTTGCATGACTTATAGCTCTGATCAGATGTATTGGACATTAATTGCTGCATCAGCAAATACTCCCCCTGAAAAGCATACCATATGTATCTATTTCTGGAGACAGTGTCTCCCAGCATTTTCTAGTATAAATTATGATAAACTGCACACAGAGGTTTCATTCAGGCAGTAGGATATTAAAGAAACAAAGCATTATCCTGCTACTTTAAAATGATTATGGCTTCAGAGGCAAGCTAGCACTAGAGAGGAGCAAATATTGAGAATATGCACAAGCCTTTGTTCTAAATATAAGTTGGGAAAACTTTGTTCCTCCAGTTGTTTTTGTGGTTGGACTCAAACTCCCATCATCCCTCACCGCTGGCCATGCTGGCTGGGAGTAGTAGTCCAATAATATGTGACTAGACAGGTTCTTGTTTGGCTATATCTGCTGAACCTGTTTGATTTAGTGTGCTTCTACTGCTGAGGAGGTATCGTAAGGAGTCATAGGGCATCGAAGCCAAATGGGTCCCATGTAATGCTGCTCAACCAGCCTGCTAATTTCTGAGACATTGCCCAATTAATTTCTGGCTTCTGCACTGAAGACAACTCTCAGGCAGCACATACCCCTCAGCATGTAGGCCCCAGCCAACTCCAGAAACCCCTAGCCCTACTCCTCCTTGTTGATAATGTCTGTTCACTTGCACCCTCTGTGTGAGGAAGCTGATAACAGTGAGAAGAAAGAGCAGCTCTCTCCACTCACCTTGCATTTCCCTTTGACCAGCCATTGGATGAGATAAGGCCCAGGAGAAGAGGTCAGGTGAATGGGCAATGCCAACAGTGGCAAGGAGGAGGGTCCCTTGATGCCCTCTTCCCCAAAGGTTCCTAAAGCCTGGGTCCAGCACAGACAAACTCCATGATTTTGGGAGTGTTTGTATGTAATCTCAGAACAAATACATCCCTACTGATGCTCTGACAAAACAATGCCACCAAGATTGAGCATGTAAACACACAGTCCAATATCTCATTGACTTAAAACAGTATTTTATGAAATTTTATGTTAAAACAGTATTTTCTGCTTGACTTCATGCTTTCTCTAGTACACTCCAGTAAATATCAAGAAGACTGCTACATGTACCTAATAAATCTGCGTCATTGCCACATTTCCAAAGTGCACATTCAATTAATGCTTTGCTAATTTTGTTGAAAACACTTTTCTCTGTGTGTTGTCTTATTATTATTCTCCAGATTAACAGAGTTGTATGAAGATCCAAACAGTAACTGATTACAATGCATTATGTGCCACTGATGGTGGAAAACATATGACACTTCGTGAAGATAGATACATATTAATTAGTGGAAATGAATGAAAACAACCCAAAGTGTTGGGTTTAAATAAGATTTGCAGTGTAAAAAAAATATACCACCTTTTAAAAGTAATTCTTTTGACTATATTCCCATGGGGATAAATGACAGGTTTCTGTAAAGTGTACAATGCTAGCAGCAGCAGTGGATGGTGTTTAGGGGCAGAGGGACTTACCTGACCTCCTGGCAGATGAGTCACTACAGTTTACTGGGAAGCAAGAGGTAGAGGTGAAATCAGGGTGCTGCAAACACACAAGCAGGAAGGCTTGATTTGTTGAGCCAGTGTGTTTGCACCACACCAACCCTGCCACTGCCTCATCCTTCCCCAACCTGAAAAACAGTAGCAATGACTCACCTGCTGGGAAATCAGATAATCACCTCCATCCAACCATGCTGTCCGCTACTGATTACAAGGTGATGTTTTTTCAGTGCAGTCCACTTAGTATGACTATGTCTAGATCCAACTTAACATCTTCTTCCTTATATATCAGCGTCCAGTTTCTGTAAAGTGTCTTCATTTTATTGTAGCTGGCTTTGTTTTTTGAAGCAAGCACATGGTTCAAAACTGTAGTTCAGTGTTAGAGAGTTCAAATGGATGGTGTCTGCTTTGCACTCTCCATTCAAGAGAGATAACAGAAATTGCAACAACAAGGTTGAAAGAGATACATGCCCCTTTCCTCTTGCCTTAGAGAGAGCCAAGCAGGTGTTCAACTGTTAGATGAGATGCAGGAGGTTCTTGCTCCCAAGTGAAGGTTCTGAATCAATTAACTGCCTCTTATTCTGTAAATATGAACCAAATGGCCCAAGAATGCACTAGGAACACCAAAGGATCCCCAAAGCTGCTGCTGCAGTTCTTAGAAAAATCATGCTTAACTAGTATTGCAGTCCACGTTGCTATATTCTCAGGCATTTGATCTACTGAAGGGAGGAATTTAACTATTGTTGAACTAACTGTGATGCAAAGAAATATTGCATGTTGCTGCTGTCTTAGCAGGAGAGAGATTATATAATTTCTCCAGCTGATTATTTTCAGTTCCTCTGTCCTGTGCAGCCCAAGCCTATTCAAGTTTACTCATAAAGCTCAGGGCCCTTCCAGACTGGTGGGTTCCTCAGATTTCTGAAACATGTCATAGACACAATAATAGTCTATTGAGGTGGATTAATAATTGTTGGAAGAAAGTACCGTATTTTTCGCTCTATAAGACGCACCAGACCACAAGACGCACCTAGTTTTTGGAGGAGGAAAACAAGAAAAAAAATATTCTGAATCTCAGAAGCCAGAACAGCAAGAGGGATTGCTGTGCAGTGAAAGCAGCGATCCCTCTTGCTGTTCTGGCTTCTGGGATAGCTGTGCAGCCTGCATTCGCTCCATAAGATGCACACACATTTCCCCTTACTTTTTAGGAGGGAAAAGGTGAGTCTTATAGAGAAAAAAATATGGTACTTACTCACATAGGGAATAGTTAAACTATGGAACTCACTGCCACAGCAGACAGTAATGGCCACTAACTTGGATGGTTTTAAAAGAGGATTGGACAAATTAAAGGCTATCAATCGCTACTAGTCATGATGGCTACGTTCTGACTCCAAGGTTGGAAGCAGAAATGCTTCTGAGTAACAGTTGCTGGAAACCACAGGAAGGGAGAGTGCTTTGGGGCTTGGGTTGTGCTTTTGTGTTTATTTGGTTAAGGTCTTAAATTACTATTAAGCCAGGTTGATTATTCTTAATTATATTTTTAGACAAACAGAAAGACAGGAAAGGAATGATCCTTTTAATCGTGAGAAAGAGGAAGCAGTCACATAACTGGGGCAGCTTTGTGGAATATTCATGCCTTAAATAGGGAAGTTTGGATTCCTTCCACCCCCATCACATCCAAGGATGTGTTTACCACATCTGCTGTAGAGGAACACCCTGAACAACTTTTAGATAATGAAAACGATTCCCCTGACGATAAGTGACCTAGAGGGTTTCAGCTGAATAATGTGACTTTTTAATCACCAAAGCTATTCATTGGGAATTATCCCATATATCAAATTTACTTTCCACTTGTAATTTTCAGAAGCAATGTAGAATCAGTCAAAGCACTAAGATTAGAAAAACAGAATGAAAGCAATAACAAATAAGAATATAGAAGATGATGATTGTGTGAACTGCTATTGCAGCCTCATTTTTCTACAGCTGCATACATTACATATATTTAAAGCATGTGACTTGGCCAAAAGAATCTTAGGAACCATAATTTAGGTCTCATGCAGCTACAATTCTCAGCACCCTTAAGAAACTACAGTTCCCAGGATTCTTTCAAAGAAGGCATGCACTTTAGATGTATGGCGTGTTCACAATCCAAAAGTCAAAGTCACTTTCAGAGGTCACCTTGTCCAAACCTTCCCCCAAAGTCAGGGCCACCCAGCCACCAGCCCCTACAGAGCAATATACACAATCCAGATTACAGCATACCACAAGAACAGAGCAGGTGCACTCCCAAAGCTGCCTGCAAAAGTAACTAGCTCCAGATGAAGAAAACCACACCATAGAGAGAAAGCACAGAAAGGGAAGGGAAGAGGCTTCCTTACCAACTGTCAATGGCAAACATGTGAGAACAAATGTATGAATCTGGACCAGACCATGAAATCCACTCCAAGCCAGATACCACCTCAGCCCTTCCCTTGAATGGTCACATTTCCATATTTTAAGCAACAAATCTACCCTTTTCACACACCAAGATACATAAGGAGCAATGTGCTGGCAGCCTTCTACCCAGTTACTTGGTCAGAAGTAAAGCCGTTCTCAATTCCTAAGTGTTCCAGTCCTGGCCAATCAGTTGCAAGGCATCAGTATGGCTGACAATAATGTGGCAGTTGGCAGCTAGCATTTGAAACAGCTTTAACGGAAACATAAGATAAGAAGTCAGGGCTGTAGAAAGAGTTGGATTTTGCTAGAGTCTTATAGGGACTACTCTAAACAGAGCTACTACCATTTCCAGTTTCCAAGAAGACCAGATGCTGTCTAAGAGGATCCTCAGTGTGTATGTTCTGTCTTTCCCCGGGTTGGCTGGCCAGGCTCCAGTGAGAGTGCAATGCCTCAATCCTGGTCCACCACTGCAAGCGGTGTTTCACTTTTACATAGCCATTACACTGTGGTAGTGGCAGCCTTAGAGACACCCCTATATTCTGTAGCATAGAGATAGACAAATGGTAGACTGAGAACCACTGGGAGATTGTTAGGCAATACATTACAGCATATAAGCAAGTAAGCAAATCTCTATTAATAAAAGGGCTCCACCATCACCTAAAAATCAGCTGTTAGAATTCTTGATGTAAGATTGTACAATTCAGATGTAAGATTGTACTTGTTGCATACAGGTCATCCCAGTGTTGTCTTCTTTGGCGATCACTCGTAGTCGAGTAAGATTGTCTTCCAAAACAGGGTTTTAGCAGTGAGTCCGTAAGTGACGGTGGAGGCCAATTCTGGATCCACACTTCCTTCCACAGTGGGGACAAAGGTTTCCAGGTGGGAGTTAACCATGGTGAGGGTTTGCCAAGCATGCCTTCCTCTTAGCACGTTTCTCCCTTTAGTCCTGAGTTCGGGTGTCTTCGAAGTCCATGACACCTTTGGTAAAGCCTGTTTTCCAATTGGAGTGTATAACTCATGTGGCCAAGTAGACAATTGCTTCCGTTACACCCTCAACCACCCAGACCAGCAATTCACACCTGGTTTTGGTTCATGGACCTCAGAGTTCTAGCAAACAACAAAATGGCTCCGCAGCCTTGCAGTTTTCCCACGGCTGCTTTAGAATTCACCATTCCACCTTAAGAGGCCCCCTGTCACCGAAAAACCATCGGGACTGCAGTCTTCTGATAGATTTCCTTGTTTAGAATTTCACATATTCTCAGTTTAAATTGATATTAATGCCCATCAAATACTTGCTTGGAGAACAGCAGTTATTTATACCAGACAACCCTATTTGTTTTGACTAGTGTAGTTATCAGCTGGAACTCTGCTTTCAAATAACTCAAACCAAAAAGAAAGAAAAAATAGTCCTTGCTGTTTTATAATTTAGAGGCAATTTGGTTCAGCTGCGGTTTTTCATTACACCACTATAGATACACTAATAATTCATTATCGTTCTTTTCATTTGCTCCTGGCTGAAATATCATGGGACGTACAAATAAACTGCCCTTGAAAATCTTGTTTTTGACATAAGCAGGAATTCAGTGCGCAGCTTGAAAACTAGAATGAGACCCAACTTCTCAGAGTGGTATAAAGCAAGTTAAAATATATTTCTGTTCCCTATCACCACCATTAAAAAAGCTGAAATATGCTGCACGGTGCCTACAAGTCAACATGTTATATCTGATATAATCACTAAGAACAAGAATATCACAAATGTTATTCCAGTAATAGCTCAACATAGTGATAGTAATCAATATGTAGAGCTTTTACTGGGAATATCATTTGCAAATGAGGTGACTACCTCAATCAGCTGATTTTGAGTTAGCAAGCAAGAGCAGCATTTTTTTTATTACTTTATTATTGTATTTTTACTGCCAGGGACAGGGAGAGACACTTGTGGGATTTTCTGCAGCGGTTGTCAAAACAATTCCTTGGGGTACAATTCGCTTTAACTTTGTGAGCCACCTCAGGCACTACAATGTCTTCAGCCAACCAGGATTCAAACCAAGACAAGAGCTAAATGCAAAAGAAACTAAAAACCAGGCCAACTAGTTTATATGAGTTTGTAGTGCCTGGTCTCTTATCATGACATAGAGAAGGCTGGAAGCCAAGTTATATATAAACTCAGGAATGGGGAGACAGAGGCTCTACAGATGTTTCTACAACTACAGCTCCCATCATCCTCCCTAACCATTGGTCATGCTTGCTGGAGCTGATACAGTTCAATGACATCTGTAGGACCAAAAGTTCTCAATCCCTGTTCAAGGTGATCATTGCAGGGATGAGGAACCAGATGTTGTTGGCTCTCAATTCCTCCCAGTCCCAATCTGCATGGCCAAGAGTCAGGATAATGGGAGGTCAAATTCCCCAACCCTGTTGTATTGCAATCCCACATTTATTCCCTGAAGGGTGGAAGTTGTCTGAGATTTTGCTGTGTTTTGCATGGTTGAAGACATCATAGCGAGGCTGCTCACCATTGTTAAGAGGCTAAAGATGTGCACAGAAGTTTATATCGGGCTTCGTGCCTGTGATAAGCATGCCACTTAAGTCACCTTGTGTTAATTTGATACAACATTTAAAGAAGAAATGAAATGTACTTAATTATAAGCCAGGTAGGTGTAGGTTCTCATTATAATTACTTTCCTACTAATGGAAGATTTGAAATAATTGACCAATCTATTATATATCGTGCAGATGTTTTATGAGACAGAACTATGTCAGCTGGCACCTCTGGCAAAGAAGGGCATTGCACATATTAATTGTCCTGTGGCACACTTTCATAGATGAGTTAAAGCAACACTAAATTATCCTCTGCCACTCTTAATTATATTTGCTTTGTTCACATCCTTCTGTGCCCATCTGGTGGCTATCCAACAGCAATGCATGCAGTGCTATACAAGTTGGCAGAGTTAAATGCCCTCCGATTGGTGTTTGTGTGCACGAGTTAACACATGTGTCCATTAGCACTGCAGGTGGAGTAGTTTCTTTGAAGATTTGGAGGGGCGGGTACTATACAAAGAGTGGCCAGAGATTATAGTTGTATGAACTAAGTCATGGTTCCCTGTTATTATTCAGGGAACTAGGGTATTAAAAGGAGGAAGGTTGGTTATCAGCACAGTACAGCTGGTGTGGGGGACTTTTGGTCCTTCGGAATTTGTAAATTACAACTCCCATCATCCCTGGCCATAGGCCTCACTTGCTGGGGCTGATGGGAGTTGCAGTTCAGCAACACCCTGAGGACAAAAGGCTTCCCATACCTGCCATGCAGGTTGGGAAAAGATTAAACAAACCTTTGTTAATATGTCTGACAAATATGAACCTCAAGTATCAGTTTCAACAGTAAAACTCCATACCCTTCAGCATCAAAAAAGGAACCTTGTGAATTCTGACAAAATGAAGATTTGGCCAGAGCAGGCCACATACCTTTGAAATAATGCATATTTGCATAGTCTAGACAAAGAAGAGTTCATAAACGTCATGATAACTTTTTGTAAAACAGGGGTAAAGATGTACTTAGAAGTAGCTCAGTCAAAGACTCCTTTTGGAGCAAGAGAAAGCAGGCTATGTGAATCAGCGCCCATCTAATAAAGAGCACCTAGACTTTGCTGTCCAACAAGATCTGTATTTTTGAAAGTGCCGCATTTTGTGTTTTTAGCTACTTACACTCTTCAGTTGTGACTCTCTTCAAGATGGTTTAAACTACCTTTAGAGTGGGTGTTGGCTACCGTTCCTGCAAGGGGGAAGGAGACACAGGAAAGTCCTGGAGATGTTTTCTAGGTTGGCATTTGATCATTTCAGTGAGTGATCACATTTGCTCATTGTTGATTTCAGATTGCATTAGACATCTGAGCCCCAAAAGGCAAATGTTGACAGGTAAGAAAGTAAAAATTGTATCGCTAAGGACAATGGCAGCATAGACACTATATACACTTAATGCTCTCACACACCCAAAGAAAGAATCTGGGGAACTATAGTCCACCCCTTACAGAGTCCTTAACAGGATTCTTGGGGATGGTGTGCTTTAAATGCACTTTAGCTGTATGGTGTATACTCAGTCACTAATATATCATTCAATCCCCTTGCATGACATTCACATGGGGCAGAGCCAGATGCTTTAAAGGCCATTTGCAATGGCACTGAGCCCTTAAAGAACATTGCATTCCTAAATGATCACTTCCATCTGTTGAGAAACATTATTACCTAGGAGATATATGCTCTATCTACCCTAGGTAATACCCATTGATCTCCCATGTGTTTTGTGTGAAGGTTTTTTTAGTTCCACTTTCTTCTTCGCTATAACTCTGAATTTCAAATGGGCATTATCTCTTGCCAGAGAAAAATATTTCATGATTGCCATGTTATGATTGCCATACATTAAATTCACTCACTCAGTGTCATTATTACGTAAATTGGGGGGGGGGGGGGAATCTGTGTGTGTTTCTCCAGAACCATTTTCCAATGGCCTGAAGATGCCAAGCTATGCATTCTTCCCAAGATGTACTCACTAGGATTTACTTTGAAGTCTAAACCACAGAGCCTAGGGCTTGCCAATCAGAAGGTCGGCGTTCAAATCCCCACGACGGGATGAGCTCCCGCTGTTTGGTCCCAGCTCCTGCTTACCTAGCAGTTCGAAAGCACGTCAAAGTGCAAGTCGATAAATAGGTACCGCTCCAGCGAGAAGGTAAACAGTGTTTCCATGCACTGCTCTGGTTCACCAGAAGTGGCTTAGTCATGCTGGCCACATGACCCAGAAGCTGTACACCGGCTCCCTCGGCCAATAAAGCAAGATGAGCACCGCAACCCCAGAGTCGTCCGTGACTGGACCTAATGGTCAGGGGTACCTTTAAACATACCTATAATTGCTCTGTAAAGAGACCTATGGCTATTTATTTTATTTTATTTTCTCTATCTCCAGTAATCTGAGCATTTCAATCTGATTTGCAATGGAAATTCTCAATACCTTTAGATACCACCGTAATTGTTAGGTTAACTTGGGATAGAGGAGAAAGCTGGGAAACAAGAGGGGCATCTAATAATTTCAAACAAAATATCTTAGCAGAGTTTGACAACAGTTTAATTTCAGTTATAGTGAATCAGTTGAATAGTGAATAAATACCACTATATGTTACACGTGGGCATTTGAATTCCATATAGGATCAAGAATCATTTTTAATTACTTGATTTACTACCAATCAGGAACATATAAAAAGCATTTACTGCTATCACCTGGTGGGTAAATTTGTTCTGAATTTTAAATCTCTGGGTCACAGAAAATGAAAGCATCGCTTTCACATTAACAAGGAACGCAGAGCAAGCTCGTGATCTCCCCCTTCTGGTTCCCATGAAATCTGCACGGAACGCTTTGGTTCCACTTTTTGCATCACTCCTTCCCTATTAAAGTTTGTGAGGGAGAGAAAAAACAAAACTGCGTGCAGAAGAAAGGAGTCAAACAAATAAAGATGCATCAGCAGGTAAAGAAAAGGTATGTGTTCTTTAAACACATCCAATCTTTTTAAGCACATGTTGGGAAGGTATCAGATGTTCTCAGGTGGTTTGACATTCCCTGCTAAGTATGTTAAACAATAATAAACCACTGGGTGTGCAAAGGGCCCAGTTACAAATTACCTGCTGTACAGTGGTACCTCGGGTTAAGTACTTAATTCATTCCAGAGGTCCATACTTAACCTGAAACTGTTCTTAACCTGAAGCACCACTTTAGCTAATGGGGCCTCCTGCTGCTGCCGCGCCGCCGGAGCATGATTTCTGTTCTCATCCTGAAGCAAAGTTCTTAACCTGAAGCACTATTTCTGGGTTAGCAGAGTCTGTAACCTGAAGCGTATGTAACCTGAGGTACCACTGTATTTTAAAAGAAGGTAGATCTGGACCTACAGGTAAATCTTGGGTCTGTAGTTAGTGGACGCTAGTCTATTAGAGCAAATAGGACATTGCCCCACCAACCTCAGCCAAACAGGAGTTTCTAGTCCAGCGATTTTAATATCCAAAACCAGTTCAGCTCTTGCCATTTGGCATTATTAAGTTATGCAATCTCCCTAAGCAGAGGGTCCATTTAGCAATGATAACTAATTCTCAGGCAATATCTCCTAACTCAAATGGATATTAACTTACTGTTTGACTTTGCCTCAAAATTCTAGAACCTTTGATCATTCCATGAAGTTGATTTGCAATAACTCTATGACCAAAAATTTAAAGGAAGCCTTTTTCCCCCTGCTGAACTCATAATTCATTGTCAGAATTATGCTTTGACGGTCACTGACACTGCCCACCCAGGAAAGAATTTTCAGCAAAATCCACAGCTTGCAAGTAACTTAAAAGCACCATCCAGCTGTTAGAACAATCAAGAGCTGTTAATTCGCTCAACAACCTGAGTGACCTATTGCACCTTCTTTAAAATACTTAAGAACAAATTAAGCCTTAGTTTTCACTTTGGGGCATGAAGCCATCATTTCTATTCCAAAACAGATGCAGTCGAGGATGCCCCCTCACTGCAATTCCTACATCAAAGTAAGTTTCAAACAGTCAGTCTGGTCAGATTCTATATGTGGAATGAGATGGGTGCCATCTTGTCTTTCGCCTCAGGCAGCAATCTGTCGTGTACTGGCTTTGGGCTGAGGGCCAGTTCATAAGAGCATTTGAGCAATGATCTCCCCCACCCTGCCATCCAGTTACATTTTCCAGTATAGTGAAGATAATACTTTTTTTAAAAAAAGTTAAAGTACACACCCATGGATATCCACAGGGGAGACAGCAACAGAAAGACCTCCATTGGCTCCCAGTACATTTCTGAGCACCATTCAAAGTGTTGGTGCTGACCTTTAAAGCCCTAAATGGCCTCAGCCCAGTATAGCTGAAGGAGCATCTCCACCCCCATCATTCAACCCAGACACTGAGGTCCAGCTCTGAGGGCCTTCTGGCGGTTCCCTCACTGCGAGAAGTGAAGTTACAGGGAACCAGGCAGAGGGCCTTCTCGGTAGTGGCACCCGCCCTGTGGAATGCCCTCCCATCAGATGTCAAGGAAATAAACTATCTTACCTTTAAAAGACATCTGAAGGCAGCCCTGTTTAGGGAAGTTTTTGCTCTGCCTGGGTCAGAGGAATATGCCACAGCGTAGGCACCGGCAGATATTCCTTGGCGACCTCCCGGCTGCTACTCCCGGCAGATAAGCTGGCGAGGTCTCGGCGATTTTTCTCAGGCTGTGAGAAAAACACACCGTTCCTTCTCTCTCCCCTTTGGTGTCCCCAGGGAGGGGAAAGAAGCAGACAGAAATCTATTTACATCTTTTATTTCTGTCCTTTACATCAGTACAGAGAAACATATCTGCACTCAACAGCAGTAAGAATAAACTCCACCCATGTACATCCTGTACAGGTCATATGACACACACTGAGCTCACATCCTGTGCTCAATAAGGAGAATGGACTGCCCCTTTGTTTCCATGGCAACAGTCACAAACTTCCTGTTTGGCTTTCCAGCCACAAGCAGCTGACTGAGCTGCTAGAGCCTTTGCTTGCTGCTGCATTGCTGCTTTAGAATAACAGTTTTTAATGTTTGATGTTTTATTGTGCTTTTAACATTCTGTTCGGAGCCGCCCTGAGTGGCTGGGAAAACCCAGCCAGATGGGCGGGGTATAAATAATTATTATTATTATTATTATTATTATTATTATTATTATTATTATTATTCCACAGATTCCCAGACTTCATTGTTTTAAACAAGGACGTTTCAAGCATTTGTATAAATTCAGCTATTATAGAAAATGCACATGCACTCTTGTTCGCAATTTTTCTAAGAAATCAGCCTGACTTCACACTTTTAATGTTTTTATTATTATTATTTTAAAAATCTCTTGGGGGGGGGGGATCCTGCAGATGCCCCTGGTCTCCCATCTACTCTACAAACGTGGAGATGGCTGTTCAGCCAGTAGTGTGAGCATTTCATCTTCCTCCCACCTACGCACCCAAACAAACAGAAGAACAGCCCTGCTGGATCAGGCCCATGGCCAGCCTAGTCTGGTATCCTCTTCTCGCAGTGGCCAACCAGATGCCTGTGGGAAGCCCAGAGGCAGGATATGAATGCCTCTTTTCCCCTCCTGCCCTTTCCAGCAACTGAAATAGAGGAGAGCATTTCAGTATCTGGAAGCAGCAGGGACAGCCAGAAAGGCCAGCTGTCACCACTGACACCTCTGCCTCTCGCTTTCAGCAGCTAGGACTGGCCCCTCTTTCCCTCAGAGGCTGATGCAGCCAACTGCTCTGCGAAGAAGAAGCCAGCTAGGCAAAATGCCATCGCTGCCACCTTTTAAATAAGGCTATTAAAAACCACATGCATTTATTTATTTATTTTACTTGGTTTAATGATGTGCTATTTCTTTTGCTGTGCTTATTATGCACTGGAGGATGGTCAACGGGGTAAAAAAATAAAGCTTAAAATAAATAAGTCAGCCTACATAGTTTATTACTGATTTAGTAACTTCCTTCTGCAGCTTGGGAGGCAAGGTGGGAAACCTTTATTGCTTTATCCTTGGGCTCTTCCTGGTTTTCTGAAAAAAAGCAAACTTCAGCAGTATAGAGAGAGCAGCGCATACTATGACTTTACTGCCCGGGTTACTGTAATATCTTTCACAGCAGGAGATGTGCATTCCAATAACGTGCTCTGTAAATATGTAGTTTCTTAGGATGCTTCCGGACAGGCACCTAATAGGTCATTAGATTGTAGGCAACCGGTGTGGTATTTTTAATGTATCACACTTTTAGCAGAAAGGGTATATCCAGGTTGAATAGCAAAGGCAGCAGGAGGATGCAGGCTGCCATTTTGATGCCAGTGATATCTGTTAGATAGTGCTAAAGATTTTCATGCATTGGGAGCACCCGTCTCACAATAAACCCCCTGTCTGGAAGTACCCTCAGAGGCAAGTTCAGATCCAGTGCAATTATTTAGTTTTCTCTTTCTACCCGGACGGCCCTGTCATTAGGCAGAGTGAGATGGTCACCTCAGGTGGCCGATGCTGAGGGGCATGGAGCAAATACAGCAGTTGGACTCATTTTCTCTTTGTACAAGAACAAGCATGAAGGAGGTTTCCCAGCCCGTTCACAGGTCCTTATAATCTCAGTGGAAACAGTTGGTCCAGGCGAGTATTAACCGCTTTCAATTTTAACCTGAGGACTGTCATTTGTTCAGTTTTAATTTTAATTTATTTGAATTAATTTTGGGATGCATTTCAATCGATTGATTGCTTGTTTTTATGCATATTGTATTACTTATATGATGTTAGCCGCTCCTAGCCTGGCTCCAACCAGGGAGGGCGGGGTACAAATAAAAAAATATTTTTTATTTATATTGTGCCATGACCTGCACTCTCTTAGATACCTTCTGCATTTGAGCAAGCATTGTTTTCAAGACAATGGCCCTCTACTAGGTGTTGAAGTGAGGTTTAAGTGCCTGTTAGATCCGTTTGCATACATGAAAGTGGAGGCCATCTTTGCCTCAAATAACTGAATTTCTTGAGCCAGCCCTGTACACACGTAAGAATGATGTCTGGTGTTATTCAGATATACTTTGGCAAATTTTGTTTTATGCATCCATCCATCCTTCCGAAGCCAGGCCTAATGTATTTTTTTAGAGAATGTTTATCGAATCAAGCTAACAACAACCATTTATCATCTTAAATCAGTCTAAATTGTTGTATGAGAGAGAGGAAAGAGAGAGAAAGAGAGAAGGAATTGTTTTAGCTAATCAAAGCATTTGCCAGCGAAGGATTTTATTTCCGTGAAATGTACTTGCTAAGGGCCTTCATTCTTCACAATTGCACTAGCGGTAATTTGTCGGTTATGGAGAGTGGCAAAGGCTTGGCGGAGAAATGTTCTGTGTGCACATCCAGGACATGTTTATCAATCTGAAAGATCCAAACCCAGACAATGTCCCCTCTCTAGTTTTCATGCCCCCAAACAAAAAAACCAAATGAATGGAATGAGGAAGCATTTAAGATGTGCTAAAGCTGCTGTAATCTGAATCAATGGTGCTATTACATAGTCAAGCCATGCAATATTGCACAAATGGAAAGACCTTTCTGCAGGCCAAGTCAACACAAGACCCTTTTGTGCAGTATTTTCTGGTGCAGCATGCAACCACGTCAGGTGGAGTGAGCAAAAATCAAGAGATTCTAAAGAGAACACCAAAGAGATTTCAAACTGAAATATATTTTTGTGGCAAACAGCATGGAATTCACCTTTGGGGTCCTCTTAAGAGACCCCTGCAAATCAAGAACTGGCGTTTGATCTGCAAAGCAACGAGGTATAGCAACCAGAGCCCACTGAACTGTCTAGCAGGGCCAGAGCAAGGGCTGGTTATTCCCTTTTGTGAGGAAGAAGTCAAACAGCTCTTCCTAACTGTGGAATGAGAGGAGGAGGTTGGGGAATGGGGGAGATTTCAAAGCCCCATCTCCAAATTCACTTGTCAAAGGCAAGTTTTTGGGGTGAAAATCTTTTAAAATATATTTAGCAAGTATTTTAAGATATTTTAAAAATTAACTATGGTTTCATGTGGATGAGGAGGAAAGAACAAAGATTAGCTCCCACTCATTATTTGTTTGGGAGTGAAACAACTCATGAGGGCTGGTTCACACATGATGGAAATCCAGCCTCTAGTTTATCCCCCCTGCCCTGCACACCTCCCCATCCAACATGGCAAAGTCAGGAGTGGGAGTGGAATAAAGCAGGGATCTTTAAACAGCACACACCAGCACACTGCTTATTCACATTTAACCATATTTTAGAGGGCTTTTTAAATGAAAGTTTTTTTATCAAAACTTGAAAAACAAAACATAGTTTCATTTTTAACTATGGTGGTAGCAGACAGCATGGTGGGAGTGCCAGTACTCACCTGACCTCACCTAAAGCTGAGTCACTGCCGTGTCATCACAGCTTCCATGGGATACAGGTGGAGCTGTGGTCTAAACCACTGAGCCTCTTGGGCTTGCCGATCAGAAGGTCGGCGGTTCAAATCCCCGTGACAGGGTGAGCTCCCGTTGCTCCTGCCAACCTAGCAGTTCGAAAACACACCAGTGCAAGTAGATAAATAGGTACCGCTGCGGCAGGAAGGTAAATGGCATTTGTGTGTGTTCTGGTTTTCATCACGGTGTTCCATTGCGCCAGAAGCAGTTTTGTCATGCTGGCCACATGACCCAGAAAGCTGCCTGTGGACAAACGCTGGCTCCCTTGTTGAGATGAGCGCCACAACCCCATAGTCGCCTTTGACTGGACTTCACCATCCAGGAGTCCTTTACCTTTACCATCACAGCTTCCACTACTGAACTATGGTTTAACCTTGCATGAGAACAAGGTCACCAACTCTAGGGCCCCTTGCCAAAAAAAGTCTTCGACCTCCTGTCCCCAATGCTGGTATCAGAGTGATACACTGTGATAGACATCTTTTGATGACAAAATGTCCTTGATAGAAACAAACTTACTCCATGCTTTAAAATAAAAGTTTTGTTTTTGTTTGTAGATATCCTAAACTGGCAAATGGATGAGCTCCCTAAGGGGTATGGGGATTACATTTTCCTCTCCATACTGAGGTAATAATGTAGAGCTGGCGCTTCAATACAGCAGGAGACAATAATTCTGAAATGTAAATCCCTCCCTGACCCATTAAGGATCAACAACAAAAGAGATAAGAGAGTTAAAAGAGAAGAGAATGGGTATTGACATTACGCAGTTCCAACATTATTGGTTTTTGTAAAACAAAAATAAAAAGAATCCTTTAACATTGATTTTTCCCAATGTTCACTGGCCAGTTATTCATTGATTATCATCTAGTGCATTTTTACACACAACATAAGCTAACAAATTTAACAATTGGACTTGTCAGGGAGGAAATACCACCGCAACTGTTCTGGCAATATTGGTCAGTATAAAGCAGTAATGTGTTTTTATGTTGTTTTTATTAGATTCACATGAAATTTTTACTGTTCTTGTAAAAGGCTCGGTGGAGATTAAGGTATTATTCCTAGCATACTGTTGACACAGCTTTTTGAACCTGAGCTGCTGAAGCAGAAAAAAAAGCACGTGGAGCAACTGCAATCAGAGCTCCTTTAATCCCAATTCCCTGGCTTTAAAGTGCTGCTTAATCAATCAAAACACTGTGTTAGACGCCATGCGGCTTATAACCAAGAGCTACATATCATCTTTAAATAAAGTCTTAAGTTGAAAGCTCATTTCATGCTTAGCAAGAATTTTCTTGCTGAATCGATATTGCCATTGTGTGTGCCCTTTGAGCAAGCGCCAGTGGTTTCCAGCTACAACATTGGAGTATTGCAGCATTGTTGGCTGAAACATCCTATAGATGTCTAGGCCACATCCAGACATCCTAACATTTAAGCTGCCACTTTAAACAATCAGGGCTTCTCCCAGAGTATCCTGGGAACTGTAGTTAGTTAAGGGTGCCAAGAGTTGTTAGGAGATGCCTGTTTCCCCCCAGAAGGGTACAATTCCTAGAGTGATTTAACCATCAATCCCTCTTCATAAGAAACTCTGGGATCCTCCAGCCTTCTTCAGCAGATCCTCAGGGTGCCCTTGGGGAGACAGGGAAAAGAAAAGGATAGCAAAGCACCAGTAGAACAGCTGCATTGGATACCACCCAAGGTTTTCAGGGACATTTTGTGACTCTTGAATAAAAAAAGTACAGTGTTCATCCCACAAATGTTAACAGGAAAACATTCGGCACAGCCCTGTTATTTTCACAATACATTTTTTTTTCTTTTTTTATCATAGATTTTGCAAATTCCTTTTGAGTGGGGTTTTGATATCAACATCAACCAATTGCCATAAACAGTATACACAACAGAGACTCTGAAAAGCCCAAGATATGACTGCAGCCAAAGAACAAATATAATTCAAAGAAATTGCCCAATTAAATTGAAAAGCACATTGAAATACACACGCACACAAAACCACAACTGAGCATTTCAGCAACAATCGTTAAAAAGTGAAAGATGAAACGGAATTCTTGATGCATAAGTAGCAAGAGGGTGACGTACAATATTTTTTTTTCCCCAGCCGTACTAACATAACCATGAATTTATGATGGAGTAGTAACTAAGGCAGATTATAATGGTTTTAACATTTACCTGGGAACAGGGATGCCAGCAGAATTTTCTGGGCCCAGGACACTGTGAGCGAATTGAGGCCCCTGTCCCATCACAAACAAGAACTGAGACTTGCATATAAATTTGAGGTGTGTATAGAGGCAAATTTAGAAATGCCATACATCTCACCACGGTGGGGCAGAATGTTACTGGGTGAGGTGACTTTGATAAGTATAAACTTTGTAAAAATAAATAAATAGAAAGGACCATTGATATGCATAATAAGACAAGGGTTGAATTGGTTGGTCTGCTGCCATTGCTCTTGTTCCATCTCCTGTTTGTCTCTTTGTCTTCTCCCCTACCAGTCACAAATGGGCACCAGCCATCACTTGTCGCATCCAGACCAATGTTGTGCCTCCTCCTTGATGAACGGCTACAGAGGTGCACATGGGCCTCCCGTTCCCAATAAACTATTAGAGGCTACCGACTATAACCGCTTCCCAAAGCTCTAGCAGAGTTTCCCTGGCGGCAGACGACAGAACTGCAGACAAGCTCAAATGCACAGTGAAAAATTACTGTACTTTATGCAAGCATTTCCAGGTGCTACAAACATTTTAGTTGCTACTATTTACAAACTATTTACACTCTTCCTCCTTCATCGGCAGGGTATACTTTTAGTCTTATGATAAATGGTCCTGATACTGCAAAGTCATAGTATCAGGACTTTTAACTGCATCCGCCTTTTAACTGCATCTCTATCTGATACCAATTAAGCTGCCACTCCCACACATTGAAGAAACTTCTTGAACGCTTTTTTAAACTTAAAGGAACCTTCTCTCTTTCTTTAAAGAATGTATTCCTAACATAAGCAGCCTGGCACACACTGCAGGAGAATGGGGTTCTGTGGAGCTCTATGGGGCTCTAATGTTTATCTTTCCAACTGTGGGTGTTTGGGCCTACATGAAGGTAGACCATGACCTGGGTTATGTGCATTCAAACGTACATAATTGAGATGGTTCAATTATCAGGTAATGGCTCTGTATCTCCTCAGGTGGCACGAGAGGTAGCATTTGTTTGAAAGAGGGATGGGGGTCGGGGAATTTGATTCAGTTTGCATTTCAAGGTGAAACCTACCTAATTTGCAGTTTCTAATACAATAGGAAAACCCCAACAGAGGCACGCTTCAAAAGTCACACTTCTCTGAATTTTGCACTGTGAATCTCCAGCCACATAATGTGCACAAAAATGCATAAACTAGGTAGAGTGTTCATTTTTTTTAAAAAATGCATATATTAGTGAAAATAACATCAACAATGCTTTATATTTGAGGAAATGGCTTTGCAAAAAATATGTGTGTAAGGCAAAATTTCATAAATATTGCAATATATACATATGTGCATATTAGGAGAAAATTGCACTAACAAACTGTTAAAATTTCATGGAGACTTAAAGAAAACTGATGTGGAAATGTGGGGTAGGGGTTGAACACTGGAATTTTAGCATCCTTTCATTTTTGGAATTACCTTGTGCAAGTAAGGCTCATTGATGTCATTTGGTTTGCAAAATGCCTTTTAACCTGATGCCAAATTGTGTTGTTGGGTTTTTTGCGAAACTGGTGCAAGTGACCGACTGTATTTTGTCTGCCACAAAAACAATTGATTGCACAACTGAAGGTCTGCTAATGTGAATCTTTGGCTGTCATCTCCACAGGTGTTATTGTGCCCCTGCAGTCTTCCCCAACTTTTTTCTCAGCAAAACGAAGTTTTTTCTTCACCTTAAACCTCAATAATCACACCTTCCTGCAGTTTGTTTCCTCTTTCAGGAAAGGCTGGTTATCTCACTCAGCTTGAAAGGACAATTCATTCTTGTGGTCATTTGATAGTTCAAAGTAACAATTATGCCTTTCCTCTTTTTTGTCAATTTGATTTATCCTCATTCCTCAATCATGGATCCTCATTTATGTAGTCTGTCTAGATGTTGGAATGGGTGATGTTCACGCTCTTTCACAGCCAATATACTAAGGCTGAAGTTTGAACCATTTTTGCCTGGGAGTAAGCCCCATTGAATGGAATAGGACTGACTGAGTAGCCATGCTTAGGACTGTGCCTTAAAGCAAGCTGTAAGCTTGCTCCTGAAACCATTCGTTTTACTTGTAGGGGTTTGGTCTCTTGTAAAAGCAGGATTTTGATCTTTTGACTGGCAAAAAGATTTCGATCTTTTGTCTTGCACACACAAAATATTTTTTTTAAGATCTGTCCACCCTTGGCCAAGGCAGGGTATGGTGTACTGTATATGCATTCTGTGTCTCTCATTTTTATAAAGAACTACTTGCTCAATATAAAAAAGCATTGTAAAAAAAAAAGTTCAGTAACATTCACATTTCAAATGAAAACAAAAACTGTCTATCCTTCTCCTCAGTGGTGAAAAAGTACCTGGATTATTTTCTTTATAAGAACTAAATGAAAAACATGACAAAGTGAGAATGAGAGATGAGAACACTGAATAAAACTTGCGTAACTCAGAATGACCTGTTTTCTTGATTAAACTCTGAGGCATGAAGCCCCATTTCAGTTTTCCTACCATCTCCCACTACCACCAATGACATACATGGCTGACTAGCTAGCTAGCAAACAGGATTTGAAAGATAGCAAAGAGGAAGGGAAGATAAAGCATGTTAATGGCTGCCATAAGCAGAGTATATAGGAATCCTCTTCAAAGGAGAAAAATAGTTTTGACATAGAAATTGGTTGCTGCATTCACCATAAAGCAGCCCTTTTTACTGCAGTGATCACAGGAATAGGTTCCTCTAAATACTGAAAAAATCCTTTAGAGAAAAGCATTAACTCGGCAACTGCAGTTGACATTCGTAATCAAGCAAATCTGTCTCCGTTTGAATGAAAGCTCGACGGTTGCAAAAAATTGAGTCCATCCCTAATGTGGAGAACTGAACTTAAGACTGGAAAACCAAGACACTGAGAAAAACTAAAATCAACAGATTTGCCCATCCCTAGTTTGAAAGCACCCTCCACATCAAACATTTGCCATGCCCTTGCTGATAGAGGGTGGTATTCACCTAGGTTTTTCTCAGAGTAGACCCATTGAAATTAATGGACCTAGCTTAATCATGATCATTAATACTGCCCATAGTACTTTTTATGATGTGGGGCAGGGGATTACGTGGATACAATTTCAAACACATTTAATTTAAAGCGATATTTGGTGCAAATGATGACACCAGTTTCACCCAAAAACATCACTGGTTCAAGCAGATCCTCTGAGAAGCATCTACCACAGGCTTCCTCAACCTTGGCCCTCCAGATGTTTTGAGACTACAATTCCCATCATCTCTGACCACTGGTCCTGCTAGCTAGGGATCATGGGAGTTGTAGGCCAAAAATATCTGGAGGGCCGAGGTTGAGGAAGCCTGATCTGCTATATCGAATTAATGTTACACAACATAGTCTAGTAACTGTCTTTTCTCCTTTAGTGAAGGAAGCAGACTACATGTGCAGGGCAAATATGGCAGAAGCGTGTAACCATTCACCTCTTGCTCCTAGCACTGTCCTGGTACTAGGGGAACATTGTCGCTCCAACAGCCTTTTGCATGTGGCACACAGTGTACTTAATAGTAATACACACCTATTTTACTCCAAAACGTAGCATCTCATGGCCCCTCCCACCCAGTTCTCAGTTCCACATAGCAAAATTAAGTGGGCGGTTTCAAGAAATATAAGCAAATTTCACTAATTAATTTTCAGCACAGAACTGGGAATTTAAATGTTAAAATGCCAGACCTATTCAGGCACCAATGAAAGCTATCAGTGAATTTTGCAAAGAGGATTATAATAATTGATCTTCCTGGGGATATTGCACGGGGTTTTATGCAATGCATTCCCTGAACTAGTTTTATGAATTTAAAGGCTTCTTGTTTCCCTCCCACTGGGCACAGCTAGCTTGTCAATCATCCTCCAAACACACAGAACAGTTAGCTTTCAGAGGAATAATAGACAAAGCAACTCCTCTGGACTTTAAGCAGTTTGATGACTAAGAAGAACACTTGTATGTGGTAAGTTGTTCTTTAAATACTCTATACACAGTATCTTCATATCTGTCTGCATTAGGCTTGTTAATAAAATGCATTTATGCTTTAAATAACCACAGTGCATTGATAGTTGCTGCTTCTGTAATGCCAATATTGATTTTAAAGGATGTTGCATATTTCATATGTTGAATGCTTGATAAAACACCCATGGGAGCAAGTTGCTACAATTTAGCAAGTAGGTTAACAGTATAATTTCCAATTAACTGCTGCTTTAATGGGTACAGTGAGAAATTACTTTAACGACTACAGTAGTCAATCCATGTAAACAAGACTTAGGAATTTGCTTCCTGTTAAGTGGAAGAGGAGTTTTAAATAGTTTGGATTTTTTAAAAAAAGACAAGAAATATGCTTGCGTCAATCCCTCTAAATACAAAAACTCCAACATAGGAATGGGAGATTGAGACCTGACTTTAAAGTAATTACTTCAGTCTTTAAAATATATATTAGCACAGAAAATACTAAACAGGAAAAGGAAAAGCAGGATGTGGAACAGAATATCCTCGCCCTCCAGTCTTGATGGAAACTTTTACATTTGTCATGTCACAGTGACTCAGGATTCCCGAACGAAACAAGCTGATTCCTGTCAAAATGAGTGATAACTTCATTCTTCCAGCTTTATTTCTAAATGGTAAGGTTCCATTGTATCTTTTTCTTCTTCCACTTCTTCCACAAAAATGCAATGTGCTTGTTACTGACTGATCTTTAAAAATGCTGCTTCTATAGCTGTATAATTATATTTATAAGAACATAGTGGGATTTAGCTTACACAAATGCAGCTCTGTTTTCTGCACCATCTATTTTAGACTGTAAGCTCATTGGGAGAAGGGACCTATGTTCCTAATTCTGATTATGCAGTGCACATTAATGACATGGGGCATAGTAACAACAACAACAACTGCAGAACTCTGTGATCACCAGTGTGACTTAAGTACCGGAATTTGCTTTGGAAGCAGGAATATGTTGGTCGCAAGTAGGGACATCTGAAGACTTGGTTTGACCTGCATTTTTAAGCAAACTGACCTGATATACACTTAATGCACCAGAAGGCAGTTTCCTCTTCAGGTTTCTGTACTTCTCCAAATTCACGTTATAGTTGAGTACATAAATGCATGCAGAGGATATCTGAAGAGGAAATGCATGCCAAAAAAAATGCACATTTTGTGGAAAGAATACATTCAACATGTGATTTTTGTGTGTGTGACGTTCAAAAAAATTAACAGAATGTGAACCTGAGATGGCTGAAATAGGTTGATTCATCTATCCCTAGTGCCTAGTGTTGTCAAACTAACCTTAGTTTGTGTGTGTGTGTTTGGTGGGGACCAGAAAAAGTTCTACACAGTAGGCTTGGCTAATGGGAAGCTCATAGGAGATGCTCTCAAAGCCCAGTTTCCACCTAGCAATGCCCCAATGTGAACTGCAATGAAAGAACTGGCCTTGAAGGATACAATCTCTTCAAGGCCAATTTTGCCATGAAGTTTTGGGGGTTTTTTTGGGGGGGGACAGGTCCTCACTCAGGTTTGTGCATCTATTTTATCATGAACATCATTAAGGAGGCTTATTTTGTTTGCTTGTTTATGGCATTTCCGCTCCACATTTTAACACATATGTTCTCAGGGTAGCTTGAACAGCTTTGTTGTTGTTTAGTCGTTTAGTCGTGTCCGACTCTTCGTGACCCCATGGACCAGAGAACGCCAGGCACTCCTGTCCTCCACTGCCCCCCGCAGCTTGGTCAGACTCATGCTGGTAACCTCGAAAACACTATCCAACCATCTCGTCCTCTGTCGCCCCCTTCTCCTTGTGCCCTCCATCTTTCCCAACATCAGGGTCTTCTCCAGGGAGTCTTCTCTTCTCATGAACAGCTTTACTGTCATGTAAAACACAATACAGAAAAATAATAGAAACAAAAACAAAAGCGAGGAAACAACAATGAAAACACCTTGAGTTAGTCCCCAAATGCCAGACAGAATGAACATACTTTAAGTCATCTCCAAAAGCAAACTAAAGAAAACCATAAATGGGCTTCTTTTCAAGAAAAGTAATGTAAGAGCAACAACTAAAAAGGCTCTGTTCCCAGGAGATGCCAATCTCAGTACCCCCAAAGGATGCCACCTGGAGCTAAGTTGAAGAACACAGAATGTGAGTGCTGAAAATCCCAAATTAATTTTGTGGATTCTAAAAATACAGTACATCTGTTTCTCTCTTCTTTTTTCCAGCAGTGAATGTTGACAATAAATTTTAATAGGGATAGGTTGTCGGCATTTACTGGCACATCTCTGAATTTCTGGACATTCACAAATTTATCTGGGGTTGCAAACATTCGTTATAACATATTCATACATACACTTACATGAAACAGAATGGCAGAAATCAAGGCTTCCAGCAATATGTATTTTAAGATGTGATTTGATAAACAGTAACACTGAAAAACTCAAGATAACAAGATAAAAGATTTCCTACATACAAAACCAGTACATTTACTCCAGTAAACGTCACATCGGCAATACACCATTATCTAAACTTGCTGTTGATGGTGGATATGCTTTTGATTTTTGCTTTGCGTTGAGTGGTGAGACATCTTTGCCTCCTTGTCATGTTCATCGCAGCTTATGAGCAGAATGACTGCCACTGAATGAAATGTGAAATGATCACACTAACAACTGTGCAGCCACTGTAAATGGATGTGTAGCTTTAAGCAATGACGACCACAGGGAGGGGGGGAAAGTTGCAAAGAACACTTCCTCTAATAACTTCCAGAATCTCTCAGTAATGTTTAGTAAAGCAAACAGTTTCTGCTTTACCAGAAGAAGCAGGTCAGTTTGCCCTTGTTGGGTGACCCAGCATGGCCACAAAACTACCCTTCCGGGAAGAATGTGAGACTTGGACTGCTATTCAAGTGGCAGATCTCCTGAGACAGGTACTGGACTGATATGATATTCTAGACAATTGAATGTCCAAGATTAAGAGGCGGGCACGGTTAAAGAGTTGATGTAACATTCCTCCATTATTTTTGAAGACATTGTGGCAAGCTCTCAGAGGCAATATGCCTGTGAAATTCTTCTATTATTAGCCTAAAGTACCAAGAAAGGGAATATTTCATTAGTCGCTTGTGTTATACTGAATGTTATCACAACATGTACAGTTGTCAGATTGCCATTAGGAATATGAATCTGGGTGCAGAACAGTTAACATACGTAACATTTCAACTTCAAGATCCTCCTCTACATGCAGCCATGAGCAGACTCATATTCTTGACTTCAAAACTGCCTGCACCCTCCCCTCTTACCCTCAACACAAGGACCTGCCTGGCCATGCAAGATGCAGGGTTCAAGAATTCTTGAAGGGGATCACCCCCCCCCAGCTATGGTGGCCATGTGACACCTAACAAGTCAGCTGACAGCTTCAAGGGGCTCACCAGGCTGTAAGTTATATTAGGGGAAATTGCTTTGCAATACAAGTTTATGTTAGGCAAAAATATGTACATAGATGTTTACATTTGGGAAAATGTGCACTAAAATGATTGATTTTATGAAGATTTTTTTTAAAAAAAATGCACACTGGCATGAATGAAATGAAAATAAATAAATAATTGTACCCTGCCCATCTGACTTGAGTTGCCCCAGCCACTCTGGGCGGCTTCTAACGTATAAAAACATAATAAAACATTCTGCACCATGCCGAACCTTGTACTATACAGTGTTGAAAGCTGATTGATAAGAGAGAGAAACTGAAATTGTTAGATTTGCCCATTCCTGTGCCAGCTCTTGGAGAATCTACTGCACTTGGAGAATCTACTGGAGGGTGGGGATTAACAGCTGAATATTCCTCAAATGTGGACAAGCCCTAAGCAAAGCTTGTAAGATTCATCTGCAGCGGAGGCAAGGCAGCAGAGGAATAACAGCTGAAAACAATATTCTTGTGTATGTGTATACATCCATACTGGTAACCAGTGTTTTTTTTTTCTGGGGAGGGACACAGGGGTACACATACTCCTAAAAATTTTGTGAATCTTTGTACTTTTGTCCATTTACTGTATTTATTTTTCCCGATTTGAGCTGTAAAATTGTGATTTTCTTGATTCAAACTGAGAGTACCCCTAAACATTTTTTTAGAAAAAAAAGCACTGCTGGTAATTGTATGTGGGGCACAGGTGGTGCTGTAGTCTAAACCACTGAGCCTCTTGGGCTTGCTGATCGGAAGGTCAGTGGTTCAAATCCGTATGATGGGGTGAGCTCCCATTGCTCTGTCCAGCTCCTGCCAACCTAGCAATTCGAAAGCATACCAGTGCAAGTAGATAAATGGGTACCGCTGTGGCGGGAAGGTAAATGGCCTTTCCATGTGCTCTGGCATTCATCACGGTGTCCCAGAAGCGGTTTAGTCCTGTTGGCCACATGACCCGGAAAACTGCCTGTGGACAAATGCCAGCTCCCTCTGCCTAAAAGCGAGATGAGCGCCACAACCCCATAGTCGCCTTTGACTGGACTTAACTATCCAGGGGTCCTTTACCTTTACCTTTTACATTTACTAATAACTGTAGACACCCCTTCCTCACTCAGATAAATATTTATTTTCTTCCTTCTCCTCATATTGCAGCCTTGTCCTCTTCAGTAGTTTGTCCTGTCCTGGCTTCTGAAGCAAGCAGGGGGACAGTATTATTAAACTGATCACATCCTTGTCATTTTCACCCTTGTAGAATGTATGATCTCACAGTGCCTCTGATGGTGCTAATTAGAGAATAGCTGCAACCCTTGACACACTTAGCAACACTTACTACCTGGTGAGAGGTTATAGGGATGTGGAAGTGGAAGTGAAGCAAGAACTATGCACTCACAAAGCCTTTTTGTCAAAATATTCTCATTTAGCAGAAAGGGGGCATATAATACTGAGGTATTTATGTCATTAAACAGGGCAATCCTGAATGTGTTTGCTTTTCACTTCTATTTCCTTCTATAAATTCAAGATCTTTTAGAAGTCACATTTTATTGTACTGTTTTCCCCTGACCTTGCATTTCTACAATGGATGTCTGCACCGCAAAAAAAATTCCACTCCTGCTAACTTCCTCTTTAAATCTAGACATACAACACATCTGTCCATGGTACAGGGTACAGGTCAAGAAAATATGACGTTTTCAAAATAGTGTTGTGTAAAATTAAAAAACAACTCCAAAGGAAATGACCCAGCAATCTTCTAAAAAAAGGAACTGTGGCAAACTTTCTACTGAAATACTTAGTACAAAACTTATCCTACCCAAATTGCCTATTAATAGGTCGTGTCACTGGCTATTTTACCAGACTAAGCCCCTGGGGCATAATCTCCCTAGTATCACGATGGCCAACAGTTTTTAGGCATGTGAGCCACAGAAAAGGAGACATAAGCCCTCCTGCAGCCATCCAGTTGTGTCTCAAATTGCTGTTGCTTATGCCACACGTGTGACCTGTGTCTGGTACAGGGATCAGAGTATCAGAATGGGATGTAGAGACCCAGGTTCAAATATCCACCCAGTCATGAAGTTTACTGGATGACAGTCACCACCTGTTCACTTAACTTACCTCACAAGGTGGTTGTGAGAATAAACAGAAACTGTACTTAAAACGAACATTCTTCAAGGCACTATGTCAGCCTGAAAGCCATCTAAAGGGTTTGTGTAATGTACATATCACCAGTTCTAATATCACCTTTCCCTCCCTCTTCCTTTTCAGTGTGGGATGCATGACTGTGCCCGGATAGTGGAAAAACTAAAGATAGACGGAGCTCGGTTTTTGGTAAGCATTTTTCATAATTTCTCTTAGAAATTGTTAACAGAAAGATGGCCTCCCTTTTAGTGAGCAGCAATGATCGTGCCCTCACACTGTATAACACTGATAGAGTAACACCAGTATTCAGACTCAGATGCATGAAGGCAACAGAAAAATATCAATATAAAATGAACACAAAGAAAAGTGAACCTTGCCTTAAACATATAAGCCAAGCAATATATATTTAGAGTTCATTTCCAATTGTGTTGCAAGAAGTGACGAAATGTCACATGACAAAAGATCTGGAGGAACTTTCATGGGCTCTTTCACTTTTCATCACAATTTAATATTGCTCAACACCGTTGACAATGTAAGATCAAATCCGTGGTAAATTTATTCTTCTGATGGCATTTTGCCAATGCTGAGTGATTAGTTATGTGCAAGTTAGGCTGCTTACAAATCTAGAACTATTCATTTAAACTAAAAAGAAAAAGAAAAACAAATACAGGCGCAAATTAAAATTAAAATATTTGGAAAAAGCTTTCCCTGCCTTTCCCCTTCACTGACCTTCCCTTCTGTTAGGAGTCTTGCTTTATTTAGACTGTAAGTCTGTGTCTAATTTTATATACAGAGCCTGCTTCTTGAAGGAAGACTGTATGAAATTTAATCATACAGGAATCATGAAGAGAAACTAGCATTTTATGGCTGTATGCACTCTGCCAGTTGACGGTCTTGAAATCTGCACAGAATATGACTCCCTGGAGGGTTTTGTTTTTAGAAGAGTGTGATTTTAGCCCTCATGACTGTAGAGAATTTGTTCTAAAGTTGGGGAACAGCCTGCAGATCAGGAAACAAAAGTACACTTTATGTGCTATGTTCAGTGGGATAAAGTTGTGAAAACATTATTAGTCTTGTGCCCTGCGACACTCTCCCCCCTGTGTACAGGGAGCATGTAAAATAAATAAAGGAGCTATACTAAGTTTAGGTGCCTCCCTAACCCAACAGTCAGAGAATGCAACTTCATTAATGCTAATCTGTCACTAACAATTGTAGAACTTGAAAGTCTTGTTATCACCTCATTCACTTGCCAGAGCAAGGAGGGACCATCAAATTACCCTAGCAAAGCGGAGCAGCTCCCCCCTTCTGACGGCTCGGAGTAGGCTTGGGAGTCGCGGCAGGCGGCGCGCCAAATGTCACCCCCTCAGCGAAGACACCTGGGGTGGGTGATGACAGCACTCCTGCTCTGAAAAAAGGCCCAGAGCTGTGCTTCCTCACCCTACTGCACTAACTGCTTTCTCCCCATGGGATTGGTGCCCACACCCCAAGTCTAATATCAGCTTGCTCTCCCTGAAACACTGGCAAAAACAAGACTGGTTTAAAACTTCCAGACAATAGGACTTTCCTTGTAACAAATGGCTTTTTAGAAGTCACCCACAGGCTATTACTGAACCATGGCATGTGTCCTTTATTTTCCACATCTATTTCCACACATAAACCTCCATCACACTGGTCCTGCTTCTCACCCAAATCCATACCTTCTTTTACCTTCTATTGTTCATTCCTTGCACACGTATTAAATTATATTAAATATTAAGATTCCAAATAATGTAGGGTTGCCATCTTTCAAAAAGTAAAAACCAAGACTTCCCCAAAATTGTCAAGCTTTTTTCCGATTGACTTGCCTAGATCCAGGACAAAGCGCCCCCTTTCGGAAATTCCACAGGGATATCAATTCCATCTTTGGAATCCTGCTAATGTCTGGGAAAATTCAGAAGTATGGCAGCCCTAAAATAATGCAATCAAATCAATTAAGCAAAGTAAACCTTTGGACATGTATGTATTTCACTGTAATTAAAATCAAGAGGGCAGAATATCTTCAATGGCATTTTATTTCTCCCTCCTCCCTTTATAGATTAGAAACAGTCCTGCTTTGCAAGGCATTTTTCCAAATTAGGAGACAGTTGATTCAATTCAAAGGGTTTTAAATGCCAAGCTGAGAAGACGCAATTGGCTTCATTTTTCTCAGAGCACTGAACATTCATTACTGAGGGACGAGAGTGTAGTAACAGAACAAACATATAAAACTATTGCTAGGGGGTGGTTTAGTTTCAGATCATATGTCAAACACTGCACGTTAATTGAAAATGAGTCTGAGCGATTCAATTGGATAGAGCGCTAAAACCTGGCAATTAACGCCATGCAAATATCCAATGGTGCCATAAAGCAGGCCAAAGGATCTTCAGTTAATTGGTCCAGAATTAAAACAACTAGCACAAAATTTAGTAATAAAACTGGCACTCAGATTCATCCAGAGTGTGGCTCTTTTGCGCATTTCTCAGCCGCCTTGGGCCTATTATAGCCCAACTGCTTTTGTAGTAGTTCTGTGTTGCAATGACAAACTCATGGCATCTTAAGACTGCTGGCTTGTTGGTAGCCAAAAGGGTAATCATTAGACAATTGCTCTTAAGTCCTCCAAACGGCACAAAAGCAGACATTGCCTCACCCCCACAGCTAAGGATGATGTAACCTCAGCGTGTCTGTGTGAAGAGAAGCAATAGAAACTGCCATTTAAGCAGGGGAGTGAGACAAACTGATAATTTTCCTTCCTGTTAAACTGTGATGGATTTGGTGCATGTTGCCTCTGACAGTTGCTAATTGGTGCTAGCCTGCAGGCTCAACATCTAGATCAGGTACAGGCAACGTGTGGTCCTCCAGATGTTGCTGGATGCCAATACCCATCAGCCCCAGCTTGCAGAACCAAAAATATAGTCAAGGATAATGGGAATTGTAGTCCAACAACATCTGGAGGGCCACAGGTTCTGATCTAGATTCAAGCAGCTGTGAGGCAGTGTGAGGTGGCTGACTCAGGAAGCAGACACTAAAAGGGAAGGGAGGTTGATTTTATTTAATATTTGCATTCTGCTTTTCCAACAACAAATGTTGAGTTCAAAGCAGCTCACAGTAACCACAATAGCATTAGGAGGGGGAAACATTGTAAACACCATAATATTAAACACAGAAACATATAAATAAAGCAAACAACAATAAATTCATCAAAACAGCTAATAACAGTTCAGCAAAATCAAAATATGGGAAAGAGCACCAACCCTGTACCAGATGATTTCCTCTCTCTGGGAAGCTGCTTCTTTTCTCATGGCAGCAGGTATCACCACATTACTGTATCCTCTTTGTCCCACTCTATGGTCTTCTTGAACCATAGAATGGGACAAATAAAAAAACAGCATGGGGGGATTGTAGTATAAAATGTTAGCCGGCGTTTCAAGACATGCTCTGATCGGAAACAGAGCAATATGACTGTTCCCTGACTTTTGCAGATGTAAGCAGTACCGAAATTGGGGCCTCAAATAACTGACTATTGGGTGGGAATGGAATATTTAGAAGGAAGCTGTGGTTGGCTGATAGATCTCACTTGCTCTGCCTGATATTGGTTATTTTAAAATGGAATAAATAGTGGAGGAAATAAGCATTTTTGTCTCCTCCATTTCTAGTTCAAACATAGAAAACACAAAATGGAGGAAACCCCCATGCTCAGTATGTGCATCATCCCTGCACTTACACAGCTGTGCTAGAACCTTGGAGAATCTCTTTAGACAATGAGTTGTTTATTCCTGTAACAGTTCTTTTAATCTGTAGTTCTTTCTTAACCTCCTTGGCTAGCTTTATATTTCCTGGCTCCCTCTACTTCCCACATCCCTTACGGCTGGGGAGTGCTTGCACTGCATCGACAGTCCCAATGCCCTTCATTTGCAGGCTGCAGCTGATTTCAGAGGCCACTAAACTCACTTTCCACTTAGAACCACAGTGAAAGGGTGTTTCTGAGGTAGAGTTGGATATAGAGTCATTCCCAAGGGCTACCTTATTTCCTAGTTAGTTTTCAGCATTCAGCTTTACACTGGCTGCTGTGGCCAAAACATAAATTGAGTGAAAGAGGAAAGAGATCTCCCCTTCTAGATTTGTGGTTTTAAAAGAGGAATGACAGAACCGTAGAGTGCGATGGGACATGTTTAACACTTGCCTTGCAGTTCAGTGTGAACCTAATGCTTTATTATAGCTGTCAAGATATTGCTTCACTGTGTGTGTGTTTTTATATAAAGGTGTGTATCATCAATAATACTTTAAGTAGAGGAGGGAGCTACATTATTTATGCTTACTAGATGTTACCAATGACAACCGTGGCCTAGTTAATGTACTGTAAGCATGCCAGCTACTGCCGATAAAGAGAGGGAATGGTGCCTTTAAAAAAAGATACAGATAGAATTTACAGTGCTTGGCTATCTGCCTCAAAACACTTTCAATCTATGTTTGCTGTGTTGAGGAAGGGCTACTGTTCATCTTAGAGTTATTCTTTATTTTAAAGCTTTCTGGATTACCCTTGACATATTGTTCTCCGCTATATGATGCATTTTTAAGCCTTTTGACTGGTGCAACTCCCATCAGCCCCCAGTCAAAGGCTGGTGTAATCTATTGCTAGCATTTTTCAAAGAAAGAAGCTGAGGGTTCTAACAAGGAAAGGTTGTTAAAGCAAACGGCATTTAAAGCAAACAGAACGAGGAGACCTATTTTAAAACCTGAGTTTAGAGGATTTAATACAGTGGTACCTCTGGTTTCAAACTTAATTTGTTCTGTAGGTCCGTTCTTAACCTGAAACCGTTCTTAAACTGAGGTACCACTTCCCCGCTGCTGCCGCCGTGCGATTTCTGTTCTCATTCTGAAGCAAAGTTCTTAACCAGAGGTACTTGTTATGTACTGAAGTTCTCACCCTGTGCCAGCAGAGGGATACTGTAGATAGTTTTCACTCAGGTCCACATATGCAAATAGGGGATTAAAAGTGACGTTCAGTGATTGGATAGTTACAGAAAGTGCTTACAGTTGCGTTCTAGTGGAGCTCTATATAAGCAGGCTGGCTGAACCCTTCAGTTCTGTTCTGTTCTGGCCTGTGAATAAACAAGAGCTGTTTGAAGAATCGCTGTGTCGTCTGATATGTTCACCCACAACTTAACAGTACTACTTCCAGGTTAGCGGAGTCTGTAACCCGAGGTGTTTGTAACCCGAGGTACACTGTAGTTGAGCACATTTGCATTCCTCGGCAATTGCTCTTAGTCTCTTTAACAAGCTATGTTGATATGCCTCCAATGGAATGCAAACTATAAAAAGCGAAGACATATTTTTGTCTTTTTATTTCCTCCTACAAGAATAAGACAGAAGCCAAGTTAAGCATTGTTGTGTAACCATTACTGTTGATGACTAAACTGTCACCGATCTGTAATAAGCCAAGTAAGTGAGTGAGGAGAAAAAGGCAAAAATATAGCAGGTTCATCTAAAAAGTCAACACATATACACATAGGCTTAATGTGTTTCCAGTGCTGGGTTTTTAATCCATGTGTGATATTAATCCAGAATGCATATGTATCCTTTATTTTGCTATAAGATGCTTCTGTATGATGCATAGTCCTTAAGCCTTAGCATTCCCACTCATTGACACCTCTTGGTGTATGCACAAATTGTAGCTGTGCTGATGTGAAAAGCTAGGGGGCAAAGAGCTGTGAAACTCACTGGAAAAACCACTAAAAGCCCTGAGGGAGAGAACTATGAATGTTTCTGAATAAAACAGCCCTCCCCAAGCTGGTGCCCTCCAGTTAAGTTGAACTACAGCTCCAGTGAGTCCCAGCTACCATAGCTAATGGCCATGGATAATGTTAGTTGTTGCTCAAAAAAATCTTAAAAGCACCAGGTTTAGTAAAGGCATAAAAGAAAGCATAATTTCTCAAGTTGTTGGGGATCATAGCAGCCAATGCCTAGGAGCTAAGTTCCCTTGTCCCCGCTGAATATCTGATGGGATTGCCATTCAAATGGTGTCTGTGTGCCGTGTCTTATGGTCGGTTAAGCAGGGTGGGGCTTACCTGGGCTCCCCCCTCCATATTCCCTTGTTGAGAATGGGGAGTTACCAGTTCCCTTTCCAGTTTCTAATGCATCAGCAAGTTATTTCTACAACTACTACTGCTAGCTGTTAATGTACATTTTACAGGAAAACAAGCGGAAACAATCCTTTCCCTATGAGGAGTTTCCACTCTAAATGTTGATAGTGAGAGAGGGTAAGAAAATCCCTTCTGGATCGAACCAAATACTGGTACTTCTTTAGTCTAGCATCCTGTTGCACAAAATGGTCAACTAAACCATGGTGGCTGTTATTCATTGGGGCTATAAAAAAGGTAAAGGACCCCTGATAATTGTCCAGTCGCGAACAACTCGGGGGTTACAGCGCTCATCTTGCTTTACTGGCCGAGGGAGCTGACGTTTGTCCGCAGACAGTTTTTCCGGGTCATGTGGCCAGCATGACTAAGCTGCTTCTGGTGCACCAGAGCAGTGCACGGAAATGCCGTTTACCTTCCCACCGAAGCGGTACCTATTTATCTACTTGCACGTACTTTCAAACTCCTAGGTTGGCAGGAGCTGGGACCAGGCAATGGGAGCTTAACCCATCATGGGGATTCGAACCACCGACCTTCCAGTTGGCAAGCCCTAGGCTCAGTGGTTTAGACCTGCTGAGCTACCTGCATCCTAGCACCACTCGCTATAATAAATAATTATTATTATTTATTTATACCCCGCCCATCTGGCTGGGTTTCCCCAGACACTCTGGGCAGCTCCCATCGGAATATTAAAAATCCAATAAAACATCAAACATTAAAAACTTCCCTAAACAGGGCTGCCTTCAGATATCTTCTAAAGGTCAGATAGTTGTTTGTTTCCTTGACATCTGATAGGAGGGCGTTCCACAGGGCGGGCGTCACCACCGAGAAGGCCCTCTGCCTGGTTCCCTGTAGCCCCAATTCTCACAGGGAGGAACTGCCAGAAGGCCCTCGGAGCTGGACCTCAGTGTCCAGGCTGGATGATGGGGATGGAAACGCTCTTTCAGGTATACTGGGCTGAGGCCGTTTAGGGCTTTAAAGGTCAGCACCCACACTTTGAATTGTGCTGTTATTGTGGAAAGCAGGGAGGCCAACAGGAGGTGGAGCCAGAGCCAATGACAGGCAGAGTTGCACCCTGACTTTTCTGTAAGCCAGAAGGCAGGCAGGGGGCTAGTAGAGCCATGCCCCTTTCATCCTAATGGACCAGCCTCCATTGCAACCAGATGTCTATGAGAATCCCACAAGCGCAATAGTCCTCTCTCACTCATGATAATCTCCAGAAACGGGCATTCGGAATCATACTGCCTTCGATACTGGACATAATATATATCCGTCATGATGAGTAGCCGTCACTAGCCACGAATATGTCTAATTGCATTCTGAATGCATCTACATTCTCAACGCAAAACAAGCCAACCCAAATTTAAAAATGGGGGGGGGGAGAGGAATGCTAGTACAACAGCAAGGATGGTTTATCATAAAAAGATAGGGTACAAATGCAAAAAATAAATAAATAAACATAAATAACTCATATTCGCATTAAATATAGATCAAAAGAATATCCTTTGATGTCTAACCCTTTGTTCTTAAAGTTTTACAGCTATATTTTCAAGTAAGATGAAAGCTGTTACTTGGAGGTAACATACTCTGGGTGCTTGTAAGTGGCTTTGTAAAACACCCCCCCCCCTTTTAAAAGAAAAAAGAAAAAGAATCCCATTCAACAGCAGAGAAACTTGGAAAATTTACCCAGCATTTACATATATTAAATGATGCCCAGTTGCTGGCCCATAGTTTTTAAAAGTAATTTTCTTGAATCTCATTTTAAAGAGAGCAAGAACCTTTTCCACCAATTTCAGTGGGATTTAAGACGGAGCAAATAACTTTCTCTGTATTGCCTCAGAGGTGATATACCGTAATAGCCATCTTCAAATATCAAAAGGGCTATCACATGGAAGAGGGAGCAAGCTTGTTTGCTGCTGCTTCAGAGGGTAGGACACAAACCAAAGGATTCAAATTGCAAGAAAGGAGATTTCTTTGGGAGGAAAATAATGAGATCTGTGATCCACGTGTGGGAAAACAAAAGAACTGGTTGGACACCTGAATTCAAAACACCAGGCTTTATACACTCTCTAGCAGGAGAAAGCCCCCACAGGAGAAAGTTAAGCAGCTGTATAACATGGGAATGTAGGTTGTTAGACCCCTATTATATTGGCTTACAGTACTCGCACTTTTGTTTGCCAGAGGGCAATGAACAGACCACACACTGTTAAGTAAGTTTAAAATGCTTTACTTACAAAACCCAAAGGTCTGATTCATGTGTTATTCCATGCCACAGCAAGGAAAACACAGGCATCAAGCATGCTGTCTGAAGTGAGGGGGTGTGACAGCTCTGTGGTCTTAACCCCTTCATGTACTAACTAGCACTCACACATTTTTGACTGTAATTTCCCACAATTCTGACTAAACGTAAGAGTTATTCAACCAAGGAAAGGACTACCTCAGAAGGTGGTGGACTTTTGTTCACTGGAAGTTTTTAAACAAAGGTTGGATGGCTGTATGTAGCTGTGATTCCTGTATCGCAGAGGACTGGACTAGATGGTTCTTGGGATCCCTTTTAACTGCAGTTCTATGACTTTGTCTCAACACTCCCTTCAGCAAAGAGCTGCTGATAAGAAAAGGGGCCCTCTGCTCCCCAAGAATCAGAAACTGTAGTTTGCCCCTCACAGACCTATAATTCCCAGCACCCTTAAACTACAGTTCCCATAATTATTTGGGGGTACTTTAAATGGGCTTTACATTTATGGTGCATATGCAGCCGCCATTTTATATTCATGGTGCCTTTGGGGAAGAATTTGGCTCAAAACGCATTGGCCTCAATAAATATTTTCTCTTGTGCCTTTTTCCTTCTTTTCTTCTTGTCATAATACCAGATAAGTTTGCCACAAGACAAGCCAGTGGGCTGGTGACAGCAGCCAATCATTATCATTTTTATTCTAACTATTACTCCCCAGCCCGCATGGTTCTTATAATAGTTTGGCACCTACTTCCAACCACACAAAGCTTGTCTGAGCTTCTCAAATTACATTTAACATTATGCTTAGCTAGCAAAGCTGTTAAAGGTGTAAAGGAACTTCCTTGATGGCTTCACAGAAAAAGTACAGAACTGAACACTCAAGATTTCCCCTCACTAATATGATGACTCCATCCTGCCTTCTCCTAAATTACACCATCTGCTATGAATATGAATGAAGCCAAACAAGCAATGGCAGGCACAGAAGAAGCCAGAAGAGAAATCAGCATAGGCCTAATCACTAATTAGTGTCAACCTGCAATTGTTCTCAACTTAAAAGGCAAAAACCACCAGACTTTTCAGGGTTGCCGGCTATCTGCAAAAGGGGACAACTATTCCTTTAAGAGATTTGCCTAAGAGCCGCTCAGGGGCTGTGTCAAGCTTTCTTCTCTGTGGGAGCTCTTAAAGGAACAGCAGTCCCCAACTGGGCTGGAACTGGCAACTCCTGGTGAAACATGAACAATCTGTCCATTGTCAGCATTCTCTGCCAACGAATGAAAACTAGCAGACATTCTTCTCAGTGAAGCAGAGGAGGTTATTAAAATATTTATCAGCCATTCCATATTTTAAAACCCAGGGAGTTTGCCCCCGTTACAAACAAATTCAAAGGAAACAGAAGAAAGGCTTCGATTGCGGAGGGTTGTGGTTTTTTCCCCCACCTGCTAGTCCTGTTTGGTTGCTCAGATTTTAACATTATGTAATCTTGTTCCAATTTTTGATTGCATTGGCTAACACACACTCACACACACACACACACACACACACACACACAAACACACATATATATGTGCAGTCTGGTGTCAACCAGCATGGGGAGGGACTGGTGAGAAAATATGGTCCCCAAAGTTCTCCCAGAACTGTTATTAGCAGGAAATGCTTAGATGTCTTGATCATTTTAGAGCTTTTAGGCTCCCATCCTAGGGGACGCAGGTGGCGCTGTGGGTTAAAGCCTCAGCGCCTAGGGCTTGCCAATCGAAAGGTCGGCGGTTCGAATCCCTGCGGCGGGGTGCACTCCCGCTGCTCGGTCCCAGCACCTGCCAACCTAGCAGTTCGAAAGCACCTCCGGGTGCAAGTAGATAAATAGGGACCGCTTACCAGCGGGAAGGTAAACGGCGTTTCCGTGTGCGGCTCTGGCTCTGGCTCTGGCCAGAGCAGCGATGTCACGCTGGCCACGTGGCCCGGAAGTGTCTCCGGACAGCGCTGGCCCCTGGCCTCTTAAGTGAGATGGGCGCACAACCCCAGAGTCTGTCAAGACTGGCCCGTACGGGCAGGGGTACCTTTACCTTTACCTTTTTAGGCTCCCATCCTATACTTGCTTACCCAGAAATTAATTCCAGTGAACACAGTGGGACTTGCATGTTTACTGCACTAACTGCAATTCACTTCATTATCCCTCCTGTGGACAATCTACAGTCCAATGCCTGTCCTGACTATTGTATAAAATAATACGTTATGTCAAGGGTTGCACTGCTCAAGGCAGTGTTGTACAGCTCCACGGCCCCCCTGCTCATTGGCTTTTACGTAAGATGAACCTGCTGAATCACTCTAAGGGCTCATCCAATGGCCAGTCTAGCTCTCACAGTGGTACCTGATGCCTGCAGGGTGCATGTGAACAAGATCAACAGCAACTGGTAATTCAGAGGCATCTGACAGTGGAAGCAGAACCAGAACCACTGTCTACCGCCATTCAGCACTGGTAATGCTTCCAGATTGGTTTTACTTTTCACAACTAGAAATGGTTGCATTAGGAAGCTAAAATAAATGCCATGTTAAGAAAGTGGACAAACAATGGCTTCCTACAGAGATAGCCCATTCCCATCATCCCTCGCCATTGCCCATGTAGTTTGGGGCTATGGTGTAGGGCATGTCATTTTAGGAGGTGAAACTAAATTTTTGCAAATTGCTTCAGTGGTGGAGGGGCTTAAAAATATTTTGGGAGTATGAGGAATTCAATTCTGCTACTAATTCTTGTAACTGGACAACATTTAACTTGGTAAATCTACATTTGATTAAAAAAGCACATGAATTGATCTCAGAAAACCAAAGAAGCTTGATTTTACCTTCTGAAAATGTCAGGTAATACTATAAAATAATTAGTTTCTCTGCATAAAACTTATCATACTAAGCATACAACATTGCCTTGTAATCGTAAAACATTAGAAAGTAATGGTATCGGTTAATAAGAACTTTACGCAACAAATTTCATCAAGTCTTGCTTCGTTCTGGGACATCAGTCACCAACTTGTTTCTTGGCCTCACATTTCTCATGTGTGTACACCCTACCTGCTGCCTCTATGACTTGTTTCACACACCTCTCTATAGACTGAGCATGGCAGGGCCACCGTGGAACTTGCATGGGCTTTTCAGTGAACTTCTTTATTTCCACTGAGTAAGTCTACATGTCAAAGGAGGTCCATATAGCCGTCAGACCAGTCCATCAGTTCCAACAGGGACAAAGCACTGGGATTGATGGAAGATGTCTTCCTTGGACATAAATATCTCCCAATATGCCATCATCTCCATCATCTCCATCCCTCAAGTCAACAATCTTTTGGACACCAGCTCTCCCCTCCTCACTGTCACCCGAGCTCAATGGTCAGGTATGAGGAGGTTGCAGTCCCGCAACAACTGAAGGGTCCATGCCTATCTTACAGGTTCACCCACTCCCCTGCCCGCAACAATGAAAAGGTCAGGAATGACAAACAAATTTGAAAGACATCTTGCCTAACCATAAACTATTCCCTTACACTGCACCGATTTAGTGGAGTGTTTGTTGGGTGTATTCTAGGGCACACTGTGAGTTGAGGAGACTGGGTGATATCAGCCAAGGTCCAAGGGTTTTGCTGCTCCTAAAGGAAAAGAAATAATACGAAATGCTCGATTCCACATGTCTACGTTTAAAGTTCATTGTTAAAAGTAGCTTCGTTTTAATTGTGGTTGATTGTCTTCGGGTGCTTCTAGAAGCTATTGTTCCCCTTGTTAACTCTGCAAATGCTCTAGGGAAGCCAGATGGCATCATAGCATGAAGGCAGAGCCAGACGGTAGCCCTTTTTGGATCATGCAGCTGCCATCTGCGTTGGTGAGTGAACAGTTTTGGCGAGGGGTAGTCCTATGCCACCCTGTTCCAATTTCCAAACAGAAATAAAGTCCCTTCTTGTGCTTCTTCCTGCCTACTGAACGGCAAGAGATGGAAATGCACCCCAGTGTAGTGCTCTCCAACCTGAAGGCAACCCAAATAAACTGTGCAATGCCTGTCTGGCAGGTCATCAAAAGCCTATTAGCATGTCATCAGGTGGAAATAGCAGTTTGGGAACTCTGCTGTACCTTGACCCTCAAATTCTTTGTCCCCTACCTAATTTCCATAGCAGCCAACGAGAAACAGACAACTCTCTGAAAATAGAAACCAACATTATGTTATTAATTTCGCAGTGAGGCTTTTAGAGAGTTTAGATTTTACAGATCAATATCTATAAAAACAAGAACTGCGGGCTCCCCCCCCCCTTTTTTTTTTTTAGAAAATCTTTGTCTTTTTCATAAAGAACAGTAAATCTGCATTAAAGTAATTTCCCCATAACTGCCCTCTCTGCTCATTTGCAGCTCGTTTAAGAAATTGGTTTTTCTACTTCCTGATTTGAGAAGTTGCGCCAGCAGAGAAAGTATAGCTTTTTATTGCTCTTCGGCGAGTTAGCAATTTAATTGCAAAAGAAAAGCTGGCATTTGTAGTGAAGCTCTAAGGAAATGGAACCTTATATCTGAAGGGATGAGATCATTGCTGATGGCAAGGAGCCACTAATGAAAAACAAAAGCTGCTTTGGCAAGTAGCGCTTAGTAATATTTAGTAAGCCATTAAGTAGTTTGGTAACAAAATTGCTTTAATTAAAATTGATTGAAATCCCCCAGTTAACACTGTGTTTTGATTCTTCTTGCTTAAAGACGATTGGCTCCCCACTGACAAATACCCTAATAAAACTGTTACTTAAGCTTTCCTAACACAGAGGCTGAAGCTGAATAACCACAATCTATTGTGAAAATCCATGCACTGCTTGCCTTATGCGCATAAGCAATTGTAGAATTTCAATATCATTTACTGCTTTTGAGGGAAAGAGAGAGACTGAGGGGGCACATGCATTGGTAAACACCCGCAGTCTACAACAGCCTGAAATAAACAAATGTGCAATACCCCTGGTACACATCTTCTTGGTGAGTAATGGGTTGTGATTTGGTAACCAACATAAGCTACCACTTGCAGCTCATTCTCAAATCCTGCTTCAGCTAAATGCCATCCTTCTGCAGAAGAAGTTGTACAAAGCCATTGAGGCAGTTATCAATCTCGCCTCGCTACAGGATTTCAATGGAGCAATCTTGATCCTACCTCCCAAGTATCCCCTGAAGCAGATGAGGATCAGGTGCTCAGGAAGTTGTTAGATGCCAACTCCCACCAGTCACCACTGCCAATCATCTGGGATGATGGACGTTGTAGTCCAAACCCATCTTTGCACATGTTTGCCATCTGTGTCTTGAACCAATTGACCTCCCTCCCTCTCCACTCTACTGCACTACATAGAAGGTGGGGGGGCTGTTAGGCGAAGCCAGCTTGCTTTTGTAGAGCAAAAGGATAGATGAGGTTTCACTATATGCTGGCATGAGGGTGCCAGTGCCTGATCTTTTTCTTCTCCTCTTCACAGTAGAATTCTGAACCAGGTTGCATGACTGATGAACAAAGGCAAGCTTCTGGGTTCATTCAGCAGTCTGATCTTTTTGTCAGTAATGCAAAACTCTACTGAACGTTGAGGTATAGAAATGAAATTTAGGTGCACTCATTCTAGGTGTAATTCCACAGTTCAGATTTGTGAAAATGTTAAGACTGTGCCTGTTTTCAGAGAGGTGTGTGGGAAAATCCTGTGCGAAGCAATCTCTCACTTGAAGGTTCACCCCTTTCTATTCCCATGTAAAATGAAGGCATGAGCAGGAATGAGAATGCTGAGCAGGAATGAGAAGCTGCCCAGAACCTTTTTCTCATTGGTTAAAAATTGTAACCTAATAGATGCCTGGAGACTTAGACATCCACTGGTAAAGCAATTCACGTACTATTCTGAGCCCAATCAATCATTGTCCCGAATAGATCAGATCTGGGTCTCGAATGAATTAACACCAAGAATTATATGGGTAGAGATCCAGGCTAAAACAATATCTGATCATAATCCAATAAAGATGGAACTGAAAGGCCTGGAAGAAGGTACTTTTAGATGGAGACTGAAGGACTATCTCTTAGACGACCAAGAAATAGTCGAAAAAGCGCAGAAAAGGATGAAAGAATTCTTTAAGGATAATATGAATAAAGGCACCAAAACTAAGGTGGTATGGGATGCAGGTAAGGCAGTGATGCGGGGCTTCTTTATCCAGCAGAATGCCATTAAAAATAAAGGAAGAGAAAAAGGGGAAAAGGACATTCTGAAACAGATAATGGATTTGGAGGGGAAGTTAGTTAAAAAACCTAATAATAAGAGAATAAAAGAAAATATTAAAGTATTGCAAGCCCAGTATGCAACATTAATAAACAGGGAAGTGGAATGGAACATAAAAAAACTAAGACAAAGAACGTTTGAGTTTGTGAATAAGTCAGGGAAGCTTCTGGCATGGCAGACCAAGAAAAGAAAGGAACAAAACACAATAAATAAAATTGTAGCGAACGGAGAAGAAATAACTAATCCCAAGGAAATAAGGAAAGTTTTTCTGTATTATTATAGAGGATTATACAAAAATAGAGAGAGAAATAACCAGAGAAAAATAGAAAGATTCTTGAAAGATAAGCAGGTACAGAAGATTCCAATAGAGAAAAAAGAACAACTAAACACACTAATAGAGACAGAAGAAATAAAGTCAGCAATAAAAGAATTAAAAAGAGGGAAAGCCCTGGGCCCAGATGGCTTCACGGCAAGCTACTATAAAGAAATGGAAAATATCTTATCGACACCACTGAGAGAAGTAATGAATAATATTCTGAAAGAAAAAGAAATACCAGATACTTGGAAGGACGCATTCATTACTTTAATCCCAAAACAAGATTCTGATCTGCTACAAGTTAAGAACTACAGGCCGATTTCGTTGCTAAATGTTGATTATAAAATCTTTGCAGGAATACTGGCAAGTAGAGTCAAAAATATATGGTTAGAATATATCCATGGAGATCAGGCGGGCTTTCTGCCGGGCAGGCAAATGAAAGACAATATCAGAAATATAATAAACACTATAGAATATTTGTCTGCCAGGTATGATAAGCAAGCCATACTGATGTTCGTGGATGCAGAGAAAGCATTCTATAATATAGTTTGGGACTTCCTATTAAAACAGCTAGAACATATGGAGGTCGGCAAAAAAATTTTTAATGGAATAAAGGCAATCTATACGGAGCAAAAGGCCAAACTGATTATAAACAACGTGGTGTCAGAAGAAATAACGGTAGCGAAGGGTACAAGACAGGGTTGCCCACTTTCCCCGTTGCTATTTATAATAGTATTGGAAGTACTTCTGAACTCAATAAGACAAAATAAGAAGGTAAAAGGGATTAAAATTGGTCAAAATGAATATAAAGTCAAGGCGTTCGCAGACGATTTAGTAATAACAACAGAAGATCCGTTGAGCTCAATAAAAGAGATACTGGAAGAATTGGAACAATTTGGCAAGGTGGCTGGCTTCAAGCTAAATAAAAGAAAGACCAAAATAATGGTGAAGAATTTAGATTCGAAGGTAATCGAGGAAATACAACAACAAACAGAAATAGAAGTGGCCAAAAAGGTGAAATACTTAGGAATATGGATAACCCCGAAAAATATAGATTTATTCAAGAATAACTATGAGCAGGTATGGAAAGAGATAAAAAAGGACTTTGAGAGGTGGGGGAAGCTGAGACTGTCATTCTGGGGTAGGATAGCTTTAATTAAGATGAACGTACTTCCGAGAATGTTATTTCTGTTCCAGAACTTACCGATAATCAAGGGCACTAAGATATTTAAAGAGTGGCAAAGAGAAATCTCAAAATATGTCTGGCAGGGCAAAAAACCAAGGATTAAGTTTAAATTGTTAACAGAAGCTAAAGAAAGAGGGGAATTTGCTCTGCCAGATCTGAAATTATATTACGAGGCATCGTGTCTTTGCTGGGTGAAAACGTGGATAAAATTGGAAAATAAGGAACTATTAGATTTGGAGGGGTTCAACAACAGAGCAGGATGGCACGCGTACTTATGGCAGGGGAAGAGGAAGCACAAGGGTTTTGCAACACACATCTTTAAAGGCCCTTTGATGGAAGTTTGGGAGAGGAATAGATTCTTACTAGAACCTAAAGTACCACACTGGCTATCCCCATTGGAAGTTATGAGTGTGAAAAAAGTAAACATGAGAGGTGATTGGATAACCTATGAACAATTGTTAACAAAAGCAGGGGGGACATGGAAACTGAAACCGTACGACCAGGTTAAAGAAAAAGTATATGATTGGCTACACTATTTCCAAATAAACGAAATGTTTAAACAAGATATTAAAGAGAGAGGATATGCGGACAAAGAATCTAAATTCCAGATTGAAATAATAAATAATGATTATAAAATTCTTTCTAAAATGTACAATCTGCTATTAGAGTATAATTTGATAGATGAGGAAGTAAAGTCGGTGATGATTCATTGGGCAAGGGACATCGGCCATAACATATACTATGAAGAATGGGAGAAACTTTGGAAAAAAAACCTTAAATTTACAGCTTGTATAACGTTAAAGGAGAACCTCATGAAGATGTTCTACCGTTGGTATATAACACCTGCAAAATTAGCAAAAATATACAAAACTTGCAATAAATGCTGGAAGTGCAGGGGAAAAGAGGGATCCTTTTTCCACATGTGGTGGGACTGCAGAAAGGTCAAAGGTTTTTGGGAAAGTGTATATAATGAAATGAAGAGTATATTAAGATACAATTTTGGAAAAAACCCGGAGGCTTTTCTGTTAGGACTAGCAGGAAGTGATATAAAGAACAATGATGGTAAATTTTTTCAATATGCAACAACGGCCGCAAGGGTCCTATTAGCTCAAAACTGGAAACAACAGAACATACCGACGCTTGAGGAATGGAGAGCAAAACTACTAGAATATGCGGAGATGGACAGATTGACGGGGAAAATTAGATATTTAAAAGACCAAAGGTTCATTGATGACTGGGGGAAATTTGTGGAATATCTGGATAATATAAGTGAGGGTCAGATAACGCTAGTTGGGTTTAAAAAGGCTCTGTGAAAAGGTTGGAATATTGTCTAAAGAGAAAAAGAAGGAAAGAGAAAATAATGTCAATATAAACTAGGATTTGCGTGAATTTGTTAAATAAGGGCATGGATGATTCGAGGGGAAGCTGAAGGAAGTCTCATAGAAAGGAATCTGTGATAATAAGGTGTAAATTGTTTTATTTTTTTTGTTTTATGATTTAAAAACAATAAAAATTATGTATGGAAAAAGAGAATGCTGAGCTCTGGTGTTCTGACATGCAGTTCTTGGTAAGCACAATATATATGTAGCTCATACACTCAGACTGATTTACTTCTAAAAGATATGCAATGGTAATATTAGCATGAGACAGTTTATGCTTACAGAATCCTCATCACATCAGTAATTGCACTTATTTTAATGGGCCTATCTGCTATTATAAAGAACTCATTTGATGAAGGGAGGGGTTTGGTTGTTTTTTTAAAATGCAGTAGTGTTCTCCAGTTCCCCAAAGTATCAAATGCTATTATGGGATAAAGAAAGTATGGTAATGTACATTTAGCATACACTGATAGGAGCTGTATTTCAGTCATGTAGCACATTCCACCTGTGCTATAGTATGATCACCATACTGCAACAGATAATGTTTACAAAACAGCTGAGGAGCTTTTATGCTTTTTTAAATACAGTACATGGTAGATTTTTATTAAGCCAGCTAAAAGCAAAGCTTTGCAGCATCCTTGGCTGTCTGATATATTAAATGGGTACGTTTAAGATATATGTTGGGTGGAGACAAAAAAATGGTAACCAAACATGGGGTGCCAGTTCTTCAGTGCAAAATGTTTAAATTCATGTAATTCAGCCATTTTTAAAGCAAATTTTCTGAGATTTGGTCCCATCCAACCTCTGCCCAATCCATTCTTATAGGACAGTGGGTGCTTCTCATGCTGGCAAATTTGTAGCAGAAGTCACATACAGTCATACCTTGGTTGACGAACGCCTTGTGACTTGAACGTTTTGGCTCCCGAACGCCACAAACCCAGAAGGGAGTGTTCAGGTTTGCAAACATTCTTTGGAACCCGAACGTCCAATGGGGCTTCCTGCAGTCAATCAGAAGATGCGTCTTGGTTTCCGAACACAGTAGTGCCCCGCAAGACGAATGCCTCGCAAGACGGAAAACCCGCTAGACGAAAGGGTTTTCCATTTTGGAGGTGCTTCGCAAAACGAATTTCCTATGGGCTTGCTTCGCAAGACGAAAATGTTTTGCGAGTTCCTGCGGGGGTTTTTTCCTTTTCCCCCCTTTTTCTAAGCCGCTAAGCCGCTTATCAGCTGATCCGCTAAGCCCTTAAGCCGCTTAACTGCTGATCCGCTAAGCCGCTTATCAGCTGATCTGCTAAGCCGCTAAACCGCTTATCAGCTGATCCACTAAGCCCCTAAGCCGCTAATAGCGCTAAGCCGCTAATGGGCTTGCTTCGCAAGACGAAAAAACCGCAAGACGAAGAGACTCGCGGAACGGATTCTTTTCGTCTTGCGAGGCACCACTGCATTTCCGGAACAGATTCCATTCGACTTCCGAGGTACCACTGTATTATCATTGACATCATAATGACAGCCCGCATTCCTTGCTCCCCCTCCTTTAACCCAGATTGATCATTTCTGGGTAAAAAACAAAAAACCAATGTTGTTGGGTTTTTTAATGTTGCCAACTACCTATTTTATCTCAACAACCCATTTTCAAACTAAGCAACCAAATCTGGAAGCACCAGAGCCAGACCTACTCTTAGGCAGAGTGAGACTGCTACCTCATGCAGAGGTCACTGGGGCTGGGAAGGGGCAGCAAGGTGTTGGAAGACACAGCTGTGTATGCCACACAAAGCAGCCTGCAGACCCTTCTACTGTACTATCCTGCCGTCCTCAGGTGCAGCAAAGGATGTGGTCTCCAGTCTGGTTGTCTTCTTCTGTGTATGTGAAATGCTGAGGGAGAGACCTTGTCTTTTGCCTCAGGCAGCAAAATGCCTTGTTCCTGTTTACACTCCCCTCCTTTTCTCATTCTCCACTGAGCTATTTCCCACACATTCTTGTTTTTCTCATCCAGATGCAGAACAGGAGGGACAGAGAGAGAGGGAAAGAAACAGCTACTTTGGCAGTCAGTGTCAGCAGGGAGCAGTTCTGCACAGTTCCCAGGCCCTCAGCCAGCAGGGACTCATTAGAATACAGAGGTGACTGACCACAGTCTTCAGTCACAAGCTCTTCCTTCCATTAAATTCTTGTAAACTCTCATTCTCCCCCCTCCCCCCAATCCAAATGTTTGCCCTGTGAATAGTGACTGAGGAAGGATCCACACAAGATGATGGTCAGTCCCTCAGCTTCAGCTACTGCTGGAGTTTAACACTGCCCGGTGTTCTCATGTCAGCGCTCAGCTCCGATCAGTTTCATTTCAAAGTGTCATTAGGCTATTGCAAAAAAAAAAAAAAGCAAATTTAGCTCCCCAAAAATTACATAATCAAAATGAAGCTGATGCAAATCAAATTTACAAACGTGCATGACTTGTTTAGCAGCAAGACACTTGTATAAGAGCCAAACTAAACAGGACATTTGATGCATATAAGCATTTCACATATACATTTTTAAACATTTAAATATGACCCAGAGGAGGGAAACAGGTGAGGGGTGGTGAGGATGGGATTTAACCAGACAAAACTTGCCTCAGAGATTGCAATTATCTCTGGGAGGAAAGCTTCCATTGGTGACAATTTACTTCTATTCTTATTTGTTAGAGAGCCAGCTAGAACTGCTTAAAACAAAAAAATGATCTGTAAGTTATAGCCACAGATGAGCATTCTGCATAAGTGTGGCAACTGATGCAAAGAGAGAGAGAGAAAGAAACCTGGTCCAGAACTATTTGGCCCTTCCCATTTCATTAAACACTGTTATAGGTTTATAGGTGTTAGGATTTTATTGAGGTTTGGAGGTGTCAAAGCTAATTTCCTTGGAAGAAACAGCCAGACCCAAGTGTGCATTAAGGGTGTGGTGGACTCACCGATAAGCCTCTGCTATTGTAAAAGCTAGTTAAGTAGGCACACTTGCTGGGCTTTTTATTGGACATTGTAATCCTCGCCAAATCAACAAGTGTTAATGAAGTCAGACAAACTTCTTTGTGAGATGACCACCTTGGAGAGTTAACCTTTAGGAGTTCAAAGCCTCAGAGGAAATAGGTGTTGGAATGCAAATGAATGGAGTCCTCCCTCTGTAGAACCCCTGGCCTACCTGGCAGCAAGTCAGTATGTCAAGTCCAGGGATCAAGCCACACACACAAAGTCCGAAGGTCAGGAAATGCAGTCCAAGGTCAATCCAAGTAACCAAGTCTGAAGTCCAGCAGTCAGGATACAGTCCAGCATCAAACCTATAGCACAGTCCTGCAGAGGCCAAGGTCCATCAACAAGGGCAGTTCAGCATACACAGCTCCTCAGCTCTACTTCCCTTTTGCAGCATCTGGGCTTGATGAGGCATGTGACCTTCACCTGCTCAGAGTCTGCTCCAGCTGAGGAATCACAACCCTCCTCCCAGAGCTAATGAGCCCCACCTGGCCAGCTAATGAGCTGGGCTATGGGCCCTTGCCTGCCTCAGCCTCCTAGAGCACCTCTCCTGCTGCTTCTTACATCTCAGAGTCTGCCATGTTCATGGAGATAGGGGCCCCTCTGGCTCTGAGGATGGGTCCTGCTGCTCTGGTTCCTGTGCATTGACCTCCATCCCCCTACCATCCTCCCTCACACTGTGAGTACTTCCTTCCCCATCTCCTGCTTGCCCCTGTGTGTCCCAGTCCTGGCTATGCCTCTCATCAGGATCCTCTTCTTCCTCCCCGTCATCCTGCCAGTTCATGACAAAGGTTTAGTTTAGGGAAGGGGGTTGGCAGGGTTGTAATGAGGAAGCAGAGAGGAACAGTTAAGCTGGCAAGTATCCTGCAGAGCAGGAGAGGCTATGGAGAAAAGATACTGATACTATGGAATAAGTTGGCATGTTTTGGGCACTGCTGCTGTGAACTCCTCCATAAGCAGGTTCAGGTTATACATCTGTGAAATTAAAATCATATCTCTTAAAGACACTACAGTCTCTATTTTGCCTCGTTTTTGAACCCTGGTTAAATGCCAAATACACCTGGAATCTCATGCACAGCTGGGCAGAGGCTGGGGTGACCTGTAACAATATGGAACATTATTTTTAAAAAATCCTGCCTGACAAGAGTGGAGATAGTAGGTTTCCCTTTCCTTCTGGTGCAAGCAGCATGCAAAACATATACAGTAAAGGCCAAATCCTTTACTGCCTCGGCTCAGTAAGTGTGGAACCTTGTAGTTGAACTCAGCAAACGGAGGTCTTTAGAGCAGGGAAATCCCATGGCCCATGACCCAGTATTCAGATGAGAACAAAGTTCAGGGTACCAAGGGGGAAATGGCCAGCTGGGAGAACATCCAGGGCTCTCCCAGCTGGAGAACACTGTCCTGCCATTACCCTCTGACTCAGAGAATGAGTCCTCTGCAGCATCTCTGCCTCCTCAGCCTTTCAGAAGCTGAAGACTACAAAATAAGGTGACGGCCCTTGAACCAGCAAGTCAGCTCCTCTAGTGAGGTGGAGCCTGCTACACTCCAGGCCTGCTCAGAGGACATGAGTCTTCATTTGGTTATAGCTTCCTCCAAAAACACCTCCTATGGCTGATTTAGAAGGGCCACTTGGAGTTGCCCAAAGCCCTGTATGTTCCCTGCCTTGCTAGGGCTCTTGACTTTGCCTATTTCTCCTGAAAGCTCCAAAGACACACAGAGGCTGACAGGTTGGGAAAGGTGTGACTGTCCTGATGTTATTGGACTACAGTTCCCATAATCTCTGATCATTGGTCATGCTGGCTAGAGGTACTAGGTACTGGGAAACATCCATGGGGCCACAAGTTCCCCACCCTGGCTTTAGAGCATTTTCTTGCAAGAGGCTGAAAGGCAGGAAGTGAAAATCTTTGTCAAGCTAAAAGGGGAAAAAAGAAGTCATAAAAAATGAGGCTACTGGGATAAAGCCACATTTGAACCATTTTGTGTTATCATCATCATCTTTTTTTCCTGTACCACTTTTCCTATAAACTCAAGGCAGTAAATATGAGTTTCTTCCCCTTTCCATTTTATCCCTATTTAAACCCTATGTGGATATTGCCTAGGGTCAACCAGGAGACAGCGGGGAGCATTCTAATATAACATAGCCCAGGAATGGCGGAAGCCTGCTGCCCCTCCTGATATTATTGGGCTCCAACTCTCATCAGCCCTTGCCAGCATGGCCAGTGGTCTGAGATGGTTTGAGGTGGAGGACAATAATGGCCTGTTCTGTGCCCCTGGAACATCTGACACTGTGTTGCCCCCTCCCAAATCACTAAGTTCTTTGGGCAGGTAACAGGAACAGGAACAGGAACAACATTAAAATATAAATTTAAACCATAAGATTTGGCTTTATCTCCTGTTCTTGGTGCCAGGTATGTCCAGAAGGTCAGGTTTCCATGGAAATATTTGGGCTCACTGCAAATCAAGAGTCAAAGATTGATCCATCTGCCCCAGAATTGTTTATTAACTGGCCTAACCTCCCAAGCAAAAGGCTTAAGTATGCAGTTGATAGTTAGCATTGCTACCTGATTAGGAATGCACACATTGCATATTAAGTTCCATCCAGCAGTGGGCTGAGTTGGATGCAGTGCAGTGCTGGTGCTGTGTCTATTGGTGCTGGGGAGCTGTGAGCAAGCGCTCCAGGTTGACAGTGGCTATACATATTTGCACATCTGCAGGATGTTGCCACTGCCAGTCCAGAGCTCTCCCAACCTCACTGCTGCCTTGGCCAACCCCACCTTGATCGTGGTGAGCAGCAGCAGCAGTGCAGCTATCAGGAGGGCACTACAGCCACTGCATCGCCGCAGCCTCCACCCTATGTAATGCTGCATGATTATTTGAAGGAAAGGACATCTGAATATAAGAGCCCTGCTGCATCAGATACAAAATCTGTATCCCAGAGTGGAACGCAAGACTAAACTCAAAATACGTTGCATTATTACAGGAGAGCTGATTTGGGTGATTGGATTCCTAACCCACAAAGTCTATTCTGGATAAGAAATGAGCCCATTTCCCCAAAATAAAAAGTCGTTATCTCTAGGGCTGGATATTGCTTTTAGCTGACCTCTGGCCACACTGTCAGTATTCAAAGGGGCCAAGAGACACCCATGTGTTCCACCACTGGAAACAGTCAATTGACCTTTTAATTCTGAGCAAGCCCTTGAAGTTGTAAACCCCAAACAAAAGGAATCTGACATCCACATTTAATTGACTCCTTTTCTCTCTCTCTCTCTCTCTCTCTCTCTGAGCGATTCCCTATGAATAGAATCAAATGCTGAACTCGGATCAAAAGGTATCTTCCCATGACCATGCAGGCTGGGTGACAAGATACAAAGCGTTGCTGAGTTGTTCAACAACTTTCTTAAAACTAGGTTATATAGCTATGAGAGATTTCATTTGCCCAGAATTCTAGGGTTCCTAAAAAGAAAATCAGCATAATGTTTAGCAACAATGTTGATCTCCCTTGTTGTTGTTGTTGCTTAGTCATTTAGTTGTGTCCGACTCTTCGTGACCCCATGGACCGGAGCATGCCAGGCACTCCTGTCTTCCACTGCCTCCCGCAGTTTGGTCAAACTCATGCTGGTAGCTTCGAGAACACTATCCAACCATCTCGTCCTCTGTCGTCCCCTTCTCCTTGTGCCCTCCATCTTTCCCAACATCAGGGTCTTTTCCAGGGAGTCTTCTCTTCTCATGAGGTGGCCAAAGTATTGGAGTCTCAGCTTCAGGATCTGTCTTTCAGGATCTGTCTTACTGAAGATTAATTTTTTGTAGTTGATCCCCACCCTCCCATACACGCCCCTTTCTTCAACTCCAGAACAAATAAGGTTCCAATCCTATGCACACTATTGTGGGAATGATGTTCACTGAAATGAATGGGTCTATAGTAGGTATGCTTTAGAGATGCTCTACATAGTATTCTGTTACAGAGAGGATTGATTTTGTATCTTCTGTCTTTTGAAAGGTCTAAGAAAGGGATGGGGAAACTGGTGCTCTCAAGGTGTTGTTGGACTCCACCTCCCTAAGTGCTTTGAGACATGTGGGTGAGAAGTGTGTATAATTTTTTTTAAAATTAAATTAAATTATTCCTGACTATAGGCCATACTGGCTATGGCTGATGGAAGTTGGATTTCAACAACGTTTGATGGATCAGTGGTTAGACATCCCTGATCCAGAAGATGGAGGGGCTTCTGGGAAGCAGTTCTCTAGGTTCAAGGAGGACCATCCTCCAGCTAGGAAGGCACAGGAGAAGCTCTCCCCTGTGGAAAGTGTCCCGAGCCTTCTCTTCATCTGAGCCTTCTCTTCAGAGGCCTGTGGAACCGCAGAGCTGGGGACCATGACAGGCTGGGCCCCTGAAGGCACTGGCAACGATCTTAGAAATGTCATTCAAATAGAAAGCAAATCTAGCAGGTATGTTACCTAGAGACAAAATTGGACTTCCCACGTTGAATGCAGGGGCTGAGCATCAATGTTTGTATTAGTCTCATGAACGACAACTGCCAAAAATTAGAGGAGTGTCTACCCAAAGCAGGCATCTTCTGTTCATGCCAGAGATCCTTCTGATATTCTGCCTTCTTCAACACTAGAGTTTTATATTCTCTTGGACGGGCTACCATTTCTTGTTATTTTTGAAAGGATCCCTCCCACCCTATTAAAAATAACATGAATGGTGTAGTCATCAGTAGGCTGTTTATCATCTGATTTAGAACAGCTAAGGAACCTGCTGGTTTTCCCAACCCATTGATTCAGCAGAGTACAGTTTATCTGTAGCAAAATGCAGTCGGCAAGGTAGCTTCTGAACTGATGCTAGGACTATCACACTATCCAAAATATATAAGTAGTACGAAGGCAGGCTTAAGAAGGAAGGAATTATGCTGGCAAGAGGAACATAGAGCTGGCAGGCTCGATCACACTAAACTGCAAGCTACTATTGCATCATTGCAGCTAAATATAATTTTACGGGAACCTTGATACAAACTGAAATAGTCTAATCTTCAGAGGAAGTTCTTCTCTGTGTGCCATGGCTCGGCGAGGCATGTTATGTGGTGAGGAGAGAAAGAGCCCTCTTTGAAGTGATGTCCTACTTTTGGAATGCCCTTCCCTTAAAAGTGTACTTAGCACCCAACCTTTTTATCATTTTGGTACTATGGAAAGACTGGCTTGTTCGCCCCTGCATTTTCAATGTTCTATTGTATTGCATTGAAATGATAGGTTAGCCTGCTTTGTGGTTTTAACTACTTTTACAGTTTAAAATGGTTTTTGTATTTTGTATTATGTGATTTTGTATTTTGGGTATTTTCTACCCTGCCGTGGCACCTACTGAGCGGAAAGACAATCAAAATTTCAAATAAAGGCTGAATTGTATCCAAGCTTAAGTAAGAGTGGATCTGTAGAAAGCAATGGGCTTAAGTTACTGAGGTACATTAATTTCAGTGGCTCAACCCTGAAATTATTTAGCTGGATACAACCGATGATGTTAGCTTCTGTTGGATGCAAGGACACACAAATTGTTAGTAGAGTCAAAGAGGCATTTCATATGTGACACTATACTGGAGTCACAAAGTGGTTTCCAAACAGTCAAGCAGAAACACCAGAAAGCTCCTGTTGGACCCTTCTCCAGCAGTGAGCCACTTCTGATCTACTGCTGGTCATTTGCAAATGCTACCACACTTGAGGCATCCAGAAACCAGAGGCAATTTGCTAGAATGAATGAACTCCAATGTGTCAGAAAGTCAACGCCAGTCATAGCACAAGTCTATGCTTAGAGCTCTCAGATTTCAGGAGAGAGTTGTGTCTTTGAATACACAGCTTGGGTGTTTTCTGGAGTTGTTGTTGTTGTTGTTAAATTTTCCAAGTAATAGTGAAAGAATACAACCATTAATGATAAATGTAACAGCTTAGAAAGGCATAAGATTACTCAGTCTTACACTTTCAAAATAGAATACTTCCAAATAACACCCATATGGAAATATTTTTAAAGTAGAAAATTAATAATTTATCCTTACAGGTTTTTATGTAAACATCCTTATGAGTTTTTTATAACAGGAACATGAAGAGGCAGAAAGCAGAATTTGAAAAGACTGTTCCAAATATAACATGCAGCTGAAATGTGTCCTGTCTGGATCTTATGTTGGCATGCAAGGATGCACATTATTTTAATTTGCAATATGTTATGCTATTAAGCTTTTTGGATGGTTTGAATCTATTTTGCTCTTTTTATGCTGATTATTAACCTTTTAAACAATATGTGTGAAAGCTATGAGAACTGGGGGGGGGGCAGGGCTTATTCTTTTTAAGTTAAAAGAGAGCCAGTGTGGTGTAGTGGTTAAGAGCGGTAGTCTCGTAATCTGGGGACCCGGGTTCACGTCTCCGCTCCTCCACATGCAGCTGCTGGGTGACCTTGGGCCAGTCTCACTTCTTTGAAGTCTCTCAGCCCCACTCACCTCACAGAGTGTTTGTTGTGGGGGAGGAAGGGAAAGGAGAGTGTTAGCCGCTTTGAGACTCCTGAAGGGGAGCGAAAGGCGGGATATCAAATCCTAACTCTTCTTCTTCTTCTTCTTCTAAAAAAAATTAATTTGTGCTTTTACCATAAATTGGTACACCCATTTCACAATATTCTTCATTATCCTACATTATTTGACTTCCCCACACCTCCCACCATGGTGTTCCTTTTGACTCTTAGTTGGGCTATATAGCTGTAATGGGAATTGGGGTTGCTTGTGCGTAAGCCGCAACCGCTCCAAGCTGGGTTGCCTGGCTAAAACTTTTCCCTGGCTGGACAGCCCTTACACCGTGGCTGTCTCAATCACTGGCAGAATCCGTCAGTGAGCGTTTCCTGAACTTCTTCCAACATAAAAGTTCTTTGACACCAAGTCTCCGCCTAGCCTCCCTGCGCGGAAGCTTTCTGCGCAGAGTGGGCGTGCCCAGCGGAGGTCCTGTGCTCTCCCTGCTGGTGGAAGAGTCTCGGAGCCCTCCCTCCGAAGCCCTCTCAGCCTCCCCTTTCTTCCTGGCGTCACGCTGATTTCCTTCCCCAGAGGAAGCTCCCCCTCTCCCCTTGCTGGTCCCCTCTCTGGCGTCATTGGGGAGCCGTGCCTCCACCCTTGGCTCCGATGGCAGTTCCCTGACAATATCTTTCTACACCTTGTAATTAATTTAGCTGCTGTTCCTATATCTAGTCCTACTTGGAGATTTATGTAACTGCTATAACGCTTTAAATATTCTCGAAAGGTTTCCCACTCCTCTCTTATGGTATGTTCATCCTGGTTTCTTAACTTTACCGTCAGCATCACTAACTCCACATATTCTATTAACTCATTCCGCCAATCCTCTTTGGTTGGACTGTTTTCGTCCTTCCACATTTGTGCATAGGTTATTCTGGCTGCAGCAGTTGCATAAAGAAAAAGATTTAATACATTCTTAGGTATCTTTTATTTATTTTTCTCATTCATGCATACTTATCACGATGTTAGGATTTGGAAGATAATGTGGTCCAACCTTAAGGCAGGATCCTGAGTGCACGATTCTCTCCCACACCACACACCACACTCATGGGAGTTTCAATCTCCCATCTGTAAGACTGGAGCAAAATTAACTGTAACAGGGATATGTTCAACAGGTCTGTTACAAAGTTGAGCAGGTGTTGTACAGTAGTACCTCGGGTTACATACGCTTCAGGTTACAGACGCTTCAGGTTACAGACTCCGCTAACCCAGAAATTGTACCTCGGGTTAAGAACTTTGCTTCAGGATGAGAACAGAACTTGTGCTCTGGCGGTGCGGCGGCAGCGGGAGGCCCCATTAGCTAAAGTGGTGCTTCGGGTTAAAAACAGTTTCAGGTTAAGAACGGACCTCCAGAACAAATTAAGTTCTTGACCCGAGGTACCACTTTACATCACTTTTACTTTTCAATTCTTTCCCTCTTTATCACACTCCAGGCCCTTGTTACTGGTTCCGTGGTTCTGTCGCTCACAGTTGCCCTTCTTGTCAATGTTTGTTCATTTCCTTTCTGAAACACCACAACTGCCCTTGTTTTGTGTAGACACAAATATGCAGCACACTCATGCCTTATTTTAGGCTTAATTTAGCACATTCCTGCTTCCAACAAGTGGAATCCAGTAAAAGCATACAGATTAATACATAAATGTTTCTTTTAGATGCCTGCAAGATCACTTTACTATTAAATGAGAAGTGTAGTTTTAAAACTCTACTCACCATTAGTTTTTCCTTTGTTCAGGATATGGCCTATTAAAGTTCTGGTGTGTCTGACACGATCCAGTCTTGCAAGTTTTTCCAAGTTCTAATTTTGTAGCTCTGGCCCAATTTGCAAGAAACAGAAAAGCAAATTGTGTTGCCCAACAGCATAGGAAGAAAAGGATAAAACATGACAAATGCAGGAGTCATTGCATTAGTGAAAAAGTATGATATAACTAATTTCTGGACACAATAAGAATGTTAAGATAAATGACCAAGCAACTTTGGTGTGAACAGGAATCGTCTTCCTGACCATGGCATATCTGGGAAAGCAGCTTGAATTCTAGATGCCACAAATACAGCACATCAAAGCACACAGTACATTCATAAAAAGAATTTGAGTGCTATAAAAGCCCTTTCCCATTTCTTTTTTTCCACAGTTCACTTTCGTTTAAAAATATCTCAGAACCCTGGCTTTCAATTCGCATGACATAAAACTGCTTCTGAGAAGAGTTTTTAAAATGCACTTTTCATTAAGACCGCCAGATGTCAGAGTTTTCTACGCTGAAATGGCTTTGAAACCAAATTATCTCCTTGCTTCAATCAATGCATATTTTCCGTTTTCACTGGTCACATGCCCTCCTCTATGTTTCCGAACTCTGGTTTTCCACCAGATATCCTCACATGCCAGGATGAGAGGTGCTATTTGACTTTGTAACCTCAGTTTGCGGCTTAGAGAAACTTAGACGTACATACATTACTCCACAACCTCAAGGTTATTTTCACACCTTACATACTTTAACTAATACTGGAAATATAACCTTCTCTTGACTTCCACATCCTTCTAGAATACATTTCAAAGAATACAACCATGTTCCTCCCACTTGGTTCAGTTCAAATTTATTAATAGCCTACAAACCTTCATATTCCGGGGGCGGGGGGGGGGGGGGCAAGTATTTGATTCCATACACTGCCAGTAGTCTATATGGTTTTTTTTTTCCTTATTGTTTTGCAGTGTTTGGTAACTGATACATTCTTAAATTATGTTTGTGTTTGTTAGTCCTCTTCGGTTTTGTTTTGTTTTTAAGAAAAGTGGAATATGATTAAAATGTTTTCTTTTTAAATGGGAAGAAGATTTGGACTTCGGATCTTATTTTGGGGGAAGCAGGTTATTATTCAGAACATTCAGATTTTAACTTTGAACTCTGGGAAGAAATTTCAAATTGACTAATTCATTTCTGTATAACTCATAAAACAAGCACCATTCCATACTAATTAGCCCAATATTTCTCTCTCTTTTTTTGTCTAGCTGCAAGGAATGCTGGGAACCCATTCCAAGCTCTTGTTAGAAAAGCTTTGGAAAGCAAGCGATAAGAGTCCAAAAGAGACAGGCGAAAAAAGGATTATCTCAGTATTAATTTACTGACTTGGCTGACGCAGCTAATTAGGGGTTGTAAAAGCATCCACTGGTTGCCAAATGCTGAAATGGTCACAGAGGGCATTACTAGCTGGGATATTTTAGCATTCAGAATTGTGTGTGTGTGTTGCTCATATCCCCCACCCACTGTTTGGTATTGTACAGGAAAAGTAGAGCATTAAACTGCAAATGTACCAGAGTACACATAAGAAAAGCTACACCTTTCCTAGGGTGAAGAAGAAGAAGAAGAAGAGTTTGGATTTGATATCCCGCCTTTCACTCCCTTTAAGGAGTCTCAAAGCGGCTAACAGTGTGGGTTATGGGTGTTTGCATACATGAAGTCTTTAATGTTGCCTGAAAAAAGGATGGTGTGGGACATTTGCGTAGCCATCAACAAATTTGCTTTAGGAAGTGACTTCTCAACAGATGTTACAATGCAGGAAGTTTTTATTTGAAGGCAGGAGCACAGTCTACTTCCTTAAAGGCAAATGGTGATTTGTTTTTCTTTTAAACCAAGCATGCATGGTTTTCAGGCTAGCCGGCATGTGAGCAAAATCAAGAGGTGGAGGAAAGCCAGAATGAATGTTTGTGCCAGAGTTTCTGAAGCATTTTATACAGTGGTACCTCGGGTTAAGTACTTAATTCGTTCCGGAGGTCTGTTTTTAACCTAAAACTGTTCTTAACCTGAACCACCGCTTTAGTTAATGGGGCCTCCCGCTCCCGCCACGCCGCTGGAGCACGATTTCTGTTCTCATCCTGAAGCAAAGTTCTTAACCCGAGGTACTATTTCTGGGTTAGTGGAGTCTGTAACCTGAAGTGTATGTAACCTGAAGCGTATGTAACCCAAGGCACCACTGTACACATGGAAGAAGGGAGTTACTACAGCACAATGCTAGAGTAACTCATTTCTAGGTTTATTTTCAATTAATCACATTCCAGTGAACTTGAGGTTCAGACCATTGAGCTATCAATAAACAGTACTTGCCATCTAACTACTAGGTGTGGTTTTATACGTGTTGTAAGCTGTCCAGAGTGACTGGGGAAACCCAGCCAGATGGGCAGGGTATAAATAATAAAATGATTGTTGTTATTATTAATAATAGTTAACTGACCAATAAAATCCTTAATTACTCCCTAGATGAATGCAAAAATCCTTCTAGAATAACCAAAAAGTTTGACAAAGTGAACCGAGACTTTCCAAACATTAAGCACTCTGTTTTATAGGAAGTATATCTAATATGTTAATTCCCAAGATCAGTCTGTCCAAATGATAGTAACTGTTTTATTTCCAGTTTTGGGTGGTAAATTATTTTGGCAAATCCTAATAAATACTACCTCGATTTCTGATCTGAATCAGAATAGTGACTATACTAAGCTGCACAGTATTGTAGTAATTCCTTTCCAGGGTTGCCAACTTAAAAATAAATAAATAAATAAAAATCCCTCATCCATCCTACCACGGACTCCAGGCGTTGCTACATGGCCTCTCCCAAGTCAGATGTTAGGGAGCAATAACCCTGAGTATCATCATCGTACTGACAGTACTGTGACCCCAAACTCCTAATGACTGCTCCCAGCTGCTTTATATAGATGTTAAATAGCAGTTGGGTTAAAACAAGTGCCCTGTGGCACCACATAGTGGAACTGCTAGGGAGTCAAAAAGCACTCTCCCAACGCTGCTTTCTGGACTTGGTCCCATAAGTAAAAAAGAAAAAAGGTAAAGGATCCCTGGACAGTTAAGTCCAGTCAAAGGCGACTACAGGGTTGTGGCACTCCTCTTGCTTTCAGGCTGAGGGAGTCGGCATTTGTCCACAGACAGCTGTCTGAGTCATGTGGTCAGCATGACTAAACTGCTTCTGGTGCAACGGAACACCGGGACGGAAACCAGAGCACACGCAAACGCCATTTACCTTCCCGCCACAACAGTACCTATTTATCTACTTGCACTGGCGTGCTTTCAAACTACTAGGTTGGCAGGAGCTGGGACAGAGCAACGGGAGCTCATCCCATCGTGGGGATAGGAACTGCCAACCTTCTGATCGCCAAACCCAAGAGGCTCGGTGGTTTAGACCACAGCACCACCTTCATCCCATAGGTCCTGTAAGTAGGACTGGAACCACTGTGGCACCGCACCCCTGATTCACATTCCCCAGAGCCAGCCCAGGAGGATACCATGTTCAGTGGTATCAAAAACTGCAGAGAGAGTGAGAGAGCAAGAAGCAGGAGCAAGGTTCCTCTCTCCCTGTCTTGCTTTCCGTAAAAGTCATCCTTTACAAGTAACTCATAACAGGCTTGAACCCAGACTGAAACAAATCTGCAAGGCAGATCCTGATAGAGCATGTTACAGTAGTCAAATCGAGATGTAGCTAATACATATAGGACCATAGTCAGGTCTGAGCATATCAGGAATAGGTGCAACTGATGTACCAGCCAAGCGGGGGAAGCTCTACCCATTAAATTTCTGCTTCTCATGCAGATCTTAATGGCACATGAATTGAGGCAGAAAAAAAAGCTGTCTGCCCCTTTCCTTATCCATATATATATATATATATCCATAGGAATTTGCTGATTTCGAGACCTAGTCAGGCATCCCCTAATTATGGTACATACAGTGTGTGAAACTAGTTTTCTGTTTTGTCTTACAGTATAATTACAGGATTAGTATTAAATATAGATGGTTTTCTAGAGTCTGAAATGCCACATTTTCCTAATGCAGATAAGAATCATAATGAGAAGCAGGGATACAGTACATTTGAATTTGAAAACAGTCTGTAGATACACAGTTTTGCTGAGATACTGCATATGCCATATATATATGGGTTGAGGGTTGGTGGAAACACTTAGTTCCACTCTGAAATCAGTTTTAGCTGAGCCAGCAATATTCCAGATTTGATTTCAGAACCTGGACTGGATTCCATTCCACACTTGTGAAGAGAACAGGATTGCCAGTTCTTGAAAATAAACATTATATTACCCAGGCAGGGTTATTGGTGAAGCATGGATTTAAAGGTGAAGTCAAGATTACAGTTTTTTGGTGGGTCCGCATGTGGAGTTCAGTGGTCTACAGTAGGCCTGGAGGTAAAGCTCAGTGCAAAAATTGACTCTCCCAACCAAACTTTCTTAGTAGTTTCTCCCCCTCCCCTCCAAAAAAAATCCCAACCAGGATTTACAAAATGTTAATAATATTCAGAAACCAGTGAGGCAACAAGATCACTCTGCTTCTGACCTGAAAGTCAGCACTAGTTAACAACGTAGGCAAAGGCATACTAAGGCTGAAACTGCAGAGCTAGAAATAATCAGATTTAATTTTGCTCATTTGAGCTTGGTCAAGATGATTTGTTTTCTCACTACAGCTGTTGAATAGCAAAGCTAGGAAGACTGAAAAGGTGCATGGTCACTGAACTTACCTTACCTTTGGGCTTTGTCCCACTGACAAGCACCTCTAGCATTTCTTGACCTTTTGGACAGACTGTTTGCAATTTGTTTTTCTAAACCCATTGTGTGTTTACCTGTGCATAGGTATGTGCCAACCTTCACCCCACAATCAATATATTAGATGTCCAAAGAGTAAGTCTTGCTTTCACTGCAGAACTTCAACATGACTATCACTCTGGATTTGTATTGGCAGAAATCATGGATTTCAGCTGAAGACTAGTTAACTTAAGGTACTTTACAGAACAAAAGTTGCGTTCCCCATGTCTCATCCTACATCGCTCAGAAAGGGCCCTTGACCTTCTGGAAAGGTTTGGGGGGTCATGTGTAGTTGCAGGGAGGACATGAACTTTCTTAAGTTATCTTATCTGAGGAACTGAACTCATGCTTTCCATGCTATCTGGTTCTCATGTTTCTGCGATAAAGTTGGGGTTTTAAAGCCCTGTTTTGAAGTTCACCCTGCTTTTTGCTTTTGGAACACAGCAGAAATGGTAAATCTATCAAATTCAGCTTGTGTGCAAGTAGACAGATGGTTATAAATTTTGTAAAAATGACACGCTCAAGCTTATGTTACATCAAGATAAAAAATGCAGTGAAAACTTTATAAACAGAACGTTGCTGTCTTCAGTTTGAAAGGGTCTGCAAATAAACACTGAAGTCTGTGCTAAAATATATGTTATTTGTCTGAGTGATAACAGTAATACAAATTTGTCATTGTGTGCAATAGTAATATTTATAATCCTAGTGATACGGCAACCCAATAGTTCAACTGGAGGAAGCCAAAAAAAAAATCTTCTAAATAAATAGGAATAAAATTGGGTTTGGTGATGTTAAGTTCTCTAGATGAGGAGTCATGGCCAAGGGCAAAGACTCACTGAACACCAATGGCAGAGTGGAGAGGCACTGGATGGGGCCTCCACTGGTAGAAATCAAGATTTGGATGGCATCCTGTCATGCATTCATGAGCATAAAACGTGGTAAATGGTGTTTGCTCCAATTCATCTGTAAAGAGTGAGTTTTCCTGAGGAAAGCAGTGAGGCAAATGGAAAACTGCTTGGACTCATGCCTAGAAAGTATGGGACAAGCAGAAAACGTTGGACCTGTGCCTTCTAGCCATGGGGCAAGTGGAAGTATGGGAGAGCCCTGAATGCCTTCATTTCTGAGTAGCAGTGTTCTTTGACGCCTCTCCTTTCCCTCAAACGCTCAAGGACTGCAAGACTCCTGGAGCCTCAGTGGACATTCTGTGGAAGCTCCAAAAAGGAGACACATCCAATTAATCCTCTTGCTTGCAGTTTTAATAATCATTCATTAACCTGTGTGGGGTTTTTTATGCACAACATTCCTGGGAAGATTTTGCACTGTACAACATGTGCCACTTCCCCTCCACAGTATCACCAGGTGTTAGTAATAAAGAGTTAATAAGTAACCAGGACTTAATCCTTCAGTGGCATTAAAAGAATATGATTACTTAACTCCACAGAGTAATCTAACTGTCCTCCAGCTAAAGTGAAACTCAGTTTCAATTAACTCCTCATTTGTTTTGGCTGTTCCCTACAAAAACACTTCTCTCTCTCTCTCTCTCTCTCTCTTTCAGAATTTATCAGAATATGAGATGAACAGATTCTGTATAATGGACCAGCCGTAAGTTTTCACTTTTTTGGCCTTCACAAAGTGAACAGATGTTTTGCTGCAATTCATAGTTAATTTTGTATGATTCATATTTAATTTAATATCCTCCTTTCATTCCCCCCCCTTTTTTTTTTACATAGAAGAGAATCATCCAAACTGCTATATTTATTTTGTGTTTGGATTAGAACAAACTGGCTTGGCCTTGCAGAATAAATTCCACCTTCCGTTTGGGTATTTCAGCCTATATCAGCCATAAACACTATGAGTTTATTTTATTTTGTGATTCAATCATGCACAAAGTAAACTGAAAAACAAGACAAAAGCAAAAGCAAAAAATAAAGATCAGACTCAAAGCAGCAGATTGGATACAAATATATTAGTCTGTTCTTAATTCTGAATTATAAATATATTAAGTACATTAAGTATATTCACACACACATATATATGTAACACATAAGTTAATATATGGATGTATAAATGGTCCAAACATCATAAATGGTTTCCTATAAACAGTAAAATGTACCATTATCAAAAGAAGAAATATTTGTTTAAAAAGCAAGTCAAAAGTGTATTTACAAATGATATAACTTCTAAAGGAAAGACAAATTAACCCAGTCTCTATTAATTCAGCTTTACTTGAAAACCACATATGGTCTGTTCTGATCCCTGATATTCTTCTCTTAATTATTTGTGTGATTAAATACCATCTATTTGATACTTAACTAAGTATTGACATATGATGCCATAATGTTATTTTTTTATCACTTCCAGCTTGTTCTAATAATTTCCAAATGAAGTCCTGTTTGCTAGACGTGTGTCCTCACTTCCAAGTCTGAGCTTAAAAATCCTTGCTAGTGTAATTATACACAGGACAGGTTACACTTTTTTTAGTTGCAGGTGTTGCAAGGTTTGCATCTGAGCCCACAGGTGTGTCCAGCACTCGTACATACTCAATGCACACCTTCAAGAGAAAGTGGAATCTGTTATGAATACACATTTACCCTTAACCTTATGCCCCACACTGGGAAAGAAAGGTTGGTTTATTACATGAAATAAAGGTGGGAAAGTATATGGATGCTGTTTCAATCAGCAAACTTCCTGCTACATAAAAGTAAGTCTTAGGTTGTGGTTCTATACACACTTATGTAAGATTAAATACCATTGAGCTGTTAGGTTTACTTCTGAGTATCTATGCATAGGATTGCACATCAAATTGCTCAAGCAAAACAGCTCTGAAGTAAAAGAATTTTGATCAGGACTCTTGTGTGAAAATACCCTCCAATGTCATTCAGGACATTTTCTATTTAAATATCTTCTTAATTTCTAAGTGCCTAAACGTTGGTCATAAGTAAGTAAAAGAACCCTGGAAAAATAACATATTTTTGTAAACATTTCGAGCCCAGAACTGTCTTTGTTTTCAACACAGTGACTGCACCATAATTATAACTCCTTCTTGAGAATATATTTCCAAATTACAGGCCCAAACCAGACAATTATCTGTAAGATTCACACCAGTTTTTGCAACATGCAAAGTACTAAATTCTAGTCTCCCTTGCAGTGCTCATTAAGCAGTAACTCGTGTGAGTTATGTCTGGAAAGGTTAGGGTGAACACAGATGTTTCATATTTTATATTCACATTTTTTAAAAAATATTGCACATTACTCACTAAATCTTCATGGTATTCCTTGATTGGTACCCAGGAAGATTTAGCTAGCTTAGCTTAGCCCCCAACTTCCAGCTCTATGGCTGCAGAGTTTATTCCTCATAGAGCTACTATTCCCAGCACCCTTAACAAACTATAATTCCTAGGTTTATTTGGGGAGGAGGATGTGCTTTGAATGTGCTTTAAAGGTATAGTGTGCGCACAGCCTGTTTCTCCCATACAGGCTCTTTCCTAGAATGTTTCTAGTTGGTCTAAAAAGTTGGTGAATGTGCATTTTAAAGATTTTTGTATCCAGTTTCCTGTTTTATTTTCGTTAGAAAAAAACCCAAAAACTTATTTCAGCTGCTGTTTGTATGGACAATTTATTTGCTGGCAGCCATTCCCATCAGTAAACAAGGGTCTGTCATGTGGTGATTCACATTATGTAACTGCTTCCTTATGAGAAGAAAATATGCACCTATATTTACCAGAATGCAATAGAAGATCGCTTAGAATATAAAGTGTAACTGTGGCGCCACAGCATCTTTTAAAAACTTCCTCATATGTTACACTTGCTGGGTAACTTTGTACAAAGCCATGATCTTTCACTCCATGGCCGTTTCAACAATTGCTTGGGAGACTTTCAGTTACACGTAATACATTAATTTCCTACTGCACATCCTTTGTTGAGAAACTATTGATGTAGGAATTCAGATTCAGTAGGGTCAAAATGAGAAGGAAGCATATCTTTGGGAGTGCCTGAAGTGTCATGTGAAGAAATTCCAGGAAGTAATCAGCCGTCATATTCCAGAATTCCCATCAAAGGTTCTCTCTCATATACTCTTATATAATATATTCTCCTTGATTTATCAGGATCACTGATAAAAGAAGTCTATAATTATGGAAATACATTTTTTCCCTCTTTGTGAGTATCTGGAACAAATTATGCATTTGGATATGAATATATTCTACATACACACATTATGTGGTTAACATGATTTCAGAATGTGTGGCCATTGTGCATATTGAGCACACATCACAGAGAATTTGCTGTGTTTTAGCAGCATGAGCAGGCAATATGCATAATATCCAAGTGAGGAATTTGCAAAGTGGAAGAGTAATGCATGAAGTGCCCTATTCATGTTGCCAAGTCATGCACATTTCCCAACATCACTTGGAGACTAAACGTATTCACCTGACAATGTCCCCTGCTTATGCTGTTCAGTTTTGCTTATTCACCATGGTATCTGTTGAATCTGCACAATGGCTGACGTTTATGCACGTTCTCCAATGACTTCAAATTAATTACACATGCACTGACTTATTTTTACAAAATGATGCATTGTATCCTCACAGTGGGGTGAGAAATGTGTGCATCAAAACAATTACAATTCCAGTGCAAAGAAACCAAAATTCTTCAGCATGAAAACTCAAATGTATTCAGAGGCATGCAACCCAATACAATATATGCCTATACAGTGGTACCTCAGGTTACATACGCTTCAGGTTACAAACTCCGCTAACCTAGAAATAGTGCTTCAGGTTAAGAACTTTGCTTCAGAATAAGAACAGAAATCGAGCTCTGGCGGCACGGCGGCAGCAGGAGGCCCCATTAGCTAAAGTGGTGCTTCAGGTTAAGAACAGTTTCAGGTTAAGTATGGACCTCCGGAACAAATTAAGTACTTAACCCGAGGTACCACTGTATTGGTTTATTTTGCCACAGTAAACATATCCTAGCAGCAGGGCACTTTTGTATACATTTGTATATGTAAATTTATATGTGTAGATGTAAACTTCAGGGGAGAAAGCAAAGTTGATTATTTTCAAAGTGTTTTGGAGGGAGCAGTCAATCTGAGACGAGATGGAAAAACCCAGGGTGCAGGACTCCTGAACCACCTCCAGCAATACCACGGTTTAGAATAATTAACAATTTGCCCTGCTCATCTGAACCAGAAGATAAAATAACAAAGATGAGGCCTTGCCATTTTTGCAAGGTCTGAGACCCCCGCCCCCACCCTTCCCTCTTTCCAGACAGTCTGGTAGAAAGTACTGCACCTGGACCTCAGCAGTGAGAAGAAACTTGCCTTTCACTCAAGCATGAAGAAACTGCACATTTAGATTCTCAAGCTCTGTAAGGAAGGAAACTGTGAACAGATGCATCTAGTAATCTGAAGTCCTATCTCTTTCGCATTCGACTCTGAAGTTATTTGTGCCTAGTGTGATGTCGCCATACACCAGGCCTCGTTCCAATCTGAGGACCAGAACGCTCGATTGTTGCTATGATTGCCCCATGCTATAAAAGCCATGTCACAAAACACAGCTGAAATTGCCTTAAAGTATTATCCCAAACAAAAAGAGAAAAGTATTCTCAAATTTAAAAGTTTTAGCTAACTAGTAATAGTTTGAACTATATTTTTTTTTAATGGCACATTGCAACCTACAATTGTATTTTTGCTATTTCATAAAAAAGAGAAATGTGCAAATGATTCCACATTGGCACATTTCCCCCTGTCTGTTTTTCCAATTCTGATTTGTTGTTCATAGCATTCTCTAATTAATTTCATTTATTTGGAAATACTGGTCTTTAATTAGCACAATTACTAATGAATTAGCACACTAACTGTGAACTTCCGTGCATGTTTACTCAAGTGTTAAATGGGGCTTACTCCTTGATGAGAGTGCATAAGACTGCAGTCTAAGTGGGAAGACAGTTTACCTCTTTTATGACTTTAAGATGTATATCTCCTGGACAGCTCACTTTTAAGAAATGCAAATTCAAAATTCTGTTCTCCCATACAAGGTATAAGCCCACTGTCTTTTTGTAAAACAACAACTGACACAAATAGTGCATTCAAACACGGGAAAACAAAATGTTGTTGTATTTTAGTTTTCTTATGCAACAAAATAAACCCAATTCTTCTGCCATTATGTGTCATGGTATCCTAATAATGGAAATTTTAAATCACTCATATTCCATGGTCTGAGAGCTGCACAAATAATGGAAAAAATTCTGTGGTAAACCATTTTCAAACAGCAAATTTCCAGCTTCATGTTACATTCCAAAGACATAAAGAGGGAGATGTTTCTGTCTCTCTACAGAGTATAGAGTAACCCTATACTCACTTACCTGGCTGTGTGCCCCATGAACTCAGCATGGTTTACTTCTGAGTAGGCATGTATAAAACTATGCTGTGTGTTTCTTTAGCTATGTTGCTTGGTTAAAACATTTGAAATACTTCAAGAAAAAATATTTTTACTGATACATATATAGATATATTAAAAGACGCCTGCTTATGGGAGAAAAGCAATGACAAACCTAGACAGCATCTTAAAAAGCAGAGACATCACCTTGCCAACAAAGCTCCGTCTAGTTAAAGCTATGGTTTTCCCAGTAGTGATGTATGGAAGTGAGAGCTGGACCATAAAGAAGGCTGATCGCTGAAGAATTGATGCTTTTGAATTATGGTGCTGGAGGAGCCTCTTGAGAGTCCCATGGACTGCAAGATGATCAAACCTATCCATTCTTAAGGAAATCAGCCCTGAGTGCTCACTGGAAGGACAGATCATGAAGCTGAGGCTCCAATACTTTGGCCACCTCATGAGAAGAGAAGACTCCCTGGAAAAGACCCCGATGTTGGGAAAGATGGAGGGCACAAGGAGAAGGGGGCGACAGAGATGGTTGGATAGTGTTCTCGAAGCCACCAGCATGAGTCTGACCAAACTGTGGGAGGCAGTGGAAGACAGGAGTGCCTGGCATGCTCTGGTCCATGGGGTTATGAAGAGTCGGACACGACTAAACAACTAAACAACAACAACAAATATAGATATATATCTATTGCTTTAATGAGATGTTAAAACAGTACATAGTCAGATTTTGACCTGAATCTTACCGCTAAACAAAAATGGTTCCATATTGAAGCCTCGGATTCAAACCACTACTTAATAGTTAAGCCTAGGGTCTAAGTTATGATCGACAGATGGTAAGATCCAGGCCTCCACAGCACCATTGGGTGAACCTGTATTTCAGGGATGGGGAACCTGCAGACCACCAGATCTTTCTGGGCCCCAGTTCCCATCAGCATAGGCAATGGTTAGGGATTTTTAGAGTTGCAGTCCAACTTATGTAGAGCCTCTGCTTCCCTATCTCTCCTGCATAATAACAGGTAAGGCAAAAAAATCAAGCCTTTTAGTTGATACGAAGCAAAAGTCCCCCACTGACTGAAGAAGCAATCAAAATAATTTTTTAAAAATAATAAAAGCAGAAGTGTTAACTGTACCTCCAAACTGCGATTTTGTTCTCAAGGGAAATTAACTGTGGCTGGAACAGTTGCTAAGTGAATCATGAAGACAGATCCGGCATGAGAATGTGCTGTTTTCATGAATGCCTTCTGACTGTCAGTGTTTCCTAGTAGAAGTGGAACTGTACTACCTAAAAGGAGTACGTGTGGCCCTCCAGATGTTGTTGCACTGCAACACTCAACATCCCTGGCCGTTGGTTTTGCTGGCTGGGACTGAAGGGGAACTGGAGTCCAACAAGGAATCTTGGATGTGCATTGGCACAACTTGTTTTTATGTTGGGACTGGAAGATTTTGCAAATCCTGCAAAATACAGTAACCTCAATAATGCCAGGTTGGAATGAGCAGGTTGAGGACCAGAGAGCTTGTGTGATTGCTCTGTCATATTCCAGCAAGAACTCTAATTACTCCAAATCTGCTAATTGAGTTACCCATTACAGGACTGTAATGTGCAAAAAAGAAATGTCCCAGCTGCCTTTAGAGCCACATTTGCAGAGGAGGCATTTAAGTAACTGAAGCATCAAACTGAAAACCTTCTGAAGCCATATAAATTATATGGCTTTAGTAGAAGTGTTATAAGGAGTTAAGTATAAGTATTATAGTATTAATGGAAAATAAGGTTAAAATAAGTTAAGATATTTACATGACAGAAAATAGTGAAAGATGGAAAGGAATTGCTGAAACAATTAATAGAAGTGGAATACAAAAAGGGAGGTGAGAGGAAGTCGATGAAACAAGGGAATGAAAGATAAGGCATTGAAATGGTATGATGTATGTTTTCAAATTGTTTTTGTTCTGTTTTGTTTAGTTTAATGCGTTAATGTTGCGTGGTGTGTTGTTTATATATTGTATTGTATTGTTTTTTTCTTTCTTTCGTTTTTTCTTCTTTTTTCTCTTTTTCTTTTTATTCTTGTTTGTAAGGTTTAAAAGCAATAAATATTATTTAAAAAAAAAAACTGAAAACCTTCTGCTGGGTGTCATCCCCCCCCCCAAAAAAAATTTCTCTTATTATAAATCTGGACTTGCATCAGGAGGAAGGGCATAATATAAGAGCAATAAAAGAAAAAGTGAGGGGAATGAGAAAGAAAACACATACATATTGAAATCGTAAAATACAATTCAACACATCTCCTGCAGCATTAGAAATCTTGGTGGAGTTGTCCATCTTTGTGCATATACAGTCGTACCTCGGAAGTCAAACAGAATCCCTTCCGGAAGTCTCTTCGACTTCCTCAATGTTTGACTTCCAAAGCATGGCTTCTAATTGGCTGCAGGAAGTTCCTGAGGCCAGTCAGAAGCCACGGAAGCCCCGTCAGACGTTCGGCTTCCAAAAGAATGTTCGAAAACCGGAACAATCACTTCCAGTTTTCAATTATTTGGGAGCCGGAACGTTAGACTCCCAAAACTTTCAGGAGCCGAGGTACGACTGTATGTATATTTAACACACATGACTGTCCTCAAAGAAGCCTGGGAAACATAGTTTGTTTAGGGTGCTGGGAACTGTACATCTGTGAGGAGTAAACTACAGTATAACATTTACGGATCTGTCAAGGTCACAAAACTTACAAGAAGAGAAATGATTCGTTTTGGAATTAGGTTTCAAACCCTCATGGTTGAAACCAGGTGGTGACATTGTGAAACTCCAAGAGGCACACAAAGTAGCAAAAACAAAATAAAATAACATAAAATATTTTTTAAAAAACAATTCCTTCCAGTATCACCTTAGAGACCAACTAAGTTAGTTATTGGTATGAGCTTTCATGTGCATGTACGCTTCTTCAAATAGCAAAGAACAGGTGTTGGAGGCACACTGAAGAAGCTGCTTAATTTTAGCATCTTCCTGAATTTGAGAGTGTGATAATATCTGTAGCGCCCAGACACAGCATTAGGGATGGTGCAACTGCTACAGTGGAGACTGGAAGCACTCTTCTCAAAGCATCTTAACTTCACATGACCCTACAAGATGCTTCAGCCCACATGACCAGAATAGGACCAGAGCGGGTGGTGCTATGCTCAGTTCCTTTCCATTGGGCATGAGGCGGAAGTACCCAACAGCACCCAGTCAGGATGCAATGTGGAAAACATCTGAATATACTTGGACTTGAATGCCCAGGTTCAGTGTCCGCACCATACATTCAAAGCACGCGGCTTTCCCCAAAGAACCCTGGGAACTGCAATTTTCTAAGGCTGCTGGGAATTGTAGAAGTCAGCTACAGTACCCAGGATGGGGAAAGCCAGGTGCTTTAAATTTACAGCGTGGGTGTGTAAGTCTGCTACATGACAGTGGCCAGCAGCAATGAAAGTGCATTGCTTGTTGTTTTTCCAAAAGTGTTCTGTTGTGCCAATAGTGGTTTAGTCATGACCCGGAAAACTGTCTGTGAACAAACGCCAGCTCCCTCAGCCTGAAGCGAGATAAGCACAGCACCCCATAGTCGCCTTTGACAGGACTTAACCATCCAAGGGTCCTTTACTTTTCCAAAAGTCCTACTTGAGCTCTGTAACTCTCCCACGGTTTGAGTTATACCAGACTCCCAATGTAAATTCGACTCCCAAGCTGCTGTTCAGCCACTGGTGCTACTGGTAGCTTTCCTTCCAAGGCAAATAGCAGCTTTGCAACTATCTGTGGGTACATCATGACTGTGGTATGGTTCATCTCCTCCTCCCCATGCAGTAAACCTAGTCCAAATCCTAAATCCTGATCCTATTTAAGTATTTTTTAAAATAGGAAATGTATTCCCCCATTTCACACACCATCCCACTGACGAGATTTCAGCATGCGTGCACACAAGCTGTAGTTCATTTCATCCACTGCTGTGGCTGCTACCACAATCAGCTGACAGTTTTTGCCTGGTTCCAGGTTTAACAGTGTTTTAACATGCAGCCCCCTCACTTTCCGAGTTCCTTCGCAAAATCTGTTCTTGCTCATCGAAGAGGAACAAAGGGTAGTGTTGCAAAATTCAGTTGCCACGTTACTCTCACTATACACGGTATCTTTGCAGCCCCTTGCCTTTGTTTAGATCAGTATGTATCAGTATGGGAAGCATGATGCGCACACATTGAAATCGACATGGAAGAGAACGTGCTTGCCTTTCATGAACACAGAAGGCACGATCTGCGCAGATCCGCCACACTGAAAGAGAGCCACTGCGGTGTAGCAGTTAAGAGTGTCAGACTTGGACCTGAGAAAGCAGAGTTCGAATCCCCACTTGACTATGAAGAAGGATCACTGGGTGAACCTTGGTCCAGTCACTGCCCCTCAGCCCAGCCTACCTCACAGGGTTGTTGTGAGGATAAAAGGTGCTGGAAGGAAAACCATGTACACCACCTTGAGCTCTTTGAAAGAAAAGTGAGATATACAGTGGTACCTCGGGTTAAGTACTTAATTTGTTCCGGAGGTCCGTTCTTAACCTGAAACTGTTCTTAACCTGAAGCACCGCTTTAGCTAATGGGGCCTCCTGCTGCCACTGCATCGCCGGAGCATGATTTCTGTTCTCATCCTGAAGCAAAGTTCTTAACCCAAGGTACTATTACTGGGTTAGCGGAGTCTGTAACCTGAAGCATATGTAACTTGAAGCTTATGTAACCCGAGGTACCACTGTAAATATTACAACAATAATAAAAATGGGATTCCAAATGTGTCTGGATGCAGCCCGCTTTATGGAAGGAGCATAAGGAGAGTCCTGTGGGTACAGATCCACAGAAAACCAACATTCTTTCTCCAACAGCAAGTCGGCTGGGCACACCAGGAAGAACTCTTCATAGAATCACACCAGGAAGAACCCTTCCCGGTTTCTTGTCTCCAATATCTGCTATTCCGAGGTAGTCTGCACTGGAACATGGAGGCTCTACAAAGCGAACTTTGTGTGTTGTTGAGGGGCGGGCGAGGCATCCCATTGCAAGAGAGGAGGGCCTTTCAAGGCAGCAGAACGTGCAGGAAACTCTTCCAGGTAGCAGCCGCTTCAAAGCCCCGGGACTGCGGCAGGAAGTGTTCCCAACACAACCAGCTTGATCCCTGGGATGAAACGCCCGCGGCGCGCGAGGCAAAGCCGCGAGGACGTCAGGAAGGACTTCAGCCCCAGACGGGGGTGGTTTTGGACACGCCCAATAGGTGCGGATCTTCTTCAAGTTTGCACAAACACCCTATTGCCAGCCAAGCTGGCTTCGTCACATGACCCCCTCGAAACATGAAACCCGGCCGGGCGCTCGGGCAAGTTTTGCTTCTCGTCCCAACACACGAGGAGTCGCCTGGCGGGCCGCGCGCAAAGGCGGCGCTAAGGGGATCCGCGAGGAGGCGAAGCAGCCTGGGGAGTCATCAGGGGGAATCCAGCCTTTCTCTCTCGGGAACGAGCCAGGAAGCCCCCCTCAGTCCCTGCCGACTCGGATGCCCGTTTGTCCGAGGCAGTCGCCTCGCCTGGCAGCATGGACAAGTTCAATAAAATCACGGTGCCAGCGGGACAGAAGTTCAGGTATGGTTTGAACCGCGTCCCTCGTGTTCCTCTCGCGCTTTTACGCCAAGGCGCAGAGGCTGTTTCTTTCTCGGAGGCGCGCACGAGGGGGATCTGGGGGACAGAAGCAGGAAGAGATCTTGTGAAAATGGGGGAATATATTAGGATTTCCTTATCTATCTAGCGAACTGGCTTGTCTTCTCACTTTCCCGGAAGATTGGATGTTTGGTGAGAAGGAATGGGACAGGAACGGGCAACATCATCTAACCTCCCCAACAACCAAGCAGAATGCATGCTCAGTGAAATAGCTAAACATCATCTCATCTCCTTGCAAACAAGTCAGGATGAATGTGCAGTAAATATGTCATCTTGAAGCACCTTACGTTTCCATCTTGAGAAATGCTTCCTTTGTTGAGTGTCAGCCGGTCACTAAAGGTGCAGTAGCCCAGCCAAGCTGGCAGGTTTGCTCCTCAATATGCCAGCACGTATTCAGAACCGTTTGGGAGCCTGACATTTGTTTAAATAGGGATACAATAATGCTCCCTGTGTTCCTTTTTTGTACTTTTCTCTCTTTTTTTTGCAAATTCAAGAAGCATTGCTGTTTATCACATTGGTGCATGCATCCTTCCTTTGTGTGGGCAATGCCACTATCTTTGAGCTGTTCCTCTTCTCTGCGTTGGGCATCCATCTAGAATTTGCACAGGTGCTGCACAGTTGGCAGGAAGTGAATGTGCAAGGTGGTGGTGGTTTTTTGCATGAAACTCTTCAATAGCGTTTGTGGCAGCTTTCAGATTTATATTGCAAAGACAAAAATTAGTCATGGTCGGTTGACCGGTTACTGAATGCCTTCCAAAGATATCTCCAAAGAGTAGGACTTCTCTGTCTGCTTCACAAGGGAAAACCAACTACTGCAGATACACATGTGTTCTACAGGTGTTTCTGCAGCAAACATGTCAAGTGTGGGTGATGCCATGCAGGTGTGACTCAGCTACACCTGTCTGGGAACTTTATATCACAAACTGGCTTTGAGACAGAGTGTTTCTGAAAGTGCTCTACTGAAAATTAATTTGAAGTGGAGAATTAATAGTGCCCACGGGACTTTTGATGATGGGACATGTAAAAATGTTCTGTGAGTCAATCGATCTAGGGGAAGATAATTTGGTTGGAATAAAAAGTAAAATCTAAGTAAACCACATTTTTATGAATTGCATTTCTATACTTCCCTTTGTCCTATAGGAGCACAGAGCAGTTAACAAAATAGTAATATATAAAACAAAAAGTATATGCCTCTTAATTGTAGTAAAATTGCAGTAAACACTTTACAAGAAACATTTAAGCCATCAGTAAAATCTTCGACAAACAATAACAAATCAGTAATCGTAAGCACTTAAATTTACATACCTACAAATGCCACAGCAATTATACTTTGCAGCAGATTAAAAAAACTATTAATTCAAGGTTTTATACAGATATCCCACCAAGCAGCTCAAGGTGATGTACATGGTTCTCTCCACTACCATCACTTTATCTTCACAACAACCCTGTGAGGTAGGTTAGGCTGAGGGATGGTGACTGGCCCACGCTTACCCAGTGAACTTCATGGCTGAGTGGAGAATTGAACCCTCGTCTTCCAGGTCCTAATCCAACACTAATCTCTACTACACCATACTGGCTCTTTCATGTGATGTCAGTGAGGAATGATATCAATGTGAGAAAACAAATGCAATTACATACACATAAAGGCAATTGGATGTTAATGAGTTACCAGTGCTTTGAGGATGCAGGAAGGAACAGGTATGCAGTAAAGGTAAAAGCCTGGTCCGATGTTCATCACTGTGCTTGGAGCATGGATAGAGTAGTACAGGAGCGCTGACAAAGCATGTAATTCGATTTCATCAGCCCATATTAGCTAAAGCAATTATTGCAAACTAGCATTTGGCAGAGGGTGGCTGAATAGCTAAGCCTATTTCTGTAAATTTTGCAGGACTCTCTGTTCTTTCCTGACAGAGACAGAGAGAATTTATCTTGCCCAGTGTGCTAATTCATCTCAAGTCTTGCAATAAGGCAGGATATATCTTTAAACAAATATCTAACACAATTGTATAAGGGTGGCTGCTTGGATTTAGCACTGTTGTTCAGGACTTTTCTCCACAGAATAAGGGAGGAGCCTGGAGTCAGTGTTGTGTTGAATACCACTTCCTGCCGAAACTTCTACATGTAGTAGCATGTCGGCACTGCTAGGCACATTTCAAAGAGGTGCAGTCTGCAATCCCACGCATATTTAGTCGGGAATAAACGCTACCAGAGTTAATAGGACAAGAAGTGCTGGAAAGTGGGGGCACAATGACGTGAGTGGGAACTTTTGCAGCTCCCCACCCCCACCCCGATGGTGAGAAAGAACATCCCACAAACTCACGCATACACTCTTGGGACACTTGCTGCCCCATGCAAAGCTTGTCCCTCCACCACTGCTCCGTCATAGAAATTAAAAGGGAAATGAAGCAGGATAAGAATTAAAGACGATAGCAGAGCTTGTTAAGAGTGTTATGGACATCTGGGAGAAGACAGCATAGAACCCAGAAAAACAGTTGCTCCGGAGATCAAGCAAAGGTCCAGATTCTATTAGGAACATAGGAAGCTGCCTTATTCTGAGCCACACCATTGATGCATCTAGCTTATTAGTGCCTACACTGACTGGCAGCAGCTCTCCAGGCTTTCGGACAGGGGGTGCTCGCAGTCCTATCTGGAGATGCCAGATGTTGAGCTTGGGACTTTCTACATGCAAAGCAGTTAACTATATGGCCCCTTCCACACCCAGTGATCTGCTCACACATTAATCAGTAAGAGGTGTTCAACAGTGGAAAGAACTACCTCAGAAGGTGGTGGGTGGACTCTCCTCCATAGAAGGTTTTTAAGTAGAGTTTAGATGGCCATCTGTCTGGGATTCTTTAGCTATGGTTCCTGCATTGCGGGGGGTTAGACCAGGTGACCCTTGGGGTCCCTTCCATCTCTAGAAGTCTATGGTTATAGGAGTGAGCCCACGCTGATCAGCCCTGTCCTTGGCATTGTGCCTTCCAGTTAGCCCCACCTCTGGCATTCTCACATACAGCACACTTGTATCATCAGGGTTCCAGATTACATGGAATGCACAAATGTTCTCTGCCTGCAAACATTTGCACTGCAAGTCTGGATACCAGCTGGAGCATACAAGCTTGGCATGAGAACTAATGGGTGCAATCCTGTTCACAAGTTGATTGGACAAGTGAACACGTCCCTTTAATAAGGCTACCAAAGTAATAAGTTGTAGGAGGGAATTTAGAAGAAAAGAAAAGAATTTGAAAGACAGAGAAAGACAGACTGAGGATAACATAGCAGAAACTAGCAAGGTGGAAGGTGGGACCATCGGCTGGGGGAGGACTGCAGGGCCTGCTCCCTTCCAGGGCCTTTTCCAACTGGCCCAGGGGGCGTGGCCCAGGCCCGTATTTGGAACAAACTTTTGAGGAAGTTGGGAAGTCCCTGTTCCAAGTGGTTAATGTGTTTTAAAATGTCCTCAAGCAGTCGGTGGCAATTTAAATTTTTATTTCTTTTTCCCCTTTTTTCCTTTGCTGGGGGTGGGTGGATGGGATGGATATTTGGTTGGGGATTAATTTTAGTATAATTGTTCTGTTTTTGTTTTTTGTTGTTTTGTTGGTTCTTTATAGTTTGTGTTTTGTTTTTAAGGGGCGGGATCAGGGCTGCCTGGGATTGGGGCCCCAGCCAACACGATGGCTGGGACAAGTTCCACAGGGGGGGAAGCACTGGGACATCCGATCTCTGTGATCACGGGCAGGAGGAGGAGTTACGCTAAGACCAGACCATGTCATTACCAAGGAGGCAGGTTTAGTCGTTGTTTGAGGACTATCCCTGCCTCCGGGTCTGGCCTTGACTGGATGGATACTGGAATCCAGGGGAAACCCACATGACCTGAAGGTGTTGCTGTGTAATGCCAGGTCAATTATGAATAAAATCACTGCCATCCAAGACCTGATTGTGGATGGAGGATTTGACCTGGCATGTGTGACAGAGACCTGGTTGGAGGAAGCAGATGGGCCTGTCCTTGCCGCTGCTTGCCCACCAGGTTTCTCTTACGCACAGAAACCCAGGTCATGTGGGCGGGGAGGGGGGGTTGCAGTGATTTTTAGGAAGTCATTAGTTTGCATCAGGCATCCTACTGGGAAGACCCAGTTTTCTGAGTGCATGTTCTGGAAGTTGGGCAATAGGGGCGGTACAGGATTCCTTTTGGTGTACCGACCTCCCCGCTGCACCAAGGATTCCCTGTCCGAGCTGCTTCAGGTCGTGGCGGATGTTCTCCTGGAGACACCTAGTTTGGTTGTCCTAGGGGATTTTAATATCCATGCCGACACGACCTTACAAGGGGCCGCTCGGGACTTCGTGGAAAGCATGGCCTCCATGGGGCTGTCCCTGAATAAGTTGGGCCCAACTCATAGTCATGGACATGCCTTAGACCTGGTATTCACCTCTAGTGACGTGGGTGATCTGACACTATGTAAAAGTGATACAAAAGAAGTGCCTTGGTCAGATCACTTCCTGGTGTAACTGGACTTCTACGCGACCCTTCCCCTCTGCAGGGAGGTGGGACCAATTCGGATGGTCCGCCCCCGCCACTTAATGGATCCAAATGGTTTCCAGAGAGTGGTAGGGGATGCTTTATCCCATGTTGATGGCCTTTCAGCCGATTCCCTGGTGGCCCGCTGGAATGCGGAGTTAACCAGGGCTATCGACTGTCTGGCTCTGAAGCGCCCTCTCCGATTGCATGGAGCCCGGACAGCCCCATGGTTTTTTCTTCGGAGCTGAGGGTGATGAAACAATCGCTGAGATGGCTAGAGCGTCAGTGGCAGAAAACTCACTCCGAATCTGACCAGACACAGGTTAGAGCTCAATGTCGAGCCTACCAAGTGGTGATAGCGACGGCGAAGAAGACTTTCTTCACCGCCTCTATTGCATCTGCAGAAAATAGTAGCAGGAGACTCTTTCAGGTGGTCCGCAATTTAACGGAACCACCTTTACCACCGGGGCCTTGTAAAGACCCCAAGATCTCCTGCAACAATTTTGCAAAGTTTTTTGCAGATAAAATCATTCATATTCGGAAGGAGCTAGACACCACCGTGGGAGCAGGGCTGGGACGGGAGAGTGCTAGAGCCCTGTCTCGTCAAGTTGCATGGAATCAATTTCAATCCGTTACCCCCGAGGATGTGAACAGGCTGCTTGGATGCATGAAACCAACCACCTGTCTCCTGGATCCTTGCCCATCCTGGCTTATAAAAGCTAGCCGGGAAGGACTGGGCGATGGGCTTCGTGGGGTGGTGAATGCTTCCCTCCATGAGGGAGCCTTCCCAGACCCGCTGAAAGAGGCGGTCATTAAACCGCTTCTTAAAAAACCATTTTTAGACCCGGCCAGTATGGCCAACTATCGCCCAGTCTCAAATCTTCCATTCTTGGGCAAGGTGATTGAGCGCGTGCTTGCTGAACAACTCCAGGCACGCCTGGAGGATGCGGACCATTTGGATCCCTTCCAGTCAGGATCATGGGATGGAAACTGCCTTGGTTGCACTGGTTGATGATCTCCGGCGAGCTAGGGACAAAGGTGAGAGTTGTTTCCTAGTTCTACTGGATCTCTCAGCGGCGTTTGATACAATCGACCATAACATCCTTCTGGACCGTCTAGAGGGGCTGGGAGCTGGGGGCACTGTTATACAGTGGTTTTGCTCCTTCCTCCTGGGCCGTGTTCAGAAAGTGGTGGTGGGGGATGAGTGTTCAGACTCCTGGGCCCTCACTTGTGGGGTGCCTCAGGGTTCCGTCCTCTTCCCCCATGCTTTTTAACATCTATATGAAGCCGCTGGGAGAGATCATCAGGGGGTTTGGACTGGGTGTCCATCAATATGCAGATGATACCCAGCTCTACCTCTCTTTCAAATCAGAACCAGTGAAGGTCCTGTGTGAGTGCTTGGAGGCAGTTGGAGGATGGATGGCGGCTAATGGAGTGAAGTTGAATCCTGACAAGACAGAAGTACTGTTTTTGGGGGACAGGGGGCAGGCTGGTTTGGAGGACTCCCTGGTCCTGAATAGGGTAACTGTGCCCCTGAAGGACCAGGTGCGCAGCCTGGGAGTCATTTTGGACTCACAGCTGTCCATGGAGACGCAGGTCAATTCTGTATCCAGGGCAGCTGTCTACCAACTCCACCTGGTACGCAGGCTGAGACCCTACCTGCCCGCGGACTGTCTCGCCAGAGTGGTGCATGCTCTAGTTATCTCCCGCTTGGACTACTGCAATGCGCTCTACGTGGGGCTACCTTTGAAGGTGACTCGGAAACTACAACTAATCCAGAATGTGGCAGCTAGACTGGTGACTGGGGGCGGCCGCCGAGACCACATAACACCGGTCTTGAAAGACCTACATTGGCTCCCAGTACGTTTCCGAGCACAATTCAAAGTGCTGGTGTTGACCTTTAAAGCCCTAAATGGCCTCGGCCCAGTATACCTGAAGCAGCGTCTCCACCCCCATCGTTCTGCCCGGACGCTGAGGTCCAGCGCCGAGGGCTTCTGGCGGTTCCCTCATTGCGAGAAGCAAAGCTACAGGGAACCAGGCAGAGGGCCTTCTCGGTAGTGGCGCCCGCCCTGTGGAACGCCCTCCCATCAGATGTCAAAGCGATAAACAACTACCTGACATTCAGAAGACATCTTAAGGCAGCCCTGTTCAGGGAAGTTTTTAATGTGTGATATTTTAGTGTTTTTTGGTTTCTATGGAAGCCGCCCAGAGTGGCTGGGGAAACCCAGCCAGATGGTCGGGGTACAAATAATAAATTATTATTATTATTATTATTATTATTATTATTATTATTTTTTAAGTTACAAGGAAGGTGATATATGAGATTGACCTTTTTTCCCAATACAGTGGACTCTCGGGTTGCGAACGTGATCTGTGTGGGATGCACGTTCGCAACCCGCGTCTGTGCACGCGCGGGTTGCGATTCGGCGCTTCTGTGCATGCGCAAAGCACAATTTAGCCATTCTGCGCATGCGCAACCACCAAAGACCAGAAGTAACCTGTTCCGGTACTTCCGGGTTTTGGCAGTCTGCAACCCGAAAAAAACGCAGCCTGAAGCAACTGTAACCCGAGGTATGACTGTAGTCTCTGTGCCGTTAACAGGCATTCAACAGGCAGAAATGCAGCAATCCCCACACCTGAACAGCTTCACCCCTCTGATCACATTGAGTGAAGGCAAGATCCAGGTTTCCTCAAACAGACTCCTCCACATGGCTGGGAGCCCCATCTGTGAAGGGCTTCCAGTCGCATGGAGGAACCTATGGAAGTCAAGCTGTCTTCCCCCTTAAGACCTTTACCAAACAGGCAGAGATGAGAGAGGCAGAGCTGGGCAGCACATAACCTCACAGGTGGGACCAGCCACCTGTCCCTACTCTCTCTTATCTAAGTGTTATCCTTCAGTGCAGCAGATATATGAACAGGGCTTTATAGCCACACAATCAGATAGACCGTGTTATTCCCCAGAAGCACTGGGAACATTTTGACTACCTAAATACTCCCAGAATTATTACTGTCATGCACTTCCTAAAATATGCACTACGAAGTTGGCTTGAAACATGAAATGATGACGGTCATCGTAAGAGGACCCACCTTTTAGCCTATAAACATTTCAGCTAAAGAAACAAGGAAGCTAACGAAATCCCACCAAAGCAGCCGACGTTCATCGCCATGAGCAGGTCTAATGATAGCTTAGAGACGGTATAAAGAAAATCAGCCGTACAGGCCACAATCTTCTGCTTTCGCTCCAGCTACTTCATTGTATAAACAAGCATTCATCTACCTTAATAACATGCTTTGCCCTGCTTCACTTTAATAGAACTACTCATGCTTAACAGAAATTATTTGAGTGACCTTTCGAGATACAGCTTCAGGTCCAGTTATGTGGAATGAAATCAGTGGGACTTACTTCCCAGTAAATGTTATGGGGACTGAAGTGTTTGGCAACCAGCATTTTAAAGCTTGGTTTCCCATATACAGTGGTACCTCGGGTTACATACGCTTCAGATTACAAACGCTTCAGGTTACAGACTCCGCTAACCCAGAAATAGTGCTTCAGGTTAAGAACTAACCTTCAAGATGAGAACAGAAATCTTGTTCGGTGGCACGGCGGCAGCAGGAGGCCCCATTAGCTAAAGTGGTGCTTCAGGTTAAGATTAAGAACGGACCTCCGGAACGAATTAAGTACTTAACCCGAGGTACCACTGTAGTATGTACAGGAATAAATGGGAGGTGGGGGTGTTCTGCCCAGGTTGAGGTGTGTACATGTCATATGCAGCAATGACTGCTGTACAGTAAGCAATAGAAACAGAAATAATGTGTGTATAGGGGCAGGGACCAGGATAGAAATATGTGGGGGACTGTTTTCCCCCAAGCATTTGTTTTATTTTTTCCAGTGGAGAAAAAAATTGGGAGAAATTGAAAAACATCTTTATGATCTATTTTCCTTTTATAGAATAACAAAGATAACGTTTTTAAGGCAGGTTTTACAAGTATTCCTTAAGCTGCACTGTGTTCCCTCAGAATGATTTCTAGTACCAATATTCTGTATTTTTCCGTGTATGACATGCCCCCATGTATAAGACGCCCCCTATTTTGGGGGACTCAAAATTAAGAAAATGGGGAGAGATTGCCCCCGTGTATAAGACTACCCCCCTTTTTAACATTCTTTTTTGGTAAACAAAACCAAAAACAACCTAATATTATACATGGAAAAGTACGATAATAACTATGTGATGCAATATAAAGTGTTGGGTAATTGCAAATTCCCTCCATTCTTGCGGTGGCTAACTTGCAACCCCTGCAGATGACATTGTGGGACTCCAGCTCCTATCAGACCCAGCTGTAAGAACATATGAGGAACAGCCTGTTGGATCAAGCCAGCATCCTGCTTTCACATTGGCCAACCGGGTGCCTGTGGGAAGCCTAAAGCAGGACATGAGCAGAAAACGCTCTTCTTCCACTCCTATGCTCCAGCAACTGGTATTTATTCAGAGGCATGTTGGCTCTGTAACTGAAGGCAATATGTAATCCCACCATGTCTTGTGGCCATTGACAGCCTTAACCTTCTGCATGGCCGGTAGTTAGGGATGATGAGAGCTGGAGTTGTGGAACATCTGGAGGGCCAGATGTAAACTGAAGACAACTCAAATCCTATGCTGCTTGGCTACAGATAGATAATTAACTCTTTTAAAGAGAGGTGGAGACAGTTTGAAAGAGGAATCATTGTTTCTTGCATTTTAATTGTCCCATTTTGTGGAGATATAGATATTTGTGGTGGTATTTTTTTTCCTGTTTCTGGATCATTGTTTCCTAAATCAAATGTGTGTTTTTAAAAACAATAACAAAAAAGCCTACCCTACTACAGCACTGTTTTAACCTTCCCCTCATTTCCCCCCATGATACTTTTTGACACTTCAGGGTGCCTCAGTTTTGATGCTCCATCTGGGTTTATTTGTAATGATTTGAATAAACTAACGGTGTAATTCAATACATGTTTACTTGGAAGAAAGTCCCACTGCATTCATGGTGGCTTGCTCTAAATGTGTGCTGGGTTGCAATTGGTAGAGTGTATGCTTCTGAATTTAACAAATATAGCCAGCATGTACAATTCCATGTACTCTGATATACATAATGCATTTTAGGTTCCAAACGTAGTAAAATAGGCTTAGAACTGACAAGAAAGTAAGTGCTGCATATATTTCTATTTCCACACCAATCTCCTTCTATTTTATGGAGAAGGGAAAAGTGAGGATTTCCCCGTCACCCTCAGCTTCGAAATATTTGGAAATTGTACATATTTTACCATTCTTCTACATAAACCATTTTTCTCAATTTGTCTCTTAAAAAAATGGATAATTGTAACACCTCTGGAACACTGTTGCAGTGTTACAGAGGAACAATATGAAGCACATCTTTACACAAATGCTGATGAAACAATGACTTGCTTCACATGTCATGCAAGGCCAAAGCAATGGCTTTAGTGCAGGAGTGCAGAACTTCTGCCCTGGGTCCTTAGGCCAGTCTGGGCCCACAAGGCTATTTCTCTGAAACTACATTCATCTGCCAGTCAGGTGGCATAACCCTGATTAGAGAGGGAAGTGAAACCCTCTAGAAAGAGGGCCTGAGCCCTGAGTCACCCACCAATCAGCTGATGGACAGGGGAGGTCAGTCCTGCCCAGTTAAGAGTGTGCAATAGAGCTCCCTGCAATAGAGCTCTCTTGTACACCTGAACCCGGCAGAAGCAGGGCAGAACATCAATCGTGGTCTGTTCAGGAGCAGTAGGTTCTCTAGTGCCTGCCAACCACCTGTCAAATCATCTGACACCCCAATGATGTGTGACTGACAAGTGGGTTGTTAATATGACTTTCATTTCTTGTTGAAGTAGAATGCCAGACTTTAAAAAGCAGCAGCAGCAACAAAAGTGTGCTATTAAATATCAGCTCCACTAATTAAAATAAATTAACTAAGCAACTGAAGCAGTAGTCAATTCATCCCCTAATTAAAGTTGGCATACTTTAACAAAACAAAAAAAAAGTTTGTTTTGGTAAGAGTTCTCTCACTGATAAGTATGTGATCGAAGGACATTTTAAAAGTAACAAATAGCCCATGCAGTCTCCCAATACTTGTAATTTGAAAGGAGCTATGCAGTGCAGCCCCAGACACACTCACCTGGGAGTATATCCCATTGAATTCAATGCAGCTTACTTCTGAGTAAGCATGAGTAGGCTTGCATTGTTAATTGTCTCAGGTTTCTCAGGACCCAAAGGTACATTCAGCAAAACATTGACCCTGAGATGTCTTTAACTTTGGATTACCTGTTTCTACTTTTTTATGAAGCTAAACAGAAACCTGTTTGACCTCTTCTCATCTGTTTGTTTTGTATGATGGCTGTCATTTCAGCTTCTTACTCTGCACGCTTGTTTCCCCGACCTGACTGACGTTATAATCACATGTCATTGGCCACCAGGCTTTTCTAAATAGAGAAGAACCTTCAAGGAGTGTGACGCTTAATAAAAGGAAAAGCGGAAGCACTTGATGAAGATAACCACACAAAATCTCAGCAGGAAGGCAAGGAAGGCAATCTGTAAAATGTGACAAGGTTTTCAATAAAGATCCAGTAGAGCCATGTTGAAAGCTGGTGTTCCAAAGGTTGCAAGGAAGGGCATGGCTATGGGGAAGCAAGTGTATCTCACATTTTGTGGGACATCATTATAGCTGTCATTCATGTCCCCATGAGAAGCAGCTGCTTTTCCTGTATAAACTTCTCAGATGGGGAAATCTGACCCATGGGTCAAACTCCATGCACTGATACCACAGTTATCGCCAGTCCATCGTGGGTATGAGTGCTTCCCTCCCATGCTTGGCCATTTGTATGTTGGGCCCTCTTTTTTTGTACGCGATATTTATTGGCATCTGTCTGCCTCGGGAGACAATGCAGTGCGCTTCCAGGGGTGAAGTCAAACCACTGCATTAGCAACACCCAAGTGACCTTTCTAGAGTGCAAGCTTGGGCAGTGTATATGGAAAGCCTGGGCTGCCCAGATGACAGGACCTCCCTCTTGGCCTCACTGATGTGGTCCAAAGCAGAGCAATACGTTTGGCACCAGCTTGGCTGCAGGAGTTGGTGGAAGGTAACGTACAAGGCACCATCCAACCGTCTTAGGGACTCCACTCCAGATCTGTGTAGAGTTTATTCCTTAGCCTCGCCACCACCACCAAGGCAGTGAAGGTTCAGGATCAGAGTTATCCTTCTAGAAGGGCTACTTTCCCAGGTTGATGAGCCCCATCTGCTCCTCAGTACAGCATGTGCAGAAACCTCCTTCTTGACCCACTATTGGTCTCGTCCGCTCAAACCACTGGAGCCTGTCACTGCATGCAGGGGGAAGTTCCTAACCCACTGAGGGCTTGAGACCCATCAGCTACCCTCACCTGTCAAAGCCATTCCTGGGGTCTGGCCATTTTAGAGTTGTCACATGCAACTCTAAAAAACCCTTTAGCTCTTTCCACAGAAAGGAGTTCATCCTACATCCACGTTGTTTGCAGCTAAGAGTGAAATATCGTTGTCAAGTGTGCATATGCTGTGCACGTTGCTCCAAAACATGATCTCACAATTTTGTTCTTGAGTACTGCACTTAAAAACGCCAAACCTTTCAGGAGTAAAACATTTACTGGAAGTAAAAACAGACTGATTTATGAGAATGAAACAAGTGACAGCCCGAAGTTAGTCAGCCTATTGCCATGAATGCTTACTCAGAAATAAGTTGACTCCATAGGACTTACTGCCTAGCATTGTATAATTTGTTCCTTAAAACTAGAGGGACTTAGTCACAAATCATTTGCCCTGTTTATTTCAGCAGGATTTAAAAGTGGCTTTATCTAGATTGGGACCCCATGCAGGAGAGTTCTCTGGACAGGGACCATAGCTCAGTGGTAGGCAGGGCCACCCAAGACATTTGGTGGCCTAAAGCAATGGGCGAGGTGTCACCTTTCCCCTTCCACAAACAGCAGCCACATACTCAGCTGGCAGTTGAGTCTTACTTCAACACTGATGATGGCACAGCTTCTTCCGTTGCATCTGAGGACAGCTTTAGAGGGGCAGGGCAGTTCTGCATCTGCCGTCTGAAGCAGTTGCCTAACTTTCCAATATTAGGAATGACCCTGATGGTAGAGCACATGATTTGCATGCAGAAGGTTCCGGGGCAAACCCTGCCATTTCCAGCATAAAAGCATGAAGTTACAGATGACTGGGGAGAGCTCCGCTGAGTCCCCAGAGAACTGCTGCCAATCACAGTAGACAGTCCTAAGGTAAATGGATAAAAGAGCCTGGCTCTGGTATAAGGCACCTTCCTGTATACTAAAACTCTGATTTCTATCCTACAGAAATGTACATTTAGAAGATAGTATATTGTCCGTCAAGATGTGCCTTGGCAAATGGGAGGGTGAAGAGGGAAGGGATCCTTGACTCTTAAAACGTTCTCCAAATCGGCTACTATGTTTTTGCTTTTGTTGTTTTATTTGGTGCTGCGGTTTACCTGTTTCATTATTTGTTTTTATATATGTATTGTTTTTAGTAAATCATTTAGAGATTGTTTCGGTATGAAGCAATAGATAAAGATACGTAATAAGTAAATAAATATAATAAGAAAAATATATTTACAATATCCATTATTGACTTAATATTTGCAAATATCTGCAAAATATTTGGGGGTGGGGTGGGTAATTCTGCTTAGACCTTTTTAAAAGAAAAAAGAAGCAAGTTCCTAATTTATAACTGGGGGCGGGGGGAAGCAATGGATTGTATACAGAGTAGCGCTAAGTGACACATTCCATCAACTCAAGAATTTCTACTTGTACAACAGAACTTTGCCCTCCCCTTGTACACCTCCTAAATCTGTTAACAGGATCAGGCCAATGGCCCATCTAGTCTAGCATGCTGTTCTCACAGTTGCTGACCAGATTGTGCAAGCCGAAATCCATTGCCCTGACAGAACACATTAGTTGGATACCTACTGCCTAGTGACCCTGGCATAGATACAAAAATCAATGCAAGTGGTAATTGACTGTGTACTCCTTTGTGTGCCTAATCCTTGGAACACCTGGTTGCTACTGGCAGCTCAGACACTTCCCATCTTCCAGTTAAGAGGGAAAGGGTAGCAGAATTAAGTCACCAACTGAACAGTGCTACATTTGAATGGCATTACCTTCCTTACTGGATTGATAGCATTTGTATTTGACTTTGACAATTTTAGAACCAACAACAATATTTCTCTGTCCTAAATTATTTTTTTGAGGTTGGGCATAATGCTGAGAAACCAGTCTGATACCCCCTTTTGAGTGAACACATCCTGATTAGAGAGTTACTATTTATTTTACCTGTCTCACTGAAATAAAGGGAAGGACTGTGGGGGCATTCCTAACTTCCAGTGGATTTTTACAATCTGCCTGGAGCTGGTGAGCTCCATTCATTGCTCAGAAACTATAATCCTCTCTCTTTCTTTAATTTCTGTTTCACCTGCACCTTTGTTTATACAAAACTAAAAGTCACGTCTACCAAAACAAAGACAAGCTGAGAGGTAATTACTATGTCCAGCTCCATTGAAATAATATTGACTAAATGGGAACAAGCTCTTTGGCTCCCTTTCTACAACAGTGAGGTAGAGGTGAAATATGTCTCTTCTACTCCTCAATGTAGGGGCAATACTAGGGTTAACTTGTTTTCCAAGACCATAGGAGCTAAAATTGTAAACTGGTGACATCAACTTAACATCAACTTGATGTACAAGAATTAGCAAATAAGGTTGCTCATGGCATGGGTATAAGCTATAGCACTTGATAACATCTGCAGAGTTGGAGATGCGGGTGGCGCTGTGGTCTAAACCACTGAGTCTCTTGGGCTTGCAGATCAGAAGGTTGGCAGTTTGAATCCCTGGTGTAGAGTCAGCTCCAGTTGCTCTGTCCCAGCTTCTGCCAACCTAGCAGTTCGAAAGCATACCAGTGCAAGTAGATAAATAGGTACCACTACAGCGGGAAGGTAAACTGCATTTCTGGGCACTCTGGTTTCTGTCACTGTGTTCCATTGTACCAGAAACAGTTTTGTCATGCTGGCCACATGACCCGGAAAGCTGTCTGTGGACAAACGCTGGCTCCCTCAGCCTGAAAAAGAGATGAGCGCCGCAACCCCATAGTCTCCCTTGACTGGACTTAACTGTCCAGGAGTCCTTTACCTTTTACCTTTGCCTAACATCTGCAGATCAAGTGGTTCAGTGTCTGGCTTAGAGATGGGGAATATGTGGCCCTTCAGTATTGCAACTTCCATCACCCTGAGCACTCGCCATGCTGGCTGTGGCTGATGGAAGTTGGAGTCTAACAATATTTGGCAGACCACAGGCTCCCCACCTCTAATTCATAATACTGCAAGGATGCTCTAATTCTGCAAGGATGCTCAAAAAAGGCATGATTAAATGGGAGGGGATTCATTATGATTGCATGTTCTTTTGCAGGACAGATCAGGTTCTAGAAAAGGTGTCTTGAGCCTACCAAAGGTCTTTTAGTTGAAATCTTCCTCTCCACTAATTAACTGATTTGGGTTAATAAAATTACACGTGGTACCGGGAGAGACCAGATAGAGAGAAGAGTGCGTGCACTCTCTCTCGCATAATACTAGAATCTGGTTTATCCAATGAAGCTGAACAGTGAAAGAGTCAAGACAGACAAAAGGATGTACTTGTTCATACTGTGGATGGATCAACAATGGGATTTGCTAGACCAAGATCTGGTGTTAGTCACCAATTTAAATGGTTTTGAAAGCAGATTTAGACAGATCATAAATGATGACTATATACTACCTCCAGGACCAGTTGCTGCGAAGCAACAGTGGGGAAGACAATTGTCCTCATGACCTAAATCTCTTAAAGTTTGCAATCTTTTTTAAAAAAAATTAGAAACCTTTTGTAAACTAAAAAATGCCAAAGATTCCCCAAAAAAGGAATGCCATAGATTCACTTTCTGAGAAGTTGCTCAATAAACTGATTGAATCATTGTCATCAGACCAATGAGAAGATTTGCACTGTAGCACTATGGATGCTTATTTTAGATTGCCTCGCTACAGAACACTTTGATGAGTTTTTCTTAACAGATGCTGGGTTTACCAACAGCTTCTGAGAAGAATTAACACTTCCAGCAAGAAAAAGAGTGAAAGAAAGAAGTGGTTTGGGGGAGAAAGGAACATATGACACCAAATACGGGGCTTTTGATGTGTTTAGTTGTATACGTTGTAATACACCTTCTTGTTCTATTAATAACACAGCCATGATGAAAGATGTCCATGCTTTATTTTCTACAGGCAACTTCAAAAGATAGTACACGATATCAAGAAAAATGACAGCGGAATAATGAGCAAGTTCAAAAAGTAAGCTATGCACACCCGTAATTTACATGATTTGAATGTTTTACTCATTTTAGTGCCTATTTTTGATACATGTTCAGCAGAAGACTGTGCATGCCTACTCAGAAGTAGGTGCCAGCATGTTCAAGGGGGCTTACTTCCAAATAAGTGTGCATTAAATGGAACACTTCGTGGTATGTGACGGGGGGCCCAGATGCCCAACTGAGCATTTTGAAATTCTCAGTTTTGCTCATAACAAACAGTTCTAAATAGTCTTCTTAATAACAGTATGTATATGAGGCCACATTCACTCCATACATTTAGAGCACTATGATAACACTTTAAACATGGCTTTCTCCAAGGAGTTGTGGGCTCTGTAGTCTGTTAAGGGTCCTGAGAGTTGTAAGGAGACCCCTTATTCCCCTCAGAGAGCTATGATTCCCAGAGTTCCCTGTGATTGGCTGTTAAACTACTCTGGAAAATGCAGTCATCATATGACACATGAAACCATTCTGAACCTCGAAGATGGTGTCCCAGATTTGGGCAGTGTTGTGTTGAAGGATATGCATAGATGGCCATAACAAAGCAGTTTACTCAACAAGCCGTAAAACAATCCATCGGTCAAAATAATAAAGTGCTATAACAAAACCAAAGGTAGATAACCTAAGTTCTGTAAATGACTTCCTTAAAATGTCTGCTGAAATAGAAAGGTCTCCGTCAAGCATCTGAAGTCCAGCAGAAAGAGGGCCTGTCTCATCTCAGGCAGGGGAGGGGAGCTTCACAGTATCATCTCCACAATGCTGAATGAGCAGCTCCAGGTGAATACAAACCATGGACCTGAGCCATAGGAGATCCCTAACAGAGACTTCCCCAAGGTGATCCTTAAGGTAACCATCAGCCAAGTTGTTAAGGGCCTTGTTAATTGACACAAGATCCTTTAATGTGACCCGGTAACATGGGCAACTGGTGCAAGCTTTAAAGCATCAGACTTATGTGATGGTGGAATGCATGGTGCCTCCTTGGTCTTCCCTGCAGTATACATACCATCTGCACAAATGTCAGCTGAAGAGTTCTCTTCAGATGTTTCTCAGTGACAACTCACCACTGTTCCTAGGTGTATGTAGGCTTCAGATGGTCTACCTCATTGACGTTTGCTTGCAAATGCAACTGATTAAGAATTACAGCCTCTTCTTTGTCTGAATGAGCCTGCAAAAGACGAGGCAGAAACTCAGGTGTATGTCAAAAGCCGGCTGAAAGTTACATCATGAATGGTCTCAGCCTCAGTAGGAGCACTGTTACTGCTCCTCTGCCTCACGAAATGCTCATGGTTAGGAAGCATATCTCCTCGTGACGTGCTGCTCCAGAGCTGTTCTACAGAGATTACCTCAGAAGGTGATGAACTCTCCTTCACTGGAGGTTTTTAAACAGAGGTTGGGTGGCCATCTCTCAGTAATTTTTTCGCTTGGATTCCTGCATTGTAGGGGGCTGGGCTGGATAACCCTTGGGGTCGCTTCCAACTCTACAATTCTATGAGGCGAAGGAGAAATAGAAGTAGCATGCAGCTCACCTTGCAAATACTTCCACTAAATAACCTACAGTGGATTCATTTAAAAGTGCTCAGACTTACAAACAATGCAATCCCAGCCACGTCTACTGAGAAGTCCAACTGACTTCAGTGCTGCTTGCTCCCAGGTACATGGGTTTAGGGCTGAACTTTTATAAGGGCATCCCTTTTTGACCCAGCTGTTATGTATTGTCCTCCTATTGGACAAGCACTTTCAACAACTGCATTTAAACTGGTATCTCTGTATTACAATGGCATGATAGCAACATGTCTCAACAACTTCTGTTGCAACAGACCTGATAAACCAAATCAACAAGGTTGTTCTCCCTCCTTCAAAGAGCTTGCAGCAATTCTTTTCTTTAGGGAGGGAGGGAGGGAGGGAGGGAGGGAGGGAGAGAGAGAGAGAGAGAACCAATTTGCCCCTACCACAACTGCTATGTGTGTGCTCTTAACTCTGTATTTATCCTTAAAACACTTGACTAAATATAGATGCCTACAGAAAGGCACTCTGGAGCTAGACTCGTTTTATATTAGCTCATATATCACTCCTGCAATTATTACCTTCCTTCCACTCCAGAAAATGCTTGTGCTTCTCCTTGGCTCTAATGGCATCAATAGATAGCTGTGGGCAAAAAAAAAATAGTCCCACAATCTGTTACCAAGAACAAGCAGCCAGTTTTGCTCACATGCAGGGCAAGAAGGAGGTATACTAAGTCCCCCATTCACAGCTGCTGCAACATCCATATCTTACATTTAATGCACTCTTATACCACTTTAACAACCATCATTCACCCAAAGAATCCTGGGAACTGTAGTTTGCTGAGAGTGCTGGAAATTACAGCTCTCTGAGAGGTCTGCTAAAAACAGATCCCCTCTAGGAGATCCATATGGCTGTATTTAATCAGACTTCTTATATTTTGAATGCGGTGAGTTTTGTTGTTGGTTCCTGTTGTGTTCATACTGTTTTACTATCTCTAATTGACTCTGCTCTAACCCTCCTTAGGGAGAGAAAGAGCAGGATAAGAATGCTCATCATTAAATAAATCACAATGCTAAAGTGATGAGAGAAAACGCACTTGATGTAACTTTCTTTTCTGTGCAGAAGTGTAGACGTCCTTGAAGTCGTACTGATGGGCTCGGCCGTTTCTCTGTTAGCAGAAGCCTGGTTTTGAAAGCACCTGCCAAACACCACATGCATAACCTTGCACATGGGCAAACTGGCTTACAGAAGCATGCATGACCGAACACACCACATTTGACAAATACACGACTTCCTTTTTTATTTACTGTAAAAGCAAAGCTACTTTGGAGTACAAGAACCGGGTCACCATCTTTTGACCCTCCCACAATGGGAAAACGATATCAGTGAAAATAGCTACATTTTGCATGCTGACTGTGCAGTCAAGGAAATGAATTGAAGCATAACATGAAAGGAGAAGCAATACTGAAAGGAGGAGTGCCATAAATTGTAGCATAACTGAACTAAAATGGGGAACTAGGGGGGTTTATGGCAGAATATCTAGGCCTCTAAACCTTGGTTTGATGATGATGATGATAATGGAACATCAGTCATGTTCTCTCACCTACAGACAGAGGCTTCGTTGTGCTACTTGTTGCAAAGAAAAACGTAGGAGTTTTTCGTTCATCAGGTTTGTTATCAGCCTGATAACTATTGTGAAATTTTATTATGAGGGTTGCAAACTTTTTCTGCAGGATCCCACTTTGTGGCTTGATCTGCAGATATCAGTATCGCTTGCTATTAACAGATACAAGAGCAGGCATGACCGGTTTCTTTTCCCCTAGTCCATCAACAATACTGTTCTTAATAGCAGGGGTTGAGAGCATGATCCTCCCAGATGTTGCAAGACTACAGCTCATCGCCAAGCATCGTTCATGCTGGCTGCGGCTGATCAGAGAGTCTGACAACGTCTCAAGGGCCACAGGTCCCACAGCCCTGCTTTATGGTCAAGCCTGTAAATGTTATAATGCCAGTGATTCCCAAACCAGTTGAGCAAGGTTACGTGACTTGTAAATGGTTCCATTCCATTGACTGCTCACCAGATGCACACATATTCAAGCAATACACACACAGAGAGGAGCTTTCTGTTTACTTTCTCTAGCAGCAGGTTCACCAATCTGAACAGCCAAAACTCACAAGAAATAAAAATGCAGCTGAGTGATTACTTTAGCAGCTATCAGGTCGAAGCAACTAGATACATCCTCCAAATGCACATGTGGAACTCATACTGTCAAAGACTCACTATGTGATGCTACAGAAATACCAGTGGTGTGCATTTGTGGTTTCGTTCCATTTGCAAGTACGAGTGTTACAGCTTTCACAAACTGACAGACCTAACCTGCTTGAGAAACGTTTGTCTTTTCTTCTCTCTTTTGATACTTAGGTTCCAAAATGAACAAATGGCCATAATTTGCAAAACTGGAAAAAATACATGGGATCGGTATGGCGATTGAGAATTGCACAAGTTTTGGTTGTTCAGCATGAAGTCTTGTTGCCCGCTTTCAGTGTAATGCTTTTGTGTTTTTTGCCAGGGTTTACTTGTAAAAGCAGCACCTTCTCTCTCCTGTCGAATCCCTAGACCATCAGCCTCTTAATTTTCTTTTTTCCTAAAAGTACATGGGCAGAGCAAACTTGAACATCCATTCCACCACGGGACCATCTCATGGATTGTTTTTCCAGCACTTACCTGTGTGATGCATGCTAAAAATGTAACACATGGTGTTTAAAAGCATGTTTAAGCATGTGTTTGATGTGGATAGCCGCTGCAGGAAATTCCAACTCCTTGTAGCCTTGTAACTGTATCAAATGATTTATGGCATCTACAGGTATTTTGTGAAATCTGCTAACAGCTCAGGCCTGTAGAAGTTGGAAGGCATTTTGTTTAGTTAAACCCACAAATAATTCAAACAACCATGTCATATTTCAGGCCAGTCCCATTCGAAAAAGACATCTACTGCCAACCTGAAACACTGAGAAATTTCACTGCACTCTCATATACTGTGGTCAAAGATAAACTCATCCTTTTTAAGCATGCCAGCTATGGTTAACTTCATTGGCTTGGATTCTAAGATAAATTACCTTAAGGAAGCTCACAGGAGGAAGTGTTTCCTAAATTCTACTCACTACTGCGGTCACAAGAACAAAAAATAGCCTCATTGGAGTGTTGGGAAGCCCCTCTGAACAATCTGAGATAGGGCATGGGAGGCTGAGAATCAGCCACAATTGAGCAGACCTCCATCTGATTTTGAATGATTAACACTATCCTCTACATGCCCACTCAGAAGTAGGGATGAGGGAGACATTCATTTCAGTTTGTATGTAAATGTGCACTGATAACATTAAAATTCTAAACAATATAGGGATGAATAAGTAGACACAGCAATAATTGTAAACAACTTTTAAACACTTGCTAAAAGATGCATGGCTTTTAAACAGTGCTGGGGGACATGTGGCCCTCGAGATTGTTGTTGGACTCCAACTTGCATCAGCCCCAGATAGCATGGCTAATAATCAGGAATGATGGGAATTGTAGGCTAACAACATATAGGAGGCTACAGGTTCCCCATGCCTGGCTTACATTGTATCTTTCAGATGTTACAAATTCAAAATCAGATTGGACATGTCTTGGAAAACTCCCATCCACCTAACTAGGATCATTCCAACTAAAACAGCTTATGAATCACCATTATCTGAGAACCCAGTTCTGCTTAGATTTGCATTCATCAGCAGCTCCTCTTAAGCTGGTCAGGATCAGAACTGGTCCCTAGGTCCTGTGGAAAACAAATTGAAATTTTGATTAGCAAAGAAGAAAGGAACTTGTTTTCAAACAAAGAAGCTAGAAACCAATATTGAGATGCAGAATCAGATTCTGATTCAGAATAGACAAGAAATACTGGATGCATTCAAACCTAAAATTTGCAGATTAAAAGGACATTTCACTATTTAGCATTCTAAATGTTGTATTGGATAGTTTTGTAACTAACAATCTGCATTTCTTACATCCTTAATTGTCTGTCTGTTGTGTTTTCCTGCAGAAATATCCATGTTCATTACATGCATTCTTTCCCCAGAAGTATCACAAACCATAGATTTGTTTGCATCTTCATGTACCTCTTGCTAAGTGTCTTTGTCGTGATCTTTTGTCACCAGCTTTTTGTTATAGTTCGTTTTCGCCAAGTGCTTTGTTGCTATGCAACTATTATTTAATGGTCTGGAAGTGTAATATAATACTTTTGTATTTTTCACAGGCTAACAAATAAACCACCACCAAGTGTGCCACCAGTAGATTATAGAGGTATGAACATGAAACTGTTTATTAACTGTTAATTAAGTCCTGTGGTTGGTACCAACCACAGTTTAGGGAGTTTGGGGCTTATAAAGGAAGGTGAGAGGCAAGTCACATGTATCTTGCCTTGGGGCTGCCCATTCCTTGGTGGGGGCCCATGCAGTTGGCCCCACCCAGATGGTTGGGTTAATTAAAAGTTATCTCAGCTACATGGAAACCACTCACAGAAGTGGTTCCGACATGGCTAGGGCAATGGTTAAATGGGCACTTAATCAATGACTTCATTGCATAGCTGATCATAAGTGTCATGTAGCTAACGTGAACACTGCATCCCTATGAAGAAATTTGAATCATTACCTCGGCTATTAGATGTGAAAAGGCAGGCCACAGAAAAGCTGCCTCAGCTAAAAGATCAAACCATAAAGAAGTACCTGATGAAACATAACCCTTTGCTAGCTTTCAGAATGGTATTTAGGAAACCTCAGGAGAAAAGCAGTACTGTGCTACATTTAGGCATCGGAGGCTGTGATTTAAGAAAGAGCAGTTTTGGATGCCCGTTATACACAGTTCCTTGGCCTCAGATTTCCTGAGTAACATTTTGCAAGATGTTTCCTCTCCTTCTTGGTTCCTGTTTAAACAGAGATGCTGACTTTCTTCAAGAAGAGGGGTGCCTGCATTTGCCTCGTTCTGTCAGAAGATTGTATTAATGTCTCATGCAAATGGTGTGCAGGCGAGGGATAGGAAATCAGTGTTGCAGACTGCCTAGCATACAGCTATTGGGGATGGATGGTCAGGCATTCAGGCTTCCACTGAGAAAAACGATCGCTGCAAATATCACAGCATCTGACGGCCTATGAGAAGTGGCCAAGAAGATAAACAAAGGGGAGGGGGAGCAGCTTTCCCCCTTCGCCATAAAATGCAAATGCTGTATATTGTAGCACATGGTTATCAAATTGTGTCCTCAAGTGCCAGTTCATTTCACTACCATAAATCTAAGTTACAGTATTAGCTAGCTGTATGAACACCTCAGTTAGCAGTTAGGAGCATTTTGTAGACAGAGTTTTGCAAGAAGGAAGTATTTGACATCTTGCTAACCTGCATGCTCTTCAGTGGCTAGCAAACTAATTTTATTTGTTTTTACGCAGAGGCAGAGGAAGAGGAACAGTGGTCAGATGAATTTGTAAGTATATTCATCACACTTCCACCATTGCACCTAAATAACTATAAATCTGAGTTGTGGAATTTTTGACTCCAAACCATCTATTTTTGCTTCCGTTTATATAAATGATATTATCAGTCTTCTAGTCACACTCTTGAAGAGCTGGAGATGTGTGTATGTGTGTGTGTATCTGCATTACTACCAAAATGCTCACAGCAGTGGTCTTGTGTCTGGATAATAAGAAGTTGCCACTTAGATCAGAACTGGAGTTGGGAGTCCAATAACATCCAGAGGGTCACGGGTTCCCTATTCCTGACCTATTTAGTTCTGATCTCACCACCCATTTCCTCCAGCACCACTGCATGACAAATGCTGATAAGGTCTGCTATTTAGTGCTGTCACCCTGCCTCACTGGCTGCCATTAGGATTCGCCACAGGGCATAAAAACCCACTGAGTGTGCTACCAGCAAAAAAGTCACTGGTCCTCTATTCAAATTATTTCTTGTCTTGTTTTCCCTGAAACCCACACCCGCATGGCTGTGTTCCTCTGCACCCAGGGTGGGGAATATCAGGCCCATGGTCCAAATGTGGACCTCCAAGTCTTTCCATTTGGCCCTTGGGACTGTCCTCAAGCAAAACACCCACAAGCCACACACACCCTTCTTTCTTGTCTGGAATGGGTCCTTGACCCCCTGTGGTAAAGTTTCTGGCCTGGAAGGAGAATGGAGGTGTTTGTATATAGGAGCCTCTGACTTTTGCATAGCTGGAATGTAACTTAGGCATGTGATCAGAGTCCCATTCTTTGCTTAGCCCCCTTTTGCAACTTCTCCTGCCCACCACTGCTATGCAGCTCTCAGAAGGTGGCCTACATAGGTATGTAGCCCTTTGCCTGTAGTTTCCTTGCCCCTGCTCTTCTCCATAATCGTAAGCTGCTTTGTAAACTCAGGACAGGTTTAGATTGTCAGCTGAAGATGTGGCTTGTCCCAGAAAATATTGCATCCAAGTTGTTTATTGAGTGCTGGGGAATGTTCTCATGTTGTGACTAGTCTCTGGCAGCCCATTCACATCTACAGGTAATCATTATACATCACAGGGGACTAATCATGTTCATGTAAACACAGAATTAAAAGACTTTGGGGGAGCTGCTTACATTTTGGGGTGGTGTTAAAAATAAACGATACTGTGGCATATCTCAACCCAACACCCGTATTCTCTCTAAGAGTTGCATCTTACAGGGTTCTAAGAAAATGAATGATGCCCTATTTATATTTTTTTTAGGATAGTGATTATGAGAATCCTGATGACCACTCTGATCCTGAGATGTATGTGGTTCCCACCGAAGAAAACCCTGATGACAGCTATGAGCCCCCACCAAGCGAGCAGGAAAAGAAGATTCCAGCAGCCTTCTCATGTGCTGGAGGAGAATATGCAGGTAATCTTTATGCCTCATTCTATGCACCTGTTATCCTATTCCAGAACATAATGAATGGCATAGAATTTGAAGGAAGCAGGAGGGATTTAAATGGTGGTCACACCCCATTTCCCCAGTCTCCTAATCAGGGCTGAGCCTCAGTAGGATGATCTTCCTGCATTCCTAACTCCCACCTTACAATTGTTTCCTTTATGTATCTGCCAAAGTGGGCTTGAGTCCATGAAAGCTCATGTCACAGTAAGTTAGTTGGCCTTTAAAGGCCACAATCCCTTTGTTGTTGTAGTTTCTAATTGTCGGCTGAGGTTACAGTACTGCTCCCCCGCCCTTTTAATGGCACACACAAGTCTAGGGTCATTCATTGGGTGCTTTTCTGTGAGGTGGGAAATTAAATTATAACAGAACTCAGAGCTGAGCTGCACATGACACCATTTACAAAATTAGCACAAGTGACTTTTTAAAAGTCAATTTCAAGGGCAATCTGGACCAATGGGGCAGAGGGAGTCCAGATCAGGCTCCCCACATCTGCAATCAACTTTTAAAATGCCAGTCAAAGAAAAGTCCACAATATTATCCCCACCCGCAAGATATGAAGTTCCTGTCAAAACAATGAAGGGGTTTTTAAAAAATATAGCTTGTTATTAAACAAAAAAGCTTTATTTTATTTTTAAAATTGCTGTGCAAGCTGATATAGAAAATATTCAGAATGCTCAGTTCTCTCAGTGGTATTGTTTTCTCAAAAGTGATCAATTCCAGGAGTCGGATGATTTTTATGACTTCCCATTCCGTTGCCGGGGAGTCGAGGGTAGGGGGTATTTACAGTGCCCAGTTTTCAAACAATGCATTTTATGTCAATCCCCAGAAGTGTTTTTTTGGCTGGGATCTTAGGGAGGGTTTCAAGCACAAGTAACTTTGACTGTTGATCCAGTCGTGATAAGTATGTCATATCCAAAGTAGTTTTGGATGTGTTACTGTGCGGGGGGGGGTGGAAATAGACATAATCTTGTACAGTCTGTTGTTTCTTAAATCAGACAGAGATGCAGAGAACCAGCAAGCACAATATACTGAACTTGCTTTGCAGTCACACTAAACCATAATAGAAATAAGCTACAGTTAATGTGTATGAGCAGCGTGCTGGTACGCACTGCTGAAACCACTCCTGCCATGCTGTTAGAAAACAAGCCATGGTCTGGCTTGGCATGTCAACTTAGAAACAAACCACAAGCCCAAGTTCAGATGTCACAACTAGCCAGACAGCACAGCTGGAGTGGGAGAGGAGTGACATGCCCATAGTTTCAGCAGCATGCTGTTCTTTCACATTAAACCATTGTTTTTAACTATGGTTTAATGCACCTAAGGTCAGTTCCATGTCCTGTTCCCTGTACATCAGTCGCACGTCTGAAACTGATCTCAGTCTATAAGTAGACTAGATCAAAATGGAAGGGGATGGAGGCACCCTTTTGAAAGTTAAGGATTCTTACTGGATTTTCTTTCTCGTTTACAGACAACAAGCGGCCTAGTCCACAGAAACCTTGGCCCGTCACCAAACCACTGCCTACTTTGCCAAGCAACTCTTTATCTAAACCAAAGAAACTGGCCACTTTGCCCTTGCCGCCTGCTGCTCTCAGGCCAATACAACCACCTAAGCCTAAGGATGATGAGGTAACGCTGACAGATAAATCAGGATAGTTATTAGATACAAAAGCTACGCACGGCTACCCTAAGAATGAATCCTCTTGACCATGGTGATAGGGAGGTCACAATTTAAAATAATAAAAATGATGACAGGAATGATTTAAAAATTATTGTTCTAGGACCATTTGCCCATTTTATGAATTTAGCACATTTCACATTCTCTACATACAAAAGATTCAGAAGTAGAAGGGAGAGTTGTAGGAAGCTGCATGCTTATTCCTGTAAATAATATTACCCTGGCACTAACAAGGCACTTCACATAGTTTATTTATAAAAGCAGGAGGAACAGAATGGAGATCAAGATAATCAAGGCATAGGGAATAGGCACACAACTAGGGGAAGAAGTCAAATACAGTGGTGCCCCACAAGACGAACGCCTCGCAAGACGGAAAACCCGCTAGACGAAAGGGTTTTCCGTTTTGGAGGCGCTTTGCAAAACGAATTTCCCTATGGGCTTGCTTCGCAAGACGAAAATGTCTTGTGAGTTCCTGCGGGTTTTTTCCCCTTTTTTCCCCCTTTTCCTAAGCCCTAAGCCGCTTATCAGCTGATCCGCTGATAAGCCGTTTATCAGCTGATCCGCTAAAAGCCGCTAAACCGCTAATAGCGCTAATCCGCTAAACTGTCAATGGGCTTGCTTCGCAAGACGAAAAAACCGCTATACGAAGAGCCTCACGGAACGGATTAATTTCGTCCTGCGAGGCACCACTGTATTAGAATCTCTCACTTGCTGTTGTTCCTAAAATAATAAAATAAAAGGAAATAATAGTAGTTATTAATCTATTATTATTATTATTATTATTATATTTTCTTCATCATCATACTAATCTTAAATCCCTGGGACTGGGAACAGTGTTAAAGTGATTGTACCATCTGAGGTCTTACAAACCCTCACATGCTCAAAGTGGAGACATGCGAATAGTCTCATTTAACAGAATGGCAGTGTGTTCATTTATTGTTTGAAGCATTTATTGCATTGCTCCCCCAGTGCTCACATCACTTGTCATACTCCCATAGTTGTACTAAAACCTCTAGAAGAGAAAGGCTCAGAACAGGTTCTCAACCCAGACCTGTCACTCCAATCCTCATGTAGGAGCTTGGATGTTCCCTGTGCAGTTCTGGAAGATCAAGGGATGTTCTGCTCCTTTCAGTATTCAGAGGATGTGCCCATATTAAATGGGAATGATGTATGTGTGGAGCATTCTCTGCTGTTGAAGAAAACTAGCTGCTCCCGCACATGTGGTGGTCTTTGTGTGTGCACAAGAGGCCTCATGGAGCTTTGACTAATGGGCAGTGAGTCACCCCCAAATTATTCACATGCAGTCACAGTCACACATAATCCATTCCCAGTATTACATTCTGTCCTTATAACAAACAGCCTTGGTCCCGCATACATTACAGAGCATCATTCTCCCATCCTTTCTTCTTCTTTGGTTATTTCTTTGTCTTAAGGCTTTCATATACATTCATATACCAATTGGTATACATTCATATACCAATCCAGGAAGAAATGCTACAGAACAAGAAGGAATAAAACTATTCATATATCAAATACAATTCATACACGGTTGATGCACCAAGTTTACTTTTTTATGAATTTATCATGTTTTTATGCTGCTCTTTGGTCATATTCCCAGGGCAGTTGGCAAAATAAAAACCCATCCCAAGCCCCAAAACAATTAAACTGTAAATACAACTGTGTTACTGATGTAAATACATTTTGCAGAATGCAAAACAAAAAGGAGAACCTGGTTCGTACAAGTAATAAAGCAGGTGCAACAAGTTTTAATTTCAGTTTAGTACATTGTTTTCCAAAAAAAATATCAATACAAGGATTCTGTTCTGTTGAAAATTTAAGAATGGGTTCCCTAAATGAAAAGGTAGCAAATTGTTAACTTTGAATGTCATTATTATTGTTGTTGTATTTTTGCTACCAAGAGGGGAGGGATAGACATATGAGATTTTCTGACTTGGGTCCCAAAAGAAGCTTCCATCCCTTAATCTGACCATGTTGCTCAATGGTCTCAAATTGATTAACAATTGCAAAAAGAATCCTTGTGGAAACCAACAAGGAGAAGTCACCTACTTGACAAGAGCAGACATGGCAAACCTTCAGCCCTCCAGTGCAGCTGAACTATTAACTCCCATCAGTCCCAGCAAGTATGGCCCAGTGGCTAGATATTATGGGAGTTGCAGTTCAGCAACATCTGGAGGGCTGATGTTCCCCAAATTTGCTGTAGAGGATAATTAAATCATAGCTGTTAGCTCAACTGCTATTTATTTGTTGTTGGATCCATAGCCAGCAGTAGTACCAAAATCTTAACTAAACCAACTATCTAAAACAGTTGAAATCACCCATAGGTCTGGATGGAGCAGTATGGCAGCCATGATGCAATGGACCCCACTGCAGCTCGGTCCCTCCCCAACTTCAGAATGGACCAGCATAAGGGGGGTTGGTATTGCACCTGATGTCATACTCAGAGTGAACTCATTGAAATCAGTGGACTGAAGCTTGTCGTTGCTTAATTAATTCCATGCATGTCAATTCATTCATTCTTGAGTCGGATACAACTCAAAGGTCTCAAAAGGGCCAGTTTTTATAAACTACAGTCAAACCTCTTCTTATGTCTGCCTCCGCTTGCATCCATTTCGCCCAACGTCTGTGGCAAACCCAGAAGTAACCGTCAGGTTTGCCGCCATTCGCACATGCACAGAAATGGGAAATCGCCGCCTGCCCACAATGGCGCCTCTCCCAGTGACCTATTTTGAACCCCAGTCGGACATCCGGAACGGATTATGATCTCAGGTAGAGGTTCCACTGTACTTAAAATCCTGGTGATGGATGCCAAGCAAGCAGACCTCTTTCTTCCATTATTCAGGTGCTCCCACAGAAAAACCCATGCTTCTAGCGCAAGACAGCTTCAGCACATACATGACATAAAACCCAAAACAATTAATCTTGGCTCACTGGAGCTGGGGGTATTTATGGGAGAGGTTTCCCAAGCTTAGACCTTTGTGTGTGTTTTTTCATCGTCTCATAAAGACAATTTATCTAGGTGACATACTACATCTTCCATGTGTAAAACAAGGCTAAAACACAACACTGAATCCAAACCCGGCATAAAATAATGAAACAAACAACAGCCATAGCAATGCAACTTTATAACATGAAAAGAGAACAAAAACGTACCGACCACCATCAACCAGCAGAGATGAATGTTAAAATGATCGGAAGGGGGTTTTCCTCCCTAGGAGACTGGCTATTAATGGCTTTGCCGGGACAGAAAAGATAACAGTGGCACTTTCTACATCCCATTTATTTCACAGGAGAAATCTAATCGTGTGCTGAGAGCTCTGCATTGAAACCGCAGGGGAACGTACAATAGTCTCTGGCTGGGTCATGTGCTATTTTATACATACCCTATATTAACTCATCTCTGCATTTTCCTTCAGGCAGATTACGTTGTACCTCTAGAAAATGATGATGAAGAAGATAATTATATTCAACCCACAGAAGAGAGCACTCCGCCACCTAAAAAACGTAAGCATCTGGGTTGTTGTTTTTTTACACACAACTTCATGAAGCCAACCAAGTGGGCAAGGTATTGGATCTGAAACGTGTAGGACTCCATTTCTGTCCAACAGACAGGAAGAAAATTCTCAGAATTGGGCGTGCAAATTTAGCTAGCAGGGCCATTCCTTTTGATATGATCCAGTCTCTTCCCTTCACCTTCCAAAGGACTGCAGAGGTGAAGGGAAGAATGCAGGAAATGAGGGCAAGCAAAAGCCACATTTTGAATTTGAGAGGTGATATTTTATGCACATTTTTAAACTTTCCATAGAACGATAAGGGCTAGATTCTTGGCTGCTGATTTTAATATATTCCTTTCTTTTTCTTGGGGTTCTGCACATACCACTAGATTTCTGCTGTAGGCTTGCTGAACCATGTCTCTCCACGTTTGAACGGACCACTTCCTTTTTAGAAAAGGAGCTATAATGCATATTTAAGTATACTTCTAAAGGGGGGGCGGGGCTGGTATATTGCTTGCAGCATAAAAGAGAAAAATTCAGTTTCAAACAATTTTAAGGAAACCAATTTAGCCAAAAACACTATCCCCCGATACATGTGACTTTGGTTTTCATTAGTGTGACATGCCTATGTTTCTTTCATCATTTTAAGCCCCAGTGGTGAACAGATTGATCAAGCCCATGCAAAAACTCGATCCTCCCAGTTCGCCAGCATTGCCTCCTGTTCCTGCATCGCCTTCAACATTAGGTATGAAAGAATGTGTATTAGTATAATTATAAACACCATTGTATATGTTTTGAAGTTGTGATTACATTTTGCAGTCCTTTTAAAAAGCCATCATAAAAGCAAGATCTAGGTTTGTACATATATATATATTTAAAGGGTGTTGGGAAACTGTGTCCCTCCAGATATTATCCCTGACCTGCAATCATCCCTAACCATTGGCAGTGCTCCTTGAATTTGCAGCAACCTCGGGGCTGATTTTGCATCATAACTCATCCTGGATCTACTATATTGCCAACTAGAGGAAATAGCTCACTGTTTTGTCTGATAAGACTAGCAGGCTTCATTAATGCTGTACAGTGTAAACAAGCCACGCCAGAGAAGGGAGTTTTTTCTACGCACATTGTTTGGAACGTCAAAAAGTTCATTCATAGTACTCCTTTCGGTTTCTTTGGATGGTAGCAATAACTTTGCTTTCAAATAAAACAGCACCCTCTAGTGGAATTTATTAATGCTACGACTATCCCTACTTTCATCCTTTGCATCAATGACATTATTATTTAACACATAGTTAGGAAAGCTGGATTTAAATAATTTTTCCAACCAATTCCTTCTAATAAGTGAACACACACTTAGCCATAACAGACAGTACAACATTGCAAGGCAAAAGTTTGACTTTGTTCCTGCTGAAATCGATGGGATTTAACTCATTTGTCCTCTCGCATTGATTTCAGTGTGGCCTGAATTCACATAATTTAGTCTGTATTCAAGTCAGAAAAAAATAGAGCTTTGATAAAATGAAGGATGTTAGTAACATGCTTAAGAATTTTTTGCAAGGATCCTAAGATAAGTGAGCAGAAAACTTAACAGAAGGAAAATTTTCCATTCCCTCCCCTCAGCCTATATCCCCTTAAAACAGTGATGGCCAAACCTGGCCCTCCAGCTGTTTGGGGACTACAGTTCCCATCATCCCTGACCACTGGTCCTGTTAGCTAGGGATGATGGGAGTTGTAGTCCGAAAACAGCTGGAGGGCCAAGTTTGGCCATCACTGGCTTAAAAGCTTTTCTGAGATGTCAGGGGACCTTCTTCAGTAATATGGGGTGGACACATGGGGGGGGTGGGACTGTTCAGGAAGAGCAGTTCCTGTTATGAGCCCCATGGAAACACCTTGACTGGAGTCGGTCCGATGGGGAGGAGGGGTGGGAAGAGATATGGGAACTGGAAGACTCTGACCCTGCAGAGGGTCCCAGCAGATTGGGAGGTGCTGACATAGACCTGGGGAAGGGGCCGCGTTGGTTGTCAAGAATACAGCCTGCCTTAGGGTCATCTGATACTCCCAAGTGTAATGTCTTAGCCAGCTTATGTGACTCTGTTGCTACTCCCAGCCAGCGAAGAGCCACTCTCCCAAGGGGAGGCACAGAGGGGTCAGTCAGACAGTGAGCTGACAAATGTCACCACCAAGGAAATTGCACCAGTGCAAACAAACTTCACTCCCTCAACCTGCTCTCAGGAGTGCTTGCATGTTTGACCAGGCCCAAACCTTGGGACCTCACAGTGCCTTCAGGAAGCCCTCTGGCAGCACCTGAGGATAATAGCTCTCTCCTGCTGTTTGCATTCAGACCTCCAAACCTGGAAGTAGCACATAGCCACAATGGCGAGTACTCAGTGATAGCCTTATGCTCCACAGGGTTTGTCCAGTCCAGGGATCACCAACCTTCTGGGGCAGTGGGCACCCTTGGAATTTTGAGAAACTGCCATGGGCACCAGTCCAAAATTGGCTGCTAAGGGGGCATGGCATAGCACAGACTATCCACTGACATCAACTGCATAAATGAAGGTGTCCATCACACTCTTCAAAAGGAGAGCCCAGGGTGTGTTTCAGAACCTAACTTCTACCTAGCCATGAACTCTCGAGCTTTGCCATGCCTCCAGGCTTTGTGACCTGTAACCCAACTTTTGTTTAGGCACTGTAGTGAATTTTGGAATAAAGCTTTCCCCCCCTAACAACCCTTTTTGCCCAGTATTGTCAGTGAGGTTCCTGACTGTCCTTAGAGGTTTCTTCCTGTGAACGTCTTTCTTTTCACTTATCGTAGGACTGGAGCCAATGATGCTTAATATTGCTAATATTTTTTCTTTTATTCTGTTTCAAAATATCAGTGGCTTTTCACATTTCAGAAACATTTTATCATGATCTACAAGTATCAAATGTCCTGCCAAAACTGGTTATCATTAAAAAAAAAAAAAAATAGAACTCTCTCTATATATAGTCATTCCTGTATCTATATTTGTGCATAGCTGTTTTGAGTTTTGTTTCTAACTGCGGAACGTCCTTCTTTTTCCAGATGTCTATGAAATTCCTGAGGAAGAGGTAAGACCTTGTATACATACCTTGAAAACCAAACGCTGCTTGAGTGCTAAAAACTCCATCTGCAAAAAATCTCACCTGTGCAGAAGGATCCTGTTTTTTATTGGAGAGAAGAAATGTTTTATGCCCAGAGTGGGAAATGGCATATGGTCCATTTTGTGCCCAGATGAAACCGTGTGCATGTTCAGAACAGTATTTCACACATTTGGAATATCAAATGGAATACATTCTGACCATACTAGACATGGAAGTTTCCTTGTATCTATAATATTGTGACGGGGGACTTCCAAGTCCCTTTCCATTTGCATCACTTCTTTCTCCTCATTGCCAGGAATGTTCTGTTTATAGTCCTTCTTCTAAGAGCAACTCCATCCAATACAGCTTATGTCTCGACTCTGTCCTCTTGTGGGGCAGGTTCTGTACAACCTGTCTTTTATTTGTATGGATGTGTTTTAGGTTTTATTGGCTTGTTTAATTTTGTAATTGGTTTTAGTGTTTATACTGTGTTGGAAATCACTTTGGGTAAAAATGATTAAATAATAATATTAATAATAATAAACAATTCATTCTCTCCCTACAGGAAAAAGCACTGCCTCCATTGCCCAGGTAATGTGAAACCTGTGTGAAATTCTGTATAAAAAAATTATTATGTGATTCCCTGCACAAGTGTATGTCCTCCTAGAGATACTTAAGGCACATTTAGATCAATGGTTTATGAATGGACTAGAATTCAACTCAACTTAAGTGGCAACAAGGTAGGGGGGAGATCAAATGAGAGGGAGGTTTGGCTTTAGGCACCAGGCAAAAATGTTTCTCTTCAACCAGGCCTTGGCCTAATTAACGTCCAATGCCCTTTTAAATGTGTTGTGGGAGGGGGCATCCTTGGTTGGTTGGTTTTTTTCTTATTTTATGTTATATATTGTATTTTTTATATTGTATTTTTATGTTGTGAACCACCCTGTGATCTATGGATGAAGGGCAGTATACAAATGTAATAAGTAAATTAATAATAATAATAATAATAATAATAATAAACAACTAACACCTTTAGGATTATGGCCATAGTCATCTGACTGGTGTGCCTTATTTGCAAACTGAAACCATATAGTCTCTAATGCTACAACTGAGACCTAGGAATTTATTAGAAGATTGATGCATATTTATAGTTATCTTAATAGGAAAAATATACCCAGCACCATCTTTTTCAAGAAATACGTCCTGTAAACTTCTTCCAGCATCTGTCTTGCCTTCCAATTATGAGAGTATCTGGGCAAGAAAACTGCTCATTAATCCAAACTCACAACAGCTGGGCAAAACTTGTGGGCTAGTTCACATTTTTTGTAAACGTAAACTTTTAATATGAAACCTAGACTTTTAATATTTTTATCCCTAAGGAATTCCAAACAACTTCCTCCGAAACCTGGACAGAGACCTGAACCCAGAGGACACCCACTTGAACACAATGCAGCTAAAGATCCCTTTAAACCTGACGTGCCCAGGTTAGTTATGAATAATTATAATATCTGTAACAATCTACGAGTATGTTACACGAAAAGGGGTTCACACTGAGCATTCAGTTTGGCATTGTGGGCCATGCATGTTCTGTTTCAAATGCCAGCTCAGGCTCCATATGCACTATGCATTTAAGGGAGGATCATACCATTTTAAACAGTCAAGGCTCCCCACAAAGAATCCTGGGAAGTCTTGTTTGTTAAGGGTGCTGATAGGAGTTGATAGGAGACCCTTATTCCCCTCTCAGATCTACAATTCCCAGAGTTGGGAACTAGGGTTGGTTTTGCTCTCTGCATTTTTCTTGAAGCTGTTGAGCAGTGATAATCGTGTCCACTGTCCCCCTAGAAGGTCGAAAACCATTTTGGGATTCAGGAAGGGTAGCCTCGGATATAGTTAGGAGATGGTTTGCTAAGATCCTTGCAAGAATTTTGCCAGCTGCAGCTAATAAAGAGATGCCTCAATAGTTTCTGCAGTCTGCTCTATCACCCTTTTTAAAACGGTTGATAATTTTGGCATCCCTAAAGTCTACTGGGATCTCCTTACTCTCCCAGATCTTTTTTATGAGCTTGTGAAATTGTTGTACAAGTTCAGTTCCACCCACTTTGAAGAATTTGGCAGGTATGCCATCAGGTCTGCTGGTTTTGTTGTTTTTCATTTGGTTAATAGCTGTACACAACTCTCCCAGATTTGGAGATACTGCAAGCTCATCTCTAATTTGTTTTGTGGAATTCGTGAGAGGACTTCAGCAGCTATGGGGGGAGTTACGGTTAAGGAGATGCTGGTAATGTTCTTTCCAGCGCAGTGCAATAGCTTCTTTATCTTTTAGAAGTGTGGCATATGCATAGGGGGAATATGCAATGATTTATTGGTCCATAGATGGTCTTTGTAGCTTTAAAGAAACACTCTGCATCATGAGTGTTGGCTAAGTGCTGGACTTCTTGAGCTTTTTTTATCCACTAAGTGTTCTTTGGTTCTCTGGTTCTTCTTTGAACTTCAGCCTTAGCACTGGCATAGGTTTTTTTCTTAGTGGCGCAGTTCTATCTCTTTGGCAGATCTGAAAGGCCTTTCTTTTCTTGTCAATAATGTGTTCAATCTCACCACCATTCTCCTCAAACCAGTTCTGGTGTTTCTTGGTTTGGTGTCCAATAGTTTGTTCACAGGCTGCAATAATGGAGTTATCAGGGAACTCTGAAAGCTGATGGTCCTTAAGGGTTGTTTGGAAGCAATCTTGCTTAATAGGCTCTTGAAGGGCTTGAGTGTTCATTTTGTGCCTTGGTTTCCTTCCTTGAAGCCTGTGTTAAGGTATAATCTTGATAGCCATCATGGAATGTATTAATCAGTGATCTGTCCAGCAGTTGTCAGCACTCATCATAGGAGAACATCACGGCGATCTTCAGCTCAGACAATTACATAGTCTAAGAGGTGCCAGTGGTTCAACTGAGGGTGGCTCCATGATGTTTTAAATTTATTTTTTTTGTTGAAAGAGTGTGTTGGTAAATAACAAGGTTGTGCACTGCACATATAGTCAAAAGTAAGATTCCGTTCTGGTTGCTGTTGCCAGTTCCTTCCCTTTCCAATAGTCCCAAGCCACAGATCAAAATCTCACCCAACTCTTGCATTAAAATCACTCAGAAGGATAATTTTCTCCTTAGGCATCTCTGATAGGATGGCATCCAGCTGAGAATAAAAAAAATTATTTAATGTCTTCATCGATATCCAGTGTTGGTGTACGAGCACTTAAAAATAGTAGCCTGTTGATTTTTGGTGAGTTTTATCCAAAGGGTTGAAAGTTGCTTAGTGCTGACATAACAGCACTAAATGTCAGACATCTCTGCCTTACAGGAAGTCCACTAGTCTCTCTCTATATATATGCACAGTTCATCCTAATCAGGGTGCTCGCTACAACAAAAGTTTCAGGTGAAACTGAAATTATAGCAAAGCAGATAATTACTATTACAATTAAGAGCAAAAAAGTTTGATTGAAACATTTTATATGCTTTCCAGAAATGTTTTGCCACTTCCTAGGAACCGGCCACCACCAAAAATTGTAAGTTGTTAACCACCTACCTAGTTTGAAAGACAATTACTTGCTGTTGCTTGAGGGACAGAAAACCAATTGCCTTCTGGTTGTTGTGGAGAAACAAGTTCTCATGTCCTGCTTGTAGGCTTCCCATTGGCATCTGATTGGCCACTGTGGATAATAGACTGATGGACTAGATACATCTTTCTTCTTATCTAGAAAGCTTCTTTTTATGTTGTGCTTTGAACTAACAAAGATCTTCACCGAAGGATTGGAAAATGGCATTTCTTTTTCTTCCAGTTTTGTCTAAATAATTTAGGAGAACACATCTCCTCTGATTAAGATATTTGTTGGCTCAGAATCCTTCTCTGATTGTTCCTTCAGTTTTCTGTGGCTTCATAATCTGGCTTTTCTTATTAAGTAAATGTTGTTATTTATGTGGCCAACACATTTTGAGCCTTCATCACTGATGCTAAGTTTGTTTCAGAAGCCCAGAGAAGAATTTTTTTGTATGAAATACTCCTTATCAAAAATTTAGTACCAAAATCTGACAACTGTTATTTTGATTTCAGGAACCTGATAGCCTCGGAATACGAGATGATGACAGTAAGTATATTCTGCCCTGGACACAATTGAGGGGCCTTTTGTACTATGACTGGAGGACATTGAAAGCCACTCTAGCACCAAATTTCATACCTCCCCCTTCATTCCACTTAGACTGAAATCCTAAGAGACTGGGGCTACATTCATACATCTGCACTGTTAATATTCTCTGTGTATCTAATGCATATATTTCTGTGGCATATGTATTTCAACCTGGAGCCCTCCAGATGTTTTGTACTTCTACACCTATCATTGCTCAATATTGGCTACACTGGCTAGAGATGTTGGAAGTGTAGTCCCCCCCCCCAAAAAAAAAGAAGGGGCACTAAACATTGTGTCTGGATTTTCAGATCTCAGCAGCAACAGTGCTCCAGAATTCAAGGCTCCTTCTGCTACAGTCCCATCTCCATTTCCACGGATTCCGTAAGTTATAAAAAGATGTTACTTTAGAACTGTTCCATGTACTGGAGGCAGTAAAGTAGAGGCTGTCCTATGCATTAAACCCATTATATAAAGGACCCCACTGGATTCTTTTTAAAATGCTCATCACCATTAAGCCGAGCAACATAAAAGTTGGGTTTCCATGGACTGGATTCCCCACTTCTAAGAGGGCTTTCCTGTCTCCCTGTTCCCACTACAGTCCTCTGTAAAGGCTCTCAGAAGGTCTAAGGATCTCTCAGGCATGGCACTTGCTGTGGCAGGTGGGGCTGGAGGAGGAGGAAGGGGGGTGGATTCCCCTTGTGTAAACCAAAATGCTTTTCACTCATGTGACACTTTTGCCTCCGGGCTTATGAATCACATGCAATAACTCTTTTTTTTTCCCCCTGCAGGAAAAAAATACCAAATCCAGCACTGCCATCAGTAAGTTGATTTTGATTTTTAAAATATTATTACATATTGAAAAATAAATGAGAATACAACAAAACTTTCAATCATTCCATAATACTAAACAGTGCTTAACACAACCATTATCCTAAATCAGCCATGTTGTTCCAATTTCTCAGCGCTAAATGGTAAAGAGGCTATTTGTACAGTGAATTTTGCTTCTGCTGACAACCAAATCCTCAGTGTGCTACTGAACGGAGCAGAAATTTATTACAGCTAATTGCTGTGGCAGATATTTGGTGCTTCTCTTCTTACAAAGTACTTCAATGCCTAGCAAAGGATATCCTCTACCACAAGCCTAGAAGGGAGCAGGGATCTCAGTCAGATCACTGGTCGAAGAGCATTTTACCACACAATCTTAACCCAATTTACTTCCTGTGTCCCCGTAGAAACCAAGCCTCCCTGACAGAGATCACCTAACTGTTATTGAAGGTAAACTACTTCTACTGTTCAAACATTTGTCTACCATTTTCTTATTAATAATGCATAAAACTCTGTAGTGCTGCACAGCCACATACACTATTGAATCCTACTCAAGGCAGGATTGATTTTTGTCTAACTCTTCTACGAAAATTCAGATGGGGGTAGACAGTAGCTCAATGGCATAGCACACGCCTCCACAGCATCTCCAGTGAAAAGACCAAATAACAGAAGATGGGGAAGACCTCTTCCCAAGTCAATGGAGAACTGCTTCCAGCTAGGGTAGAACATATTGGGCTAGATGGAACAACAGCCTGACTACTAGAAGGCATTTCCCTCTATTCCAAGAGAGCTTTTGCAAAGTAGAATTAGCAAGGTGTTTACAACCACATCCAATTACTAGATGTACCAACCAGCAATGTCATCTTCTCCCCAAGTGTTTAGTATTTATTGACTGGATTTGTGCTATAGGGTGGGAGGGGGTGCAAGTAGATTGGTCAGTGGTCTATTGGGGGTTCACCAGTCAGTGATCTGCTGATAGACCATCTCCTGCTTGCTGGGCTTCTTGCAAAAAGTGCTGAACTAAGTAGTCTACATACTCCAGGTCATGAAATATAGACTAGTAAAACCTGTTAAAGAGAACCTGGCTATTCACTTTTGCTTTGCAAATTTATCAAGTGCATGTGAACCATGCGGATTCTCAAGAGAGAAGACCACCACCAAAGTCTGAAGTCAGCTCTGGCACAGTGCACTGTGCACCCATCTCATTCTGCTCATTTCAACAAGGTGCAATGGAATTGGTAAAAAGTCTCGCTTCCTTGCATGGTGTTGAGCAAGTGGCATCCAGTTTCCCTTCCACCTGTATGTATAATGCCACTCTGGTTGTAGAACTGAGGACTGAAAGCCTGAGAAGCCCGTTTTGCTCTCCTCTTCAGGATTGTACCTTATATCACTTTATAGCCAGAAAATGAATGATGTGTAATATAAGGCACAATTCAGATGAAGATAGCAAAACCAGATTCTCAGCAGAGAGCAGATGAAGGACTAAAAGCTGTTGTGCCTTGACCTTCGGTAGTTGCAGCTGCAGCACAGCAAGAAAGTGGAAGGTCAAATCACAAGGTAGTGTCCTTGCCGCTCATGCAAGCTGAGCTACGCAGTATGTCACCAAGGGCAACCGAGACCCATTCGCATCCTTTCCCTAATCAGACTTCTCTTTTTCCAAATGTAGATAAACCTATACCAGCTGAACGCCGGCGCGTTTCCAATCATGATATCCCTCTTCCACCCATCCCACCCAGCATCCAAAAGTAAGCACATAATTTGCTTTAATTTTTTCGTTTTTGCTACTGAGTTATGATCTGCTGGTTTCAAAGTCTAAAAAGATAGAGAAACCAAAGTGGGTACAACTGATTATTGGGCAAGAGATGGAATTAGGTACAAATGTCTTCCTTAACAATTTGCACATTAAATCCTCATAGATGAGCACACTGCCATGTATTTGTATTGGGGCCCTGATCCCCAGTGCAATCACTGCCTTTGCCTTTCCCCCTCAGAAGAGGGGGAAGTGAGCTTTGGAGCACCTAAAATTAAAGAGTAAAAAAACAAAAAATATCCCAAGGTGCAAGCATAATACAGTGGTACCTCGGGTTACATACGCTTCAGGTTACATACGCTTCAGGTTACACACTCTACTAACCCAGAAATAGTGCTTCAGGTTAAGAACTTTGCTTCAGGATAAGAACAGAAATTGTGCTCCGGCGGCGCAGCAGCAGCAGGAGGCCCCATTAGCTAAAGTGGTGCTTCAGGTTAAGAACAGTTTCAGGTTAAGAACGGACCTCCGGAACAAATTAAGTACTTAACCCGAGGTACCACTGTAAAAGTCAAGAAAAGTAGTTTTAACCAGAGGAACAGCATGTAAGCTCCAAAATTTGTAACACTGTTTCTTAACCTCCTGGCAACGTTGCACAAGTTGGCGTTTCAGTGCTATTACTTGAGGAAACTATTGACAATTTAGAAAATGCCCCTCTTTTCTTTGCGGCAAATATTTCCAGCAGTTGGGCAGGCATCACCAGCAAAACATAATGGATTGGATCTTAACAACTGTTCTTAACTCCTCCCAACTGCAGCTCTGCATCCTTTTCTTCTACAAGCAAAGCATAGAACAGGCTGTAGTTAAAAGAGAGAATTGTGCAAGTAGAGCTGCCTTAGGTTCTGTGGATACAACCACTGTCTTTATTAACAGCAGACAGGGGATCCTGCAAGGGCTTGAGTACTTTCTTCTCAAAGAAAACCAGGAATAAACCAGAGGAGAACATTTCCTTAGGACTATAAAGGATGTATAAGTTTCCCCGAAGGAAAAAGCATGTTGGAAGAGCCTTGCTGGACTTCCAGCATCCCATTCTGGAAGTGCCAACCAGGTTTCTGTAAGAAGCCCGCAAGCAGTACCCAAGCGCAACAGTAATCTCACCACTTACGTTCCCCAGCGACCAGTGTTGAAAATTATACTGCCTTTGGTACTGGAGTCAGTACACAGCCATCATGACTAGCAGCCATTGAGAGCTTTCTCCTCCATGAATTTGTCGGCCATTGGTAGCCACCATGAGTTTGACTAAGCCAGGCATGCCAAGTCCATTTTGGGGGCCTAATCCAGCCTGCTGGTCGGTTTAATCCAGCCCCCATGGCAGTTTATTTCCTGGGGTAAAACCCTAAAAAAACCTCAACAACTTCAATCCTAAAAATGGTTTAAAAAAAAGGCCCTTCACTTCATCAAATCTGGCCCTCTTTGAAAAAAGTAAATAAACTGCCACAGTAAGCTCTTTACAGTAAATACCACCCTTTTTGCTGCTTTGTAGTTTTCTTTATTCCCTGTACGGCTTTCTCCTTTTCTGGTTAAAAGAAATGGTGAGCAAAATGCAGTTCCCTCACTTAACTCAGTTGCAACGTGTAACACCACCCTGCATTTCCTCAATTTCTGTTTGTTTCAGACCGCTGCCTCCGAAGCCAGCAACGCTGCCAAGTAAGCCTTCCTTCATTTGACTTAAGTTGGGGTGGGTTTCCAATTCATGCATCTTCAGCACGATTAAGGAAGATTCCTCTCACACTGTCTTTATGACTGGCGTGGCAGCAAAGGCAATAGGCAAAGGGGGCTGCAATTTTACATAACAGAGCCCTCTCTTGTTTAAACATGGAATGTTACAGGTTGCCTTGTATCTTCCCCAGGACTCCCAGAACCTGTGAACCGCACCTCATGTGCTCCACGTAGTAGTAGCCTGCAAGGTGGTTCTACTGCAGCAGAACAGGTACAACACTATTTAAATTCATTTTTAAAAAGAGGGAGATTGGGGAGTGTGTTCCACAAACGTTTGGTCAAGATATAATACAGCTGTAGGGAATTTCCAGACCCCGGGCCTAAGCAGCCTCCCCATTTAGCACACCAGGCTGTTTCAGCCAAGTCACACTCACCTACCTTACAGCTGATGTTATATATTATGTCAGGTGTGGGGCAGGTAAAAACTCAGCTGGACAGAAAGGGAGGTTTGCAAGTGCCAACGATAAACTGGTTGTCAGCACTTGCAAAGTGCTGTGCCTGTGTCCACCTGGGCAAAAATGGGTCATTGTGACATCAGGTGATAAGACAGGTGGGCAGTCTCACCCACCTGTCAAACTAGAACATGCAGGGAGGAGGTACAACAGATTCCTCCTATTATAAAATGCCAGTCCTCCGTTAGGTCCTTCTGCCAGTTCACCACAGACAAAAAGAATCTTTTAAAACAAATAACCTGTTTAACATTCATTTCCTTTATGAGGAGTTAAATCTGTTGCAATTACCATACTCGGTGTGTGGTCTGAAGGCATGTAGGGCCACCCTAGCAGAAACTAGGCAAGTGTGGGTCTAGATGGGAAACTTCCTAAGGACCACATAGGTAGGTTGCCTTGTGTTCCATGATAAAAGAAAGGTGGTTAATAAACTGTTAGTAAATATAGCAGAAAGGTGTGTGGGAACAACTATTAGCCACACAATTAAGTAAGGGATATGAGCTCCTTTTGTCATGAATTCTGCAACCTACATTTAAAAACTCTTCATAACCTGCATTTTAAAAATAGAATAAAAGTCATTTCAAAATATTACACTTGTGAATGTCTGGTAGTTCCCTCACTGTGAGAAGTGAGGTTACAGGGAACCAGGCAGAGGGCCTTCTCGGTAGTGGCGCCCGCCCTGTGGATGTCAAGGACGTAATGGATGTCAAGGACGTAAATTATGTGACTTTTAGAAGACATCTGAAGGCAGCCCTGCATAGGGAAGTTTTTAATGTTTGATGTTTTATTGTGTTTTCATTTGTTGGAAGCCACCCAGAGTGGCTGGAGAAACCCAGCCTGAAAGCTACGCAAATGCTGGTTCATTAATAGATATGTATAAATTTATACATTGCCTCTTCATTCATATATGCTTCTGATCTTAAATATGTATTCCGATCTTAGCATTGGTTTGTTAAGGCAACACAGCAAATAAGTGCTTTTTTTTGAGTGTGCAGATGGAAATGCCTCTCCTTTTCACAGGATGCCAGTGTTCATGGTAAAGCATGGTTTATGGCTTCAAGTGATCGAAAAACAGCTGAAGATGCATTATACAAATCAAACACGGTAAAAAATAATTTTCCAAACACTCATAGCTTGTAATAACTCCTTAGAAGCATAGAAGGGGAACGGAACTTGAAATTTACAAAATAAACATCAAGAGGCATATATACTGTATGTCTGACAGAAACAAATGATACTAGTTACAGGCTTTTCATACAATTTAATTTGGGAACACTGATCCCAGAGCCCTCTTTCACAATGCATAATTCAGCCAGTTTGTGCAAAGATTAAACCGTTCCAAGTCTCTTAAGAAGGCTGAGGGGTTCACTGCAGGCTGACACAGAGTAATGGGATAGAATTGCCACCTTACTGATCTTGCAATGTTAAGTTTACCATAAAGGCAAAAATGTACATTAGACCATGCAAGGGATGAAAGGAATAGGGATCTAATCATTCTTATTTGGGTCTGTTTAAGTTGATGGACCCATTCTCTTCTACAGGAAAGAGTCTTGTAGAACCTTTAAGCATGAACACATGTATTATGGCATGTGCTGTCCTGGACTTCGCTTCATCAGTGAAGTATTAGCCGAAGTTGCAATTCCATATGTACATGGTTAGATGCTATGTAGAACCTGTCACGAAAAACTGATTTTCCAGTCTGGGAAAGGAATCAACTTCCTAACCATAGAATCCTGCATTCTAGAACAGAATGCAATATTCTTAACAAATTCTACACACTCTCTCTCTCTCTCTCTCTCTCTCACACACACACACACACACACACACAGACACACACAAACACAAACACACACGCACACACACAAAATTATCTTGTCACATTCTGTAGAAAAAGGCCATTTCCTCACTAGCACATGCAACACTAGCATAAGCTATATATAATAATTCAGATACAATGATGCAGTTTGCCTCGGAGACTTTTAATCACCACTGATGTTAATTGTGAAGGTAAACAATAGACTTTTTCCAAGGGAACTGGGTAGACACCAACAGGGATGAGAAAACTGGAATACCCCCATGCTAATATTTGGGAGAGCTGCACATTAGCTAGCATTTGTCAGTCTGTTAAGATCTTAGGAAAGAAAGGGTTACGGGGGGGAATGAATTTCTGTGTTATGAACCCTCATTAGTATTTGCTTTTTCATATATGACTTCTAGGATGGATCTTTCCTAGTAAGGAAGAGTTCAGGACAAGACTCAAAGCAACCATATACACTGGTTGTGCTTTATAACAAGAGAGTATATAACATCCCAATCCGATTTATTGAATCAACAAGACAGTATGCTCTGGGCAGAGAAAAAAGTGGCGAAGAGGTAGGTGATTGCATTTCTGTTTTATTTGGATGGAAATTTTAGTTACATTGCTTCTGGGCATGATAATGTATAAAAAGAAAATCTTTTAAAAAACTTATTTAACTATTACTTTTCTTACACATTAAACTAAACAGAAAAGGAGGTGATTCAAATCCAAACGAGACCTAATTAAAATGTGAGTGCAGTTCTTTTTAACAATCAAGCCCTTCATTAAAGAACTCCGACTGGGAGCTCCTAACCGTAGCTTTTCCCTTAAAGACAATAAAATGAAAAGCACACCAAAATACTATCATTTATCCAAACTGTAGGGATGTTGTGCAGGTGGGGGCTTGTGGGGATGATAACAACTTAATTGAATGGGAGACAGATACACTCAATTCCCACTTGTAGGCCACATCCCTTCAAGCTATGAAGAAAATAGCCAAACAGTTGGATCCAAAGATGTCTTATCTTATTCTCTCAGAACAGTTGCTTTACACTTTGCTTTGTGCTAGAATATGAAACTAAGCCCACAGAGGGGGAAACAGCACTATTTGAACTCTTCTGCTACCCTTTACATAAGTGGGGCAGCACTCAACACTACATTAATTTTGCTTTTTGAGTGGGATTCAAGCAATCATTAATTAGCAACTTCATAAAATTGACTGTACAAAGGACATTACTGGATTTAACAACAACCGCCGTAATGTGTCATGTACTGTCGATCCAATTTTACTCTTATCTTTTAGAAGATTTTAATTAAACTCCGCTGATTCTGAAAGTTCTGACCAGTACATATTACTTGTCAGGCAACTACCGTATTTTTCTCTCCATAACACTCACTTTTTTCCTCCTAGAAAGGGGAAATGTCTGTGCGTGTTATGGAGCGAATGCCTATGGATGGCGGGGGGATCTGCTGCAGTCGTGAGCAGAGGATCCATGGTTCCCCTTCCTTCCCTCCTCCGTGGCTCGCTTTGAAACAGCGAAGCGGGAGAAGAGCTGCTGAGTGGGGAGGAGAGAGGGACAGAGAGCCTGCTTGCTTTAAAGGAGCAAAGCGGGAGAGGAGAGGAGCTGCTTACACGAGTGTAAGCGGCGCCTGTCCGGTTGGCTCCTTTAAAGCAAGCAGGCTCTCTGTCCCTCTCTCCTCCCCACTCAGCTTGCTAAATAGCAGCAAAGTTTTTCAGTGAGCCGGGGAGGAGGGAGAGAAGCAGAGCCTGCTTGCTTTAAAGGAGCTAAGCGGAAGAGGAGAGGAGCCTTCTCCTCTTATACCCCTCTTCTGCATTATTAGCAGCATCCTTCTCCACCCACCCCACGCGTACTTCTTGTCCCTTGAGTGCTTTTCCTTCTCTCCCCACTTAAAATGTGGTTACAAAGCACGGATCCACATGGATCCTCAGGATTTTTGAACTGGGTCACCCCAAATTCACCATCAGATCACATAGCATGTCCATGGTTACAGCTTGTACCAAAAAAATCACGCACCCACTGTTGCCTGGGGCCGCAGTGGTGCAAAAATGTGGTTACAAAGCATGGATCCACATGGATCCTCAGGATTTTTGCACTGGGCTACCCCAAACTCACCGTCAGATCACATGTCTGTGGCCACAGCATGAACCACAAAAATCATACATCCACTGTTTCGTTTAGAATAGTTTTTTTCTTGTTTTCCTCCTCTAAAAACTATGTGCGTGTTATGGTCGGGTGCGTGTTATAGAGCAAAAAATACGGTAATTTTTGCCCCCCTACCCACCTCCCAAAAAAGTGTGCATTTAATGTTTTGGGATTATATTGTAATAAAAGCAAGTGTGTATATTGTCTTCTCACAAAACTGGAAAATTAGTCAAAGTATCCACTGTTAAATCAGAGAGCTCAACAGTATTGTTTCATATTTTTAATTCTTTCTTGGGGCTAGCCAAGTGTGTGTGTGTGTGTAACTCGAAAAATTAGAATATCGTGGAAAAGTTCATTTATTTCAGTAATTCAACTTAAAAGGTGAAACTAATATATGAGATACTCATGACATGCAAAGCAAGATATGTCAAGCCTTTATTTTTTATAAATGTGATGTTTATGGCGTACAGCTGATGAAAACCCCTGTATTATAATCAAAGTTTAGTTGTTGTTTTTTACCCAAATCTTGATGATTCAGTTTTTGGCTGAATTTGGCTGAAAGCCATCTTGCACTCTTTGTTTTCCCAATCCAGCACTTCAACAGTGTGGCTGAAATAATAGAGAATCATCAACGGACTTCTCTCGTTCTCATTGACAGTCAAAACAACACAAAAGACTCAACCAAACTGAAATCTATTGCTAGAGTATCATAACTGCACTGAAGATCCACAGGGGGAAATCTTCCAGCCCTTATCTTCTGAGAATTTAAGATTGAACATCTTAATAAGCATGAAAAGCTTTCTCCAAAAGCTTTACACCAAGCACCATAGCCTGAGAAGACCACACAATGTGTAAGAAGAGAAAGAGAGATTTTATTTGATATAGTTACCCAGTCTTTGAATAACCTACTGGTTGGCTAAATGATGAAGGGGCAATTTTACAGTCACACCAGCCTCTAAGTTGTTATGTACTTGAATGTACTTAGGTACTTTTAAGATGTTCCAAGTTCAGGTAAAGTATTCCTTGACATGCGATATATTCAGAAGAAGTGTACCAGCTACATCTTAACTGTTCTTAAAGCAACTTCTTGGGGAAATTCACATTTGTTAAACCAGGATGTCTACGTCAAAATGAGCCATCGTGGAACAAGCTAAAAACTGGACCTTTTTTCCCTGGGACAGGTCTAAAAATTCAGTTCTATTTAATGTAATGCAGCAGATTTGTATTGGCTTCAACTGTGCTAGTTGAGAGTATTGTTACATGTTTATTAAATGTACATAAAAATAAGAATATAAAAAGCCTATGATAGAGTATAGTTCTATGCAATTGTGACTGAGTGTACTTGTTGTAATCTTTCACATTTAAAGTACAACTTACCTACCTCTCAAATTCTATTAAAATGGGACATAATCGCACACCTCTGCTTTTTTAGAAATGGGTAACAGGCAGATTCCTTGTGCTAATGATTTTACTGATTGTAGGCATGCAGGATCAGCTATCAAGGTTAGACTTAAGTTTGGAATTTTAGACTGTGCACAATTTAGGACAGGTGGGTATAAAATGAAAGTCTAATCATTAACTGATTCTTGCGGGGAGGGGGTGTATTTTCCTCCATCACAGAATTTAAGACAAGATAGAAGGCACAACTTTGTAGTGAAAAACATTATGGCTTGGATCCAGCAAGGTAGCCATTGTGCTTATGGAGCTTTTCCTATAATTAGCAAAGAGAGCTCTGTGCATTTCTTGCCTTCTGTCAGTGAAACTAGAGTTGAGATTTTGCTCATTTTCCAAAGGACAACCCCCTTATTTCTAATCAATGGCCTTTTTCCCCACCTTCCTTTTCCTCCCAGATATATTTTGCATCAGTTGCATTTTACTACCCCCCAATTGTTATCTAAATAATTTTCCACTTGATTCTATGAGTTATGCTAACACTCTAGAATTTTTTGGACACAGAACACGTAGCTTGCCTTCCTGTTACTTCAAAACTGAGTCTTTTTCTTTAAACTCCAATTTCTATAATACAGTGTTTCTAAATGAGAATTGACAGCAAAGACCTGGGGTCACGTTTTTTGTCAAAGCTCTGATAACTACTGTCCTTCAGAAGGGAAATGTATTTCTGCTCAAAACTACACGCTTGTATGATTGTATAGCCAAATGATTTTCAGCTCTCATCTCAAGGTGAATAAAGGTAATTGAACAATGCCTCCAGCACTATCCTAATTAAACAGAAGCCCAATTTCAAAAGTCCTTTTCTTCCTAATCACAGTAAGTCGTGCTGGACCAACACAGGATATTATGGTTAAGAAGTGAACTTTTTTCTTTCCAAAACAACCAATTCACTGTTAAGCACTCTTCGGGCATTCTACACAGAAGTAAATTTCAAAAGGGAGATGGGTTGATGAGCAAGCTATCTCTGCCCACTTCTGCTGCTTCTTTTAGAAATTCTCTATGGATGCAAAAAGCTGCTCTGCAAACATGGAAGGCAAATGAAATGGAGACAGGTTTCCCCACTGCCTACCCTCAGATTTTTACTTATACCCTCATTTGGAACACCTGAAGAGGCCTATTATTTTACAGCAAACGAAGCATGTTTTTGGAACCAGTTTTCTAGTTTACCATGACTAGGCCTGTCACATACCATGTGATTTGCAAAAATGAAAGTGGGGGAGGAAATGTTTTTTTCTTACCAGACAGTATTGCTACATTAAGGAATACTTCATTTGGGTTTCAAATTCAGTTATTGTAGAGTCAGCTGATGAACAACAAACTTCAGTAGCTTAGGGAAGAAATAGTAAACCAGCAACAGGACTGATGCTCCAGAGCTGGGGCAAGTATTTTTACACAGCAATCTTACACATTCACTCAGAAGCAAGTCAAGACAAGAAACTCAGCTTCTAAACGCAGCAGCAATTTAAGGCCGTTTTGCTGCCTTGAGTACATAATACTAGAAGTGAATGCCATTTAACACAGATATCAAAATTGTATAAAATCTACCGTTTCCTCAAAACCTTTAGCAAATATGTATATAAATAATATGATGCTCTCCAACCTTGTTAACTGTGACAAAGGATTAAAATTTAATAGCAATGTTACAAAAAAAAATTAGTGGCAAAAAAATCACAGTCACCTTACAAACACCCACTCATGCAGCATTAAAAGTAGCTGTGCTGTAGCAGAGAACAAAAGCCACATTACAAATATACTGCCTGGCGCTGAACCTTTGTGGATGGCATATAAATATTTAAAAGTCTAGCAACAGCCTTACAAGATCTCCTTTCTGGATTGCATGTTTGTTCAAACTCTTACATTCAAGGTGAGGCTTGTGTCATTATGAAATATTTTCCTTTATAAATACCCAAAATAATTATGAATATAAAAGTTGGAATGTCCACACATGGAAATAGATGAACCATACTACCTCCTTTAGTAAACTTATATTGTAGCTACCTTTTTAAAAAGTGTGCATCCTGTAATGTATCTGAGGATGTCACCTCAAGTAACTAAGACCATTTTTTAAAACTATAAATTTCTACCGGCAAGGTAATTACTGAATGTTACCATAAAGACCAGTGCTTTACTCATTGTTTAAAATTATTCAACACAATTAAAGAACAATAGATCTCTATAACAAATTTATTAACACCAAGCATGTGCAGGGGAATTTTTAAGAGGTAATTCTGAGTTGCATTTCTTGTTTAAAAGCACATCATTTTCCTGAGATACTTTACTTTGTAGGAACTGTTTAAACACTGGAAAAAGTTAAAAATACAAATGTGAACCTGTTACTGCTCATTACACTGGATTTTTCTCCCTGCCCCATTCCCTTCAGATATGTCTAAATTTTCTACAGAGGACCAATATATAACTTAGGTACTGAAACACTGCCAATACTCAAATTACTCCCTGGCCTTACAACACAAAAATTAAGTATTTGTTATTTCTATCAATACGAATTATTCACAAAATGCCTGTTCAGATTTGACTTGCTAGGGACAAAGTTGTCTCAACACTAGTAGGTGTTGGGACAGGTATATTTCTCTTTATCCCTTTCACTTTGGCAGGGGATAGGAGGAGAAAAAGTACTGTTTGATCCAGGCTATCATATACTTATTTAAATGCTTAAGATGTCCAACAGTTTTTTCCAAAATCAAAGATGCAATGTTCTGTGTTACAACATGGATTATTGCAACTTCCATTTTATGACAAAGGGGGAGGGCACAATCAGCAATACCTTCTGCCAAACTGAGATTTCTCTCCTTTCTGTCCCGTAAGTAATATCTGAACAGGCCAGACAATTTAAAGATGTAATCTCTAGCCTACAAGGAGAAATAAAGACTGCAGGCTATAAGAGGACAGTAGTTTGTATAGTGGATTGTGAATCAACACAACTAAAAGCCTGAGAATCTTGAGTAAAAACCTGATACCATTTCTAGAACATAGCAGCCAGTGCTATACTGTCAAAAAGACAAAAATCTATTCAACAATTAAGAGACCACAATCAAAATGCAAAGAGTTTTTTGTCCGAATCAGAAGATAACCAAATATAAGAGGGTTTTCTTCCCTATTGTGGAGTGACAAATACTCCAGAATTTTATGAGGCATCAATGTATGGGGTAAGAAAATCTAGATTGGAGTACTCTTTAAAAACTAAGTTATACTCTCTAGCCACACAAAAAGACTTACAGAAAAATAGCCATAATCCAATTTCTAGCAAAACCAAAGCCACCGCAGCCACAGGCTGCCCTTTATATACATCTGGTGGCAAAATTATTCAGTATAACACAAATCATACTGATTTAATAGGGATGTCAAACATCCACTTGGAATGTTCTTCAATGTACTGTACAAATTGTGAATACATTATATTTACAACTGATCTCATTATCAGGCTTAAACACAATAACATGTTTATTGATTTATATGAAAAATACTTCACTAAGAAAGTAGACAAACTGCACAGAAATAGTACAAGTGTCATGTGCATAGCAATATAGCTTAAAGCATTCACATATGGCTTTGTTTAAAAGAAACTGTTAGAAAACCTGGCCCTATGAGGGCCTGTGGTTATACAGTTGACACAAAGTAAACTGCTTCACATCTTTTAGGCACTTGCTAACAACAGTGTTCATCCCTGGAAAAGAAAAGGGGGGTTGTCTTGAAAGAGCGAGGAAAAATACGGCCATAGCTGTGTGTAGCTGAAAAACATTTTTTTAGTAGTGCATGCACAGAGCTGAAAAAATACAATTCCTGTGCAAGATTTTATAGCAAATAACTGAAGTATAAAAATATGTACACACTTTGATTTTTAAATATATACATAACAAAAGCCCTGAAATTCATTCTCTAAATATATCACATGATAGTAGTAACAAAATGCAATTTGAACTGCAATTGAAGCTATTTAAATTAAATTCATACAGGATAATTTTAGGTGTTAACACATTTGTTTCTCTTTTTAAAACATCATTTTGATGCTGTCATCCAAAATAATCTGCAAGCAGATGAACTCTTTTGTCTTTTTCAGTCATCACAATAAATTACCCTAATGAATTCCAGTCTCGAGTGGCTTCCATTAGATGACGCTGTCCATGTCCTACCCAATTGTCCTGATTGTCAAATATCCTCCCACAAAACCAGCACCTAAATTTAGTTTTCAGCGTATTATCAGAGGTAGTTTTCACAATCTGATAATTGTTTTTGCTCGTCTTCTTCAGTGTTAATTTTAAAACAAACCTTTCTTTTACAGGACTTACAGGTTTGAGCATTTTGCGTTTTCTTCGAGAGAGATCATTAGTAATTATGTACAAACTGTTATAATCTGCTGGCTCCAAAAGAGCATCAATAGTTCTCTTTGACAAGGAGACCTTTAGCACATGTCCTTTAAATTTAGTAATAGTCTTCATAACATTTACAACTTCTGGAACATCTGCATCAGGATGGTTTAGCACTACAACTGGCTGATTTCTTCGGGGGCATTTGATTAATTGTTTGGAATTAAATGGAAGTAGCTTTAGAATCCTCACAGTGCCTTTTGACAATCTTGGTCTACAAGGGGCGCGAATTAAGGATTCAAATTCATTCACATCCATTTGATTTTTCGCTTTACATTTTCGATGCAACATTTTCTTTCTAGGAGGTTCTTGAAGGCCATCTTTAACTTTCCGTTTCAAATTCCTGTTCTTCTGTGAAACCGTAGCATCAGAAACTTTAGCACCAGTTTGCTTTGAATGACGTTTAGCTTTTGAAAATTTGTTTGTTGGTGGCCCGGTTGACATCTGGGTTCCAAAAGCGTTCCCTTTGTTAGCACTAACTGTTTGTGCTGAATCAGATGGAATCTTTTGTGACCGTGTCTTTAAATTCCTAAGGGAATGTACAGATTCTACAGAAGTAATAGGATCCTTTGATTTATCAGTTGCCAAACAGGCATTTGCTGGCATCAATGTACCTGGAAGCAGTAAGGCATTGCTAGAAGACAAAGCTGCCTTTTTCTGATCTAGTGCAGGACTATTAAGGGAATGCATATTATTGAACTGTAAAGATGACTTAATGTTGCTAATTGGCTGACAATTGTCAGCAGCAGGAAAGGTCTTAATTTTCAAAAAAAGCTTTTGTTGCATTGCTCCAGTTTTCTTTGGTTCACAATTTTGACTATTAGCAGTACCTTGAAGAACATTATGCTTCTGTACTAGGGACTTGTTTGGCGACATACATTTAAGAAAAACTGCTTGTCTACCATCAGGCAAAAGTGCATAAACAGGTTGTTCTTGTCCAACCTCGGGTGGTTTTGACTCCAAGGTAGCAACATTACTGCCTTGATGTCCAGCCTGTATTTTCAAGGAAGAAATTCTGCTCTCTGAATTTGTCATGTTAAGTTGCTCCTTGTATGACATGCCAGTGGATGAAGCAACCGCTGTCCCACTAACACCAGAATAATTTCTTATACTGCCAGAGCTGTCTATTTTAAATTTCATACCTGATGTAGCTATTTCCTCTTTACCACACTCTTTAGATGCAATTTTCTCTAAAACCTGAGAACTATTTTCAGTGGCATTTGCAATTGTTCCAATTGAGCCACTACCAAAAGTCAAGATCATTCCAGGTCCTTTGTTTAAAAGTAAAGGTGTAGCTCTTGTTGCCTGAACATCTGATGAACTGTTTTTTGGAGACGGCTTCCCTGAAATAACATGTAATCCTTGCTGATGGGCAAGGCGCAAAGGTACAAAAAACCTTGGGAGAGATGACTGAAGTAGCACGGATTTCTTATGTTCTGGAAGCATTGGACGGATAGCATTAGGGACATTCAAATTGTAGTGCATCTTGTGTTTTTCCAACTGCTGTGCTAAAATGGAATCTGTTTGAGTTTTAAGCAATGCACCAGTGCCTGTTGTCCTTGAAGTAGAATGCATTTCGTCTGTTCTATGAGCCATCACTGGGAGTCGTCCTTCATTCCTAAAATACACACCTTCATTCATTGCACTGCCATTCGCATTCAACTCTCTCTTGAATTTAACAGGAGAATTGGTTAAACTGCATGCAGCAGTTGAATCTCTGAAGTGTGCAAATGTTTTACAATCCATTTTATTATTTGGAAATGAGTTGTCATAACCAGTTTTTATGTAGTTGAGTGGCTGAGTTGCAGGTTGCCCTCTTAGAACATCTTGTAATGACTGATTTACTTCAGGTGACAAATAGTTGGATGCCTGAGTACTCTGGAGTGAGAAAACAGATGTTATTTTAGGCATAAGTGATGTATTTACACAATTAGAGGCATTTTCTTGTTTTGATTTTTCAGCTACATGTTCCAACACTTGATTTACCTTTGTATTCAAATGCTGCTGGTCATCATGATTTTCTATAGGATGCTGTCTGTCAGTAGCATAATTGGATTGGTTAGCTGAAAATACTGGAACATTGTTTGTATTTACAAAGCCATGAAGAGACAGCAATGAAGATCTTCTTTCTAGATTTAACACTGTTTGTTGTTGCAGATAAGTGGTTTCATTTACAGGCCTACTCTGGAGAGAAAAGGCGCTGTTGGACATATGGTGTTTGGAGCTATCCAAAGTATCTATTTTGGAATAATTATGGAAAGGCAGTGGTACTTGATTAGAAAAATCAGTTGATGGGCAGTAGATATTATTGTATTTACTGTTGCTTACTTCACCATTCCGTACTTTTAATTCTGTAGGAAAGGTTTTTTTCATAGGGTCATAATGTAGCATGTGTGCACCAGTAGAGGATAAAACCTGAGAATGGTCCTGAGGTACACAATTCCTCCACGAAGAATCTCTGTTTCCAGCCTTAGCCACAAAAGCACAAGGAAGTGAAGAATCTGGTTTTGCTGGCAGACGAGTTGTACAGTTTCCTACCATTACAATATGAGGTTCTACTGTTCGAGATGTATTCAAACTAAAATAATCTGGACTTTCTTGCTTTATTTTTCCTGAATATTGATTAGAAAATGACAATGGAGATGATGCCAATGAGTGAACAGAATTATTTCTAGACATTTGCTGATTAATTTCATGAGGTCCAGCAGCGGAAGATAAATTGAAGTTGTCAGCTGTCTGCTGCAGACATTCAGTTGAACCATCTTTTACCCCATCAACCTTATTTTCTGTTGGCAAATTCTGTTTATCTGTAGGTAGCAGTTTTATTACTATATGCTGTTTTCCATCAACCACCTTGAAGCCCATAAATTTAGCACTGTAATTTGCAGGAACAGATATTTTGTTGTTTTTAACCATCAAAACTGTAGGACCATGAACAGCTTTTTTCAGCACACCAGAAGCCAAGCCATCTTCTGCTCTACTGTATGGTATTGCTGGAGAGGATTTTGCCCCACTGTAGATATGCCTTTCATTTAGAAGATTGTTGTCTTCGCTGAGGTGTAATTCTTTTGTAGGCTGGCCTAGCTCTTCAGATTTAGGCTGAATTTCCTTCATGTTTTTGAGAACTTGTCTGTCCTCTTCTCCAGTTCTACAACTGCCAGTAGTCATTCTTTTACGTCTCCACAGGGCCTTCCTCGATGCACCTGTTTTGTACCTTTTCAAGATAAGTTTTAGTCCTGTTGAAGTTTTCTTCATCTTCTCATTGTTATCTGTATCCGTTTTATCTTTTGCATAGAGGTGGTCTCTGTGTAATGTAATAATATGTTTTAAAAGATAGTTTTTCCGAGATGCCATGTAGTTACAATATTGACAACTGAAAGGAAATGTGCCGGTGTGTGAAGCAACATGTTTCTGAGATTCTTCTTTTGAAAAACTTGCATGGTGACATTTATCGCATTTATATTGTATTTCATTGTGCCGATGAATATGCTGAACAAATGTGCCAACATCATGGGTGGAAAATCTACATCTTTCACACTGAAAATGGCCATTTACACAGTGCCTAGATGTGAAATGTTTTGTTAGGTCCAACAAAGTATATCTATTATCATCATTACAGATTTCACATTTTACTAAAGTGCTACGATGTGTTCGACGGTGTTGATTAAATGATTGGAAGTCATTAGCTGAAAAATTACACATTTCACAGGGGTAAGATGGCAACTCTCCACGATGTAACAGCTGGAAATGCTTCTGCAGATCATTTGGACTGTACTTAACATTGTTTCTGCATTTGGTACAGCTAAAATTCAGTATCTTTGCAGATGTTTTCAATCCCTCCTCATAATTCAGTCTTGGTTTACTATGTGGAATATCAGTCTCAGAAAAGTTGCTTCCATTCACATCCATGTGCATGGAAAAGGCTCTTGCAGGCTTTTCTTTACATTGAAATACTTTCATGTATCTGTCAATTTCATGTGTACATAGCACTTCATTTGGAATATTTACCCTAGGCAGCTCTATTTTCACATTTCTCAGTCCATAGGTGAGAATATCTGAAATTGCAGGTTGAGTTATATACCCCTTAACAGAAGTATCCAATGTAGGAACACTTGTTCTATCTAACTCAATGTTATTTAACAAACTTGTATTTTGGATGCAAAAGGATGGTTCTTGTTCAGATGGCATTTTTCCTAAAGTACTCTGTAATTTACTATTTTTGTACTCTTCGTTATTTAAGAGACTCTTGTGCAGAAGTACTCAGAGTTCCAGGATTTCCTCAGTTTAGTAAATCTGGAATTAAAAGTACAAAGTTAATTTTAAAGGTTAAAAGGGGGAAAGATACCCATAGTTTCACATACTAAAAGCAGCATAATGACTGACACCTGTGTGCTAACATAGCCATTAAAACTAAAAAGTCACAAAGCTTTTGATCGAAGTTGTTTTTTGTCACCACAGGCATGTCACATTTTCCCCCATTAAACCCATAATCCCCTTGATGTGGATTAAGAATTGAAACCTTCACAGTGACACTCAAAACCTTTCAGCTATTGGGGTCTCCTTTTACATACTCAGATTACTTTGCTCCTCCCACATACAAGTTATTCTCATTGGTTAATTCCTACATGAGTTAATGCAGTGCCAGAAGCAATGTGCCATTGTTTCAGCCACAGCTTTTCTCCCAAATCAGTAGAAGACAGTCAAACCCTACCTAGTTATGTTCCTGGCCTTCCACCTCCAAGGTGATCAGTAAGTCAATCTTCACCCAGTTTCCTATGATCGCCCCATATTCTACACATTTGGACATGATGGACTGCTTAATGCAGAGGCTGCCAACCATTTTATAAAAAACAAAATACACAAACAGGAGACTCAATTACCAACAAGCACAGACTGTACCATGACAACATGAAATGAAAATAACCTTAAATGTCAACTAGGACTTCAAGCAGGCAACTTACCAGAAATCTCAATTAAGTAGATTTTAAAAGATGCTTCACTCTGCAATACAGGAAACAAAAAACCCCTTACTACGTGTTCTGAAAGATAAACTCTCACAGGAGTAATATGTATACATCAGGAACAAAAGACAGAAATTTGAAAATATGTGCCTCAGTGGTATCAGACCTAAACATTTCTAACACAGGTCTTTCCCTAAGTAGATGTTTTGCTGTGGAAAATCCTCTTGTCAGGGGCGGGGGTATCATTAAACAGAAGTGCTGTGCAGGCATTACGCCTGAACGAGGAACTGGGGGGAAAGTAGGAAAGACGGCAATGCAAGTCGCCCCTGTTAGCAACATTCTTGCATGCACCAGCCTTCTTCCCACATTGAGCCAGAAGGTCTGAGGGGGTTTTCTAAGTACTTTTGGTTGAACACATTTAGAAACCCCTTTTAAATGTTACTACTCAACACATGAAGGTCGGGGTAGATCCTGCACATACAGAGACATTAGGCGTACAGCAGTGTGTGGTCCTATTCCCCTTTCAGGATTTGAAAATTCTAACACCTAAACAGAGCTAGAGAGGTCTTTGTTTTCCTATATGCCGCTATGTTATCTATAATGTTGTTCACCGAATTAAAGCAATGAAGTCCAAGGGTTCCAACACTGGTTGATGTTCTCCTTTTCTAGCTCAAAGCATAGTAGCAATGTTTGAAGTTCTCAAATGGAAGCAGCATTAGGTAATTTTGTACTTGGTTCAAATGCCATGTCCTTGCCATTGTGCAACACCTAATGGATACCCCTATATCCAGTCCATCACCAGATCATGTAATCTATTACAATGTCAGAAAATACAGCCCTTCCTCTATGCTTCCTCAGCAAAACTCTGGCCCCTGCCCTGGTAATTTCTTTCTTTAGCTACTGCCATCTCAGGTCTTCCACTGTCCCATCTTCATCCACTCATCTCCATCTAACATTATGCTGACAATGTCACCTCCCTTGGCAAACTGACCACATGATGCCCCTTCTTAAATCCCTATACTGGCTTCCTACCCCCTTCCAGATCCTGGCCAACTCAGCTCCCAAGTATCTTAAAAAATTGTATCCATCCATACTGACCTTCTCAGGCTTTTAAGATCTACAGAGGGGGCTCTCTTAGTACAGTGGTACCTCGGGTTACAGACACTTCAGGTTAAATACTCTGCTAACCCAGAAATAGTACCTCGGGTTAAGAACTTTGCTTCAGGATGAGAACAGAAATTGCGCGGTGGCAGTGGGAGGCCCCATTAGCTAAAGTGGTGATTCAGGTTAAGAACAGTTTCAAGTTAAGAACAGACCTCCAGAACGAATTAAGTTCTTAACCTGAGGTACCACTGTAATTCCACCAACCACAGAAGGGAATAGAACCCAAGAAAAGACTTTCTCTGTGACAGCCTCTAAACTATGGAACTCCCTACAGAGCTGCATTTAGCATCTTCACTATACAGTGGTACCTCTGGTTACGTACTTAATTCGTTCCGGAGGTCCGTTCTTAACCTGAAACTGTTCTTAACCTGAAGCACCACTTTAGCTAATGGGGCCTCATGCTGCCACCCTTGCTGCCTCAAATACCTCCCAGAATGTGCCCAACCATCTCCCTTACCTCATTCAAATTTCTCCTAAAAACTCACCTTTGGAACAATCTTCTAGTGATAATACCCTATAGTAACTAAGCCAAAGAAACTTAATTGCATCTTATTCCCCTGTTTTTCACTGCTTTCATTGCCAAGGTTGTTTTCCTTTGTTAGGTTTCAGATTGTAAGAACATGTAAAGTGCCATGGTGGTGATATATAAATAATAATAACCAACATAGGCAACCAAGCATGTTGTGATTTACAAGTCTGAACACATACATAAACATAACGGGTGATATCCAACTATTCTGTGAAATGCCCTGAGACCTCTGGGTATAGGGTCGTATATAAATTCCAGGTATAGGGCGGTATAAAAATAAATAAGTAAGAGCACACTCACTGCAATCAATGGATTTTAAGTTGATTTTGGTACTACTCTGAATATAACTAACATTAGATATCACTCAACAGCATTTGAGAATACAGGATATTTTAAAGAAAACTCCCCCACAGTGAATTTTAACTTTAACCACAGATAAGTAATAAACTTACTGTTTAAAAAGATTAAAAATCCATTCTTCAGTAGTCTGTTCAATACTTTTCTTTTCCAAGAGATGAAAGGCATAAAACAGAGGGTCAAAAGACACTGCATTCAATGTACAAAAAATCCTGAAATAAAGAACATGTTTTTAAAAACACAAACATAGGAACAACTTAGAAGTCACTACCACCTGAGATCTAACTGTGCCTGATCCTAATGTACCTACAGCAAAAAAATTAGGTAATTTTACTCTAAATGTGGTCATTCATAATATGGCCAGAAAGCAGGGAGGGATTTATGTCAATATCTAGAAGTTTTGCAAGTTTTTGTAGTTCTGCACATAGCTGGCACTAAGTATTTACTAATACTCCCTTTAAAAAAATGATACAGTATTGTTGACTACAAATCTGTAGCATTTTTTGACTCCTGACTTTTAGCAGGATAATCAAAATCAAATAAATGCCCACTATGACAGAAATTCTAAAGACTCTCCTTCCTGAAAGAGAGGGGAGTGGTTGTGGGCGGGAACCTGAACACCGCCCCTAGCATGGGGCGTAGCCCCCTGCCTCCAGCTCACCTGGCTGGCGCTCACGCCCCCCCCCCGTGGCCATCCAACCAGGTGCCATGAGGGGGCGTGTCCAGCAGCCTTGATGCTGCAGCAGCGTCAGCCTCTCCCCGGCCTCATTTCTCTTCGTCGTCCTGTGCGAGTCACCCACCCTCCACTCCCATTGAGTTAGGGCTTAGGTCATTGGCCTTGCTATGGACCTTAGGTTGGTCGCCCCGGTTGCACGGGGGGCCTGGTAGGAGTTTTTCCATTTGGCATTAGGCTTTTTGGTTTTTTCGCCTACCTCGTAGCAATCGTCACAACTTTTGTGGTATTGGTGGGTAGGTTAGGCATTGGAATAATGTGCTGTGGTGTGTCGAAGTGCTAGGTGTGGCCATCGCCTATGCCTTCAATGCTTAGGGGTATTCCGTTAAAGGAATCTGGCGGTCGTGCATTCTGCCCGATGCCTGCTTGGCGGGAGGCCATGGCACGACCCTCGGTGACAGCAGGGGTGAGCCTATAGTTGTATTAGCATCAACAGGTGATGAACCCCTGGTGAATAAACCCACTTGTTTCGCGATCCAATGCCTAAGCCAATACCTTTTCATTGCTGTAATCAATAAAGTTGTGGCCTTTTCTAGCCCATTAACCTTATATCACGTGTCCCTGTGTCTTCTTTTCACGTCGCGGTGGTCGGGTCCTCGAACCACAAACAAATACTGTAAACTAGGGAAATGCCAAGTTTAATTTATTCTCCCAAATCTCACCAACCTTACACATCTGTACAAGTCTTCTACACTTTGGAATAGAAACCTGGCTATGCTAGCTAACTTTAAAGCACATGTAACGAGCTTCCTTAATACCTAATATTTACATTGCTTATTTGTAAATTAACCTGCAAATATTTATCTGCAGAAACTGGAAATCTAACTATTTCCCAAAATATTCCAAAAATAGTTAAAAGATGTCAGGAATGAATTTGTTCATGTTACAAAACAAAGGCTGCACTCCTACTTTTGAGTAAACACAAAGGGGATTGTACTAAACACATGCACCTTATTGATTTTGCAAGCTTTAAAATAGTGCAAACACCACTAGTTTACTAAGGGTGCAATCCTGTGGTAGCCCGGAAGGAGTCCCAGACACCATAAAGTATCTCTAGAAGTGGACCACTGTCAGGTGGTTCCCTGGATGGCAACAGTGCTTTCTGCTGCCATGGCTACCCTACCAGTGGTGGGCCCAAAACTATAAGGATATTAGCATACATTGAGGGCAGCCAATGATCTGCAGGATCCTACACTTCTTCATTCACCCATCATGACTCCAAATGGAGCCAGAAACTACAGTAGCCTAAGAGCTGGCATACCTAATTCTCTGCAATGGAAAGCAACCATAACAGAAAAAATGGTCACCCCCTTCCTCACCTTCTGCCAAAGCCAGCAAGGCTTTGAAAATGGAAATCGCTTTGCCACAGATCTTTCCCACCCAGTAGGACTGCTCTGCTCACTTCCCGCTTCCCCAGATTAGATTACTTACAAGTAAAAAAAAACTGTTTAAATTTAGGATTTTCTAGACAGCAGCAACTTGAAAACCAGAGTACACAATCAGAAGCATGAAATCTTTCACAGAGAAAGAGGTCTGTTCTATGAAGAGGTATGTGTCATGGGGACCAGAGAAGGAACTTAACAGGCTAAATCACTCTGCCCAAAGATTAAAAGCAGATATACCTAAACAAAAGAAAAAAAACCCAAACCTCAAATTTAGAACAATTTTAGTATCTCCTTATACAGGCTGAAGCCTAGAATACAGTTACCAAAACATGCATTATTTTAATGGCAAAAAACAAACCCAATAAATCAATCTTACAAACTATCATTCTTGGTTCAGCATTGTAACCTACATGCAATGTAGTCACCTTTTTTAAAAGAGATGTCTCAAGTCTACTGATCAATTCCCTATACAAAATATCCCATATTTTGCAAGAGTTGAAGGAATAGCAAAGACAAATTATCTCCATAGATTGTATAAAATGTGTCTACTTGTAACACTGCAACTTCTGGTAGTATCTTTCTTATTTCAGAACCAAGCTTTTGTTGTTTTCACGTCTCAAGTATATGTGAGCAAGACTGGACTGGCAGATTTAGAATTTTCTCAACTTAAGTTGTAATACAGGTCGATCTTACAAATTATCCACATAGGTACATCCCACTATATTATTATACAGCAATATATCACTCACTATAATTTAGTGAGACGGCCAGTGAGAACAAAAATGATTAGCACATTTCCATGGTTATATAAGAATCGTTGCACTATCTTAAGGAATTTTCATGAACATTTGGCTTTGTTGGTTTTCCTTTCCAAATAACTTCTTTCAAGCTGCAGCAACGCATGCTACTTAACTTCAGTCCTATGGTAACACACTCATAAATATCAGCAACCAAAATCAGCTCAGTACTTTGTTGTGAGCAAGAGAGGATTATCTTGGCAAGTCTTTTTTGGTGCAAGGCTACACCCAAGCAAAACAAGATGGCAGTCAACAACAAAGCAATCTCCCTCCCACTCTCTCTCTCATTCTGCAGGAAGTGCTTCCTAGCCATTTCCAAGTTAATCCTTTCAACACAATCCAGATAGGGCAACACTCAGCATCTGCACTTGGAAAGGGTGAAGGGCCTTTGCCCCAAGTCAAGCCCATGATAACCCTTGTTGAGTTTTGAAACCATGGAGTCTGGCCTGCCAACTTGCTGTCTTTAGGTCTCAAGACCTTTAAGGTGCTGGAGGAGTCCATAAACTGGAGGGAAAACAAAAGACCACCCAACTCATCCGTCTGCCTGGACACAAAAAAAAAGCCATTTCGGGTTGAGTTGGGCTTCCTGGGCGCCTCTAGAACTTTTGGGCGCCATAGGGAGAAGCGCTGCCAGGCCCCTCAGGTGTCTCTCAGGGCCACCAACCCCGCTATTTTGGTCCCCATGGAGCTGTGTTTCGGGAGACAGGGGGTGGGGGGTCAAGCTGCTCGCGCCCCCCGTCCTAGAAAGCCGCGAGGAGACGGGGCGCTGCCGAACAGCAACTCTCATCCTGGCAAGGCGGAGGGATACACGCGCGCTGTGTTGGTCGAGCCTTCGCCCACAGGGGCGCGAGCGGCCGCGCGGCCAACGGCGCGTGGCCCCTCAATAGTTCCCCCCCCGCACCCCTTGAATGAGGTGCACTTCTCTCTCTCTCTCTCTCTCTCTCTCTCCCCAAAACCAAGCCGCGACCGCGGGACTATTTGATGCCTCGGCCCAACAAGAGGGCGGGTTCCTGCCCAACTACCGGGATTCGCCCGTCCCGCTGAAGAAGCTGCCCCCTCCCGCCGCCCGTATGGGGTGGGGGGATCCCGCCTCCCCGTTACCTAGCTGGGCGTCCAGGGCCCCGCGACTCCCCCGCGACCTTCCCCCCCCCTACGCTGGGCACGAGCGCTGGGCGCCTAAATTACCTCGCCCGTCTCCATAGTCCGACGAGTCACAATTGGCGGCCATTATAGTTTTCCATCCGGGGATTCCGGCAGTTTGACGAGCTCAGCAATGGAAGGCGGGGTGACTGTGGCGGAGGGATATGCCGCCGCACAGGAGAGGGGGCGGAAGGACGGAGGCCCAGGGAAGTTTGGGGGGCGCGAGGAGACGCCTGGGGGGGGCTGCCAACAACCCCCTCTTTGCCGCTGAGGCGCCACGACCCGCGCGCCTTTTTTTTTTTCCCCTCGTCGCTTTCACATACCATGAATGCTGCCTCAGCGGCGACGGCGGCAACAGCCGGCCGGGGAGTTTTTCTGTCAAAGTAATGAAGGCAGCAGCGGCAACACGGCCGAGTCCCTCCTCTTCCTCCTCCCAGCCTGTTATTTGTGTGTGTGAGAGAGAGAGAAAGGAAGGCTGTGGGGGTGGATTACTAACACCAATACACACTACCAGATCCAACAAAGAGGCACCCATATTCCCCCTCACGGGTGGCCAACGAAACGGCCTGGTGCCACACAAGCAGATACATACACACAAGCAAAGCCCATCCCGGGAAGCAAAACAGGGCGCCATCATGTCCTCTCCCTCAGCCAAGGGATGACGACGACATCACCCACTTATTCCCCCTTTGCTCATCCATCAGCCGCACGCGGCCATTGTCTGGAAGCCGCCTCCTGATATTAGCAATGTATTTGCCCTCCTTCCAGTGCTCATCTTTCAGTTGCAGATAGCAGTCCTTTTGTACTCAAAAGAAGAAGGAAAAAGGCGGCCTGTTTCCCCTTCTCTTGCATGAAGACAATGGCGTTGTTCTTTGCACGCTCGCGAAATGCAAAGGGAAGGGGAAATGGCCTCCTCGAAGCAGCTTATATGAACCCAGCTTAGCTGCAAAACAAAGCAGACGGGGAAGAGAACTGCTGAGTCGCACAATAGAAGCATGAATAGGTAGCATGAATCGCATTTGTTTAAAACCTAGGTGAACGTTATCAGGAGGACCTAAAAATGGGGGTGAAGCCAGTTCTGAAGCTCGCTTTGTGACAGACAACACAGGGATGCACCTTTGGTTGGTATATGGAAGGTAATTCTTTCTTTAAAAGGCCAAAGGATTGCGTCCAAATTCGACATTTTTGCAGCCTTGCTGAAGCAAATCCAGCACAGCGTTATTCAACATATGAACAGCCATATTTGGATTTTAAGACCAGAGTCAAATGCAAAGAAGGAAGCTAGCAGGAAAAATATTTGGAGCATAAAGGGGTGGCTTAAATGACATGCGGTATAAAGAAAATAGATTGGCTTCCTGTGTTCTATTGAAGATCTTAGACGCAGAACTAAAACAAATGTAACTTTCAAAAAATGTCATCCTTACATTCCCAGGAAGGGAGTTCAATAAACAGATCTTCAAACTCTGTTATTCAGAGTTGAATTTCTCCATCAGACTCAACTCTGCCATTCTCTCCCCCCCCCCCACACACCGTTCTGTATTTGAACTTCCAAAAGCAAATACTGTTTCAACAGTCAGAGAAAAAGTGCAACTTTTCAATGGACTATAAAACGTTTAGACATTTGCTAAAGATTCATTACTTTATGAAAAATATGACTATTTTCAATGAACAAACTTTCAAAGCAAATGCTTATCCAAGAACCTACTTACATATTAAATCTATTTTTATTTGGCTTATTTGTTTGAAAATATGATATCCTACCTTTCTGTTTAGATTACTAAACATTCAATATGGCTAACAAATATATAAAATGTTGATAGCATATACAATGTATATAAATACATCTAGGAAGCAAGATGCACGTTTCATAAATCATGAAATAAAGCATTTGTGACTGTGGAGAGATCATGTTTTACTGGGTTTGTTTTACATACTGTATAGGAATTCGCTATGTGTCCATAGTTTAGTGAAGAGCTAAGTTTAAAATACAAAGTATCCATTGCTGACTAGCAGCTGGTTGTTACATGAGACTGGTCTGGAAAGAAGCAAGGTTCTTTTTTATACTGTACTGAGTAATAAATTGCACTTCTGATTGGCTGTAAAATGGGAAATTATTGGGCACTCATTCAACAGAATAGGTGATCTTACAGGAAGGGGATGAGAATTCTTTGGCACTCAAATTTGTTTAAGTGAAGAATATGCTGGCTGGAACATTAATAGGCTGGAGGGGAAGCAAGGTCGTCAAGAGGCGATTGCAGTAAAGTGGGTTTTTTCCCCCAGGGGGTGCCAATACCACTCCTAGCAAGGATACAAGGGACCCTGGGTATGCCTCTGGCTACCAAATATCTTTAGGGCTGGTTCAATCAGCTGCCCCTCCTTATGGTAGTAGAACTTCATCAATGCCCCTATGGTTTTCTATGCCTTTACTTTTACTACCTATATATAACGCTTCCAACAGAAGGTTTCATTAAAGAGTACACCCAGGTATCTAAATGAGAAAGTTGATTCTATAGCCTGCTAATCCAAGCACAATCTATATCTAGGAATGTGTCTGTCAAAAATCATAATCTTGGTCTTAGAGTAATTTATAGATAGATTTTCCTGTCTACAGTATGTGCTGAGGCCCAGTCAGGAAAAGGAGAACAGCATTAAACCACCTGCATACACCAAGATTGAGATCTTTGTGTTCCTAACTACTGGTGAGGGGGAGTTTGCATTGGATAAATATAAAAGTTAAAAAGAATGGGAGCCAGAATGCAACTTGCTTCACTCCTCATGACATTTTAAAAGCATCAGTCACATCACCATTTAAACCTACTTTGACCCTCATTTCTGTGGTGCTGTATAGTTCTTGGATCAATAGCAGAAGTCTGCAGTCAATGTTGGCAGTTTGAAATTTATCCTGCAGAGTTGAATGCAGAAGAAAGATAAGTTAAGGTTACATAAAGATTATTCGTAATGCTCTTACTATATTTTCTTATAATATGATTCAGAATAAAACATCGATCAACAGTACTGTATCTTCTTCTGAAAGGATTGTTTACTCTTCCCTATGTAGCAATTGCCTTTGCTATACACCACAAACTGATTTTTCCACCCTCCTAATTTCAAAAGTCCTTTGCCATGCAAATATGTGGGAGACTACTCAGGAAACACAACTCCAATACACTACTGAGCAACAGAACTAATTTGGGACTTCTTTGAGTCATATTATGTCTGCCTCTCTCCATAAAAATCTTTTTTCTCTTTGAGCTGTGTGCTTTCTCCTCTTCTGAAAAGTTTATTTATAATGCTACACACAACAGATACATTTATTCCACATAAATTAATCCAGAATAACTGTCCTCCCCCATTTTTGGTCCTACATTGCTGTTTAAAATGTATTCTTTATTCATAAGTGACATTCAAAAGTAGGAGTATACGCTTGTGCCACCCTCTGTATGTTTTATTCCATGTTTGGAGCAAACATGGTGAGCAAAAAGCTGAAAGGGTCAATTAAACCACTTTAATTGGATATCTTCTGGATGCTATAACTTAACCATTAGGAAAACTACTGTATTTTTCATCCGCCATATAGAATTAATTATTTTACAGAATGTCTATCATGTTCTCATTAACATGCATTGTATTGTTCATCATTTATTTTTTCTTTTCTGATAATCCAGATCCTGTTTAGAAAATATGCAAGTGAACAAAGCAGAACCTAAAACAAAACACTCACAAGAGACAGTGCAGATGGAGTGGTGTTTTTAATTAAGTCAACTTTTTGTTGGGTGTAAAGAGAGCAATATTTCAGACGAAGTCCCTTGAAGCTGGAAATAATGTATTCATTTTCATTAAAGAATGTTGGCCTGATACAATATATCAACCTACCAACTTGATTTCTCTCACTTCCTAGTACTCTAATGACAATAGTAATCTTTAGTATGCAATCCTTTGTATGTAACAATTGATGGAAGCTGAAAAATAGACTAACACCATGCTATAGCTCAGTTATGGAATATGTATGGTAAACCAGTGGGCAAGACAGGAAATCAGTTTACAAGTGGGCATGCATTGCATCAGAAAGTAAAAGGAGGCTTGAAGAGCTGGAATGGATTTAAGAAACCATATAATGGCAAAGGAAACCAAGTGAATTAAGATATCTTCTGCAAGGCAGGGAGGGAGTTAGTAATAATGGTCATAAAATCATGAAGCTATCTAAATTCCAGTTTTTGAAGTCGCAAAATTGAGCTTAATACAAAACAGCACCAGTATGATGTTATCTCTCTTAATGAAAGAACTGGAATTAGAGGCCAGTTGGCCTAATTTCTGTACCACACAAATGGAAAGCAATTTTATAAAGACATATGAATTCATGTATGTATGCAGCAGATTGTGGACCAATGGCATCATGCCTCAACAAAGCCAACAGAACATCTTAACGGTGTCAACAGTATGTGGTTAAAGGTGGTCCACATTCCAATGTGCAACATCCACTCCGTATATTCGAAGCACATGGCTTTCCCCACTGAATTCTGGGAACAGTCACTTATCCCTCACAGAGTTACAATCCCAGCACCCTTGAAAACTTCCCCAGGATTATTTGGGGAAAGCCATGTGCACGAAATGTATGGTGTGAATACGAGGTTGCTTCCTCCCACAGCATTTCAAGTTGCTTTCTTATGCTGCTGTGCAGACCAGAGTAGGGTCTGGTTTGTCTTCATCCAGTGCCCAGTGCCTGCTTTGTCTTCCCTGTGTTCACTGAAGGTGTCCTCTGTACATGTGTTTTCATCTGCACATGTGCAACAGCTGCCTGAAATGTATACAACTTAGCTTTACCGCTGCTTCTATTCTCAAATCAGATGGAAACTGGTTTGAGGGAAAGCGCCTCAGACAGAGTATTTAATCAAGACGTTACAGGATACCTATGGATTGTGGTTTGTGTCATGTGTGCTCAGCTTCAAACACCAGTTATGGAAATGTGCTGGAGCTACAGTAAGCATCAATGTGCAGTAAGATAGCAATAGCAGAGCAGGTGCATTCATATCTTTGCCAATATCCTGAGGGCTTAGGGTGTATTTTAAATGGATACAAAATAAAGCAGGTGATTAAATGAAAGGTTTCCTCCACAGAAGTAAATGACAGCATAAAGACAGAAGTGTAAATAGTGAGGAAGTGAAACTGCAGATTGTACAAAAAAGCTGAAACTTCTGTCTGCTAATTTCACATAAAGTCACAATACATGCAAACCTGTAAAATTTAGAGAAGATCTCTCTAACGTATAAAAACAGCAAACTGAATTCTGTGTTGATGAGAACAATATGGTATTTGAGAGAAGAACAACAGGTTTTAAAAATTGCTTTGACTCTAATAGATGGTGTCATATCCTAAATATCACTCAGGATTCAAAATCATTGAAAACATTTGTATTGTTTTTTCTTTGGGGATATTTGTATTGCTTTAAAATGTTGTTTTGAGAGTGCTGTGGCTACATCTTATATTTTTCCTGGTGCTGAGGAATGCTCCTAGTTGTTACTAGATAGCAACAGTAGGGTGGGTGGGGGAGGGGAAGGGGGAGGGGAGAGAGAGAGAGAGAGAGAGAGAGAGATGGATGCACAGTCAGGAACATGAGGGTATAGCTGCCTAGGATGTCAAGAGTGTTTCTCTCTCTAATTCTAGTGTTATTCCACAATTTCCATTACAGCCATTTTATGACATGCCCTCTCCACGGCAATCAATTTGTGATTGACAGCCTCAGCACGCTCTCAAACTAGAAATGTGCCTACTAGTTCAAAGAGGTTGGCAACTTCTGCCCTAAAATATTGTTAATCTTAACTAAATTTAGTCCAACAGATTGCTGGTTTAGCCACCATTAAGATTATCCACACTTCAGATGACATAGCAAACTGTGGTTAATCTAAAATGGAAGCAAAATCTTCTCAACTACAGTACTTTCCACTGCTGTGCTAGAAGGTGAAATGACCAAGGCTGAGGCTCACAGTGGCTCAATATAGTAATGCTAAATTATGTTTTAGTGTTATGTTCAAACTGGTTCATTAGCTTCGTTGTAGATGTAACTGAGAGATTAAATAGATGGGATGTAAACCCATATAGAAGTGTTTAAGATCTATTGATTTCAGCTGAACATTCCTTACTTTTTCTGGATTGGCCCCTATGGGATATTTAAGACAGGAGTATTAACTTAATTTTAAATTACTTAATAGAATTTCCCTCCATTAGAAACTTCCCTAAAAAGTTTCCTCCAAAATATTTCTTCAATACTTGAATCATAAGTTCCTGTAGTTACACAAATATATTTATATCTAAATATAAATATATTCCTGTTTAATATAAGGTTTTTAATCTTCATTAAACAAGCAAGGTACTACACACAACTGGCTAATGCTAATTTTTGCTGTTTCAAAATATATCCCAAACACTGGTTTAATTATTTACTGTATTTTTCCATCTATAAGATGCCCCCATGTATAAGACAACCCCTATTTTTGGGCAACAATCAATCGCCAGTCCACTCTCAGCACTATCTGTGTATAAGACGTCCCCTAATTTTTGACAATATTGGGGGGGGGGCTAGTCTTATACACAGAAAAATACGGTAAGTGTTTCTCCCTCCAGATACAAAGCAGCATAAAAATCAGAGTTTAAACTCACTGGGAGATCCCAAATCCGTTGTGATGAAACTAGAAAATAAAAATATTTAAATATGATGATATGATCTAGTTATATAATGATATCATCATAACAAGCATCTACTGTAGCAATGTAGGTATGTTTCCATTGACTTTTTTCATACTATTGGCACCCAGATGTAAACTTCAATATTAAAACCACCAGTTTAGTCAAATAATACAATTCCTCTGTACTTTTTATCCAGGGGAATCTTTTAAGCTTTTGGAGCTTTGAGTTTGAAGTGCTAATTAGTGCTTCATCATTGCTGTTTCACAGCTTATTGCTTTTGCTTATATCACAGCTAATATGGTTATTATTCTGTTCATATTTAAAGACTAGAGTTTCAGTTTTTTTAGTAGCTTATCCACACACACACACAGGTGATCAAGAATTATGTAAGGTGGTTGGATAAATAGCTTGCACATTTCATATCTGTATGTCTTCTTTGAAGCACCTCTACATACATTCTCCATATATGCTGTACTGAAATTACTTATACTGTACTAATTAGTGTCTTTACTTTGTATCTGGTATTTTTAAGAGCTATGTTTTCATCAGTTGTTCTCATATAGGTTATATTTTCTGGGAAAGACATTTTGTCAAGACGTGTTGGGATCCATGCTGTGTTTAATTAAAATGTTTCCTCTTCCTACTGAAATATATTTTAGTACCCTCTATAAAAGTAAGTACCATTCATCTCTAAGGGAAGAACAACAACAAAAATCCACCACAAACACTGTAAACATGCTAATGTGTACCACAACATTAAACTAGCTAACCTGCTCAGGGACTCTGGGAACTGAACTTTTGAGGTGCCTCAGATCTGGAAAGGCAGGAAGCTGCCTTATATTGAGTCAGACCACTGGTCCACCCAGCTCAGAATTTCTGCACTGACTAGCATTCCCAGGATTCAGATGGGAGACATTCCTCACCCCAGCTTGAGACGCCAGGGATTGAGCCAGGGACCTTTGCGTGTAAAGAAGATGCTCTACCATTGAGCTACAGCCCTCCCTGAAGTTTCCAGAGAAAGCCAAGATCATGAGCAAAGGAATCCTATGGAGGTGAGAGAGTTTATGGTAGATCTACCACCACTTCCCAAGTCCTATTGGACTCATGCCAGCAGAGCAGAAGATGCTGGGTGGGTGGGTAGCCTATTACCTCTTTTCCCTTATCCATTTTCCCTTTTGGAACCAATAGGAGGAGGAAATAATAATTTAATAATAATTTATTATTTATACCCCGCCCATCTGGCTGAGTTTCCCCAGCCACTCTGGGCAGCTTCCAATCAAGTGTTAAAAACAATACAACATTAAATATTAAAAACTTCCCTAAACAGGGCTGCCTTCAGATGTCTTTTAAAGAGAAGATAGCTGCATATTTCCTTCACATCTGAAGGGAGGGTGTTCCACAGGGTGGGCGCCGCTACCGAGAAGGCCCTCTGTCTGGTTCCCTGTAACCTCACTTCTCGCAATGAGAGAACCGCCAGAAGGCCCTCGGTGCTGGATCTCAGTGTCCGGGCTGAACAATGGGGGTGGAAAGGAAAGAGGGAAATTAGCTAGTCTCAACAGGGCTACCTTGCTTCCTAGCTCTCACCTGGAGCATCCTACATCAGGGGCTCCTCCTTCTCTCACCAGGGAGCCAAAGACATATTTCACTGATTCTTTTTGCAGTGCACACCAACTGGAGAGGCACTGCCTCCCTTGTAATGCTTTTACAAGGTGGTGAGATGAATAGCATTAACTGAAATGTTCATATGCCCAGATTAGAAACAAAGGACTTTCCAGAGCCCTTATAAGTGTTGTTGTTGTTTTTATTTGCAACATTTTGAGTAACCATTCCCCCTTCCAGATCAGTGGATATGATAAGAGTTATGGAGTGGTAGACTGTACTTCAAGTGCACTTGCGTGTGCACACGAATGCAAAACCAGATCTTTGCCTTTGTTTTGAATAATCACAAGTGATCCTCACAATCAGAAGCGTGGCTCGAAAAGATAAAGCCCTGTTGAGTATTTGCTCTCTCCCAAGTTATAATATTGGGACGTGGGTGGCGCTGTGGGTTAAACCACAGAGCCGATCAGAAGGTCGGCGGTTCAAATCCCTGCAACGGGGTGAACTCCCATTGCTTGGTCCCAGCCCCTGCCAATCTAGCAGTTCGAAAGCACGTCAAAGTACAAGTAGATAAATAGGTACCACTCCTGCAGGAAGGTAAACGGCGTTTCCATGCACTGCTCTGGTTCACCAGAAGCGGCTTAGTCATGCTGGCCACATGACCCGGAAGCTGTATGCCAGCCCTCTCGGCCAATAAAGCGAGATGAGCACCCCAACCCCAGAGTCAGACATGGCTGGACCTAGAGGTCAGGGATCCCTTTACCTTTACTAAGTTATAATAGGGGCTGTGTATACACCATGCATTTAAAACACGTGACTTCCTGTCAATGAATTGTTGGAACTATAGTTTCTTAAGGGTGTCAGCAACTGTAGCTCTGTGAGGGGTAACAACAGTTCCCTCAATTTTGGGTTGGGGGGAGTCATATGTTTTAAAAGTATGGTGTGTACGCAGCCACAGACAACACAGAGAGACTTCAGCCCCTCACCCACTTGACTAAATTTGAACTAGGACCCTACAGGAGAGAAACCTTAGAATCTCAATTTTTTTTTTTTTTTTTTTGTTCCCTTGATAAAATTCTGCAGTCCCTTTACTCTTGATTTCAAAAGACAGATTTGAGGCAGCAGGTGTGCATGTGATTGTTAATTGTGCCCCCAGGCTTTAAGATTTTCAGCTTAATGACAGTGGATCAGTTACTTCTTTGCGGCTGTGATTTCAAAACAGGCTAAATAAAAGTTATTTTTGCAGTTTTTCTTCCAAGCACATTAATCAGCATGCTACTTTAGATCTTACTCCCTTGAGGCTTTTAAAATGCTGCTTGAGACTTTTGCAGATAGCTGTACTGTTTGGAACCTTCTCTCTATACATATGTTTACTCAGGGCAATTAGTTTTATTGTGGTATTTTTAATGTAATACTTTTGTGAGCTGGGGGCGCGGAATTATGCATTTTGAAATTAAAAACCAGAAGGTAGCATGCAGTTGCTATGAACTGTGCATCACCTTTAGCTACTATATGAAAATAGCTGGAAGGTAGGAAAATTCCTTCATATTAACCAGAAACTTTTTTAAATTGTTGTTCTTTTCCCCTTGGAGATGAAAGAGCACACACAGAAGGGAGATGTGCAAAGATGATCAAATATAGTAAAACACCAAAGTGTTGCCTTAGTATGTATATCAGTGAAATGTCTTATATAAAAAGAGAGAGCTGTCAGCCATTTTGTGGAGAGACCAATACCAATTCTAATAAATAAATACTAATAAATCAGCCAATTTCCTACTTAAATTCATGAAATTGCAGGGCAATCCCATGCATGCCTACTCAGAAGTAACAACATTGAATCGTATTAGACTTACTCCCAAGTATTATAGGATTGTGTACACACCATACATTTAGAGCACCCACCCAATGAATCCTGGAAGTACAGTTTACCCCTCATAGTCACAATTCCCCTTACAAAACTACAGTTACCAGAATTGGGAAGGGGGCACTTTAAATGTGTGGTATGTACACTGAGACTGTTGGTCCCACTGAAATGAAACTATAGCAGTGTTATAAAAAAAACTGCTCCTATATCCCTTAAAGGTACCCCTGCCCGTACGGGCCAGTCTTGACAGACTCTGGGGTTGTGCGCCCATCTCACTTAAGAGGCCAGGGGCCAGCGCTGTCCGGAGACACTTCCGGGTCACGTGGCCAGCGTGACATCGCTGCTCTGGCGAGCCAGAGCCGCACACGGAAACGCCGTTTACCTTCCCGCTGGTAAAAAGGTAAAGGTACCCCTGCCCGTACGGGCCAGTCTTGACAGACTCTGGGGTTGTGCGCCCATCTCACTTAAGAGGCCAGGGGCCAGCGCTGTCCGGAGACACTTCCGGGTCACGTGGCCAGCGTGACATCGCTGCTCTGGCCAGAGCCAGAGCCAGAGCCGCACACGGAAACGCCGTTTACCTTCCCGCTGGTAAGCGGTCCCTATTTATCTACTTGCACCCGGAGGTGCTTTCGAACTGCTAGGTTGGCAGGCGCTGGGACCGAGCAGCGGGAGCGCACCCCGCCGCAGGGATTCGAACCGCCGACCTTTCGATCGGCAAGTCCTAGGCGCTGAGGCTTTAACCCACAACGCCACCTGCGTCCCTTTTCCCGCTGGTAAGCAGTCCCTATTTATCTACTTGCACCCGGAGGTGCTTTCGAACTGCTAGGTTGGCAGGCGCTGGGACCGAGCAGCGGGAGTGCACCCCGCCGCAGGGATTCGAACCGCCGACCTTTCGATCGGCAAGTCCTAGGCGCTGAGGCTTTAACCCACAGCGCCACCTGCGTCCCAGGGAGGGAGAAGAGGAACCCAAAACATTGGTGTGCAAGCTCTTATATAGACTTTTGAAATTGCCTGCCCTGAAGCTCAAGACCACCCCCCAAAGCACCATACATACATCACAGAAAGAGGTGGTCCCCAGCAGAAATTTGAGTGTGTTGCTTATCTCCTGTCTGCCAGGATACCTGATAATGCCTTATTTTATTGTCTTTTCTGCGTAGCCTGGCCATTCCTTTGAGATGGTAAATACTTAGTTCCTGAATCTCTTACGCATATTGATAGTGTGCTCAGCTTAACAGGTACTTGCCAGACTGTATTTACAGGGAGGTGTAAGCCCCTGAAGTACAAAGACAACTGGAAAGCTTCTCCCATTTCCTTCCTCCTTGCAGAGAAATATTTGAGGTCAATTTGGGAGAGTCAAAATGGCTTCAGGGTTTTCTCCTGTGCTATTTCAGACACGTGGTTTATATACTTATGTATGTGTTTGCCTTGTACATTTATGAACATTTATTTTGTATCTTAGACCTTATAATTCTCATAACAGCAGAGATGAGCATGAATCTGTGGTAATGCCCAGACAACCTGATTTGTTGTCCATCCTGACAGCTGAACATGATTCCTGAGCTGTAATCAGTTCAGTTATTGCCCTACTGTCCCATGCACCAAACAAACAGGATGTATTCCTACTTTCTGCTTCCTGTTATCCAGACTTTTTCCTGATCTACAAGAGGAACCTTGCCTGTTATTCCATGACTGCTAACCTTACTCAGGAGTCTTTGGCGTGATACTTTGTCAAAAGCTTTTTGGAAGTCCAAGCACACAATGTCAACTGGATCACCACTAAAAGGTAAAAGGTAAAGGACCCCTAGTCCAGTCAAAGGTGACTATGGGGTTGGGCGCTCATCCCGCTTTCAGGCCGAGGGAGCCACCATTTGTCCACAAACAGCTTTCTGGGTCATGTGGCCAGCATGACTAAATCGCTTCTGGCGCAACCGAATAACGTGACGGAAATCAGAGCGCACAGAAATGCAGTTTAACCTTCCCACCACAGTGGTACCTATTTATCTACTTGCACTGGCATGCTTTCAAACTGCTAGGTTGGCAGGAGCTGGGACAGAGCAACAGAAGCTCACCCTGTCGTGGGGATTCAAACCGCCGACCTTCCAATTGGCAAGCCCAAGAGACTCAGTTGTTTAGACCACAGTGCCACCCACATCCTTTTTGGATCATCACTATCTGTATGCTATGGCGTACTTTCAAAGAACTCTAAAAGGTGAGAGAGGTCCCAACCTTGCAGGAGCCATGCTTTGGCACAACCTTTTCATCGATGTGTTTAGTAATTATATCTTTAACAATGCTGTTCATTAGTTTTTTCAGAACAGCCTCTAATTCCCCAGAATCCCACTAGAATCCTTTTATATATTTAAAAAATATTGATCATTTTCTACTCCTCAGGTATGAATGCTGATCTTCTGGACAAATTTCACTTCTTCTTTTTTTAGATCCTAGAATTGCAAACATTTTCCCCCTCCTCTGATGGGTCACAGTTAGGTGAGAAACAATGATTCAGCAGGTAAGTTCTTGGTAGAGAAAGGTCTCTATTTCTCCGGGAAAGCTTTGCTTTCTGGATTTCTCATACAGCTGTGGAAGTAACAGGTCCTAAAAATGCAGTAAATAAAACCGAGCCATAGGGAATGAACATTGGGGATGTTCCCAAGGATCACTGAAATACATGAACTTCGCTGCTGACCTCTGAGACATATAAAGGATCAAAAAAAGGATGAGTGTAATATACAGCTTTTCATGCCCATTGTGTGCTAACTGAGGATCAGTTTGCTGAGCAAAGATGCTGCAGATGTGAAATGATACCCAAGGCCATGAATGGCTGAGCAGAGAAAGTGTCCTTTTGGAGCTGTTCAGGAAAACATTGATGGTACATGTATAATGCATAAGAGAGGAACAACCCAGGTTGGCCTTCCGGGCAATGAGATGAGTCACTGCATTGGAATGAAGTTGACAAACGCCACAAGCAAATTGTTTGGCTGCCATTTTGTGTGAGTATCTCCAATATAACATCTACTTTGCAGCCTCAAAAATGGAATAGCATTTCTTCCCCCTCCCCCACCAAAAAAATATGAATTGTGTATGAGTAGAAGGAAACTAACATTGGACAGTATAACGGATTGGATCTACAGTATAGAGAACTTGAGCTGTAATCCCAGGAGAACCACTTACCAAGTAACCTTGGGAAGCCTGGCTGATCTTGTTATGCAGTGACCTCAGCTGGAAATTGGATAGAATCTGGACCTCTGAGAGTAGCAGAGACATAATCTGAACTAACACTACGATAGACATATGAACTATGTTACTGAGCTGGTCCCAGTATTTAGTCACTTTTAATAGATGCAAATACACATCCAGACTAAAGGGGTGGGGTGGGGGAGAGACACAGAAAAGAAAACTACAGTACATGGCAGCATAAGCACTGCAATAAGATCAGAAGGCAGCCATTTGCTTTCATGTCCCTCTTTTCCTTTTGTTTGTACATAACAACATGACTGTGGTGACTTTTGAATAAGAAATTACCACTGCTTTTTATGTTTCCCCAATCATAAACCTAGGAGCAGCCAATCTGAATTCATCTCCTCCCCCTCCCCGCCCCCCACAAAAAAAGGATTCAAAACCCTCTTTAAGTTTCCAGGGAGGGATAAAAAGGAAGCACATCGGGGCTTGAAAAATTTGATGGAATATTTAAAATGCTGCCTGATCACAGGGCAGCTCCAGTGCTATTAACTGTATTTTTCAAGTGGAGATTATGGTGAGCTGCTCAGAAATTGAGGTTGGTGAATGGGTGGTTGCTAGCATTATGACTGCCCATAACACTTTATTCTGCAGTCTTTGAATTACAAGGGGGCATGGGCGCAGCCAGGGGGTCAGGGGAGGGGCAGCTGCCCCCCCTTAAATCAATAAAAATCAATAAAAGTACATAGCAAACTGAAGTTGTGCCCCCCTTTAACAAAATCCTGGCCACGCCCATGCAAGGGCGTGGACCCCTTAACACATTATGTGGGCCCCTTAGCTTTGCTTTTGTGTGGCTAAAATTGTGGAGAGAAGAGATGTTACTGTAGTTTTGGGTTTCTTTAAGGACTGCCTCCCATTTATTCCATAATTCAAACACGTGAGTTTTCTAATGTAAATCAGCCGAGTTCCTCCTTGCCCTTTTCTCTCTCCTGCCACCATGGAAGGCAAGAGAGATGAGCCAGATTTTCAGGGGTTTGAAAAGGATCACAGCAAGATTGGTTGCTGGCTAGCAAATCCTTCAGCAAGAAAACGAAACAAAAATATCTTCATTTAAATTACAACTGCAGCTTCTCGCTTTGGTGTCTTACACCTTCCAGCTGGTGCCACAGTAGTGATTATATAGGTTTGGCAGAACATAAATCTTATACATACACATACATATATATATGGTCTCCTGGTACTTGAAACTTTAAAGAAAATATTACCATACATCATCACATGTGGTTGAAACATAATAAAATATCAAAAGTGATGAACGATTCTTGCATTACTGCTGTAAACCTATACACACACACACACACACACACACACATGCTCAGCCCTGAAGACTCTTCTTCATTGACAGAAGACTTTCAGAAACAACATTGTGCCCGGGCTACTCAGCACTGCAAGGAGTTTAATTGTAAAACCATTTTTAATATTTGAGGGAGAGCAGGGCATTCGTAATTGTAAAAGCATACATGCTCTATATTACAATATATTCAAAGAACATAGATCACACATTTCCCAATGTAAAAAAACAACAACAGTGTTGGTACTTGAAGAGGCAAAACAGCATATCTTCTAGTGCAGAAGTTATTACTGGCAGGGAAATTTAACCTGGAAATTTACAACCGGAGAGTAGCCTAAATGAAATTAAAAGAAGATGGTGAAACTAACCAAACTCTAGAAATCGTTAGACAATTTAAAGGCTTCTACACAAATTTATACATCAAAAAAACGAAGATCATGGCCACTGGTCCCATCACCTCCTGGCAAATAGAAGGGGAAGAAATGGAGGCAGTGAGAGATTTTACTTTCTTGGGTTCCATGATCACTGCAGATGGTGACAGCAGCCACAAAATTAAAAGACACCTGCTTCTTGGGAGAAAAGCAATGACAAACCAAGACAGCACCTTAAAAAGCAGAGACATCACCTTGCCAACAAAGGTCCGTATAGTAAAAGCTAGGGTTTTCCCAGTAGTGATGTATAGAAGTGAGAGCTGGACCATAAAGAAGGCTGATCACCGAAGAACTGATGCTTTTGAATTATGGTGCTGGAGGAGACTCTTGAGAGTCCCATGGACTGCAAGAAGATCAAACGTATCCATTCTTAAGGAAATCAGCCCTGAGTGCTCACTGGAAGGACAGATCATGAAGCTGAGGCTCCAATACTTTGGCCACCTCAAGAGAAGAGAGGACTCAAGAGAAGAGAGGAGGGCACAAGGAGAAGGGGACGACAGAGGATGAGATGGTTGGACAGTGTTCTCGAAGCTACAAGCATGAGTTTGACCAAACTGCGGGAGGCAGTGGAAGATAGGAATGCCTGGCGTGCTCTGGTCCATGGGGTCACGAAGAGTCGGACACGACTAAACGACTAAACAACAATACAAATTTATATAAATATTCCAAACTGGACCAATCAAATGTATCAGAGTAGGAGTTGAATTACGGTAGGAACTTGCACTATTCCTTTTCTCTCCCATCCCTTGTTCATCTCTATAAAAATAAATGCCCTGTATAGTGGCTAGACACTAGAGAGAAAAGGGTTTCTAGCATATGTGGGTTTTAAAAAAGAAGGAATTCACTTCCAATATTAGGTCCAGAAATTAAAGAAAATTAATAGACCCTGAGATATAACTGGCTTCAAATCCACGAAATTTACATTTTATTCAAACCCCTCTTGTCTATAAACAAACTTCTAGGCAACTTGCCCAGAAGATGGAGGAAAACATGAAATGGGGTGTGTTTTTTCTATCCTGGCCCCCACCCTCAGGGACAGTACTTAGACTCTCAGCTCCAGGAAACTCCAAAAGATTCTTTCAAGAACTTGGCAAGAGGTCTCAGCATTAGCTTAGGGTACAGATCACAGGGGGACATGGATGGCGCTGTGGTCTAAACCACTGAGCCTCTTGGGTTTGCCATTCGGAAAGTTGGCGGTTCAAATCCATGTGACTGAGTGAGTTTCTGTTGCTCTGTCCCAGCTCCTGCCACCCTAGCAGTTCGAAAGCATGCCAGTGCAAGTAGATAAATAGGTACCGCTGCGATGGGAAGCTAAACAGCGTTTCAGTGCGCTCTGGTTTCTGTCTCGGTATTTGGTTGCGCCAGAAGTGGTTTAGTCATGCTGGCCACATAACCCAGAAAGCTGTCTGTGGACAAACGGTGGCTCCCTTGGCCTGAAAGCGAGATGAGCTCCACACCTCATAGTCACCTTTGACTGAATTTAACTGTCGAGGTCCTGTACCTTTACCTTTACAGGTTACACAATTCATAGGTCTATAAGCAAGTCTGTAAGATTCATGACCAGGTGTTAGCTAATATGCTGTTCCAGTACTTGACATGCCTCACCTGCTTTCCTTTTTAAGCTGAGGGGATTGTGCAATTCTCATCCCCAATGAGAAGACTGACCTTTCAAGTGTGACCTCCAGTAAATGGGCAGAGTCTGTTTGTGCCAATACAGATGGCAGTCTGTCCTTGGTGATGGAACTCGCATCAGTTCCTCTGGCTTTTCCTCCACTTCTGTGAGTGAGCCGGCTGCCTCCTCAGCTGCTATGGACATCCCATTCTCCAGAGATGGGGTAAAGACTGTCTCAATTGCTTCCCCATCCTCCTTGGTGACATCTAGCAATAACAGGGTAGGGACCTCTATTCCCTTCAGGGTCCTCTATTCCCTTCTCTTCTGACTGATCCTGCCAGCCCCATCCTTCTTTGGTAGGAATAATATCTCCGGTGGTTAAGAGACAGAGCTTCAGTGGCCTGCACAGCTTCCTGCCATTCGCCAGAGGGCTAGCAAAAATGGAATAAGGTCCATCAGGTTGGAGGGCACTAGGAAAGCAGTCAGTCACATTTATGGTACCTTAAAATCAGTATGACATGCAGCTTTATCCCATAACATATAAGGAAGTAAGGATCGTTGACTGAAATGGTAATTACTCCCTAGAGAGTGAGCAAAGGATCAGATCTTTGAATGTATTATAGTGTAGTGCTTAAGGTATACTGATTTCAAGCAAGACATAAGCAAGGTACCATTTCCTGGCTTGACCTGTTAGGTGGAAGTTCCACTGATTCCTGCAGGCCTTAGTTTAACATGTTTTAAGGAAGAATAGCAGTGTAAGGGGGGGAAAGGACTTCCACATTTAACTAAGGAAATACTATTTAATTGTTGTTTTAAGTACAATGGATGCGGTAACGCTGAAGGAACAACTTCATGCCAGCCTTCAGATAAGAAGGCGAAAGATTGTGGAGGCCTGTACTTAACTTCAAATTGCACAGGGAAACAAGATGTTACTGAAAAGAAACCAGAATAATCCTCCCTCTCAGAACTACAGCAACCGAAAGACCCTGCATGTAACATTGCAGATGTTATAGCTCAGTAAAGAGACCCAATTAAAAAGGTCCCTGTAAGCCAGGCATGGCTGAACTTGGACCTCCAGCAGTTTGGGGACTCATCCCAGACCACTTGTCCTGTTAGCTAGGGATGATGGGAGTTGTAGTCCCAAAACATCTGGAGGGCTGAGTTTGCCTATGCCTGCTGTAAGCCAAAGTACAACACTCAAGTGGACCACCTGGACTCCACATACTTGCTTTTCAAAAGATAGCAAAATTCCCACAAAGGGAAAGAATATTTACATAGCTGCCAACCTTTGAAAGAGGGAAAGTTTGAATTCCCTACTCCTTCCCACTTCCCAAGCAAAAGAGCTACTTTGCAGTCATGAAAGAAACTGGTCAACCTGGCCAACTAGTTAACTGAAATCCAAGGTCTTGCCAGGATGGCGAGCTAATTTACAAACTCCATCGTTTGAAGAAAGCTGGCAGTGTTTGAAGGTGCTGCAGCGCCATATACCAAGCCTGTTTAGCTCGTGGGCAGTTTATCTTAATTAACAACATTGCCATTTAGGAAGCTATGGTATAAGGAAATGAATCTAGCCAAAGTGGGCAAGTTGGCAGGTCCGCTATAAAGTTGAAAGGGGCAGGGGGTGGGCCATGAGTAGAATCGGCAGCTAAAATAACAGCAGTTTATGAAATAACACTGTGTGTTTCTTTTTAGAATGGGACAAAAATAATTCAAAACTACCACACCTTGTTTTTCTCTCTACAGTAATAAATGTTGAGTAGAGTTATAAGGAGGATGAATGCAAGGATAAAAAGAAATGTTCCTATTTTGAAATGTTGTTACCACAGTTTCATATGACAAAAATAAATGAAATAAACCTGAAGACTAAAGCAATTGACCCTTTAGGTCATATTCAGATATAACATTAAACCAGGGCTTAATGCTCTATGCTTTCCCCGCTTCTCCATGGGGTGTGTGAAAAGCACACACCCCATGACCATTTTAAAACAGAAGAAACCAGATGTAGGTGGCCCAAGCAATGGACATGGTGGTGATGTGTCCACACCTGCCCAGTGACATTGTGGGTGGGTGTATACCAAGATCGCACTCAGCACTTCCTTCATCATTTACCCTGGGGTATGTGCAGGGAGAAAACGGTATGGATAACCTAATCAAGGGAAGGGTTTTCAAACACATATCAAATAACCACACACACCTTTGTGGAAGGCAAAATCTAGATGCAATCAAAGTGTTGATACTGACCTTTAAAGCCCTAAACAGCCTCAGCCCAGTATACCTAAAGGAGCGTCTCCACCCCTCATTCAGCCCAGACACTAAGGTTCAGCTTTGAGGGCCTTCTGGCAGTTCCCTCTCTGAGAGAAGAGAGGTTACAGGGAACCTGAAGGCAGAGGGCCTTCTCGGTAGTGGCGCCCGCCCTGTGGAACGCCTTCCCATCAGATGTCAAGGAAATAAACAACTATCTGGCTTTTAGAAAACATCTGAAGGCAACCGGGTTTAGGGAAGTTGTTAATGTTTGATGTTTTATCGTGTTTTTAATATTCTGTTGGGAGCCGCCCAGAGTGGCTGGGGAAGCCCAGGCGGATGGGCGGAGTATAAATAATACACTGTTACTGTTGTTGTTAGCAGCAGCAGCAGCAGCATATTGAGGATTAGTGAATAATTCCAGATTAGGTAAACAAAATGAGTGTGTATTCTAAATGGAACTCTTAACAGTATTTTTCTTCAATGCCTTCAATATAACTCTTTGCACTGAGATAATGTAATGCTGGTAAAGGTAAATGTAAAGGGACCCCTGATCAGTTAATGGCCTTGCTAAAACCCAAGGCAGCTCAGTTGGGAAACCTTGACTCTGATGACAACCTGATTTTAACCCCTTATAGCTTTCCCCACCTGGTGATCTCTGAACATGCCACACCAAGAGAATAAATAGAAAAGCTGTTGCATAACAGTGAGGATTTCCTCAAGTGAGCTGGCATGCCTAATCTTTGATCCTGGTGGTCCCTCTAGAGGTGGAAAACTATTCAGCTTTTTAAAATACCGTATTTTTTGCTCTGACTCACTTTATCCCTCCTAAAAAGTAAGGGGAAATGTGTGTGCGCAGCAATCCCTCTTGCTGTTCTGGCTTCTGAGATTCAGAATACTTTTTTTCTTGTTTTCCTCCTCCAAAAACTAGGTGCGTCTTGTGGTCTGGTGCGTCTTATAGAGCGAAAAATACGGTAAATATAGTCATTGTACTTCCCTGTCAAACTTAGTGTTGCTGGGGATGATGATTCTCTGCTATAAATAGTGGCTCAGAATGGGACATCTTACACTAGACTACTGTAAAGACTACCTTGTGTGGTTGGTGACAGGGAAGCTATCAAGTTATGCACTTACAGTATTCTCATCAATGGGACTTATATATTCTTGGGATTTTGATCTAGGTAAACAGGCTCCCTTTATTATGACACAGAAGGCTGTGTGGACAATTGCTGGAATGTAGCAGATGTTTAACCTAACCAAAATGTCACTTGATAATGACTGAATGTGCGAATTGATCCCAGGTATCCTTGCTGAGCTATCAGCTTTGCAACTAAGCCACAATATGCTTAGAACTTTATTCCCTTTCCTGCATCCTTCTACTTCTTTTATGTCTTGTGGGTATTTTCATTTCGCATTGGGTAGTTTATTGGCTGGTCCCTGTGAAATACAGTAATTGGAGATGGATTTAAACAAGAACCACCACTGCTTGCATTCAAAGGTGTCCTTTGTACTTAATCCAGTTGAGGCTTCCATCAGTGGAAAAGGGAGGGAGGGATTTTTTTGCCAGTTTCCCCTCAAATATGTGCCAGAGGGTTGGGGAGCCCTTTGAGACAACAAGAAGGATGATGCAGGGTGCTGCATCAAGAGAGGTAACCAACAACAACAAAAATCTCCTTTCTACTGTTTGGGTCCATGAGCCCTCCATCACTTTAAGGGACACCATTAGACACCTGAGGGCCCACTTACCTTTGTAGGCCACCTTCCAAGGGCTCCATGCCAGGTGGGGCTGGAGGCAAAAGTGAGCACTGAGCATAATTTTTTCCTTCGTATGGTAGGCTGCTTTCCACACACCTCCCTATCTTCAAGACGGGCAAGTAAGAAGAGTTCCAGGACATATTCTAGCAGGGCAAAAACACTCAAGGAGAGTACAACAAAGGCCACTGGCAGATCAAACTGCCCTTCCAACTGAAAACCAAAAGCCCGAGTAAATGTTTTTGCCTGGCTCCTATAAACAGACAGTGATGGCACCAGGCGTCTTTCACACAGGGCACAAAAAGAAGCACATCAGATGATGAATGCCGTGTACTGGTTGTTTCATAGGGGGGAGGTGGTACTTGAAATACTGGGATCCTGAGCCACATTCTTCTTCTCATACTAGCACTGTACTTCAACAAAGTCTGAAAAGGTGACTCAGCGCATCAAGCATTAAGGCAGGGGTCAGCAAACTTTTTCAGCAGGGGGCCGGTCTACTGACCCTCAGACCTTGTGGGGGGCTGGACTATATTTTTTTTTGGGGGGGGATGAACGAATTCCTATGCCCCACAAATAACCCAGAGGTGCATTTTAAATTAAAGGGCACATTCTACTCATGTAAAAACACACTGATTCCCAGATCATCCACGGGCCAGATCTGGCACCCGGGCTGTTTGCCTACCCATGCATTAAGGCATCTCAGGCTATACCACCCCCCCTTCTTGCTTTCTAATTCCTTCATAGTCAAAGTTGACACCGACCTGCTTTTAGGGTAGCCCTAGCTATATTATGGCTTGGAAAACAAGTCATTTGTTCCAGTTACACAGTGTTTTTTATCCACTTGAAATTTTGCCTTCTTCCTGTGTGAGCAACCATTTTTCAGAGATGCTCCATTGTAAAGCTTAAACACTCTGTTCCCATAGATTTGCTAAAATGGATCGGGTAATTAATGATCCACACCGTTCTTCTAAGTCCCTAATAAATTTTGTCACTTTCTCTGCAATGCAAGGAGAGGACTGTTATGCTAACTGAAAGGCACGAGTCAAAATCACACTGTGATCTCTCTTATCTATAATCTTTGGCATCCTAAATTTGCTCTAGGGTGTTTGTTGGCCATTTCACCGTAAAGCACACACTAGTAATTTAGAAAATCATAAAGTGAACATTGTTCAACAACACACACACCTAAGAGTTTATTGTAGGCAGCACACACACACACACACACACACACACACACACACACTCTATATATATCCAGGTAGGTAGCTGTGTTGGTCTGATGCAGTCAAAATAAATTTTAAAATTGTCCAGTAGCACCTTAGAGACCATTTATAGTAGATATTGTATCCTGCTCTATGAAGGCATTGTATGTTGCTTGGAAAAACAAGGTACAAATACCTGAATAAATTCAGAGGGCATATGCACGAATATGCACATCTTGTAGTAGCACATCTAGTTTGGCCCTGCCAATTCTGTACAACCGGGATTGTTATTTACACAGTACCATCAGTAGACATGGCTTGTTACAAAAGATGCTGGGATTCACACTTCCATAGCATGATCAAATGGTCACAGGAGAAGCAAACTGTCTTAGTGTGGTCCAGCCCCAGTCCCAGGCAATTTTGCACCCTAGTCCAGGCTAACTACTTGCACTCCCCACCCCCATTACTCCAAAACTGCTAACATCAATTTTCAAAAACAGATGTCTTGTTGAAAAAATGAAAAGCACAAAACTTGTAACTGCTAAATTTATTTTAGCACACAAATCATTTTGAACAATTGTGTGAATTGTGATGTTAAAACAATTAGTCTTCTAAAAGTTTCAATTTCAGGCACATCAAAATCTCACTTTGTGTGCCTTTTCTTTTGATAATTTTGTCACCAATTCCTTCAAGTGAAGTGCTGATACTGGGGCATGTTCAACTGGGGCCAAGCCAACTAGTTGCAAAATGTAAGTTCATACAGTATACGGTAAGTTTGAGCTTTGAGAAATTGTGTTCACCACTTGCCATTGACACTGGAAGTGGGGGAAGTATTCTTAGAGCAACAGAAACATTAGGCACATTATCCTGGAGTTTTTGTTGTAGTATAAAGAGATGTACTCCTTGGCTTAACCGATGCCTAAGTGTGATACATGGCTAGTTAGAAATTTCTAATGTTGAGTCAATGCAAAGAAATAATTACAGATCTGTTGAACCAAACTGAAGAAACTGGTTGCTTCCAGATAACATTTAGCAGCAGCACTGACTACCAAGTTTAAAGAGTGTGCATTGAAGGGCACAGAAAGGGAACATGGATTTATGTCCCAGACTCTCTTTCGTATGCCATTTTCTTTGCTTTTCGTGTTACTTCCATCATCATAACTTTGAGCACACAAGGTTCTCAATTGTTAATCCCATTTGCTCAAGCTGTCCAAGAAGAGTTTCTGTCATAAAGGCAGCTGTAATCTCCTTTATAGTGGAACAAATCCCAAGAAATGTTCTCTTATGATAACCTCAGGCTCAGACATCTCATTATCTGTGGCTTGATAGCATCAACAAAATATACAATCATTGTAAGTTGTTCAATGTGACTAACATCAGGTGTGCAGTCCAGAATAATTGAGTAGTATTTGGCTGAGTTTGCATGTGCTAAGTTGTTCTGCTTTGCAACATCTACTAGAAGCTATATAAGCTCATTTTGGATATCTTTTCCCAGGTAGCAACCATTGTTTCTTGATCTTTCCCTGTGCAAATGTTCATTTGTGATAGGATCAAAAAAGGCTAGATAATTCTACAAGTTGTTTTTTTTTAAAAATCCTATGCCAGCACTGTACAACTTTTCAGATGAACCACAGAATGCCAAGAAAAATGCCAAGTAAACATTTTGTTTAGAACATATGACAAAAACTAATCTGTGTAAAACAGTGCCCCTCAAAGGTCAGTACTGCGCCCCTCAGAGATCTGCACCCTAGATAGCTGCCTAGTTGGCCTAATGATGGCTCTGACCCTGGTGTGATCCTTTGCATGCATCTCTCACTGAATTAAATACAATTTAGCATGGATGATAGCCTGTGCACAAAACCTCCTCGGCTGCAAAAGTGACTAGACAGGTCCAACTACTGCATTCTTCTCACACAAGCTCTATTCGCTTGAGCAGACTTCATGCTTTATGAATGAGAGGCTGCAACTATTAAACAGCTACACAAATCCCAAGCCCTTCTCCTTCATCTCCATGAATGTGGAACAGTGCCTGCACCATGTCAAAGAGGTAATAAGATGTGATACCAAATTGTGTCCATACTCACTCAGAAGTCCCACTTCATAGAATTTTAGATCTAGAAGGGACCGTGAGGATCATCTAGTCCAAGTCTCTGCAGTGCAGAAATCTTTTTGCCCAACATGGCGCTTAAACCCACAACCCTGTCTCTACGAACTGAGCTATCTCAGTACAGTGGTACCTCGGGATGCGAACGGTATCCGTTCCGGAGCCCCGTTCGCATCCTGAACGCAACATAAGCCGCAACAGCATGTCTGCGCGGGTCGTGTTTTGCCGCTTCCGTGCATGTGCGTGACGTGCATTTTGAGCATCTGCGCATGCGTGAGCGGTGAAACCCGGAAGTAACGCACTCCATTACTTCCGGGTTGCCGCAGAGCACAACTCAAACACACTCAAGCCGAAGCGCATTCAACCCAAGGTATGACTGTAGTACTTACAACAGAATCTGGATGGCTTTGCTCAAAAGCTATGTCTTTACCACATGTCCATCCTGACCCTGTGCTTGCTCACTCTGAGGTCCCACTCCTTTCTGTCAAACTTACCCAGGGCATAACCACCACGCAGCGCAAGTAAGCAAGCAGTAAGACTTAAGGAGCCTTATATGAATCTTAAACAGCACAGCCATGCAACATAATCCTATGCATGTTTACTTGGATGTAGGTAGCATTGTATTTAATGGGGTAATACTCTCTGCTAAGTGTGCAAAGGATGCAGCCCAAGTCTCCTTACTCTGCATAGCCACCTGAAATAATATCTACAGTCTATTAGGCAAGGCATCCCAGTTTGGGGTTGCTAATTAAATATCATGCATTAAACATGGTTCGCATTGAGTCACACAACTTTCATGTTTCTGAGCTCTACAAATTATCAATTAACCAGTGCAGCTGAATTCAGGAAGTGTGTTCTGAGAAAGAGAGCCATCAAGTGATTCCCAGAAGCCAGAGGAGAGAAAGGAGCAAAGGCTATCAGACCAGCTCTCTGACCCTTGATCAATGCAGCCTCCACTCCTCTTATCACGATCCCCTTATTCGATCCTGGCTGTTCTCCACACCCAACCTTTTCTAAACTGATAAGCATATACGCTTATTCAAACTTGTTCAAAAACACACACTTTCACAACGGGCAAGACGTCCCCCGCCAGCCACGGACAAGTACTTGAGTCGTTTACATATCCCCGCCTTGAATATTAAAAAAACCCAAAACCAATCCACGCAAGGCGACCTTTACCCGAGCGCACCTAAAACCACTTGCCCCAAAACAGGCCACGTGACTCCCCGCTCGCCCGCCGCCTCGCTTTTGCTTTTTTAAGTCTGAGCGGCCTACGGCAATCCAATTGGCCCAAAAACTTCCAGCGCATATGGCAGCGGCGGGGGTAAAGGGAGTGGATGGCGCGCGCTGATTGGAGCGCGAGGCTGGAGCGGAGTTGTAAGGCGAGCGCCGATTGGCGGAGGCGCGGCCGCATGTGTCCGGCTCGCTGTCTTTGTATACAGAGTCGCTCTCGGAGCCCCTTTAACAATGGACGGAGGGAGCCGCTCCGCCGGATGGCGACGGGCAACGAGCGCAGCTCCCGCGGGATGCCGAGTCTGAGGCTGCAGCTGCAGCTGCTGCAGATCGGCGTTCGAGGCGGGGCGATGCCCGGGGAGATCCCCGAGGTGGATCTCTTGCTGGCCCGGGGGCTGTAAAGAGAGAAGTGGAGCTGGGCAAACTCCGGGTAAGTGGAGAGGAGGAGGAGGCGGCGGGGCTGCGCGGAGCTCCGAAGGAGGAGGAGAAGGGGACTCTCCAGAGGCAAGCTCGGGCAGCAGACGGAGGAAGCGTGTCAAGCCCTTTGTTGTAGCTTCATCTGGCGCTGCGCTCTCGCTTTCCACAAGGAGGAGGAAAGTTGGCAGTTGCTGCGGGACGGTCTTGGGCGGGGAGGAGGTGGTCGGCGCTCGCTCTTCCCCGCAGCCCTTGTCGAGAGGCCAAGACGTCCTCCGCCTCCTCCGAAGCTCAGCTGGGCGCCCGCCGCGCCGCCGCCCTTTAATGCAACCCCAGGCTCCCCGCTTCCCACCAGGGGGATCCGACGGGCGCGGCACCAAAAACTCTGAGCTCGATCTCTCTTGCTCTTCCTAGGATCCCCTGCGCGCCTCTCTCTCGACGTGCATTGAGTGGGATCAGCTGCGTGGCTTCAAGCGCAGCTCCCTCGGCCAGCCTCCCTCCCTGGGAAGAGAGTGGGGAGGGGATCGCGGAGTTCTCGTAGCTCGGGCGGGGCGGGGTGGGTTGCCCGGTTGCTTCTAACTGGGCGCAAGCGGCGGCCCTGGAAAAGGGGGTCTGAGCCCGGGCTGCTTCCGCTCCCTCTCCTGTGCAGGCTTCGGTGCTGCTGCTGCTGCTGCTGCTGCTGCCGCCGCCCGCTGCTGATTCCCGGCCGCCTCACCCTGTCCCATGGAGCTAGAGGGGCAGTGGTGGAAAGGACAGTTCGCTGCCGACATCCACCAAGCGCTTCGCTACAAGGTAACTCGGATCATCAGGGCACCATCGTGTTCTACCACTTTTTCCCACTTTTTTTAAATTTTAATTGCTCCGGGTGAAGGTAGTTCTCGGGCTGCTCAGGGCTAGAATTAAGTTTGCTTCTTTTGAGTGACAGGGCGAAACAGCTGCCTGCTGCTCTTTCTGTCCTCCTCCCACCCCACATTGGGCGCATCAAACGGCTTCCTGCGTTCACTCTTTTGTCCCCAGCGTTTACATTTTGCAGGAAGGCCGTGCCTTATGGGCCGCCTGTTTACCTCCAGATGGATTTCATAGTCTTGTGTTCCTTCACAGGGCTGTTTCAGGAGCAAAGTTGCTAATATGTTCACGTGCAGGTGGGGAAACTTAACTGCATGCTTGTTGGGAATTCAGGGGGACTTGCTTCTGAGGCCCCTATGCCCTGAAAGTTAGTTGTGCTTTAAATCCATCTTGGTAACCGGCCTTGTATTTCCCACTGAAGGGGGCTTGCTTCTGAGTAGATACTCATAGGGTTGCACCATAAAGCTTAGGTACATTAAATCCCATTGGTTCCGGTGGCTTTAATTCCTAAGCTGCTTTGTTCTCTCATGGGACAGGGCAACTCTTGTCAACTTTCATGTGCACCCAGCACGGTGTATCAGGGCCTCCCAGCCACTAGGAACAGTTTTTGGAGGAGACTGGGTAGAGAGGGGAAAGTTGCCAAAGCAATGTTCCTTGTACTGTATTCTATTCATGGAAGCAAAGTTAGACTCCAAGCTGGTGTCCTAAAACTGCCTAGGATCAGACTTCACCTTTCTCTGAACTGGGGCCTAAGGTAAACATCCCAGACTGCCCACACAACTTGCTTCAGGCTGCATTATATGTCTGTGGCAGAGATGAAACTTAGATCTCGCAGATCTGTGTCTGCCTTGTCTGTCTTCTGAGTCATGGTGTCTGCCAGATGTATGTATATTTGTGAGCATTTGAAACTGGACCTGTTGCTTTTGCAAAAGGAGTCTGAAATGTTCCTTCTGAGGATCAAGAAGGGTGGCTGAGTCAAAGGTTTCACGTAAAGTGCTATAGAAACAAAGGGTAATATATTTTGCATTGTCTTCAAAGAGTTCATTGAAACTTTTCTTCTGCTTGATCAGCTTTCCTTTCTTAATTGAACAGCATGTGGAGATGAAACTCCTATTCAGATAGTAACTTCATTGAGGGACCTGTTTATTTTCTCTCTACTCATTCAGGAATTGTGAGAACCTGTTTAGTCTTGGCTTTTCCCAAAGTGACTCATCCCTGATCAAAAAAGGCTTTATTCTACCTTCTATACAAAAGGGTTTTCCTTTTTTTGAAATAAATCATCATCAAGGCAACTTCAGATGCCTTGTCCCAAAGCCCGTTGCGCTGTGTGGAAGTTCAAGGCTGCTTAACTGGGCTATTGAGCCAGAGTTTCATGGGAACTACCTAAAGAATGAATAAAATGTGATAGTGGGTTGCTGGGCGGCAGAAACAACTGTGGGAGAGGCTGGGTCATAGTCGTTAAAGGGACATTAGACAGCTGGCTAGTGCTATAGATCCTAGTCGGAAATTGCCAGCATATGAGCTCTATTTGTCTCTTTCCCCTAGACTAGAGGCAGACTGCAATAAAAATGCAGCGGTCTTCCTCAAAGGACCAGTGTGAGAACATTTCTTACTTACAAATCTTATAGGCTGCCAAACTTAAAACGTTGGGTTTCTATCTGGAATGTCTTCTTGATTTTAGTTTTTAATAATGAACAAATGCACGTTATCTGCTCTGGAGTTGCCACCTGTTTCTGGCAGGACTCCTGTGGTTTTAAACAGGGTAGAAATTCAACAGGTGCAGTGGTTGAATTTCTGCCTTTCGTGCTACTGTTAAAGGCACATAACCCCTGCTGGAATAATGATGGCAACTCTTCTGGAATTACCAGTTAATATACCGTACTGATTTGCTTATGTTAATTTCATAAATAGTTGCCACCTATTTCTGAACCCTTTGGTGTGTGTGTAGTTGCCTCTGGTTGTACAAATGCACTCTCAGCAGTTACCACTGCTATAAATGTCAGTTGATGATGTTTAATTATAGCAGCGTTCTGAAAGTGTAAAGGTCTGGATGTGGCTGACAACTTGGGTCAATTCTCTCTTGAGGAAGGGGAGCATGCATCTTATTCTAAGCATATTTACTCAGATGTAAATACAACTGAAAGCACCAGAACTTACATATTTGTAAGTATGCTTAGGACTGCAGCCTTTTAAGCATTAATCTGTCTGAACAGCACCTTAGTCATACTCACATATAGGTCACAAACAGGAGCAACTGAAGCATCAACCTCTCTTTGAAACTAAACCAGTGTACTTGCCCTGGCAGCTGTTTTGAAGCATGAGTGGTTTGTGTGACTATCATCCCATTTTTCTGCTCTCTCGCCAGCTTCTTAAAGCCTTTGTTGATCCCAGTGTAAGCTAAGAAAGATGGCTGAAGTCAGATGTGCCTTCAAAAAAAAAGATCCTGAAATTCTGGATTTATGCCGCAGTAAATCATTCTTTGCTGCAAACTAAATCCAAACTATTATTTGGGGATATTCCTTCTTGATTACTTTAATTATAGACTTGTCTTGTCTTCAGTGGAAGTGATTCTCTGTCGTATGTTTATTTTTAAAGCATTGGGCTGTGATGTCTTACCTTGCTGACTGCTCTGAGTCAGGTAACTAAAGCAGTGACTCTTGCAGTTAACCCTTGACTACAAAGGATAATCGCTATCTAAGGCAGCTGAGCTGTAAAGTAAATTCAGGCCTTTGTGTGTCAAAGCATTTTATCTGTGGTTTTCCCTGTGAAAACCAAGAACACTTAGAATCATAGAATTGTAGAGTTGGAAGGGACCAACAAGGCTCATCTATTCCAACCCCCTACAATGCAGGAATCTTTTTCCCAACATGAGGCTTGAACCTACAACCCTAAGATTAAGAGTCTCATGCTCTACAGACTGAGCCCAAATTTTTTGAGCCCTTGGATATAGTGCTGGATAAAGTTTCCCTGTTCTAGCAACACCCAATGCTCATTGTAATGATCTTTCATAACTTCCTAGACTACAGACTTCCTGGAGTACTGTGTCCAGTTCTGGGCACCACAGTTCAAGAAGGACACTGACAAACTGGAACGTGTCCAGAGGAGGGCAACCAAAATGGTCAAAGGCCTGGAAATGATGCCTTATGAGGAACGGCTAAGGGAGCTGGGCATTTTTAGCCTGGAGAAGAGGAGGTTAAGGGGTGATATGATAGCCATGTTCAAATATATAAAAGGATGTCACATGGAGGAGGGAGAAAGGTTGTTTTCTGCTGCTCCAGAGAAGCGGACACGGAGCAATGGCTCCAAACTACAAGAAAGAAGATTCCACCTTAACATTAGGAAGAACTTCCTGACAGTAAGAGCTGTTCGACAGTGGAATTTGCTGCCAAGGAGTGTGGTGGAGTCTCCTTCTTTGGAGGTCTTTAAGCAGAGGCTTGACAACCATATGTCAGGAGTGCTCTGATGGTGTTTCCTGCTTGGCAGGGGGTTGGACTCGATGGCCCTTGTGGTCTCTTCCAACTCTATGATTCTATGATTTTGTATTCTTGGCTCCAGTGAATTCTTGGGTACTTACATGCGAATAGATGGATCATCCGCATCTGTTTTGTGCAAACAAGTCTGGAGAGGTGATAAGTGCTGGCATGCCTGCTAGTCAGATGTGCTAATTGGCTGCCTCCCCTTGGTCCAGCTGTGAGCTGGAGATCCAGTAACCCTCTCCACCACAGAGGTGTTGTGAAAGCAATGATTACAGGCAGATCTTGCTAATGTAATAGAAGCCCATGTAGTGGGCTGCCCAGCTGCTCATATGCATAGGGGTGTTACTGTTCTACATTAGCTGAAGAAGCCTTTTGCCTTGTCTGTTACGTGAGCACTGTGACAAGTACAGTGGTACCTCAGGTTAAGTACTTAATTCGTTCTGGAGGTCCGTTCTTAACCTGAAACTGTTCTTAACCTGAAGCACCACTTTAGCTTATGGGGCTTCCTGCTGCTGCTGCACTGCCAGAGCCCATTTTCTGTTCTTATCATGAAGCAAAGTTCTTAACCTGAAGCACTATTTCTGGGTTAGCAGAGTGTGTAACCTGAAGCGTATGTAACCTGAAGCGTATGTAACCCGAGGTACCACTGTAATAGGATTGAAGGCTAAAGTAGTTTGGGTGGTGGTGGTAGGGATGGAAAGGCCTATGAACAACCCTTACATATATGGTGAGAACCGGAGAGAACAGGCAACAAAATAAGGCTGTTGTGCAAAAACTGACTCTTTTTATAATGTCTGCAGTAATAAAATGCAGGACAACGTAAACTCATTTGTGTTACTTGGAACTGTGTGGTGTTTTGTTGCTATGTTTGATTTTGGTATGGAAATTTGTTCCCATATGTTTGATTCTAGCTATATCTCTACTTCTATTTGACACCTGCTGTTATAAATAAATAAAAATACAAAAAAAAGGCCCACTCCTGGGCCCTTATGGAATCCAGTGGATTCCTGAATGGTCAGTGGAATTTTCTTGCATATGGAGCTAGTGATTCTGTCAAGGCCTTAGTCTCTAGGGAGATGTGGCAGGCCATCAACACTATTGTTCCTGAGTGTCCTTTCTAGTGCTGTGGAGTCAGTGCTGTTCTCTGGTACTCGAAAGAGCTGCAGCTGATGAAACGGGCTGGATGATAAGTGCATTTTGAACCCACCACTCATTGTAGCTAATTTGGATGTGTGCAGGATGTTGTGTATGTGTGGCTATGTGAGATAGCGGTGCACCCAGAGCTATTTGACGACTTCCACCTGGCTTTCCCTTTGGAAGGAAGGTAGGTACCCGAGAGGGTTGTGGAGGCCCAGCTTCTTGCACTCTTGGAAGAAACTGATTACCTGGACCCTGTTCTTCCTTGATTTCTCAGTGACTTTTGATACCATGGTATCCTGCTAGACTTGACTTGTGAGTAGGGACTGGGAGGCATTGTGTAAAAGTGCTTCTGCTCCTACTTACAGGACACATTTCAGAGACTGGCATTGGGTGGCTATATACAGACCTTGGCAACTATCTTCTAGGGTGCTGCAGGAATGTGGTTGTGTTTTAAAGGGTTGTTTTTGATCCGTTGATAATTTTAATTCCTGCTTTATTGGTAATTGAGTTTTAATACAGTAGCTAGCTGCTCTGGAAGGAGGTAAGGAGTGATTCAGTGGCGTAGCGTGGGTTGTCAGCACCCGGGGCAAGGCAAGTAATTTGCACCCCCTAACCCGTGGTAGGGGCAGAGAGCTGCGAATGTGAGCGCCCCCCCAGATGTTGCGCCCGGTGCGGCCGGCCCCCCCTGCACCCCCCACACTACGCCACTGGAGTGATATAAGAACAACAAATACAGTTGTACCTTGGAAGTCAAACGGAATCCGTTCTGGAAGTCCGTTCAACTTCCAAAACGCTTGAAAACCAAATCGCGGCTTCTGATTGGCTGCAGGAAGCTCCTGCAGCCAATCAGAAGCCCTGTTGGATGTTCGGATTCCAAAAGATTGTTCGCAAACTGCAACAATCACTTCTGGGTTTGCGGCAATTGGGAGCCAAAACGTCTGAATTGTAGGGCATTCGGGATCAAAGGTATGACTGTAAATGTAACATCCGAGTGGAATCATCACAAGATCTGGAGTGTGGTGCCACCAGTAGGAAAAAATAAGAGAAACTGTAAACCCTAGGTTCCTAAACCTTAAAAATGACTTCAGTTTCTTTAATTTTGGTTAGTTTCAATGCCCGTGTAGTGGTGGCTGCCTTTTTAAAAGTGCCTGTTATTCTCCACTTAGGAGCTGAAGCTTCCATCCTATAAAGGCCAGTCTCCCCAGTTAAATCTGAGAAGATACTTTGCAGACTTGATTGCCATTGTGAGCAATCGCTTCAGGCTCTGCCCTGCTGCCCGCCATCTTGCTGTTTATCTCCTGGACCTCTTTATGGACCGTTATGACATATCCATTCAGCAGCTGCATGTGGTGGCTCTTTCCTGTTTGCTTTTAGCGAGTAAGTATGAAGTAACAGGATTAACAGATTTGAAAATCATATTTCCCATTGTTCGGTTAAAAGCTCCTCAGTTTTCCAGTCTGTTACATGTCCTACAACTATGCAAAAAGAAAAACACCACCCTGCATGATATCGAAGGATTGTGAGGGAGACACAGGGCCTTGGCAGTTTCTCAACGAGCAGTGTTCTATGTAGATTTGATCTCATTCTTATATCCACATGTCCTGTGATAATATCACATTACTCTCTGGGCTGCCTCAGGTACAATCTTACTGTGGTTTTTGAATTTAATCCATTCCGGGAGCCTGTTCGACTCCCAGAACAGTTCGAAAACCAAGGCGTGGCTTCCGATTGGCTGCTGGAGCGCCCTGTGGCCAACCGTTCAAAAACCGGAACAATCCCTTCCAGTTTTCGATCGTTCGGGAGCCAAAACATTTGAGTTCAAAGGCATTCAGCTTCCGAGGTTCCACTGTACGACACATCAAAAGCAAGGTGACTGGGGCTGTGTTTAAACCTGCCCTCCAAATTGTGTGACTCCTCCCACCTCTGCCATGTTGATCATAACTTATAAATTGGGAGCCTTCTCTACATGTGGAATCTCACTACACAGTGTGGAACCCCAGGCAGGAAGCATTTCAGATTGTGTCGGGATCCTCAACAAATTGAAAGAAAACCATAACTTCTGCAGCAGAGAGCTAATGTAATGAAGGGTAGAGCTAAAAGCAGCCACTGTCCCAATGAGTAAATTGTGAAGAGGGCTTTGGTGAGCAGCAGAATTCCTGCTAGAAGTTGTTGTGTCTGCCTCAGAAGCTTTTGGACAATTGATTTTGCAATTTAAGAAAGGATGGAATGCTCAGAATTTCAAATATTGCGATACTATACCTAGTTGTCCACATCAGAATCCTCTCTCTTTCACATTTGCAAAAATACGGAAACCAAAACTGGTTATTTCAGATACTGCGGCACTGAGTATGGCATACATCCCAAATAAAAAGCAACCGCTTTCTACTCGGTGAATATATCTGAAGTGGCAAACCAAATCTGCCTTGAATCTACTCAAAACGCTTTTGTCAAAACCTTAAAAAAAGAAACAATAAATAAATCCATTTATATTGCCAACCTAAATGAGGAACCTATTTTTAATTTTAAAACTGAGGACCAGATCTACCATAGATTTTGTAAATGTATATCCTTTATGCTTAATAGAAAGTGTATGTATGCTCTGGTTAGGCCATTATCTACCTCTGCAGCTTTTTGCTATGAGGTGATATAAGGTACTACAAGTGCAACAGAATCCCCGTTGTAACTTTTTGCAGGATGTGGTGGCAATTAGCTAATCCTCTGTAGCAGGACTGACCAACATGCTGTTCGCCAGATGTTGTTCAACTCCCATCAGCCCCAGCCAGCCAGAACAAAGGTTGAGGATGATGACAGTTATGCTTCAACTCCTGGAAGGCACCCTGATGGCTAACCCTGCTGCATAGCAGCTGCTATTATTTTTATTTTGTTTTATTTTGCAACGTTGATCTATTTCTTTTTGAGGCATTGCCGTTCCTCCATGAGGAGCTAAAACATAAATACATGTGTTTTTATCGTGTACCTATGCTGTAATGGAATTTTACCTTCTCATTTCCCTCAAGGTAAATTTGAAGAGAAGGAAGACAGTGTGCCTAAACTTGAACAGCTAAACAGCTTGGGTTGTATGACTAACATGAACCTGGTACTAACCAAACAGAACTTGCTGCACATGGAGCTGCTGTTACTGGAAACCTTTCAGTGGAACCTTTGCCTCCCGACAGCTGCTCACTTCATTGACTATTACCTCTCCATTGCCGTTCACGAGTCCGATCTTCACGATGGATGGCCAATGGTTTGCTTGGACAAGACAAAGTTGTACATGGCAAAATATGCTGACTACTTTTTGGAAGTATCCCTGCAAGGTGCGTTTTCATGGCTTTGTTCTAAAGACCCCCATAGTTACTTAGGTTACACAGCTAATACTGTGCTTGACTAAACCGTGATCCTCCGATGTCTCTCCAGATCATGCATTTTTAAATTATGCCCCTTCGTTAGTGGCTGCTGCATGTGTGGCTTCTTCAAGGATTATCTTGCGTCTTTCTCCAACGTGGCCAGCAAGACTCCATCGCCTTACTGCGTACTCCTGGGACTTCCTGGTGCCATGCATTGAACGATTGTTGGTGTAAGTTTTTCAAGCAGTCTCTAACGTGGGTTTAAATCACCCAAGTGGTGGAATGCAGTGGGGTGTATGTGTTTTGTTTTGCCTTGTGATCACTTTCAAGAAACTGGTAGTCGTGCTGGTGTCATTCTTGATTCTGGCAACTGGTTGGTTTTTAGCTTGAATGCTTTCACAATAATTGCCACATTTTATTATTTCCCCCCAATGACTTCCCCCTTTTCTGCCTGAAATTCATCCTAGTTATCACAGACTTCAACCTTGTGTGTTTTGGCTAAGGTACAAAGTGCCTTTATTAAGGGGACTTTCATTCTAATCTTGCCTTCCTTGGGACCCACTTGACAAAATCGGCTTTTGACTTGAATGTGGTTTCCCCCCTCGTTGTGCTACCTTGCTCTGCATCCATTGTCTTCAGCCTGCAATCCACCACTTTAGAAGGTCTGAAATTGTATGATGGCTTTATTCATACAACTATTTTTATTTAGGCTTTTTATTGTGGAGTTTTGATTTGCATTACTACTGCAAGGAAAATCTGGCTCGTGGTGGCTTTGGTGCCTTAGAAATAGTTGCATAAACAGTACCTTGTCTGACTTCTATCAGTGCACTTATTGGTTATCTTTCTACTGAAGTACCCAAGGTGATGTACCTACAATAAAATGAAAGAGCAGAAGCATACACGTTTAACAGCATAAAAACTAATCTAACAATATCCATAAGATAGCCAGAATAAGTCAAATACAGGAAGTTGTAAAGAAGACTTAGGAGTTCTATGCTTCATTCATGCCCACCAGATGGTGATAAACATTAAACTTATTATTTTTGATTAAACAGTCACCTGTTTCAAACATTCATGAATTCATTTGCTTAAAGTATACCCTTTTAATGGCCTGCTGCTAAACTCATGGTCTTGCATGCATGCCCTATCGATTTCAACAAGCTATGTTCAGAAATGACAGTGTTTTGGATTGCAGCTTTAAGGTGCCAGAATGCAGAGCTTATTAAGCATACTGAAACTATTAAAAAATTAATAGCCATTCAGAGTATAACCTTCTGAGGTATATTTTATTGTAAGGATAGGAAACCTGTGGCCTTTTAGATGTTGTTGGAGTGAAACTACTGCCCATTGGTGATATTGACTGGGGCTGATGTAAACTGGAGCCCAACAGCTCAAGAGCCACAGATTCCACTTCTCTGGTTTACTTTACTGTTTTTTTTTTCAAAAATACCAAATTTTGCATATGTAAAAAAAGAAACACCCTGTTTTAAAAGCAACCTTAGATGCTGTTTTTAAAATGCATCTGCAATGTAAATTCAGATCTGCATCTGTTTTGGAAGGCTGCTTATTTTCTGACAAGTCTCTTCCCGCCCCGCCCCCCAGTCCAATTGTTTTACAAGGATGTAAAGTGCTTGTTAGATTTGTTTTACATGAGGTAATGTCAGTGAAACAGAATACTGAGATTATTATTGTGTTCTATTGTTGTTGAAACTGGGGCCAGGATCTAAAGCATTGTAAATAATGTTCACACCTGTATATGTGTGTTCCTCTCCCCACACAGACATCCTCAGTTTCTTCCCACAGAAATTTCAAGTAGGCTTTGATATATGAAGAAATACTCTCACCCCAATATGCCTGCATACATATATACATGGGATGGGTGGGTGGGTTCTGGTTTCCAGCCTCTCTAAAATGGATAGTAAAACAAGGTTTTAATATTATATTCTAGAGCCCATGATAATGATGTAAAAGAAGCCAACAAGCAAAAAGGACAGCACGGTTCTCAAGCAGCCCAGCACAGTTTATTTCAAACAACCACACAGCCTCCACAGCAGCACATACCCCAGTATGTTCAAGCACATCAGACTCCTCAGCAGTTTCATCCAACAGCGCAGCAGCAAAACTGCCAGCAGATTCTGCCATCTGGCCACACGTCGTCTTATCCACTGCAGACTTGCCCAGCTGGTTTACAAGGTGGTGTCCAGGCTAGAGGTCATATACAGACGGCTGCTGGAATGTCACTAACTGTCCCCATAGAAGTGAAGCCATGTATAAGTGTTTCTTACAACCGAAGCTATCAGATTGCTGGACGTTATCCTTGCATTACTCCCTGCTTTGAGAGGTGATAACCACAGCAGAATGCTGCAAGGAGGACAGTCCTCTCTTTTTCCTCTTAACAGCAGAGAAGTAGTTGAATACTTTTTTTTAAAGGTAACTCAATTGCAGGAACTGCTAATATGAGATTATACCTACTGATAAGGTGTTAATAACCTGAGGATGGAATACTCCCCGTTCACAGTTGTTGTATTTGTTCAGTTGAAGCCTGCGCTTAAAACGGATGCTGAGAAACTGCTGCACTGGCTTAGTTTGTCTTCCCATGAAGAGGAATGATCCTGTGTGGTTCTAAAGGGACCACTGCGTCTACCCTTCGCTATACAGTATTGAATAAGACTTTAAACTCCACCAAGTGCCATGCTTTCCTTCAGGATGGAGAGCCACATGGGAGAGAGGAGAGAACCTCTTGATTGAAATTGGCAGTTCTGCTCTCGTTCAAGATCTTTGGATGAGATTTTGTGTTAGAATGCCCTTTGGGTTAACTTTTTTGTATATCTCATACTTCAAAGTACTTTAGTGTTTGCTGAAACCAGTTTAGAGCTAAACTGTCATACTAACTCAGGGAATAATCAAACTACTTTGATACTGGTGTATATCATTTAAGTAGTGTTCTTGGGTTTCCTCACTCAGGGTAATGGCCATAGCAAATACCAAAGGGAGTTCAGATACTCATCCAGACTACTCCCTTAATCCAAAATTGTGCTTTCTATTGGGAAGAATGGTGTGCTATCTTCAAACAAAACCAATGTTGTACCATAGCCAACTGAATATTGTTTGTGGTTTCCCCTAGATTATGTAACCAACTATTTATGACCCAAATCCTTTTTTCCCTCTCCATTGTATTGAATTCCTACTTAAATAGGGAGAAAGTACAATTTAAATCTTTTCAAGAAACGTAGCATTGTACATGATAGTTGCAGAGCAAATACGGGATTGAAGTTCTCAGGCTCTACCAGAACAGCTACAACTTCTTGTTTCTACAATCGTATTAATAGTGATTCAGATATTTTTCTGATGTGAACTAGATAGTCCTACAAAGACTGCTAAGTGCATAACTATCAGAAAGGTGATAGTTTTTAGCTATTTAATTTCCTATACTTGGGTTCATACCAGAAACAGAGTGGCAAATAGGTGAACACCTTACATCTTCTCTAGCTTCCTATCTGATGTAGATGTGAGAAGGAATCCATGATGGTTGAAGGCAGAGGGTAGCACTTGCTTCCTAATGTCTAGAGATGGATTAAGTTTTTCAAAAGAATAGTATGAGTTGATAGGGGAAAGTATATATAAAAATTGTCAACAGATTTTCCTCACAAAAGGGACCATCCCCAAACACTTGGTGCTCTGAGAGAAATGGCACTGCTTGATTGAAAAGGCTCTCCTAGAGCTGAATATGCTGCAAGAAAATATTCTTTAATTTAGAGGAGAAACAATCCTCTGAGGCGATTATTTTATACCGTAATATATTTTCAGGGTTTCTTTGACAAATGTGGGGAGTTTTTGAGAGAAGGGAACATTCTGAGACCACCAATTTGATAAAGTGTCCTTGCTACTTCTTTCCTAAGGTCTTGAAGTATTGTCTTGTTTTCCTCTCACATGCTATCCTTTAAAGGGGCAGAGAGGAGGTTACAAATAGAAGAGGTGGAGGTCTGCTGGTATCACTTGTGGTGGTTTCACTTTAATATGCGAGGATGAAGGACTACAGAATGCATCTGAAAAGGAAAGATACTCAACTTAGTTTGTAATACTATATGTAAGACTCTTCATTGTTTGACTACCTCAATAATACGTTGAATGTACAGTCTTGTGGTAATCCATGACTTGAAATAACAGCAGGTTACTTGTTTTGTGTTTTTTTTTTACATTGGGTTCATTTTCATCCTCCATGTGTGAGACAGCAAACGAGTTACTAATACAAAAGAAGTTTATTTTGTAGGCCTGTACACTCAAACATTAGCTGATAATTAACACTGGAATTATGGGGGAGGGTAATTAGTTAACAGCAAAGCCTATGTGTAATAGGGTATTGTTTGTATTTAAGTCGTTAGACTTCAAAGGATCCACTATGTGCTATTGGGCTTGTGGTTTTCTGCTCTGAATTTTTTATTTATTTATTATTTACCGTAGCCTTTTGAGTTTGACATACTAGCAGGATATTGACAATAGAATATGCACTGTGAACCATTTCCAGGTCTTGCTTTTTTATATATATAAAAAATGGGTTTGGTCAATCTCCACTGAATCCACACACTACTTGAAATTCCAACTGAAGGAATTATGTGTCGTGGTCATGCAAGAGAAATGTCTACAATAAAAAAATTCCAGCTGAGTGCCATGCACTCATTTTAAAAATAAAACTAGTTTTGAGCAATCATCTCTCTAGTGGTGTGTATATTTGAGTGCAGCAATTGAATGGAGCTCGTTCCATACCATATGTCCCAGCATGTGTTATTTTTAAAATATGCTAACTCTATAAACAAAATAGGCAGGAAATACTTTTTTTAAAAATCTATAGCGAAAAAGGTCTACTTTATACTCCACCACTGACACATCCTCCTCTTCTAAGAAGGAGAGGAAGCAAGACAGGAAATGTTTCTGTATTAGGTTATAAACAGCTAGCAGTGGAACTATAGGCTATTTATGCTGAAATCACATTGAAATCAGCATGGTTATAGGGCAATTGCTAACAGGATGACATAGAATTCTACAGCTAGCTATTCAACAATGTATTTCTACTCTTGTACAAAGGAAATACAAAACATACATTAACTGCAAACTTGTAAGACACTGACTATTGAGCATAGGATGGTATGCAGGAGTGTCTACAGAATGAACCAAATCGCTGGCTAATATGCCATTTCAGACATTATCCAAAGGTAAAGGAGGTTTGGTCCCTTGGCTTCATGGTGAATATTGATCCAAGGATGCTTTCACTGGGTAGTCATTAGAAACACAAGTCCTTGAACCAGCAATATAACATTTTGAAGCTGGCTAATTTAAATCTTGCAATATAGAGGTATGTGCAAGGAAAGCTTTTATTTTCTGATTATTAAAATCTTTTTCATGCTGTTTACCACTGCAGAAAGTAAATGAAAACACAAGTTAATACAATTACAAACGAACAGCATTTTTACATATATCTAGTAAGCAAGATGTGAGGAACATTTAAGAGATAATCTCTGCAAAAGCAATGTGAATCTCAAGACATAACTAACTACTACTTGTTGATATAAGAGTGAAAATTCAGACATCACAACCAGCAAGCTCCTCAAGGCTGCATCAAAATTCTTGATTCCTGAAGAGTTTTGTGGTACTGCTTACTGATGGCGTACCAAAGATACTAAATATATCCAGACAGATAACATGTTATTTGGGTAAGGATGAATATACACAGCAAGAGCAAATTCTGTGTTGGGAACCTCTGAAGAATGAATTCCTGTCTGATAAACAGCTTCAGTTATTGACTGTAGATCCAGATACGGCATTTGAATAGGAAATCCTGTAACCTACAAAAATTTAGAAATTAAATTATAAAATAATCACTGTGTCAAACATCAAACGTTGCATATTTGCTCGGCAACGATATTAAACTTTAGAAAGTATAAATTCTATAACTTTTCAGTACCTTAACACTGTGTTTCATGTTTGAAGTTTGTTTAAATGAAAACGGCCACCTAATGAAATAATTAAGTTCTGGTTCTGAGTTCTGGCTTTACCTCTGAGCACTAGTCCCCTCAACTCTAAATCTTGGGCTTGATCCCTTATCTCTGAACCCTTGTGCCTAGCTCCTAAATGATGTCTGCCTGTGGCTCAGTCCTGACTGCAAAGATCCAACACACACACACCCCTTTATAAGAGCAGAAATAATGGGAGTGAGTGTCCCTGAGAACAGGACATTTCAATAATCTAGCAGCATAAACACTAACCCAGTAATGTTCCTGGAAAGCCTCCAAATTATTTTCTTCTTTTTCTCTAGCTGTCTGTCCATTTCTAAATTCTAGATTTGAGAGAATTTGTCGTAAGACACTGGTACACTGTCGATGCCACCGAGTTGGCTGCTGAGATCGCCATTCCATAAATTTCTTTTTCAAAGTCTTTTCAATCCTGTTTTTTTTTTAAAAAAAAAAGTAGCAGCATGAACAGTAACCATTACAGCATTGTATTAACAAAACGTAGTGTTGTATTAACATTGTAGTGACAAAACGTCTAAAGTAGTGGGTGTCATGGAATGTAGAACAGAAACAATATTTGCAAAGGGGGAAATTACATACAAACCATACATGCAGGAGAAGCTATGATAAGAAGGAAGAGAGGCTGAATGGAAAGTGGTCATGATGTCAAGTTTGCTAATGGGCCTTGCCTTTTGAGTGGCATAACTGACACTGCAACAGAAGAAGGCAGATGACTTATTACAAGGCTTCCTTCTGGTCAGCAGGCTGGATGAAAAAACTTCTTTTTTTGGCATCTTTTAAATTGATGCCAATTAATCATATTATAATAAAAAACAATAAGTATATAAAACCAAAAAAAGAGAAAAGGGAAAGGGGGAATACAAACCCCCCCTTCTAAGGTAGATCTTAACCCTAGTCTCACACTGAAGGGGATAGACTCTTCCAGCTCTCAACTGGGAGCTTCCCTTTCTTCTCCTAGCCTCTCACCCTGGGAGATCTTCCCTTGTCTGCCTCTCACACAGGGTCTTTCACCAACCATTCATCACCTTCATTAGCCCAAAGTAAAGGACATCAAAAATGAAACAAATCTTGGACCTAGAACAGTCTAACAACTGTTCCACAGTTGCTAGTATTTCACTCTTTTCTTTTTTATGGAAGATGCTTGACAGGGTGGTGATGGTGTATTACATAGTCTCTTTTCAGTCTGAGTTCAGGCCTTTGTCGTAATACTAGAACCCAAGATCATACAGTGGAAGATTAGAACAGACAAGAATCACTTCTTCACACAGTGCATATTTAAACTATGGTATTTCCTTCCACAATATGATATGATATAACTACAGCCTGCTGCTTTTCTTTGAAATTAAGGGTGGTAACATCAAATGCTTTAAAAAAACACCACCATGATTAACACAGCGTGTAGTTTGATCCAAAGCTCCTAAACTTTAAAAGTTATTTGAAAGAATGTTGTTTAAAGTACATACCTATTTTGTAGCTCTACGACTAAACTTACATCAGTTGGGGTGTAAAATAGTTCTTCTTGCTAAAACAGATATTGTACAATACTGTAATATACAGATACACATTAAGCAGGATCTGGAACGATTTTCTGAAGGTATCACAATTTTTTGATACAAAGCACCTCATACGTTATGGGACGCGGGTGGCGCTGTGGGTAAAACCTCAGCGCCTAGGGCTTGCCGATTGCATGGTCAGCGGTTCAAATCCCCGTGGCGGGGTGAGCTCCCGTCTTTCAGTCCCAACTCCTGCCCACCTAGCAGTTCGAAAGCACCCCTAAGTGCAAGTAGATAAATAGGTACCGCTTTATAGCGGGAAGGTAAACGGCATTTCCGTGTGCTGCGCTGGTGCCGGCTCGCCAGAGCAGCTTCGTCACGCTGGCCACGTGACCCGGAAGTGTCTTCGGACAGCGCTGGCCCCCGGCCTCTTAAGTGAGATGGGTGCACAACCCTAGAGTCGGACACGACTGGCCCTTACGGGCAGGGGTACCTTTACCTTTACCTTTACCTTATACGTTACTAGGAAAATGCAGCTGTAACGTATAAGATGGTCAGGGAGTGAGATTCCTGAAGTATAACTGGCACCAATTAAATACTGCTTGTGGTATGGAGATTAATAATGAGAGAAGCTGTGCAGAAAAATGCTAACACTGATGGGAGAGGAGTGAGAGCACAGATAAAATTGACAATAGACTCCTCCCTCTAACTTCAGCTCTCATCTGTTTTCCCACTATGAGGAAATGTTGGATTAGCCTGTGGTTCCAGTTCCAGATTCCATGAGACTGCATGTTTCTTTCCTCCTAAAAGAATCATAGAACCATACAATTGTAGAGTTGGAAGGAATCACGAGCATTATCTAGTCCAACCCCTTTTAATGCAGGAATCCTTTGCCCAACTCAAGCCCATGACCCTGAGAATAAGAGTCTCAGGCTCTACTGACTGAGCAATGAAGACAGTAAAGAAGTGAACAGAATTTCCACAATCCAGCATTCCATCCTATGATGGTCTCTATTAAATAGTAAACACCTGTGTCTTCTACACTGACCTAAAGTTGATTGAATGATGTTGAAGACCACCCTTTTTGAGTGCTCCTGCTAAACTGCTTTGTACAACAAAGGCTCACATTATTTCTGTGTTTGATGTCTTTTGACTGACAGGTAGGTATGGTTTGCCCAAAATAGCTCCACAGACCAAACTGAGAGTCTTGGTGGGTCTAATTAGGCCTGTGACATGGAGGTTCCTCACCCCTGATTTAAATGCACACACAGCTCTCAGGTATCAGAGCAACTTGCAATTTTTTAAAGCAGAATTCTAGCTCAAATTCTTCTTTCCTTCTTACCACAATATGTAATATGTTGGCTCATCCAGTGAGGGACTGCCCCACTGGGTAAGTCACTTGCAAGGTAAGTACTTTTTGAAATATTTGTCACCTGTACAGTCTGCATTTTTAAATCCTGAACATGGTATGGAAGAAACTGTTTCCATAAGCTTTCCTTTGAAATATCAAAACTGACACACATTGGTGAACTGTTCTGCTGTATGTTGAACCAGACCTATCAAGACATAAAATGTCAACAATAAATAATTGAAATAAACACATATTTGAACTAGTTCTGCTACCACATATCCTTTTAGCTGGAAATGCCATGGACTGAAACTAGGACCTTCTGCTTACAAAACATCTGCTGTCACTGAATGATACTGCCATTTCCACATACACTGAAATTAATACATAATACCATCAGTCTATACTGGATTTGATTCAAAATATAGAAGTTCCTGTGTTTATATGAAGTTTTGCAAAGTGGGCTGTTCCAGAAATGTAGCAGCACTACAGAACTTAACAAAGGCAGAGACCAACTAAAACTGGTGAGGTTTATACAAGAGTGGGGACTAAGGAATGTCTGTGGGGAGATGAGCATGCCCCAGTCTGCACAACATTTGAATTCACTCCAGTTGAACATACAACCTCACTAGGGTATTTCATAACAAATCAATTACAGTGGTACCTCTGGATGCGCACGGGATCTGTTCCAGAGCCCCGTTCGCATCCTGAGCGAACGGATGCGTCTGCGGGTCGCGATTTGCCGCTTCTGCGCATGTGTGTGACGTCATTTTGAGCATCTGCACATGCGCGAACAGCGAAACCTGGAAGTAACCCGTTCCGTTACTTCTGGGTCGCCGAGGAATACAACCTGAAAACGCTCAACCTGAAGTGACTTTAACCCGAGGTATGACTGTAATAAGAGAAAGACTGACTAAAATATTAGAAAAAAAATAAGGAAAATAATACGGAAGGAATAAGCTCTGGTCTATTGTGGGAAACAATGAAGGCAGTGTTGAAAGGGGCATGTATACAGGAAAAATCACTTTTAAACATATCACGTATGACACAAAAATGACAACTGGAACAGGAAATTTCCCTTCTGGAACAAACACACAGTTACAGGATCAAAAATGCTTTTTAAAAAATTGCAAATAAAGTGGAAAGAATTGGAGACCATAGAAATAGAGAAAACTATGATACAGCTGTACTTAAAACAAAACAAAATACGAATCTGGGGTGAAGAGGGTCTAAACTCTTAGCCACAAGATTATGAAATAAAAGCAATAAAGAAACTATAACTGCCATTAAAAATAAACCAGGAGAAAAGTATTTTCTACATAACAAATCTGAGAAGTATAAAGAATTTTTCTCCTCGTACTCCTCAAAAAAAAAAAAAAAAAGATACAATTTTTTAAGCACAACACAAATACCAACTGTAAAGGAAGTTGTGGATTTATGGAATGGCAATTAAAAACTAGAAGTGAGAAAATCTCTTGGTCCAGATGGATTTTCTACAGTATTTTATAAAATATTTACAGATTTAATAGTCGCACATATGACTATATTGCAGAATATCTTAGCTGGAGACTCATTGCCACCAACCTGGAAACAAACAATAATTGTATTAACTCCCAAACCTTACAAAGATCCCTCATTAGTGGTATAATATTGCCAATTTCTCTACCCAGATTACAACATTTTCACAACAGTGATGGTTAATGGGAACTTTTATCGGGAAATATAGTTATCAGGCTCAAGCTGGGTATGTCCTGGGCCTTCTTCAGCTGAGGAAAAGCATCTAAAATTGGTTGATAATTTAAATGTGAGTGAACGGATGAGCTGCCTGAGAGCTTTACAGCTGAAATTAGTTGGAAACAGGGCTGCAGGAGGAGGGTCAGACCATAAATGTTGCTCTCTGGAAATCTGCTGCAAGCTGTTAAATCTAATTAGAAGGGTGTATTTGTCATCACTATGTTCTGTTACTGTAAAGAAATACAGTATTACAAACCCACCACTGCCAATGAATCTTCCCACAATGATGCAGGAAGCATGTAACAGTATATTGTATTTCTGCTCCATTTAATCATACTTACATTTTCCCAGCTGATTAAGCAATCAACACTCTGTAGAGGGCAAAATGCATCAAACTGCTTATAGCACTGGCCACTCAGTGGATTCCACAGGAAATACTCTCCATTTTCTTGTGTTGCTACATAAGCTACTTTCCCCTGTAATAAGCAAAGGATACAGCCAGCTTTGTTGTTAAAAAAATTACCAAAAAACCCCGGTAAAAAACTCTATTTTCCTGCCTCTATAACATGGAAAAAATAAGAAAATAAATAAAGCAACACTTAACCTATAATGTCTGTGTTTATACAAGAGGGAAGGAAGAAATAAATAAAACACATTATCTTGCACTTTGTTATTACACTAATACATTATGAACAATGACAATTTTTCGATAAGACTCTTGCTCTCTTGTTAACCTTTAGCATAGCTATCAATTTCAACATGTATACCATATCCAAGATCATATTTCATCATTCTAGTAATGGAAATTCTCTCTGTTTCTACTCTTGGATTATTGCCATATCTATACTGCTTGTTTATTCCAGTTTTTACATTGCCAGAAGATTACTACTGGGTCCTATGTATAGTTTTTGCTCCTTTACAAATACAGGAGAAACTATATATTATATTTACTCCTTATACTTTCTAATATACTGAGAAATAAAATAGCAATTTGGTATCTTTTAGAAATCCTACAATCCTTATTCACATAAATACTTGGCTTGATAAAAGCTAGGGCCATTTTATTTCAAGAGAATGGGATAGAGGTGTGTAACTATTATTAAGTAATGAAGAATATATAAATCTAAAACAAATAATATTAAGAATTTATTGTCATGGGTGCCGTTGAATCAATAATACAACATCTTAAGGATCACACATGATTGATCATTTAATATCAAAGATAAGACTACACTCCATTTAAACGGGGTTTTGAAATAACTTATCCCGAAACAATTTATTATTTGATAACTTTAATGGATTTTCTTTAATCCGGCAGCTTCTTTTAACACTGTCCTCCTGTTCCTGCTACGCCTAAGCCTATGGGATGGACTCAGAGTTAAGTGCATAATAAAGCTATGAATTTATACTGTTCCACTTGTTATGTGGCTTATATTTCTGAGAAGAACTACACCACAGGCAGGAAACCTGAAGCCTGCATCTCATTTGGCTCAATGGCTGAATTTGCTGATGACACTTCTAGAGTCAGCTGGTTCATTTCCTTGCCCATTCAAGGTTTTTGCACTTGTTTGTGTTGCTCTCTTTCAGCGCTGGGCTCACTACTGACCCTGTTGTTCATGCCTACTCTTATTTTCATGCCATTCCTCTTCTGAACACAGACATACCAAGAACAACATCTACTTAGCATATAACCATGCACCCTCTATGGTTTCCTGCTGCCGCTGATTCTCTCCATACTGATCTGCACTGAACTGAGAACGAAAAAGTTCGCCAACCCCTGAATTATAGAAACAAAGATTGAAATATTTTGCCAGACTTACTTCTAACACTGATGTTCCCAACAGTACCCATGCTTTTTTCCCAATATACAGAAAGTAGTTACATAGAAGCACTGCATGTTCTTCTTTACTACCAATACCAAGTTCAAGGAAATTCTGTTAGAAATAGAAGATCATTCATTTTTAAAAGCAATGCATATATCCTTCATCTTCTCACAAAAATAATACTACAGTGGCATTGCCACGAGGAAGTTCAGAAATAGCAGCTTGCATGTTATTTAAAGATCAAGTAGCAAAATAAAAAATCACAATGCTCTCACAAGTTATATTTCTTCCACTGCTATATTTAAACATATAATTATGTAAATAATAAAAACAAGCAGACTAAGTTCAAGGTGCTCATACTGCTGTACTGCTTTATTTAGATTGGAATGAAAGTACCCCTTTGAAAGCCACTATGAAGTTTGGGAAGCCTCTGTAATCCTGTGGAAGATGCCCCCATCCAAGTTTTGCCAACTACCTACATCATTTTGATGGGGCCCTAATTCTACCGTAATACTTTCTACCATTTTAACTGGAACAGATGTAACACCTGTAATTTCCTCTTAGAATCTTTCTTTCCATTGGTGTAATATATTGATCGAATTCTGTGGCATACACATGGTTAAGGAATTTCTTTTTTGACTACAGTACTTGCATGAAAGCTACGCAGGGCTGGTGACTTGTTACTTTTATCAGTTTAGCTTCTGCCCCTCCCCTCATCTTAATTAACTTAGAAGACCTTCAAACTTCAAGCTGTTTGAACTGCAGAAACATTTCAAACATCATTGCTCATATTTTCAGGTATATTATTATGACTTAAAAGTTAACATCAAAACATTTTTTTTATTTAACAAATTTATACCCTGCCCTTCAATAAAATCCTTTTTAAAGTGGTTAAGAAATGCAATTTACATTTTAAAAAATCAAACCAGTAAAAAAAGCACAGCAGAAATAAAAAGGCATATACCTCTGATGTCATCCAAAGATCAACATCATCATTTTCATCCCCAGTGTCTGATATACAAGGAATTAAAGACACAAATCGTGATATAAGATCCTACAAAACAAATAGGAGTATGCCTGTCTCAGAAATACATATTAAAATAATACATCTGACATTTGGCATTTAATTAAAGGCATCAAGCAATAATTAACTCATTGTGTTACCTTTTTTTTACATTCTTACAGAGGTTAGCTATGATCTTATGCCACCCTGATGATGGATGTGAGCTTTGGCTGTGATATTGACCGTCCTCAGCATCACATGCCTCAGTTTCATAGCTGGAACAAAATGCTGCAATGCCAGCCTTACAGCTCATAGTTTCCACCAGTTTGCCTTTAATTGTGGGACCCCTGCTGTGAGCGCCCCAGCCCACCAAGTATGTGCTGATTCTGTGATAAACATTACATACTTACAGAAGTTGAGTTAGGCTCATCAGCACACATATCTAATAACTGCTGAGGTGGATTCAGAGAGGTAATGTACTTTGTTACTAAAATATTTCTTCCTTGATTGTTAAAAGCTGAGGTTATTATTCTCCTCTTTGGAAACAATGCTTTGCATGTTTGCTTAAAAATGTATGCTTTTTGCAACAGTGTTTGATCTTCATGATCTATGAACTGAAAAACAATCTAGAGTTAGAAGTGAACAGTGGTGTGGCTGACTTTGCTGATGATATTAAATTGTTCAGGGTCATTCGTTGTTCAGGATTGTTAAAACAAAAAGGGATTGTGTAGAGCAGGCATAGGCATATTCAGCCCTCCAGCTATTTTGGGACTACAATTCCCATCATCCCTGACCTCTGGTCCTGTTAGCTAGGGATGATGGGAGTTGTAGTCCCAAAACATCTGGAGGGCCGAGTTTGCCTATGCCTGGTGTAGAGCTCCAAAAAGACCTCTACAAACTGAATGAATGGACAGTAAATGGAAAGTAAGAGGTGACATGATGGAACAGTATAAAATTACGTATGACCTGAAGAAAGTTAATAGCAAAAAGTTTTTCTCCCTGTCTCATAATATTAGAACTCACGGACATTCAGTGAAGCTGAATGTTGAAACATTCAAAACAAACAAACTAAAGTGCTTCTTCACACAGCACATATGTAAACTATGGAATATGTTTCTGCAGGAGGCAATGATGACCACCAACTTGGGTGGTTTGAAAAGAGGACTGGAAAAATTCATGGGGGATACAGCCATGAATAACTAATAGCCATGTGTTTATGCTCTGCTTCCATGCTTGGAGGTAGTGGGCTTCTGAATACCAGTTGTTGGAAACCGCAGGAGTGGGGAATGCTCTTGTGATAAGGTCTTCCTTTTGGGCTTTCCACAGGCATCTGGTTGCCCACTGTGAGAGCAGAATGATGGACTAGAAGGCCAATTGGCTTGATCCAGCCGGTTCTTCCAAAGTCCTTAAAAACTTATTTTAAACTGAGATCAAAACTATAATCTCAGTTATAAATTTCAAAGCAATAATTTCATGCAAATTATCCTATTTGTTAAACAGAGTAAAAAATAAAGGCCAACCTTGTCTGATTCTAAATTATTTTCAGTAGAAGATATTTGAGGTTCAATAGTGGCAAAAATGGTTAAAAAAGTATATTCCTTCAAGTTCTGACCATGACATTCTTCTTTGGGAGGCACATATGTCTTACTCCAAGTATATCCAAGCAAAACCGGTGGCATATTTACTTGAAATGTACCACAAATCTGTGAAAACATACATTATTTGGCTTACTGAAACAAATGCAAGTATTAAGCTAAGAGTTTAAAAATCTGATGATATGGCTGCATTACAATCTTGCTACTTTAAAAGCAACTCATTACCTGCAGTAATAGTAATAATAATAATAATAATAATAATAATAATAATAATAATAATAATAGTTTATTTGTACCCCGCCCATCTGGCTGGGGTCCCCAGCCACTCTGGGCGGCTTCCATAGAAACCAAAAATACACTAAATATACAAAATCTTTAAAAGCATGATTCTTCTTCATTACCTTTGATTGCTCCAGGAGTGTAGAGAAAGGAAACATAACTGATCCAAGCCAATTCTTTCTTACATAGGAGTGACCACTGCAGTTTTTTGGACATGTGTCCTAACCAAGTTAATAATTTGCGTTAATCTTTTGTATTTTAGTATGCATTATTCAACTATGTTTTCTCAACAGCTGAATCTTAGAACTATCTCATGTCTTTAGTCACTTACTGCCTAAACAAGGTGTAAGGTGTTTAAGCAGACCAAAAGTATTTTCCTAGCTGCAACTTATCAAAAACTTTGGGGGCACGAAACAGATTTTCAATAATATTCTCTCCTCATTAAATATCACCAATTTTATTTCTAGTGTTAACAAACAATTTGAAAAGAAATGCAGGGTAAATATTTAAACTAGAAACAAGAGGTAACACCTAATACTTGTAAAAGTATCAAATGATTTAGCTGGGTTCTAAATATATTATTAGAAAAAATGCTGTCTAGTTTCAAATATGATGCTGAAATAGGGTTTGGTGTACAAAATACCAGACTTTTCTTTAAAATCTGTAATACAATACTGTACTCCACCATATTATACTATAACCTTCTGTGATTCCTTGTACACATTACCCAAACAAATTTAGTCTACAATTTACCTCATGCTTTTCAATCACGAATTCATCAAAAATGTTAATATTTATATTGTCTTTGATTTTAGATAGCCCTGAAAAAGTATAATCATGCCCTGGAGAGCTGAAACAAAAACAAAAGCAAAAAAATTAAATCAAACATTTTGACAACAAAGTTACTGAAACTATGTACAGTCGTAACTCGGATCTCGAACGTCTTGGGAGTAGAATGTTCCAGTTCCCAGACAATTGAAAACCAGAAGTGAGTGTTCCGGTTTTCAAACGTTCTTTTGGAAGCTGAACAGACTTCTGGAATGGACTGACTTCCGAGGTATGACTGTACTGTAATACTGTACTGAGGTTTTGGTTTAATGTTCTGTAAGCAGTTCTGCTTGTGCACTGCATCTTTATGCATAACCTCTCAAGCCATTCTGAATGGGTCCTGCCATGAATAGTTGAGGAGGTGGGGCAGCAGAAGAGCCCCAATGGGTCAGACTGAAGACACATATAGTCCAGCATCCTGTTTTTACACTGGCCAAACAGATGCCCATGGGAAGACTACAAGGAAGACCTGAGTGCAACAGCACCCTCCCTACTTGTGATTCCAAGAAGCTGGTTCTTAAGAGACATACTGCCTCCAAAAGCGAAAGCAGAACATAGCCATCACAGCTAGTCGCCATTGGTATCTTTATCCTCCAGGAGATTCTGCAGCTGGGAGGAAATCTGTGACTCCCTCCACTCACCAAATACATGATCAGAACTGCTTCCACTCAAGAATGTGGAACCTGGGATCCAAACCTATATTTCTAAACAAAAAAAAAGTCTGAAGCCTTCAACATTTCATATTCTTCAGGCTCTCTGCAAGGCAACCCCTCTGATAATATTCAGATAATTTCTACAACCATGCAAAATAAGGGCTTACTGATTTAACATATGTAACCGATATATACAGTTGAAATCAGAGACTTAAAATAATGGAACAGGCTGCAATGTAAAAAACATTTGGCTACAGAAAACTTGAAGTACTGTATACATTATTAAAAGTGAGATACATGTAACTTACATAAAATCAACTTGCAGTTCTTCGTTCCAACATGGATGAGAGCCATCAGCAGTGCTAGTTTGATAGATTGTGTCCTGAAAGGTAACTTCTACAAAAGGGTGGACACCCACCTAAAATAAAAATGTGCAGTACATACTGGAATTTATTTTGGTTTTGTCTCATTTTCAGGCCTATTGATCATAGACATTTTCCTTATTTAGATAAACTGCAGACATTTTAAAAATCAGTATCAAAGTTACTCATGTAATGCATTTATCTCCCCCCCTCCCAATATAATATACCCAGTGGGCATTACAAGAGAAAAATACACTCCAGTTCTCATTCTATCACAAAAACAGTTGCCAGTTTGGTGAATTGACAACCAAACTGGTACCAAACTGTAAACTACATCCCTAACCACAGCCAAGGCAGATGCTGTGTAAAAGGTGTGGAATTTAGTCTTAGGGTTTTTTAACCTGGTTCAGAGTCCTACAGTATAGACAAACTGAAGCTATATGTCTTACTAGTGCCTTATTCTATTATTGTTAAATAGACAAATCAAGCAGCTTGTTAGAAGTTAGTTCTGAAATGTATGATCTCATAGAACGGTGGCCAGCAAACTTACCGCGCCTCAGGCCAGTGTCTCCAGCGCCAATCAGGCAGCAGGCCAGAGGGAGGGGGAGTGTGTGCCCATACGTGTGCGCACACGCTATTTCTGGCGCACTTCCGGGTCGGAGGAGCACCGGAAATAGCTTGTGCGCATGTGCACGGGCCTCCTCTGACCCAGATGAGCACCGGAAATAACTTGTGCGCATGTGCAAGCATTGTGCGCATGCGCACAAGTTATTTTCGGTGCTCCTCCGACCCGGAAGTGGGCAGCCGCGCAGCGCAACGCCAGTAAGAGCGAGCAGCAGGGGTCGCCACGGGCTGGATAAACGAGTCCCTCGGGCCTTATCCAGCCCGCGGGCCTAGTTTGGGGATCCCTGTCATAGAATATAGTGTATCACCAGCAGGAACAGCCCACCAGTTTCTTGTTGTTTCTCTTCAGCACCATGTGCGTGTGGTTCAATCATAAAAAGACTGAATAATCAAGTCAATAAGCTGTGGTTACAAGTCATAGACATTGCCCCGCCTCCATTATTTCTGTGGACACTCATGGAAGGTACTCCTTTTTTTGCAATGGGCAAGGCTAGCACATAGGATACAGCTGTTGCTACTACTGTATGACATCAAGTCTTAGTTTGTTCCTTGCTGATCCAACCCTGGAGCTCTGTGTTGCTGGAGCACAACCTGAGTCCTGCATTCAGTCTGAACCCTGCTCTACCTAGTCTTATTGCAGAGAACATTATGTCTTCAACATTAAAAATAAAATTTTAGAATCACCTCATTCTCCAAAAATAAATGTATTTTACTGCAAGGTATGGGATAACTTTCAATCCCTGTGCCACAAAGCTCATTGAAGTCCTGCCAGCACAGCATGGGTGTTGATTCAAGCACAGATTGCTCTCTTCTCCCTCAATGTAATAATCAAATTCCACCCCCTGAATACTAGCATTCAAATTAGCTGAAATATCTGAGATTCAGAAGCAAAAAAAGAGGCCTTGTTGTTCAATGAAAGCAAACTTTTAACCACAAGATAAAACTATGTCTAAATATACTGCAGTCTTTAGACTAATTTCTGCACACAAAAAATACACATGATTTGGAAATTAATTTAGAGGGGAGCATATAAATGTTGTTGTTTTTAATAATTACCTCATACAAAGGGTCTGCTGAATAGGCTGAATTTCCTGACAAAATATGTCTGCCTCTGGACATACGATTTGGTAAATAGGATGGTGAATTAGCAACTCCAACCCTTGAGATAGTAAACAAGAATTACATGCATATTTCAGCAAGTTTACCTCATTAACATGCATCAAGATTCCCTGCTTATGTATAGGTACATAATTGGCTGGTTGTTACTAGAAATAAAAGGCAGTAGAAATGCACTCCTGCTGGAGTGGAGGCAGGAAAAGACCACTTTGAAAGTTGACACTGCAGCATACACACTTGCAAACTGAGACAGGAAAAAAATGAACGTTATCAGAGGCGCAATCTCAGCAAGTAGGCAGCCAGCTTGCTTTCCGTTAATTGCTAACCAGGTGAAAAGGGGTTAGCAATGAGCAGCAATCTTCTGAACTGGGGCCCTGAGCCAAGATGGAGTTGGCCAAGCAAGACAGAGACAGCAGGAGGCAGTATCCGTTGCTATACCTCCACAACCTGGTAGGCACCTACATTTGTAGCGTGTGTGTGCTAAATTAAGATTAGTCTGCCTGTTGCAGGTAGCTCAATATTCAGTGGCTCAATAAAGTTGTGGCTCTTTATTTAAACCACATCCATCCATCCATGCCTTCATTCTGAGTTTGGAAGCAATAATAGTTAATAGTTTTCTTTGTGCTTTGCTACTTAAGCAAAATCATGAATAATGCATCTCTTAAGGGAGAATTTCAGCATAACGCTTGTAATTCTATGCAAGTCAATGAGACTAAACCAGTGCAAGTATTTTGTGATTTGCCCTCTACGTCAATCATTATTGTTAAAATATTATTTAGATTCTCTGAAAGGAAGCTCTGTTTGCTTGCAGCTACGGCATACTATTTTGTAATCCAAATTACTTGCATAGTAATGTATAAAAGAACAAACATACTTTCAAAGACTGTAACTTGTAAAATTATTATTAGTTTGTTTCAGAATACACTAAAGCCTTGATTTTTCAACATAATTTGATTAGATTTAGTGGCTATTATGCTAACCATTTACACTTTCACAAAATCCTTCTACATATCTGTACACTAAAATAGTATTTCACTGCACAGCTGAACTTCAGATAAAAATAGCACAAAATGCTAACAATGTGTTGATGATTAGAAGCTGCAGTAAAATATGCACTATGTTTTAATATGCTTTCCCTATAATTCTCCTTGTTATACTTCAATTTCACTGTATTTTCCCATAAATATTTTTTTCTAACTTAACCATTGTATCTGTCTCACTTCATTCAGTGACTTTTAAGATACTGAAGATATTTAACAAAATATTTGTAGCAGTATTCTTAGCAGTTGAAATGGTTCCTTCATTCTAGATGTTATGTCCAAGGGGAAACTTTATACTGATAGGCATATAGAACAGATTATGAAATATGTATGCAACTCCTGAGACAGACAGAACCCAACCATTATGCAATTCTCTATGACACAATGTGTTGATATAAACAGTCTTTGCGTGGACAGGCGGAGTCCCCAGATCCCGAGCGCCCCTCCCCCGTCATGTGGAATAACGACTCAAGACAATGTGCTATGGGATTAAATTGGCCACAACTTTATTAAATTTCAAATGTGGGTAGACCTTGGCTCAGGCATTGGGCGTTCTCCCTCCCCAGTCCCCAGCCGAGGACCTAGGGAACATCAGGGTTATCCAGTGTTTGTGTGGGGGATGGGCCGGCTCTGGAGAACATATGTTCAAGCAGAGATAGCCACCCCTGTTACACCGCCACCGCAGGGGAGAGCAATGACGACCTTTCGGCGTACGGTCAAAGCCTCCCTTCAGAAACCCCTTTAACAGGGAACCCTGGTATTGCAAAGAGAAAAGGATTCCGCCCAAGGCCTGATACTGCCATAGTTGTGACGTTTTGCTACGGGAAAGGCGAAACCTGCCAATACAGGGAAATTTCTTTCCGGCCCTTTGACAGTGACCTTAACGTAGCAGCGCCCGCATACCTGTGAAGAAAAGTTAACCTTCAAAACCTGTGAAGAAGAGTTAACCTGCAAAATAAGGCATTAACTGAGGGTGGGTAGGGTGGGAGAAGCTCTGGAGCCAAGTGAGGATTCCCAGGTAAGATCCTCCCTCTATTGTGTGGGCAGGTAATCCCTCCCCTACCTGGCCTGATCTCCTTGGCAACGCTTCCCCCAGGTGGGACTGGACAACTGACTGGGGTAGGCGGAGACCTCCAGGTATCCCACCTGAGGGAAGGCAAAGCCAAGCCTATGCTGATGGAGCCGCTCCAGATCCAGGGGCTGCGCGTGTCCACGCAAAGGTCGCCCCCCGTTTTATGCAGGGAGCGGTCATTCTCAAGAGTCAAGACCTTTATAATCTAGGAATTCTGTACCTACTTAGTTGGTGGTGCCTTTCTTGCAGGAATATTATAGGCTCTCAATATTCTGATGAGAAGTTTTACATCTCCATCAGAGACAGCCTGTGCTGGAATCTTTCGCCTCTCTTTCCTTTGTGGTTTCAAATGCCTTTTGCGTTCACCTAGCTTGAAAATTGCATTACTCAATTCACTATTTGAAAAAAGGAAATAATTTAGATCAGACTTGCATATGCTCATATGAGAAAAATCTAAATCTTAATTATGCATTTTGTAACATAATTCTAGAAAAATGAGTTTTAAACTTCAATGTTTTTCTATAGGCTTTTTGTAATAAAATGAACCGTAAAATTCAGAAACTTTAGTCAGGTGGTCTATGGAAGATTATAGAAACAGCCAAAAATATATGTACATAGCCCTACACTAAGCAGCAAAGTGAATGTGGTATAGTCCATTAAGCTTTTACATAATAAATGAATATTGTACCTCATAGATATAATTTCTTCATAATCATTCACAATATCTGATAAGTTAAACTTGTGCCTAATGGTCACAATTCGTTTTGTAGCTTGTTTTCTCATCTGTATATAAAAGAGACTCGATGAATGCAATCTGAAACTAAATCATCATGGGTTTAGCTACATAGACACCAATATTGTAAGGTCAAATATACCTCAAATGTTTTTGCATTACAGACTACTTTTTTAGAACATGATATGGATAAAATCTATTTTTTATTTATTTTTTATTTTGAAATCAGATATTACTTTTAGTTCTAAGTGGGAATTGAAAGGGTTCCTCCAGATCCCAACAGCAAATGGTGGGGACAGTTAAGCACAGGTGTGCTACATTGTTGCAGGTGCAGTGATGACAATTTTGATGCTTCATAGGAATACAATACTGACATGAAACCAAGTCTAACACAAGATGACTCAAACAGTCCTTGAACCCAACCCAGACTGAAATACCTAGCTGTATTTCCAGTTCTTCTGTAGCCATTTATGGTTCATATTAAATTTATGGAAAGTATCATACCATCCTAACAAAAGTGGCTGAACTATTCCTTCGTGCAGAAATAGGATCTGCATCTGTCATCATGTCCTTTTCTAACTGGTTCCCATATGCCTGAAATAAGAATTAGTTCATTAATCATAAAGCATTAATTTTCACTGGATTGTGCAGCTAGCCATACACAAGTTAATTTGATACAATTATGTTCCATTTTTCATTGTATCTGGGGAACTCGCATAACTCTCAAGCATTTTGTCCCTCAGCTTTAGAATAATACTTTCTAAGTACTTTTTTGTATGAATTAATGTATATCTTTGATTTCCTATATAAACATTATATATTTGATATTTCCTTGTTTTCTGTTTTCTCCATAAGTTATTCAACAGCCTGGGATTATGTATGCAGTCTTGAGCTTCTTGAAAGAAAGACAAGATGGAAATAATTTTTTTAAATGAATTTACTAAAACTATGTAAAAAGGCATCATAAAGCTCCATTCCTCAGAATACATAATCAATATTGCCCAACATGAATGCGGATATTAGAATGAAACACATAGCCAATACTGTTTGTATTCAAGCAAACAGTATCCAAAATTGTAGGCCAACATTTGTTTTTAAAGTGGAATACCTGAAAGACTGTGTCTGGTATTTCTCTGTCATACAGAGGGATTTGCTGGAAACCATAGAAATCTAACTGTCCCAAGCTTCTCAGCTGCAACAGCTGGAAACGTTTACAATTTGTAATCTCTTCTGCAGTAACAAAGTTAAATTCTTCTTGCAGCTGTTCAAGACGAAAGTATTTTGATTCATTTTGCTCCAAGGATTTTGTATACTAGGAAATATAAAATAATTTATTTAGCAAGTTAGTTGCCTACAACAAATAAATATGGCTGTTGTTTCTAAACTAAAAAATTTACTTCTCTTAATACCGCTTGCAATGTTATGTTCCACATGCATGCTGAAATGATAAAGCATAATCACTGAAAACACAAATTTTGCACATCAGAAAGTGCAGGTGAATGGATCTTGCAAATCTGTTTCAGGAGCTCAGCAAAATGTGTGTCAAATGCACACCTCACATTTCCAAAAAGTCTCTGATATGACAAAGACCTAAGTATCAACTGATACACTAGCTACTGAGACTTAAATATTTACCATGATTATCTCAATCAAATCCAAATAGTCAGGGTTATTTGGATCAATATTGGCTTCTTTTGCCCACTCAATTAGTTTCTGTATGTCAGAATGCTGCCAAATTCCAGTTCCTTTTCCTGAATCGATATACCTTGGCATACTAAAGAAAAAGAAAAAAGAATTAAAGGGATAAACAAGTCTCATTATGATGGAACTCTATTCAGCAAATATAAACCTTATTACCTAATGCAGGCAACATGAAGGGGCTGAAATGTGGGTGCTAAAGGAGCTCCTGTGTCATCAACTGTCCAAGATAAAGAATACATTAATTTTCCTGATGTCAGAATACATAGTTCTTCTCTTTCCTTTTCATCAAGGAAAAAAGATACATCTGTCAAAAACATAACTGAAATAAGCCTTTTGATAACAAGACCTTATGTTTGACATATTATTACTAACATTAATGCCGCAATGCGGATAAGCCTACACAGACAGAGAGAGAGGAAACTAATATGAGATATAAACTACCATTAACACCCCCAAACATTCCTACTTTTACATCATTTGAGTGAATTAATGATAACTGCTATACATCCAATTTATACCCGAACTCCTGAGCTGGGTTTTTTGTCTGATAACAAACAAGTGATCAGAGTGAAGTATCCTGGCCACCATGATGTTAATGGAAATGGTTAGGACTGCAGTGTTAAGGCCAAACTAATCATGACAACAGCAGCTTCGTGTGTTTAAACGTGGATCTGACCACTCACATGAGGATATGATGGTCTGTTTTTGAATAATAAAAGAGTGTACAGTTGATTGAAACCTTAATACCCTCAATTTACCTCTTCACAGTTTGTTACCCCAGAAATGCTTGGTGTTTGAATCAGGATGATATGCTCTAAGAAGGTAAGCTGTCAGTGAAGGGTGGCTTATACACCCCTTACCTGTGCTCCTTTTACTCTGTGACTGGGACAGTTCTACACATGGGTGTAGCCGAGTTTTTAGTTAGGGAGGGCAGAACCTCAGATTTGTATTTATTGTTTGTTTTGTTTCAGGGGGGCTGCTGCCCCCCCTTGACTATGCCCATCGAGCTACATCTAAAGGCATGGATCTGCCATCATTGCATATTAACTAGCCCTCACAGTGACTTATCAGAGGTCTAAAGGTAGAAAGCTAAATATCCTCAGAGTTTGGGGGCTCTATTTAAAAACCTTTTAATTCTATCAAATATATCACTGGATATAACGGGAGGAATAAGCATTTTTAAAAAGAAAGCCATTATCATACTGACAGGTGCAGCAGAATTAATAGAGGCACCCTTCCCATATCTAGTTTCCTGTACTGATCATCCACAGAGACATATTGTAGCATATTGCTTTGAATGATCCGCAAAATAGTAGTCACCACCACCATACCTATCGAGTTAAAAACATATATTATGAACTTACTGCTTCCCACTGCCCCACTGGAAGGTTTAACTTGTTGTTCACAACTAAACTCTGCCTCGTCCAGAACATCTTTGCTTTTCAATGTAACATTATTGGGAAGAGGTAAGTACACTTTGGCCAACAAAGTCGGTTTTCTACTTGATTCAAATATCTAAAATTAAACAAATCACCCAATGTTTTTAAAAAAGAAGATTAAGCTGTGTCAGCTTAACCAAAGAAAGGCAAGGAAAAAATATGCAAAAAAACCCCTATTATACACATATCAAAAGGCTGATATCTTATAAATCAGTACTGTACCTAGTGCAAAGTGGATTCTTTTTAAATAAACAAGTAGTCATCAGTACAGCACAATATTGTGTAAAAGGTACCACTGATCTAAGATTATAAATATGTTCTAAAATCCACACATTACAAAATCAATGGCTGCATCACATGGACTCATGATGTACTCCCAAAATGTAACTACATCTTTTCTTCTTTACCATAAGCATGTCCTACAAGGAAGCCACAATTGGCCCCACTTTCCACTGGCATGTACAGATAATATAACACAGCATCAAAGGTGGGCCTAGGGGAGGGTGACTGGTACAATCACTCCGGGCATGGAGCATCTGGGGTGCTGAAGCAAGTGCCACAACTATGATATCCAATGGAAGGCAAGAGGCAGGGAGTGCCGGATTTTGGCGTTGCACAGGGCACCACGGAAATTTGAGATGCCAAAATCCTGACAGCGTGAAAAAGACATGTGACATTTTCACACATTATGGAACACCATAGATTCACACAATTTTTATGCAGCCTCCCCATTAAAATAAAAATACAGGAAGCTATGCTGAGTATGAACAATAGTTCTTAAATATTACATCAAAATACAATCCAATTTTCTTCAAAGTGCATGGTTTGTAAAGAACAGCTTCAGCTATGGTACACTGTTGAACTATTTTTATCATCTAACTAGGCATACCTCTAATCGAAGAGATTCAGGCCAGTTTAATACTTGAATTCTAAAAATCTGCTGAAATATTACTTTAAAATCCTGGTGAAGAGGCGCTTCGGAAGTAGAGGAGACCAATTTATTGTTGTAATATATTTTAATAAAGTATTTTTCCATTTTGACTTTTTCTCTTCTCTGTCGTTCATCTCTAAACATACCGGAATACAGACCAGATCAAATAATATATTAATATTTATATACAGAACCAGCCAACAAATCAGAGGAAACTTTCAAAGTACAATAAAATATGTGCTCAAACTTTTCCTACATTGGTTCTCACTACAGCAAAAATTTTAAATGTTTAATGTGTACATAATTAAATTGAATATTAATTATATATTCCATGTCAAACCAAAAAGTGGGGGATTACAGCATAATCACATATTTTCTTTAACTTGTGCAAAGTTATTAAAGATCTTGAAATCAATAATAAAGATACATTTTCTTTCTATCACTAGGGTTCGAAGTCACAATTCTCATATGTGTGTTTCCTTTTACCACAAGAATTATTAAGAGCTCCACAAATTAGGGAGCCATTGCTCACACAGCGAAGCTGCTTCTTCCTCTCCTCTAACCTGCAGCTCCCACACACCCCAAATCTGCTCCAAAGGGCTGGGGGATCCAGGGCAGATTTGGGGACGGGGGGGGGGGTAGATGGTAAACCAGAAGATTTATGTTGCATAAGCACAGGGCCGTCTTAAACAAATTCGGTGCAAAGATCCCTCCGGCGCCCCCCCTTTCCCAGAGTTGACCTTTTTTTTAGGGCTAGAGGAGGCGGGCAGTGGCTGGAGGGCGGCTCTCCAGTGGGGAAGAGGCGGAGGCTGGCCGCAGTGGCTCCTGGCTCACCTGGCCACTTTGTGCTGCAGTGTCCATGGCAGGTAGCACACCGTGCGCCGCTCCCGCTAAGCGTCAGCTCGGTTTTTTCCCTTTTAACGTTCTGGCACCCCGCAGAATTTGGCGCCTGCAGGCTAAAAGGGAAAAAACTGAGCCGATGCTCGGTGGGAGCAGCACACGAACCCTCGCTCACTCAGCACGCTCGTTCAGTGTTCCCCAGACTCTTGCCTGGCGCCCTCCAGAACTTGGCGCCCCAGCGCTCTGCGCCACTAGCCTTGATGGGTAAGACGGGCCTGCATAAGCACATGGATATAACTGGATTATACCCATAGTGCACTGTGTCCTACAGTTAGCAGAAATTCAGAGTAACTGACAGCCAAACATTCAGGAAATTTCCAGGTTTTCCATTCAGTGATGGTCTTCACATAGGATTTGGCTCTCCCTACTGCTTCAAGAAGCAGGTGGCGCTGTGGGTTAAAGCCTCAGCGCCTAGGGCTTGCCGATCGAAAGGTCGGCGGTTCGAATCCCTGCAGCGGGGTGCGCTCCCGCTGCTCGGTCCCAGCGCCTGCCAACCTAGCAGTTCGAAAGCACCTCCGGGTGCAAGTAGATAAATAGGGACCGCTTACCAGCGGGAAGGTAAACGGCGTTTCCGTGTGCGGCTCTGGCTCGCCAGAGCAGCGATGTCACGCTGGCCACGTGACCCGGAAGTGTCTCCGGACAGCGCTGGCCCCAGGCCTCTTAAGTGAGATGGGCGCACAACCCCAGAGACTGTCAAGACTGGCCCGTACGGGCAGGGGTACCTTTACCTTTACCTTTACTGCTTCAAGATGGGAAATGCTGAACTTCAGAAATAGTCTTGGAGGACAGCATTAATATACAGTAATGGGCATAATGGTGGGGTGGAAAGAACCAGTGGAACATAGTTCTTTCTGGATATCAGACATGCATAGGCTATTGTCATTGGCATCTCCACTTTCAGAAGCAAAGTGAGGTGTGGGATGGGCTGGCTGGGGGCCGGCTCACTTAAAGGGCATTTCCCCCTTCCCCCACCATAAAGCATTATAAAACTCAATAAATAAGCATAAATCTACAGGTGCACAGTCTTCTCTTTGTGTCTCATATATGTATGTGTATGTGTACACACACACACACACACACACACACACATATATATAAATTCCCCCCCAGTAGTATTTATACTACTGGGGAAATACGTTTTTATATAGGTGCTTTGTAAAACTAAAAAAAAGGAAACCTGCAACTCACAGAGGGCACATGTCGTCTGCTGTTATTTCTGTTACAAAGGTAAGATGTGGTACCAAAAGAGGTTCATTTATCCCTCCGATGTCCATTGCAGTTTGGAAGGTATGAGCTGAATCCAAGCATCCCTAGAAATCAATATTTGTATTTTCATTGCACCCAATATATTATTTCAAACAAACCACAATATCTGCATTCCAATTAAAAAACCTGGTGTAATAAGCTTAGACTGGCATGTATGAGATAGAGTACTCTTCAATTCTGAATTTACACTGTATATAAAATATTCATAAGGTCAACCAGATTTCTACAATAAGCGCCAGAAATTAACTGAGCACAAACCAACAGGGAACAGTGCTAATCACAGCCATTTTCCTATGGCACAATGATTTACTATTCTGCAACTCCTTCAACTTAAGAACCTTCTGTCTTCTTCCAGCTGCTGAAAATTTGTTTGATAAATCAGTATATCTTTCATCTCTTGGAGCATTTTCATTCTCTTCTGATATGTTGCCTTCGAATTCATCAAGTTCTGAGATATATGTCAGCCTTATTCAAAGATGGGGAGAAAACAATGAAACCTCTACATTTAGGCTCAGATGTTATCTGACATTTGGTTGTACGATTCCTCTCCCTTTTTAATGCGAAGAGGATATAACTGGAGAAAGGAAGTGCTTAACCTCTTTGCTACCTCTTTCACCCATCACTCTTCTCACACCCAATTATAGCGCTCCAGTGCTCTGCCTCTGCAACTATTACAGTGGTGCCCCGCAAGACGAACGCCTCGCAAGACGGAAAACCCGCTAGACGAAAGGGTTTTCCGTTTTGGAGGCGCTTCGCAAAACGAATTTCCCTATGGGCTTGCTTCGCAAGACAAAATGTCTTGCGAGTTCCTGCGGGTTTTCTCCCCTTTTTCCCCCCTTTTCCTAAGCCGCTAAACCACTTATCAGCTGATCCGCTGATAAGCCGCTAAACCGCTAATAGCGCTAATCCGCTAAACTGTCAATGGGCTTGCTTCGCAAGACGAAAAAACCGCTATACGAAGAGCCTCACGGAACAGATTAATTTCGTCTTGCGAGGCACCACTGTATCTGAGTTTTGTTCCTTTGAAAGGAAATCTTTGGAGGTCCACTGCATTTTGTAATATTTGAATTTATTTACAAATATACAGGTTAAGCATAGATGGAGGCACACAGCCTAAGCCAGGCTTCTTCAACCTCGGCCCTCCAGCTGTTTTTGGCCTACAACTCCCATGATCCCTAGCTAGCAGGACCAGTGGTCAGGGATGCTGGGAATTGTAGTCTCAAAACATCTGGAGGGCCGAGGTTGAGAAAGCCTGGCCTAAGCTTTCCAACAAAATATACTGCCCTACATCACACCCTCAGAGAAACATACTCCTTGATCTCCAAATATTGTTAGTTTACTGAGCACACAAAATCCTGCTTTTTGTCTTTTTAGATTTTAGATTATTTTTTAGAGATTTTAAAGATATCAAGCTGTTTATCAATACATATAAACAAACAAACTGCGATAAATTCCATTTCTTCTCTTTGAGAAACACAAACACACAAGGACTAGATTAAATCTTTCTGAAGAATTAAAAATCATATATGAAAGATAATCATTACCACTTACTTTTGAAATTGCAGCCTGACAGTAGAACTAACAAATCCTTGCTGTCTCCGTAGAGATTTTATTTGTTTCCATACTTTCATAATACTTTGTATTAAGCATTTATCTCTTTGGTGTTCTATATCATGTAATATTCTGGTATTTCTTGTATTTTATAATGCAAAACAGAAAAAAAAAACCTGAGCACAAACTTAAAATTCCATTTAATGATTTGCAGTTGTTAAACTAAAATCTAAAATCATGACATAAATTGTACATTCGTTTCCCCTGTGATTAACGTATTTTATAAATATAGTTACACACTGCCCCAGTTTCCAAGCAGTGAGAGATTCTAGGGGTTCCAGCACTTTGCCCAGAATATGGTTTGCTTGGAATGAAGGTCAGCAGAGACTGTGGCATCTTTAGGATAGATGGTTTTAATTCCACATATATACAACTTAACTCACTTCATATCTGTGTCTCCTGCTTCCAGCTCATAGGCAAGAGGATGCCAATGCTCTCCTACGCAAGAGAGAGGGTGGGTGGGGGAAATCCCACCCATTTGTTGTATGGCACAGAGCAACTTCTTTGGTTATGCTAATCATGGTGCTTAACAAGCCAGACAAAGTCATTAGCTTAATAAAGTAATTGGTTTGGCAAACCTGTACATTCTATCCGCACAGATGCAGGAGCCCAAGAATTGGAAGGGATTCATGGTACCATTCAGATTGACACCCACCAAACTACCCACTAATGCTACCCACTTCCAAGAAAAAGAGGTCTGGGCCTAGACCTACAACTAAATAACAGAATAACAATTTACATGTATCTGCATCTGGTGCTTTCACAGTACATAGTTTCCACTGTATGCTAAAGATGCACTCCTTTACCTGGGCTTTGACACCCAAGATATATATGTACAGCACCCATCCTATTCCTGGAACTGCAACTTGCTTTAACTTTTTTGAATTTTACATTGTTATAAATTACCCTGGGATCTGATGCTGAAGGGTGGGTAACAAATTGAAATGATGGTGATGTTTGTTTTTCATTTTATTTCATAGAATTTATTTTCTACTTGATGGGGGTAGGACAATGTGGTTAAAACCTCAAAGCAGCTTAATCAGTTGCCTCAGGGAATTGATTTTGAGTCAATGCAGATTACTCACTATTTTCAATTTTGTACTCTTGGAAATCAGCACTGACCAAAGCAGTATATACCTACAGCACGGTCAATTCCTCCTCCTGCCCCATTTTAAATAGGTACCTTATTTGTGATCTGTAATCCTTCAAAGTTTTCGTACTTAGCTCACTTGTTTTTAAGTTACTTTCCAGTAATTTTGTGGAACTTATTAATGCTTTGAGCTGTAATTAAAAATAATTTATTTAAAATGCATTAATTCTTTTATTAGCAAATAACTTCATGTGATATTTTGTTAAAATTATTAATATTTTAAAATGAAAGTGTCACACTCTACAGGACAATATCCTTTCTGGATATTTAGGGTTGTTGGTTTTTTCCTGCCCTGATATGCATCACTTTGCATTCATTTACATGGATTTACATTTGCCATTTTACTGCCCATTCTGTCAGAATGAAGACACCAAGTCTTCAAGCTGTGACATCCTGAAGTCTTAAAGCCTTTTACATCATACCTTATAACTAAAACTGTAAGATAAAGCATTTTCTTACTTTTTCAGATAGCAAGAGAGTAACGTTTTGCTGCTGCCGTTGTTGAAAGCAGTCATAAAGGTCAAGCAACCTGGCAGCCAGTACTTGTTCACAGTTGAAAAAAAAATGATGGCTAAACACAATACTTGATATGTTAAGATCCAGTTGATAAATTTTGCTCTGTTCCTCTGACTTAGTTATGATGCAGTTTTCCAGTTGAGGTTGCATTGCCTGTGTTTTTAAAAAAAGTAAATTTGAGGTGAAGCAACAAGTTTTTCAGAGTTGAGTATGGTTTAAATGAGGAATTACTTCATCTGGCATACATGTTTTTGGCTCTGATAGGTAGTTTTTGCTTTGTTTTCTAGGTTTTCACAACATTAAAAAAAAACTGAATAATCTCCTTGACTAGAGATAACAGTGGAGAAAAATGTGTGTAAGTCTACACTGTGGAAAGTGATGCTTCTCTCGTACCAATTGACTCTCCTAAAAACTATTTCTGTCTTAATTCTTGGTTACTAAACTAACTCTTACTCTTATTTAGTCCTTTTGAGTTGCTATATGATTCAGCCTTAAATATATGTACAGTGGTACCTTGGGTTAAGAACTTAATTCATTCTGGAGGTCTGTTCTTAACCTGAAGCACCACTTTAGCTAATGGGGCCTCCTGCTGCCGCTGCGCCAGTGGCGTGCAATTTCTGTTTTCATCCTGAAACAAAGTACTTAACCCGAGGTAATATTTCTGGGTTAGCGGAGTCTGTAACCTGAAGCATATGTAACCTGAAGTATATGTAGCCCGAGGTACCACTGTTCAAGAATTTATCACATCTACAAAAATATAAGGTGTATTTTACATGAGAGCATAAATATTACATATGTAAAAAGGCATGATAAACATACCTCCACCCCAAATCAAATGTGTTTATTCTAAGTCACTCTGGTGACTATTAGTCTTACTTCAGATAAACTAAACATTTTTAATATTAATTTTATCGCGTTAATATCCTAAATTTCTTTCATCATAGCACCCAAGTACATGTGATTTCCAGACACTTGTGCACTAATCAGACCCTACCTATGAACAAGGTGGTGTGCCTTCAGACCATTATAGTGCCTTCATGTGTGTTTGATTCATTAGCAAACTAATTTATAGAAATCACTAGATTTATAGAATTTTATTTGATCACTAGATTTTAAGTGTACTGTATGTATATAAAATGAATGAAGTACATTAAAATATTTTAGCTAAAACATAAGATATTATATATTACTGTTAATATTAGCTCAAATATATTCATTCCATTTTAGCAGTACACTGCACAACTCCTAGTGCAGTAGAGAGCTTCCTCAACTTTCATTAATTGTAAAGATGTGAATTAACAATTCCATCTAAAATATACTCCCAGCCCTACATAGTATTTCTAGCCTGGGAATATAAAGCATTTCCTAGCAAAATAATAGTCTTAAAAAGGAAGCGTTTTGGTTTTTTAAAGTGGAAAAAAACAAACCTTCCTGTATGTTGTCTTTAATCGTGGGTCAATCTCAGAAGGAAAAAACACTCTGTAGTAACTTGATGGTTTGATTGGAGAAGGCAATGACATTATTTCCCCGCTTTCGTCAAACCAGTTTTTCCCCTTAATAAATATGATTCAGAAACACAAACAACATTAAACAAGTCATCTGCTTTTTAAACATATTATTTAGGTAACAGAAGTTTTTAGAAACTAAACAGCACATTTACCCCATCTTGCTGAAGAAGACGGTTTTCCATTTTGTAGTATGTATTCCTAGATACACGAGGCTTTCTTGGAATATAAAATCCTTCATCTTCTAGGAATCGTGGTGCCATATTGTCTGGCAATTTACAGCTCTGTATAACTGAGAACAATTATTATGAAGTTAGGGTGACATATAGGTAGAATGTAAATTCTTGAATTAATTTATCCTCTTCTTTTTGTTGGTCAGATATTTAAATCTAATCCAGAAAAGTACAACAGTAACACAAAACAAACTGCTTAACCACCTACGCCAAATATAGCAAATTTTAAAATGAGCCCTCTCTTTCACTAACTTTTGCTCTTCTCTCTAATCCTTCCTTCTCTCTCAGAACGGTTGATACTGAAACGTGTCCTGTTCTGGTCCTGCAGATAAGCTCATATAGCAAGGCAGGTCTATTATCACAGCACCAAGCAGAGCTCCTAGCAAACAACTTGCTTTGACAAGGACTGAAAGTGTTCTAGGACCTTTAGAGTTTCTGCCTCTAGCCCACATCTCTTAAACTCTGCCCACTTTTGAAGAACTAGTCTCTTAATGGACTAACCTGAAAACAGGCAGTTTCCATGCATTCCATGGCCTCTTACCTGGTGAGGGGTGGCAGTCATTTCTGCATTTGTACCAGAAAATGCAGCCTACTGGGCATTTGGTGTTCACATGCACATTTGTAAGATCTAAGTCACTGTCATATTTTGCAACATACATTACCCGGGGAAGTGCTTGGCAGAAAAAGTTGTTGGTCCCATTGCTTTTGCTTATCGAGATTACTGCTTTCACACCCAGGAGGTTTTACTTCAAGCAGTTCTGGTAGTAGTATTTCTCTCACATGATCAAGCAAAGGAGTTTGTTCATTTAAGCCGCAGACATTTTGAAGGCTGTCATTTATAGATTTCTGTTAATCATAATAAAAAATAAGTGTGATAGAAATATAGAGAGCGATGGGACAGATACCAACAGAAAACAATCTACATAAACATGTTGGAATAGATATAGGTAATTTCCAGAGAAATTGCTTTATAATTTTATGAGTCCAGTATGTTTTATGTAGTGCTGTAACACCATTATTAGGACCAGTTTGCTCACTTCTTTCTAAACTTTCAATAGGTCCTAATAAAGGAAGCACCTTATTGTTACCCTTTGATTGTTTATAATGCATAAACATTGATAGCTACAATTTTTGTTATATTTTATTGTTTTCATTGGAATTAGAAAACTCATACTTCAACTTTCAGGTTTAATGAACAGTATCTAAGTATGAAGAATTAAGTGATTCCTTAATACAGTACCTGGATCACTATTTTCTATCTCTATGAAAATAGGCATTTTCCACAAATACTTCAAAAATGAAGTATCACCAATACTGCTTACATTCAGAATGTGCAGGCATTTCAGTGCATGGCCTAGTCCAGGAGTAGTCAACCTTTTTATACCTACCGCCCACTAATGAACCTTTCTTGATAGTAAAATTTCCTTACCGCCCAGCAGTGCTTGATAGAAGGAGAATTCAGCTTGTGCCATAAAATTCCCTACCGCCCACCTAGAATCCTGAAACCCCACTAGTGGGCAGTAGGGACCAGGTTGACAACCCCTGGTCTAGTCCATAGGTGTGGGGAAACAGGCAGTACCTCTCTGATCTTTTTGAAAAACAAATATACAGGGTCTGGTGCTTTGTGCAGCCCAAATACCTAATCTCTCCCAGTGTCTCTGCTTAAACAAATATCAGTGTATTTCCCTCCAGTAACAAAGCAAGTGAAAGAAATGCATAGTGATTTCATCCAAGATGCTGTCTTCCTCACTCTCATTCACTTGAAAACAAAACAGCAAGCCTTTTTTTTGTACCTAGCTCTCAAAGCATCTCTTTCCTTCAAGCTCCCTCACAAGCAATCTCCAGTCCAGCCCATATTGTTGCTCATTTTGGCACTTTCTCACCTATATACAACTAATTGCAACCCAGCTCATCCCTTTAAAGTAATCAACAGAGTATTAAAGTGGTCAACTGTTCTCTGCAACACTAGAAAGTATAAGAAAAGTCTGTGAAAAAGTTAAATATTTTAAAGAAAGCTCCCAGTTCCACGACAATTGTTTATAAATGTAAATCAAATACTTATTTGGATCATGGTCAAATATATCTAGGAAATCTATGGTACAAGGTACTTTGAAAAAAAGAAAATGAATGAAATAAAAATTCTTTTTCTTTTGTTTAAGGCTATATAGTTATTTTGTATATAAGTTTAGGGCCACTGAAGAAAACTTTTGAATAGCTTATTTCATAATTTTCCTTTGTTACCAGAGAAAGTGAATTAACTGTAGCTATAAACAACTTCAAATACTAGACATCTATTTGACAGAAGACTTTCAAGACACTCCAGCATCATAATGCAACAGAAAAGAATGCAGTTTGTATGAAGAGAAGAATAGCAGTACCTGGTCAATGACCTGATCAGTTTCTTTCAGCTTTGAGTAATCTTCAAAAGTTGATGTAAAAAATATAAAACCCTCATCAAAGGAGACTTCATTCTAAGATTTAAAATTTGGTGAATAATTATCAATCAGTAGTGCTAAATACTGGGTAGCCTTCTCTTTCTCCAGAAACTTAATTTTCCTTTATTTTCCTTTATTATATCCATTGACAACATCACCATCTAACCTAGCACTGAGGCTGTTTTACTCCCTCCCTCCTTCTCATATTCAGTCTTCTCACCAAGTCAAGTCACATGTTCTTATATAAAAACCTACCAATTCATCTCTATCTTTCTCAACTTAAATTTTGGTTCATCATCTTCTCATTCCCACCCTGTCTAATGAAACATTTTCCTCTTAGGCCTTCCCTTATCATGCCTTAGTTCACACACCTCTGCCCATAGCTTTGCTGCCAAAATCATTTACCTTCTTCATCATTCAGATCTTAGTACTCTGAATGTAGAGGGGAGACAGCATATGCCAATCTTTGTGTAAGCAAAGGTAATTCCTATATCTCAGTCTTCTCCAGCTGACCTTCAACTTCAACTTAAAACACCTCTAGATCTTGTTGCTTAAGAGAGAGCGGGGTGCTTCTTTGGCTTTTCTCAAATTTGTGCCACAGCAAGAAGAAGCTCTAGATTACCGAGCTATCAGAGAGATTTTTTTTTTTAAAGAGGAACAAGTAGCAAGCACCTCCCTCTTGCTTCTCCCCTCCCCACCTCTCTGATGCAGAGATTCTTGAATATGCACCATATATTTAAAGCACACACGCCCCCACCCCTCAGAATCCTGGGAAATGTAGTTTATACCTCACAGAGCTACAACTCTCAGCACTCCTAAAAATGTCAGTTCCCAGGATCCTTTTCTTGAGGGGATGGGGGAATGTGCTTTTTTAAAAAGCAGTGAGAAGAGATTCAAGACTGAATGATACTCATCTTCTTGATGGCACAGGTGTTTTCTACATGTAATGGCAGGAGTAACCAGAATCACACATTCTACAAAAATATGCTCATATTAGAATTTGTTGCACCAAATTGAATATAAAAAGCAATGGTGCAGCTTATCAGTGTTGGCAGCAATTTTACAAATATTTTATTACCTCAGTGCTCACTTCAGAGTTGTGTTGGTATTCTTTAGTATCAGAGTAGGGTTTGTCGCAAGATTTTTCTTCTTGTTCAGCCTAAAACAAAGGATATTTTAGTGTGTTTCTTGTAATTTTAAAAACACAGAGAAAACAAGAATTGAGATAAAATGCAGGCTTTCCATATTCAGCACTTAACTTCTTTTTTCTGATGCGCTCCAATTGGTGTGGGAGAAATGATGAGTCTTTTAAATTGGTTGAACTTACCGCCTTTTATAGAATCATACATATAATAAGTTACATGTTTCATTTGAATGCTAAATCAAAATTCAATTAAAACTATTTACCTTAACAGTTCTCAACTTCCCTCTCACTCTATCCCGTAATACTTCAGTTAATCTACTTTGTTTTTCTTCTACAGCCACAGCTATTATAAAAAGCACAGACATTTGAAACACACTTTGCAATAAAATACTCGAATATTATCGGAATGTATTTTGCAGTACTTTTCATATAGACAATTTTGGATTCTCAAGGAAATGACAATAATCCAGTAGGTTTTTCAAAGTTTGTGAAGGATTTAGATTAAGTATTCTTTATTTGAGTCATACATTCACATTTCAAGCACGCTCCTTAAAGTGCAAATTATAAATGAAAGTGCATTTAGTTCACTGCACAAGAAAAATGCAGAAAACACATGATTTCAAGTTGCAACATCTGCACAAAAAGTTGACAAGAATCTAAAATTAGAATATTCTAATTCTAGCACATCAGAATATTCTGTATTTTTTATCAAGTGCTAATATTATTACAGTACTTTAGAATAGAATGAAAACAGGAAAAGGTCATATGTAGGTTTGACGTTTGAATAACATCTAAATTTAATCTGAGCCACATTTGTGGAAATGCCCTTGAACTTCATTGTGATATATTACAACTTGGTAAGGAGTAAAAACATTGAGCTACCTTCCTGTGGATATTGGTCCAGGGTTTCTTTTTGTTTTCTATCAACATGTATGTCATCTTCAGTTTGCTACATTAAACAATTTACCAAAAGAGAAAAGTTGCAATGAAATTATCAAAACTATTCCCTCACATTTTTATTCATTTTTTCAGCTGTATACATCATATACCATCACCCCATCCAAAATGTTTACTAGTGTGCAACCTACAAAAACTTCAAGTTGTGATGCAGGCAAGGTTTATGCCATCATTCAGATAGTAAATGGAATAAACAAAGAAGAATGATCTTCATATTAGAAACAAAATAACATTTAGAGTTGGTCAACATGCTATAAACATTTAATTGTCCAAGATACAAGACATCCCATGTGTTCAACAAATGTATCTATATGTATAACAGAGTTCTCAAAAGCTCATTTCCATTTTAGTTCCTCTTGTTCAGCGGCATAGCTAGCCGCTTGGGTGCCAAGTGCGGCACGCGTGTCCTGAAGCTGGGGATGGAGCGAGCCGCCCATAGGGGTGGGGCGCGCTGCGTGGAGCCTCTCCGCCACCTCCTCCTCAGCTGTAGGACGGCTGAGGGAGAGGTGGAGGGCAGACCCAAGTCCCACACTGCCATTTCAGGCAGTGCGGAGCCTGCAGGCCCCAAGCCACTACATCACTCCCAGGAGAGACACGTGTCTTGGGCATGCTGCAGGCCCCGCGGTAAGTGCTGGCCCCCGTGGTGTGGCGCCCAGTGCCAGCTGTTTTGTTATGTTCACTGACTGAACTAAAAAGTTTCATGAGCCCATTTAAACAAACAAACAAACAAACAAAAACACCTCATATTTTTGTCATTTTGTCACGCCCCCCCCCCCCCAGTGATGACACCTGGGGCAGATCCGTACCCCCCTTCCTCTGCCATGGCTCTTATTGTATTTAGAACTTCTAAAGTGGCCTTTTGAGAGATTCTGAAGGACTAAAGGAAAATAGAGAAAGGCCCCCAAAGCCCATGAGTGCTCCGCCAATGAGTCTTTGAAGTGAATGCAAAACCAAATATTACAATATGAAATGATTACAAAAACAGGAACCTTAGTTGAAGTGCCTCACTTCATAATGTCTAATACTAGCTTTCCAACCTGGTGTTTCCCTCCAGGTGCTCTGGACTACAGCTCCCATGATCCCTGACCATTGATCACACTGGCTAGTAAGAATGATGGAAATTGTAGTCCAAAACATCTGGAGGTATCAGGTTGAAGAAAGCTGGTCTAGAGCAACTTACCCTGATGTCATTATATCTTCACCCATACGTGCAATAAAATGGCACTGCGCAGTTAAGATTTCACTTTCAAGATAAAACTGATTTGGGGGAAAATACATTTTCCATGAAACCTCTGTAGAGAAGAGATTATTTTTTAAAAAATTTAAAAAGCAAATGCTTTCCAAACTCTTGCTTCAGTAAATGTTTTGCATGCTATGTGATGGGGTAAAACGTACCTTTCTTCTGACACTTCTTTTCTGTAAAGATTTACTTTTCTTTGCAATTCTTTCCTGAACCTTTTCTTTCTGAATAATAAAAAAGAAAACTATCTAAAATCATAATCTATATGATACACAACTTCATAAACAAATGTAAATAAAAGTGTGATGTTGCATAGAAGGATGAAGTCAATTTTAGGGAAGTCCTTCCTAACTGAACCTTTGACACCTACCGAATATATATATATTTTTTACTCCACCAAGCATTTCAATCCAAGTCAGATGTTATAGATTTAACTTTTTTTTTTACTTTTTATATTGTATTATTGTAAACTGTTTGTATTATTGTAAACTGACTATCATAGTCAAGTGGTAAATAAATAGAGGGACTACATGTAGATGCATAATTTGGGAACTAAATCTCACTAGCCAAGTTATCTTCTTACACTAAATAACCTCAGGCTTTTCAATAAATTTCAGTACCATGACATGCTGCCTTTAAAAATATTTGATTATACTGTATTGTTAAGGTTAGGCTTCTTGCAATGTAGGGATGTTCACTATAACAATTTTGTTTGTCGTTATAAATATCAATAACAATTAATTTCAGGATTTTTATAAATAATTTTTATTAAAGATTTTCTTGAGTTACAAAAGTACGTGCATTGCCTCTATTTGCAGGTTGTAGAGTCTTTTCTACAAATCTGTTACATTTGATGTGAGACATTAATGTAGTATACTGTATGAAGTTGGGGGAGAAGAGAGGCAGGGATAGAGTGTGCAGGGAAGGGGAAGTGGTAAACTAACACTCTTTTACATAGTGTATGTGTGAGGTTGTTGCATTAATAAATTTCAGTTTTAATAAGTAAGCAACCACACCCTCACCTCCAAAGAGGCATCTGCTTGCCTGGGATTTTAACCATTAGGGAGATATCCAGAAAACAGAATAAAGTGTTGTGTGAATGCAGCCATAATTTATATGTATTTGTTTTTAAAATACACTTAAGTCTATTATCTATAGGAGTATTATAAGAAATTCAGAATAACCATATGAATTGTTAATTGCAGTACATTCTTGGGGTATAATAAAAAACATATGCCTGTTATTATGATTACTATCTTATCTAGAATAAAAAAAACTGATCAACAAATCTAATTATTGGGGCATTGTAGCTGGGTAATAATGTAAACATTTAAAAATAGTCTTCATAGCTTGCCTTTGTTTTTCTATCCAATAGTATTCCTAATTCTTTGTCAGGATCCATTTTATATAAAAACTGGATTCAGTTGGTCATCAAGGAAACTGGGAAGGAATATGCAGAATATTAAAATGTAAAAACCAGTCCATCTTTACTCCATTCCACATATTTGTGTCTATCACAGCTCATCTTATTCTTTTGCCTAGTACAGAATGTTTCTGTGCCAGTACTGCTCATTCATTGAGTGCAGGTGTAGAATGCAGAAGAAGCGTGTGCCGATGTGCTTACAGAAGCTCTGTGTGACCTGGAACATTCCAAGTCAACCACATCTCATATACCAAGCACACTTGAGTGGCAGCTGTCAATCCCCTGGCAGGCCACATTTGACGGCTTGTGAGTTCTATGAAATAGCTGTGCAGGCCTGTTACAGCGACCAAACAATGAAAGCAATATTGTTTCAAGTGGCTGCCACAAGATAACAATGGAATGCAAGCAAGTCTAAGAAATAAGCACCCAACTTGAGAAGCCCTATTTGAGAAGTGCATTAATACCAGCAAGTTCTGACTGAGAATAGGAGTTTTGCTATTGCCAATAAACATGGTCCAGAAGTTTAGAACCAGAAAGTCCTAAGTTCTTAGAATCGCAGAACTGTAGAGTTGGAAGGGACCAGCGAGGACTATCTTAGTCCTGCAATGCAGGAATCTCTCACTCAACAGGAGGCTCAAACACCCCCCCCCCCAAAAAAAGATGGAGAGTCTCACGCTCTACTGACTGAGTTATCCTAGAAAATAAAAATGCAGTAAGACAAAATCTTATTCTTCCTCTTTTTTGACCCCAGCACAGAAATGCACCGATAGGCACGCATCCACCTCTTCAAAAACTGAAACTCCTTCTCTCCCCCCCACCGCCCGCATTCCTGACTAGCTGGACCATTTCCTCCTGAGGTGACCTAGAAGGGAGAGTCCCAGCTCCATTTAGGGTGAGGCAAAGTGAAACGGCAAACCGCTCTGAAGCAGAGAGACGGTCCTCTCCCGCCCTGGCTATAACCGTAACCTTTCTACCGTTAGCGAAACAAGCACGCGCACCACCTCCCTCCATCCCGCCCCGCTCGTCATCCAGCCAGAAAATGAAGCGTCCTCCCCTAAAACTGCCAACAGAGCATGCGCTCTAATGAGCGCCGCCGGCCGCTGGGCATGCGCTCGCTGCTCTGACCGGCCGCTGAGCATGCGCAGTGCCGGAGCGTGAAGGGGGACGCCTTCCCCGTCGCTGGGTCCGCTCGCTTCTCTCTGGAGAGAGGAAAACGCGTTTCTGAGGGTACGAGCAGCCGCCCACCCGCTTTTGCCGCCGTCGCCGCCGGTCCTCTTGCGAGGCCTGGTGAAGGCCACGCCGCAGCTCGGTTGATTTCTGGGCCCGAAGGCTTCGGTGCGCAGATAGTTTACACGCCCCTCTTGTTTGGGGCCCGGCGCCGAGGTCCCCAACCTTGGTGTCCGTCGCCGGGGAGCCGGGGCTTCCTATGGAGTCTGTGGCGCCCCCTTTTCTCCCCACCACGCTTCGGGGGGAGGGGAAGCAGAAACCTGCCCCCCCCTCGCCCCGCGGCAGGTTGGTCGGGCAGCTCTTCTTCCTCCAAGCTTCCAGCGAGGCAGCTTCGTTCTCTTCCGCCAGATTTGCTTCCTGGAAAATGGAGGTGCTTTGCCGGGCGGCTGTTTAGGGGGGCTGAGAGGTTCAGCTCTATCTCCGCGCCTTGCAAAACAACAACAACTCACTAGCCGACCAGCTGCTAATTCCTCTAAACCCCCCACGCACTCATTTCCACCTCCTCGAGTGGAAACGGTGCAAGCAAACGGTGAGGGGTGTTTGTTTGTCGATCAGGCTCTTCTTTCCCAGGTGCCCCAGTAGAGAGGGGGCAAGGGTCTGGTTTTGGAAGCAAACTGGGTTTATTGGGACCCTCCCCCCGTTTATCTCCCTGCAGTCTGACCCGCCCCCCTCCTGTGCTCTCCTGTGTTCAAAGTAAGGTTGGTGTGGTGGTATGGGGCTGGACTGTGGAGAGAGAAGTGCTGGGTGAGGGTTCAGCTCTCCTCTTTGGCAACAAAAGCTAGACCTTCTGCTCCCTTGCTTTATGCATGGCTGGTGAGCTACCACCATTGCATCCGACATAGGCCTTTGAGGGCTCTCAGCTCTGTGAGATTTGGAGGAAGAGACTGGCACCGGGTTAACGGCGCGGTTCTCTCTCATTTGCTGCAGTGCTGCCCATTTTCCCTGCTGCCTCGCACTCTTGTCCACTCCTGCTTTCACCATGGTTAAGAAGAATAGTATTCCCGCTGGGTAAGTATCCGATAAATATTACATGGAGAGAGGGGAAGGGAGCTCTGACAGCCCCACCTGTTCTCTCTTGCTGCAGCACCATCTTTGCCATCTACCATAAGCTAAGGTAAGTATTTGCAGCAACATGAAGTCACAGCTTACCGTCCCCCAGGTAAGTATTTTATCCCACCGTGTTTGTGAATGCTCCTCCATCAGCCATAGATGGCTCCTGTTTCTTCTCTCTTGATCCTCAAATGTGTGCAAAGAGGAATTAATGGGAACTACGTTCTTAACATTTCAGTTCTGTGACATGGCAGAATAATACCACATCACCATGTCATAAATGTGGTTTTTATTAATTACATGACATGCAGAAACATATGCTACTTGACTAAGCACGGGCTATTTACATAAGCCCAACTTTACCAAAGTATTATTCAAGTGTGGTTATATTTAACAGTAGGATTGTCAGCATTGACTTGCATAATTGTCTAACAGTTATTAAACAATAATTGCTTTCCTTCATCACATTTAGCCCCTAAGGTCCCAATTTTTCTCCACTTTTGTGACATGCCAAAATACCCCAGAACTCTCTTAAAACATAATACAACTTTTCTATGGAAAAGTGCTTTTAAAATGTAGAGATTAGTTTGATAAAGCTATCCAAATATCAAGATAAAATTGAAGTAATTCAGGAAGTGACATTAGAAAATTAAACATAGAAACAATATTGCTAAGCAGTATTATTTCTAAAGGAGTACTGTTGCAGCAATTCGAAAGCAAAGTTTGTGGTTATGACATATTTTTTAGTTTGAATTGTTCTGCGTCTTCCTCTGTTGCCTCCTGCTCTTGTACACTCTTGTAACCTGGCATTAAATTACCAACATAAATTGAGTATGCATTTAACAGACAGTTGAAACATGCATTGATTTTAATAAACAGATCAACTTGGTAGTCCAACCCTCAATAGAAGGATAACTTGGTTGGAATTCTGCATTGAGAACAAAAGCTTAACATTGTAAGGAATTATTGGGAAGTTAGGTACCAATTAAAATAGTGCAAATAAAAGTGAACTGTAGTTGCAAGATTGGTACATTATCTTTTAGGCTAGAACTGGAAGCATAGTAGAGCTTGATTTTTTTGTCTAGAGGCCAATCGTCACAACTTCTTCAGTGTGTAGCTGCTAACCAGCAGGACTTCACCTCTTCCAGCTTGGTAACATACTATGAGAAGCGATGCATGACTATCACAATTGTGCACTGAACTAGGCACAGAAAAGTTTTCAGTACTGAAGTTACTATACAATTGCAGCTGCACATTACAGCCTCTGTGCACTGAGCTGTCTGTGTTGTTGACAGTTATATTAGCCATCTTAGTATATGCTGCTAGAATGGAATTCATTACTGGCTGAGTTTACTGGCAGCAGCTGTTCATTTAAGGAGCTGTTACACAACCTGCCATCTCTCATTTGTTCTTCTATGTCGTTGCCGTTCTCTATGCCTTCACAATACACCCATACAAATACCAGCACTAGAGTTGTAGTACACACAGACTATAGCAGCCCAGATACCTCTTGGCTAGTAGATCCTTGGTGAGGGGGTATATGAAAAAATCTGTGATAAATTGGTTGAAAGGATTATATAAAGAATGGACATTGGGCTGCCTTTGCTAAGAAGACAGTGCTGGGGGTTTTCAGTTTTTAAAAGGTTTCCATCTCGCCTCTCAGTGGAAGTTTCCAATGATTTAAAATTGAACATTAACATAAAAGCAAAAACAACACCAATAAAGAGGATCAGTAAGAATAGAAGCAACATTTTAAAATAGGGAGAGGTATGGCAGTTCCCAGTGCCAAAAACATTGTGAAGTTACACATCTGGGGCACACCAATGAAAAGATCCTATCTCTGGTCCAAAGCCAGATGTAAATGCATAAAGCAGATCAAAAACATAAAATGCATATCAGTCGGTTTCCTCCCAAGTCAGAGGGTCTTTCACTGATGCTCTCTTTCAAATACCAAATATCAGAGATTGTATTTGTTACAATAAGGGCAAGGACATCTTTTGTCTTGGCTATAGAATGCGTCCCCAGGGTAGTATACCTGATGCCACCATTGCTATCTTTTAGGCACCGGACAAAAACATTTTGTATTTACTCATTTAAAAGAATTTTTCTATTCTAAATATGTATGTCTATTGAGAATGAAGTTCAGTGGAACTTCCCCTTCAGTAAGAGAGTACTGTATAGGATTGCTATATTATATGACTTAATTGTGCTTTTATCTGCTGCTGCTTTCTGTGTCTGTTGTATTACTTGTTTTTATTTTTTTGTACACTGATTTGAAATTATTGATGAAAAGAGGTGTATAAATATTTTAATTAAAGGGAAATAATGCAGAAATAGATTTACCTTCCCAATATGATTCGGTCCTACAGCATAGAAGGCATATTTTACTATAGAAAAAAATGCTGATAACTTTCACAGTAAGTTGAAGGTTCCAGTTTTTACGTCCTCCTTTAATTGCACACTATAGCTGGACTATTTCAAATTGCACATTGTTATTCTATTTTATTTTGTGTTAATTTTTATACCTATAATGAATTTGCTAACAATATAGGTAAATATACATTATCCAAAGTGCTGAGACACATTACTTGGAATGTGTTGTCATTATATACTTCAGGTATATTAACAATCTAATAAAAAATAATTAAGCAATTCAGGTTGGTAAATATTTTCTGCTTTCATATTAGGAAAAATACATTCAACTTAAACAGCTAAGTTATTTTAGGCAGCTAAATAATAAGGAATAGAAAGTGAGTGCAGTTAAATGTCTTTGTTTCCTATTGTAAGAAGGAACTATACTTCTGTATGAAAAATGTTATGTTAAAGTAAAGTAAAGGTACCCCTGCCCGTACGGGCCAGTCTTGACAGACTCTGGGGTTGTGCGCCCATCTCACTTAAGAGGCCAGGGGCCAGCGCTGTCCGGAGACACTTCCGGGTCACGTGGCCAGCGTGACATCGCTGCTCTGGCGAGCCAGAGCCGCACACGGAAACGCCGTTTACCTTCCCGCTGGTAAGCGGTCCCTATTTATCTACTTGCACCCAGAGGTGCTTTCGAACTGCTAGGTTGGCAGGCGCTGGGACCGAGCAGCGGGAGCGCACCCCGCCGCAGAGATTCGAACCGCCGACCTTTCGATCGGCAAGCCCTAGGCGCTGAGGCTTTAACCCACAGCGCCACCTGCGTCCCTAAATGTTATGTTACTTTGCAATTATTCATAAGACATGTAGGCTAGCAAACATTTAAAAATCATTTTTTTATTAATGAAGCACTTATTTACATAATTTCAGGTGCTTGCATGATCATTCTTTTAACAGGTGATGACATATTATCGATTTCAGTTTGCCTAAATAGAATAAAGACAGATTTCCCTTCCTTCTATTAATTTTTTTAATTTTAGAGTCTTGAGGAGGGCATTATAAGATAGCTCTTTACTCTGAGCTATTTGCTTAAGTGGTTCTCCTTTCATTCCTTATGATTTGAGGGACTGCTGAAATATTATTCGCTTTGTGTATTTCTGTAACACAGTTTGAAGTATTAAATCAGATGTTAATTGGGGTCACTGCAAGTAGTCCTGAGTTTTTTTCCTATTATGAAAAAATAGCTTTTAACTCAGATGAAGAATTGTGTACAACCATTACATCTGCTCTGTTTTCCTCCACAAAACTCAATTCCACCTTCACCCCTGTTGATTTTCTCCATCTGACAGTCAACTTTCCATATGTACTGAGTATTCTCAGGCCTCATTGAGGGCTTTGCCATTTGGGATTTTTTTAAAAAAACATTTTTTATACTTTTGCAAACTATGGGGTTTCACTGAACATGCTGGTACCCCTCTCTTTTTTTCTCATTAGTTCCATTTCTGCCATCACTTACTGCCTGATCTCTTTGTTAGAGGAAGTGATGAGTGCAACTTAAGTCTGCATGAGATGGATTTCATTCCAAAGTTTTCACTGCATGAGTGCAATGAGGCAAGTCTCCCACTGTGGTGGCATAGTGTTATTGCTGTAGGGTGCCTCACCAGCTCTCCAAAAATTGGGCTCCTTTGCCTCAGCTTAGCTTTCAAATGCACCTCTTCTTCTTTGGTGCGATACAATTGCAAGAAGGCCTTATAGCTCAGGAAATGGGAAGAAAGGTTTCTTTCTGTTTCCTGTGTTGTCTTGCAGTGGCATTGCACAAAAGAGAGAAAAGGCTGCTTTGGAATGTAAAAATACATTTGAAACTGTTGGCTTTTCATCTCCATTATAGCATTGAGGTAGGAGGAAGGCCTCCTACCCTAGCTCTAGAGTGCAAAGAAAAAGTGCAAAGAAAGAATGCTGGAAACTTCACTCCTCCTCTGCTGGTCTGTCCCTCTCCACCTCACTCTACTGCATGTGTGCTTGCCTCTATGGTGAACTGTATGCCAGCATAGCTGAGTAGGAGAGCGTACACATGTTCTTTGGGCACACCCACTACTGGCATGCAAAACTTGGAGGGGTGGCAGCCCCTAGTGTGGCCCTCAGGGTGAAAAAGATTAGTCACTCCTGTTCTAATTGATCCTAGAGTAATATAATATCAAGTAGCTTTTCACCTATTTAATGTTCAGCATAATTCTAACAGTTTGATGCATGGCTCTCAGTGGCATGAAAGGCAGAAATCTTCAAAAAGACAAGACAAATCATGTTTAAAACTATCAATTATGTTCCCCCCTTAAGGCAGGGGTGTCCAAACTTCTTTCAAAGAGGGCCAGATTTGATGAAGTGAACATGCGTGAGGGCCGACCAAAATTGTTGAGCTTTTTTTTTAGAATTGAAGTTTACCCCAAGGTTGTTGAGGTGGTTTTTTGTTTTTTGTTTTTTAAGGATTTTACCCCAGGAAATTAAATAGAATGGCAGACTGGATTAGGCCCCTTAGCCTAACTTTGGACATGCCTGCCTTAAGGGGTCATCCAATCTAGTATTTAATCAGGAAATGATACTTGAGAAGATATCTCTTTTCCTCTTGCCAGATGCTTCCTTGTATAGCAAGGTAGCAACAACTAAAACAAAAAAACTTCAGCTCTGCATGTCAGTTTTAAGATAATGGATGACAAGGACCTTCCTCACTTTCCTGGAGAATGTAAAGAGTCCATGACAGATGAAGGATTTTCAACGGGGGAGAGGGCTTTGGTTTTGGTTTATCTGAAACTGCCTCCATGTGGTGAGATGTTTTGTATGCATCACTTCACTATGAGGATCAGGCTCAACTATTTCATTTATCTCCATGTTCACAGAAGCTGGAATGTTTGGCATTGGTGTGGAGACAAAATGGTGGGAGTTGACCATCAAGGTGAGGCAGTACATATGAAATGGCTCACTGCATGAGGCTGTTGCTACCAAGGAAGCAATTTCAAGCAGTAATATTATTTATGGCCGCTATAGTATGCCAAAAGGTGGCAGATACGTACTCGTTTTTGCCCAGGACATATTGAGTCAAATGTTTTTAAAAATTGGTTTCATTTTCAGCTTGGGTTCATGAGTATTGCCTCCTTCTCCCAGTATCTTAAAAATATGTTTGGCAGCCTCTTCAACCATTTGAGGTGGTTCAGATATATTTACTGCAGGTTAATATCAAAAAGCCTTCTGCTTGGAATGCAACTACCATAAAATGAATACAGTAACAAAAATTAACATTCATAAATTTTAAACATGTTTAGTAATAAAAAAGACTTCATAGGATACTTGCATGCATACTTCTGAGGCAAGGTTCACTGATAAAAGAATCTTAAGACAAACGAATAAGTCTTTGAGTCTTGCTTTTATCAAATATCATACTGCTTGGTTAAAGCAGAATTTAAATATTAACTCATTTCCTTGTTGGAAACTCAAGCTGCAAATTTGAATTGTAATCAGTGGTTTGGCACGCTGTTTGAATTCAGTACTGCTTGCTGGATTCCAGTCCAGTTTGGGTAGATGGATAGCTATACAAACAGAGAATGAAAGCCTGTCCCTACGATAAGAGTTTTAGTGTTCAAAGATGGTAAGTATACTTTGGTCAATGAACAAATGTGTTGCATCACTATGTGGCAGCAGATAACGCTTGCTTATTTTATCTTCATTAAGTGGTTACATACGTAAACCTTGAAATTACTCCATACAATCTTTGAATTAATCTGAAAAAAGCCCCACAATCTTACTTTATTTGTATTTCAGACAAGCCAATATTTCTGACAATAAAATATAACAATTCTACCACCTCTGTGTCTGTTTATTTCACCTGTCAGCTATACTTTTTTATAAACTACTCTGAGGCAATTCATTTTGAGAATGGAAGCTGAAGCTCACACAGTAGAAAACATTTACTGAAATAAAGGAAATGTTTACCATTTTCCTTTAAAAAAAAAAAGCTTAAGCAGTATATAAATTTTCTTTTTTAAAAAACAAAATTTTACTGAGTTGCTTTTTTGTTATGGATACCAAGCACTGTGTCTGAAAGAGTCCAAATGAGTACCTACTACAAAAGTGTTATAGTGTAGCCTTGGAGGGCCACTGTCCATCAGTGCAGACAGTAGTGAGTTATGTGAGCCAATGGTCCAACCTTGAATAAGACAGCTTCCAATATTCCTAACCTCTCTAGCCACATACATACACATTGAATGGATTGCTGCTTCTGCTATCAACAGCATCATTTTCAATATACAGTGGTGCCCCGCAAGACGAATGCCTCGCAAGACGGAAAACCTGCTAGATGAAAGGGTTTTCCGTTTTGGAGGTGCTTCGCAAAACGAATTTCCTATGGGCTTGCTTCGCAAGACGAAAATGTCTTGCGAGTTGCTGTGGGTTTTTTTCCCCTTCCCCCCCTTTTTCTAAACCGCTAAACCGCTTATCAGCTGATCCGCTAAGCCGCTAATAGCGCTAATCCGCTAATGGGCTTGCTTCGCAAAACGAAAAAACCGCAAGACGAAGAGACTCGCGGAACGGATTCTTTTCGTCTTGCAAAGCACCACTGTAGCTGTGGTTTGGATTGGCATACCACTAGCAACCGATGAGAACCTTTAAGCTATGGAAACAATCTGCCAAACTGTTGGAAGGTAATGTGGCGCTTTCTTTGTCAGCTGTAGTAAAAGCTGGCTAACAACATACAAAGCTGTCTTCTATTCAGCCTATTAATAATTTCATTATTGCATTTTTATCCTACCTTTCCTTCAAGGAGCTCAAGGTGGCTAGATGGTTCTCTCCCCATGTTATCCTCAAAGTGACCCTATGAGTTAGACTGGGACACAGTGACTGACCCAATCAGATCCACTTGGTGAGCTGCATGCTTGAGGTGGGGATTTGAATCCTAGTCTCCCAGGTCCTAGTCCAACACACTAACCCATATCATGCTTAAAGCAAAATAAATTTATTTTTGAAGCAAGTGCCACTAAGTACAACTTAGGAAATATGCTATTGACAGTTAGACATAGCGATAAGTGTTCATACTTTGGGAGCATGTATATAAAGCAAGAAATACAGGCTGTGCTATCCATTGCTACTATTGAGCAATACTCAATACTATTGAGTGTTGAATATGGGGGGGGGCCTATATCCCCCCCCGTTATAATTGCTTCTTTCGAAGCATCTTGAAGTGATTTCAGAATACAATGAAAACTTGCATAAAACAATTGGATATCTGAAAACAATTTCAAATGCATACAGAAAATATTAGGGATAGGAATATCCACTCAGAAAAAATGTTAAAAAGGAAAGTCTTCAAGAGCTGTTGAAAAGAGAGTACAGATGGCACCTGTTTGATATGTAATAGGAGGGAGTTCTAAAGGGTAGGCGCTACCACATTGAAGCCCCAATCTGAATGCAGAGCAGTTATGATAAGATGGTCATTGGTATATAAGGGATGAGAAGATCTTTATGTCAAAGCCTTAAGTGTTGTAGCACAGGTTATAGTTGCATTGCTTTATGCAGTAATGAGGAACCTTTTTCAGCCTAGTCCCCATTCCCTTTGAGGAGCATGCTTGTAACAGATGGGGCCAGAGGCAAACAATGAGCTTAGTCAGATTCAGAAGTGGACTTGGAATTGTGAAACTTAATTGTGTATAGTAAACTCCTTTCGATGCACTTCCACACCTCTGTCCATCCAGGCAACCAATAACTATCAAGAGTTTAAAAACATTTCAGCCAGGCAAAAATACTTAAGGAAGGTTTGAAGCAGGACCAGTAAGAGGTGTGGCCAGGGGAGAGTTCTGTGGGCCAGGTAAATAGGTCTTAAGGGCTGCATTTAGCCCCTTGGGCTGAGGTTCCCCATCCATGAATTTATATTAAGCCTGCTCTTGCTTGCTTCGCATTCCTAAAACACTTCTTGCAGTTTTAAATTGGTGTTGGAGGCTAATATGCCTTACACGTTCAACAAGAATGAGTTGGAGGTTAAATACTGGTCTTGTATGCCTGCCCTTGGGCTTATGAAAAGATGGACAGCTGAATCTTGTGATATTGCAAAATATGCAAATGTGCTTTTTTATTTTGAGTAATTTTTCTACTATTACTCATGAGAGGATAGTCAATGAATTATTTAGGGTACTGAAGTCCTGAACCTGGTCCCTGGAAATGCTGCTCTTCTAAGATTCATCATGTATTGCATACACATTTTCAAAATCACCTTCACATAGATCCACGCTCAATACACATCATATGTATGTTTAATAAGCAGAATATACATATAGGGACAGGTTATGAAGGATGGAAGAGCATAGTTGTGAATCCCGATTTTTTAAAAGCAAACTAGAAGGCCTCTTGGCTGAGTTTTATGTTCAGTTGCATGCTGAATCCCCAATAATAGTGCAAGAGACAATGAATGTGACATGGCTAAGTGTCCAGGCAATAATGCTTTCTGCAGGATAGCTTCACTATCCATGCTTCTGTTTTCAAATCCCCACCCCATATCCTGCATTAGCACCTGCAAATGTGAAAAACATTCCTCACAATATCCACAATAAAAAGATGCCTACTTTGCACAAAGAAGTATGTGTACTTCCCCTGTCCTTTTGATGCATATGACATGCTGAGCCAAGATTTGGCTTAGCGTGTCCAAATCTGGCCTTGTGGTTAAGCTCTCTCCTTGCTAACCACAGACTGTAGCCAAGGTTTGCTCTTAGCCATGGTTTATTCTTACCTGCAGCTCATAGTTTGCAGGGAAAGAGCTTGATCATGAGCTGGGGTTCAGATGACACGTTAAGCCAAACCTTGGTTTAGCTCAGCATGTTGTTGGTGTGAAAAAGACTTAAGAGGAGCAAAGCAGCTGTGAGCTCTGCTGCAGGAGCCTGCACATCCAGCAGTCCCAGTAAGCCATAGTTTGAGGCTACCTATGCAGCAACCTGGTTTGCACAACGTGGGAAGCCAAAGACTTCCATAGTAGCAAGAGATACTTTTCACCTACCTCTCACTTTGCCAGAGGCTTCCCATTACTTTTGCAAGTAACATTTCTATTTTCTAGTTCCATAATAGGGTATCTCATATAAAATACAAAATAAAAGCCAAAATTAAATCTATGAGTCCCATGAGTTTTTACGCTTACTGTATGTGCTCAATACACAACAGCCCCCTAATGTAACTGGCAACAACATAGAAGCTGCTGCAGTATGGATGCGCCTCGTAAAGTTTTTAGGAAGTGATTGCAGACATTGCTGGAGCAATGGTTATTTCTCATATATCAGAGATGACGGCTTGGGATATAAACATGTTAAACCAGCTCACAATTGCTTCCTGCAAACCCTGCCAGAAATAGCATTGGAACAGCCACGTCACAGTGACTCCCATTTTTAAAAATTGCTAAAGATGCATTCTAAGCTTGGAGCATGCCAACCTCATTTCTAGTTCTATATGTTGCTACATTAAGTAATGTATATTTTAGCTTTGCTTTCAAAAAGAAACTTTTGAAATGATACAGGTTTTTGTCTTGCTTCCAGCCCAGATTTGGACCTATGGCAGGAGTAGGATAGGGACAGTGTAGCCCTGTTGACCTTCCGGAATCTCACAATGGCATTCAATGCCATTAATCATATCAGTGTATTCTAGACTACCTCTGTTTGGTTTGGGAGCTTTTTACATAGAAATGATAGAAATGTCCCTAAATAATTTAGTAGTAGTAGTAGCAGCAGCAGTAATAGATGCCCCATGGAATTAGTAGTAGTAATAGTAGTAACAACAACTACTGTATAGCAAAATGTGCTATTTGGCAACAAAAAACTTGATTATCATCTCACAATAATAGCAAGAGAAAATGGTTTCCTGTCTCACTACATATGTTAATTAACTCATCATCAGTATTGATTATGTTAACATTTGTCATGGTTTGGGGGAATGTTCACTCTGGTTTTTTTGCAGACATTCTAACCCTAATTTAATTGTCCTTTGTAAATTTTGAAATTTCATTTCTCTCTGATTTCACTGCTGATAATCCTCTTCCCACCTGCAACCGAAGAGAGCATACATCTGATAAAGCAGACTCTCGCTCACAAAGGCTTATGCCTTCATAAATTTCTTAGTCTTTAAGGTGCCTCAAGATTCTTTTGTTATTTGTTCTTTGACAGACAAATTCAGCTGCCCTTCTAGAAACCTAATCAAAGATGAGCACATTTCTATGGGAGAATTTTGAGCTCTCTCCTATTAAAATCAATAGGGCAGGCTCAGGCTCTGAGATTTCAGTAAGCATTACATGCTTACCTGTTTGGAATGGCATGACCAACGCTACAGAAAAGGAGAAATCAGCCTTCTTAACAATGTTGGATTGGAAATGAAGTGTACACAAATGCTTGCCTACATAGCTTCTGGGGCACAGTAACACTGGCCTGAGGATTACATCTGGATTCAGAACCAATATCAACTGCACCAAAACATATAATTGGTGCAGTATTCTGAAAGCAAGTTTCTGCTTTTTGTACATATCTCTGGATTGAAGTCCTTACGTTTTCTGTAAAACACTGTAAAAAAAACTATTTTTCCAATGCATGCAAAATTAAATACAACCATATTTCCCTTTTCTTAACAGATGGCGGAATGTATCGCCAATTGGACAACCTATAGCAGGAACCCGGTTCATTCCTTTCAAAGCACCCATGAAAGGGGTACGTATACAATTTTGCTTTCATACATTTATATTAATCACAAAGCATAACACATAAACTCAGGTATATTTTAAGTGTTTAACTTATCCCCCTTTGGATAATCCCATTCAGCACAATATCAGACAAGAGCAACAGAATAGTCTTTAAACTACAAGACTATTCTCTTTTAGTATCCTCCTATCCCTGCTCTGTGTTTTGTATGTGGCTCAAGACTGTCATGGTTGTAGGGCAGGGTATTCTATTGTGTTCTGTGTACTGGCCCTTTGTCTCAAAAACCCTGTTTGCCGCTCAGTTGCGCCTGTGAGTTTTATTAACTGAGATTAAAAGAAAGAAAGCACTTTCTTTCCAGAACAAAGGTCAAACCTGTATCCTATGTGCACCTACATCACACATTTCCATATTTTTCAGTGGGTCACATGACACTTTTCCAGGAATCTCAATTTACACAGATTGAATTTTGTCTTGCTTACTCACTCCTTAAGGCTGAGGAAAAGGGAGTGATATGTAAATTGAACTTAAGAAAAGAAAGGTGAATAAAGGAGAGAATTTTCTTCCAATTGAGAAGTACTGTTTCTTAGCCTGTCTGTACTGGGTGGAGTTGCTTACAAGCTCAAGAATGGGAAGTTTGGTTTACTATCTGATAAACTATCTGATATTTACTATCTGATAAACAGCATTGTTACTCAAGATGATGCAAAAGAGGTGTTTCGTGAAGGATGCTTCAAAAGGTGAAACTGTATAGATAAAAGATGTTTACTCCACAGTGATCTGCTCCACCTAGACATTGCTTATCAGTTTCTCTCCAAAGAAGCAGGCAGAAGTTCCAGTAACTTCACTTTTTCAGGTTGTTGCAAAATACCACATGTTCAATTCAGGGCAATTCCATTTGGGCTCTAAATTAGCATTATCCTTACAGCAGCCAAGACAACAACCTTCTGTCTGAATTTTCATATTACCTCTGCCTCCTGTTTAATTTTAGGTAAAGAATTTTTGTGCTTCAAAACTACCCGTTACTTTTGAATGCTTCTGTTTCATTTCCTAATTCTCAGTTTTATGAGTCAGATTTTTCCATTTCCATAGGTACATTTTCTCATATATAATTACTTTTTTCTTCACCCTAGGAAATCAACCAGCGACTGACACCAACTCAAAAGTTCACGCCAAAAGATCTGATAGCTGCAATAAAAGCTCTAAATATAGAGCTTGGCTTAATTATAGATTTAACATATACAACAAGATATTATCATGTGAAGGTAAGAATAGTAAATTTGTATTTCCAAGTTTTGCTGCGTACTTTCTAATGCTGATCTTAAAACATATCAGTTCTCTATGTGTTATGCAGCATTCAACAGTGGAGGAACTTGATGAGCTCTGAATGCCAATTATTTATTTATAGTTGCCATCTATGTGCACAGTGCTTTGCTTCGTGTAACAGGATTAGATCCATGCCCCTGAGGGCATTCAAAACCGCAGAGCAAGGGAAGAGAAGTAGAGGTAGGGAGAAAGAGCAAGAATGCATTTAGGCTTCATTACAATAGTATATTAGAATCAATGGGCTGATTCGCTTTAGTGGATTATAGTGTGACTGAGTTACATCAGACACTTAGACTGGTAGTGAGACATAGTGACAGGATTATGAGAGTAAGATTTGCCAATTTGAAACCAGGATCTTTCTGTTCATTGATTTTAATCAAATTATGAAATGCCTATCACAATGAAATTCCAAAAATGTTGGAAACGGAGAGAAGCACTCTGATGATATTTCCAGCTGACATCTGTCTATGTTTTGGCAGATGATTATAATGATGCCATGACTAACCTTTGAAACTGGATACTTAGCCACGTTACTATGTCATATGTTTAAAACTCTATAGGGCTTTCTCCAAATATGATCTTATGGGGCAGGTTTCCTGTCAGATCTTGTGCAATAAATAAATAAATTGCAGTGCAAGGAAGACAGATGACACAGAAGTGCTTGGAGTTGTTGCAATCACATTCCCTTTCTGAGTTTGGGGATTTGTACCAACAGTAATTATGACTGATGCAAGAGCGTTTGAAAAATGATTCACCAGACATAATTGTGCACTTTCAGCTCCTACAAAATGAACTTTATTCAGAGCCAATTTTTAAAAGTTGGATCAATCTTAGAGATATGCAGTGATTAAATTACAATTTTTTGCTACAAGTTTGTTCACCTTCTTGTTGATAGGATTTGCCTAAAAATGTGGTCTATAAGAAGCTTTATACTATTGGATTTGAAGTTCCAGATGATTCTACTATTCTACAATTCAAAAAATTGGTCAGAAAGTTCCTATGGGAAAATGCAGAAAATGGTAATTAACAGTAATTTTCATTTTGTAAAACACTGACAGTATTTGTCCGTATATGTATAATTTACTAATTGCTGTTGGAATCTGTGAATATGGATTCACAGTTTTCCAATGTAACAAATCTGGAATTTTACAATGTTTCCATTTCCTCCCTTACTAACAGTGTATTTTTCAGTAAGAAAAGTCAGAGACACTAAATACATGCATTTTACATATTGTGTAGTTTCGCCCAGTTTCAAATGAGGTTTGCTACGCAGCATGAGACTGCTATTCAAGAAATACAAATACAAAGCCCTTTTGTGCATGCAAAGCTGTTTGTGTGTTTATTTGGATCTCGGCTATTGTGTAGAAACAATTCCTGTTAAAAATGTGCATCCACATCATTGTCTCAGTCCAGAAAAGTCAATCCACATGCATTAACAGATTTCTGCATAGTGTGGATCAAGCTGCAGGGAAAGCCTTGCATTCAGTTTTGGACCTGCAAAAGCAATTCTTCGGGTGGAATTCAATGTCACACTCTTCCAAATGTTCCATTTGCACAAGCATTGCAGCTTGCCTTGCTGAATGGAATGATCATCCCTCTCCTCCCCTGCATGCTGTTCTGTGAGTTCTCCTGATCTGCCCCAGAACGTTTCCATGTGCTCTGGCACTCGTCATGGCATCCCATTGTGCCAGTAGTGGTTTAGTCATACTGGCCACATGACCTGCAAAGCTATCTGTGGACAAATGCCAGCTCCCTCGGCCTGAAAAAGTGAGATGAGCGGCACACCCCATAGTCGCCTTTGACTGAACTTACCGTAACTATCCAGGGGTCCTTTACCTTTTTTTACCTGATCCCCCCACCATGCCAATTTCATGTGATGGGGGGGCAGAAAGGCCCATTGCAGAAGGAGAAATCCTTAGGTGAATTCTGCTCCATGTATATGGCATGCAGACTACCTAAGATGCCATCTCAGTCCTAACAGTTCTAATTACTAGTTAAGCAGAAAAGGAGGGAGAAGTTGGCTCAAGACTGTCAGCTTTCAGAGTCTTCATCACATCTTAGAAGAGGTTTTGCAAGTGAAGCAGAGTGCAAATAGCCATTTGCTAAATTTGTGGTTCTCTAAGTGGGAGCCAATACATTCAGTATTAAGGGATTAAAGATGCACTACTGGACCAGTTCTGTAAACAGCAAGAGTCTTTGCAAAACCTCTTTGTTTTATTGTGCACTTACTGTATTTTTATATTCACATTCTTTTATTTTCATTTTGCTTTTTAAATAGCAAAGCTCATAGGAGTACACTGTACTAATGGAATTAATAGAACAGGTTATCTTATCTGTAGGTAAGTATCATATAAAATATTAAACAGTTATTTTCACTAGAGTGATATGTTCTGCTTGGTGATCTGCATCTGTGCATATATTCCTTTAGATATCTTATTGACGTTGAAGGCTGGGATCCAGAAACAGCAATCCAAGGTATTTGTGTGCCCCTTGATCAAAAGTCAAGGTTCTGCATGCACTATGTTGTTATATCAGTTGCCATAGCTGGGATCCAAAAGGCTGCCCCCCAAAAGCCACAATCATACTGAGACTTTTGCAGCCTCCTGTCTTTGTTTAGTTTTATGCAACTCAAAAAAACTTCTCCTGGAGGTCATAGGAGCAGCAGGATGCTATACCAAAAGTGCAAAATTACAATCTCTCCATATGTGCACAGAAAACTTTACACTTGTGTAAGGGAAAATAGAGCCTTCTTCATGTGATTTGGCTTATGTAATTTAGCTCATGATAATTCAGTCCTGACCCTGTCTGTAAAATGTCTGTAAATTGTTTTAATGTGTTATTTTATGGAGTTCTCATTTGCATGATCACCATGATGTGAACCATACAGATACTGGATACAGCAACTTCCACTGCCTCTGACTTCAATATATATTTCTTGACATGTTAGAGACCACAGTGGTGTATCTAAGAACTCAAAGTTTCAGGTTTTTATCAAGTTGCTCATCAAATGGATAACTCTCATGCCTAGCGGGGTGGGGTGGATGTAATAAGCTGTTTTTGTGAGAGTCCATGACATTGGTTAAATGAAATGACAAACCATAATTCATTGTTACGAGAACGAGCCTTTCTGATCCTTGGGCTCATATATTCACTTTACCTTCTACTTTGTACATGAGGAATAGGTCAAAAACCTCTGCTTCAACAGTCATCATATGCCCCTGTTACATCAAAAGTAGGGAACTGCAGTTTATTCCAGCTGTTGTTTTCTCAATATCCCAAACAACTGTGGTTAGTTAAAAAGAAGGATGATCCTTCTTTATAAGAGTTTAAGCCTAATTACGGTAGTTTTAAGTAACCACAGTTAAAACAAACCACAGTTCCTTGAGTGTGAATGAAACAGGGAACTATGGTTAATGCTGAAGCAGAAGTTTTCAATTTTCTTATGCAAGTGATGGAGAAGAGGTAAGGATGAGGGTGGAGTATGTGAACCAGAGGTTCCTGCTTGTGCATCTTCATAATGACAAACCATGATTTGTTATATTGCAGCTGGGCACAGTTTATTTTTTCAGAGATTGAAAATATTCTGCTTATAGCAGCAGTGGCAAATAGCACCCACTAGACCAGTGCAGTGTACTAGCTCTCTGAGAACCATGCTTGGCAAATCAAGAGTCAGCCTTGGAAATACACATCCTCACCTCATACCTCCTCTCCTTCTTTGGTCAAATTCTCCCTTCTAACTACAGTTCCAGATCACAGTTAAATTAGAACCCTGATTAACCTTAACAGCAGTTAATGTTGGGGTCAATTAACTGCTTTATTGTGGTTAAAGAAGGAAGGAAGGATTTGTCTTAGTAAGAAGAGGCACTGCGATAAGGCTATCTCTTGATTTGTTAATCAGAGTTTATTTTGTTTTTGTTTTTTGTTTATTATTTGCATTTGTCTGTCACCTCATAATACAAGTTATCTAGGCCAGAGGTAGGCAGATGGTAGTTCGTGATCTACTAGTATATTTTTAAGTTATTCAGATCCACAATCGTTTCTGGGTTTTATCCAACACGGCTGTGGCACCAGCAGAACAGTCTTCTGGCAGCACAGCATGACTTTCCCTTCCTCTTCTCCCACCTGCAGCTGCCATGCAGCCTCAGACTCTGGACCAGATGTTTAGGGAACCCTCTGGAGCATATTTTGGAGGCATGATGGGGGATGCATAGGGGATGACAGGAGGGGAAATGCCTGTTGCACAAGTGGAAATGTGTTTGCACCCTCTGACTCCCAGTTATTTAACAATGGCATCAACAAAACAAATTTTGCCACCTAAATTATGCAGCAGAAGTGTAGAAAGCTAACCAGGAGGTAATTTTTGTGTGAAAGTGCTGTGATCTAATTTCACTTCTGATACTGGCAACAACTTCCTAGGTTCAGAATATGCTCAGAGGCACCCTGTTCTTTAATTCTAACTCTGTGTCTTTGCCCATGAGTCTGGTTGTTAGAACCTGGGGCTCTAGTAAAAAATGAATTAGATCTAAGATGTCTTCCCCCTCACACACCACACTTCTAGGCAACAGTTTATAGAACAAATAATATGTCAACACCAGCCTGATGCAGTTATTATCGTATCGTATCGTGTTGTGTTGTGTTGTGTTGTGTTGTGCTGTGCTGTGCTGTGCTGTGCTGTGCTGTGCTGTGCTGTTTTAAAACAACATTATTCATGTTGATGAAACCAAATAGGTTGGGGGAGGGATCCACACTTCAGAGTGAGGTTGCAGTCTCCTTCTGGACTACCTTCCCGGATCCCCAGTCAACTCCTACATAGAGGCTGTGAGACAATCTAGCAGGGTTCCTACAATTTAGCACAAGAGGAAGGGAGGGAGGAAGGAAGGACTAGATGACTCACAAAGCAGCAGGGAGAACAATAGTCCCAGCAAACTTCAATCATACCTTTAAATAGCAATGGGCCAAGCCAGCCAAGCCCAAGGTCAGGTGAAGGCAGAGGACGAAGAAAATCAGGACCTTGGATAGCTCCAAGCAACCCTGCTCTGCTAAAGCTCTCTCCTACATAAGGTAGCTATGAGAAAATATAGGTAATACTAGCAGGGAGAAAGCCAAGTGAAGATTTATATTGGCTGACAGGGCCTGTAATGTGGCTGTGCCTCCCTGGAGGAGCAGTCTGAGTTGTTGAAGGGCCTTGTTTGATTTTGTAGTGTTTGACTTCTGCTAACTTGGGAGGAGATCCAGCAGGGGACTCATCAGCTGAGTCCAAGGATGGTGACAGGGCTGTGTCCTCTGACCAGGAAAACTGATGGTTCTTCCTCTCACTGCTCCCCTACCCCTGGAGGAAGGGACCTCAACCTCTTCCTCTACCATGCACTGCAAGGTTCCAAGCTGGGGGAGGGGGTCATAACACTACGATGCATTCTCTCAACCAACATGCTAGCAAGGTGGTAGCTGCATTCCTGCCCAGGGAAGAACTGTTTAAAAGTGATGAACAAGATGCTGTGTCCTCAATGTGAAACATGATGGCTCTATAAATATCTAAGGAAGGTCATTCCCAGTCAAAGGGTGCCTGCTGTGACTTGACTTTGTCTGCCTTGGCCAGACTTTGCTGCTTGATCTGACCTTTCCCATTGTGAGCTTGCCTTTATCAAATAGTACCTGCTTTACACCCAAGCCTCATGCTCCTATGGAAACCAGAGGAAATAGCTCCTCACTCAGTCACTGAGGAATCAACTTCAGTGGCTTTTTGTGACAGAGCACTTCAGAACAGAATTGCATGCAGCCAACTCTGCTATCACTGGTCATTACAAAATTAATATCTTTGCATCCTCTGATGGGGAACTTTGGCAAATGGGCTCTCCTCAAAGCAAGTATCATATCCATAGGGGATCTCATCAAAGATCTAAAATGATCCTTGAACCATCTACCTTTGCCTTGGGATCAGGAGGGGGGGTAGGGGTGGACCTGCAACCTCTAGAAGGAGACTGCATCCTTTTTCCCATGGCGTGGAAATTTCCCCAACTTAGCTGGCCTCCTTCACTTGAGAAGAACAGAAATGCCTATGTTAAGTATAACAGAATTTGTTCCTAGAACAGAAATGCACTGCAGTTTTTGAACCCCTATCAATAGTTTCCCCCACTGTTCACAAAATGGTATTCCACACAACTAATGTTCGCAAAATCTGTTTAGCTTTTGGGGAGGCTCGTGGTCACCATATTGATGGGAAAATATACTTGGCAGATCTCAAAACACAACCAATGAGAAGGTAAGTAAATACATAGTTTTTCATTGCTAAATACATTCCATTTCTGTTATTGGAGATTCTATACAAGTTCAGTGTTTCCTTCTTCAGACTTTGATTGTGATAACAAATGTTACTTTTTTCATGGATTCTGCTCCATATTGATTCAGAGCAGACCTCAGTGTATGGTTAGCAAAGTAAAAACTTAAACACAATGCAGGGTTCCCAAAAAAGAGACCAGAGGCAATCAAGTTCATCCATCAGAGCTTTTTACTACTGAAGGCAAATGAGCTTTATGGTCACAAATCCATAAATTTCAGGATTATCACAGACCATAAGAAATCCAGTTGCAGCAGACTTAATTTAAACTTACAATATGACTAAAACCTCAACACTTAAGCACAGTGCTTTTTTTCTGCGGGGACACAGGGGTACACCTACCCCTAAACATTTTGTGAATCTTAAGTTTGGCCTCATTGAGGGGCAGTGTTTCAATATGACTAGGAAAATGAGAGTACCCCTAAACATTTTTTAGGGGGGGGGAGCACTGCTTAAGCATACTATGTACAGAGCAGAAGAAAAGAGACAGGAAGTGAAGAAGAACAGAGGAAAGAAATAGGCTCCTTCTGGCCTATTATTATTGTCAGCATGACCTTGACAGAAAGAGATAACAGAACCCATTTAAACCAGCTGTTCATCTTCTCTGAAGGAATTACCCAAACATCAGGAACCTTCTGCTTGTTTCTATGCAGAATAGAAGCTTGCTTGTTAGCTAGAAACTTCTAGCTTGTATCACACAGAGAAGCTTCCAGAATCAATAGAAGCTTCCTTCTTGACTCAATAGAATAGGAAGTATCTCTACATTTAGTTTAAACTGATAATTTCTGTACAAAAAAAAAAAAAAAATGCAAACCTGACAACTTTTTTGTTCACTTTCTGAATATACACTAAACTGATAAACTGATAAGTAAAGAGTAACATATCCTAATATGAAATCTGGTGTCCTACAGGCTGATTAAGCACATCTGTCCCTTGCTTATAAAAATACAACTGTACAGCAAGAGCTAGCATTGTGGAAGTATAAACATATATTTACATACAGGTGTGAAACCGATAAATATGGTTGAAAATTTCCTCCTTTCTTCATTATAATGTTGCTTTGTATTTTTCCATCAGTAACTTCAGCAAACAATTAATACATTCTGTTTTGACATTTTCTAGCAATCTTGGAATGAATTTATGGGATACTGATGGAGATATTGCACCGCCACCAAATGATATTGATGGACATATTGATAGATTCCCAAATGAAGAGTATCCTAGGTAACCTGCAGAAATTCATTTTTCTTAAGTAGAAGTATGAAAAATATTGTCAGAACAATGAAGTCTGTATAGTTCTATGGTAATGCTTACAATTAAGCCATAATTTAATGATAATTAGGTTTTAAATTGTGGAAAGTGCAGTAAAGGTCAAAATAATTCCACTCAAGGATTTCTTCTATAATGAAAACTGACATGCAAACATTAAAACTATGACCAAAAATATAAATTGTAAGTGTGATACTCTTAAGAGATGAGATATTTCTTTACATTTTGGTTTTATCTGCTGATTTCAATACTTGCCTTTCTTAAAATGAGAACCCTTTCCTTAACAGGCCTGAGAAAAGAGTAAGAGTTTTTGACTATGGCCACAATGAATTACCAGAACAGGTTCAATTGAGAGAGTTCGATTTCATTAACAAAGGTCCAGGACAACGGCGAAAACCGTATCATGATCACCAATTTCAAGATGATTTGCAGCCACTAGTACAAATAAGTCAAAGGCATTTCCCTGACCGCCAGTATTATGATGACGACTATCAAGAAGAAATGCGCCGGATGGATTTAAGGGGCTCAGAACATAGGCTGAGTCCTTTCCATGATCAGTTTTCTGATGACTTTCCAGGAAGGGCATCACCAGAAGATCTTAGTAATGTGGGTCGTGATCAGAGGCAAATACATTTTCCTGACATCCCTGTTCTCAGAAGTATGCTGCTAGATATGGAGGTTGAGGAGGGCCATGTGGAAAGGAGGAGACCATTTTATGAACCGCAGTCTAATGATGGCTTTCAACCACATGTGCAGTTAAAAGACCTAACATTCCACAAGAGATCTCTGCAAAGAGTTAGACGTTTTCATGACTGTCCCCCTCATGATGATATGCAGCCACCAGTAGGAGACTTTGAGTTTGTTAGTAGGGGCCACGGACAAAGAATGGCACCTTTCCCCGACCACCAGCATCACATCGATGACTTACAAAGAGAGGTGCCACTAGAAGATTTTGATGATAGAAGTTCTGGATCAAGATGTAGACGTTTTCATGGTGATCAGTCTTACAGTGATGTCGCTGAGGAAACACAACTGAAAGGTTTTCGAAATAGGGGACCTTTTAATGACCACATGCCCCAAGATGATGTGCCATGTGAAGGATATTTAGAAAGGTAAGAATTACCCTACTAGCTCAGAGTATACATCTCTCTAGATCAGTTTCCTGTGTTTGACAGTAGCTGCTATTAACTAATACAACGGAAGAACAGTACAAAGCAGTTAGGAAGACTCCTTTTCCGTTTATGTACTGCTAGATTTAAGATTTCTGAGGTCAAGGAGCCTGATATCCTGGCTATTTTTGATATTCCCATCTACAGTGGAATTCTGTAACCTAGCCAGATTAGCAAATTATAGTTTTGATAGTTTATTGTATTTATGGAATTGAAAACACGAATACTGGTGAAAATACTGTTTTTCTTTAAGCTCCTTATACAATTAACTTTCTGACTGTATAAACTTCATATTCCATATATATTTTTAATGTCATGCCAATTATTATATATATTATTTATACTCAGATTTCTTCTTACTTTCCACTTTTTTAATATGTCCGTTTTGCTCCTTATAGAGGTCATCCTTTTCTTTCTCATGAGAACTTCACAGAATCTCCTTTACTTCACAGAGAAAATGATTATAATAGAGATTGCAGGTAAAGGCATTTGTCATGGCATGTCATGGCATTTATGCAGAGCATGTCACTGATTCACATTCAAAAATATAAACTAAATAAAAACTGATTCACATTCAAAAATATGAACTAAAAGATTGACATTTTCTAATAATATACATACGCCTGCTTTGTTTTTGCAACAAGACAGTTTCCTGTGGACATAATACATCCTTTCATAGAATTACTTCATTCTTGAGGAACTCAGCTTTGAAAATAAAGATTTTTCTTTAGAGGCTGGAGCAGGTACAACTTTTGGTTCCCTCTTAGCTATAATTAGGAGCAGTCTCTGAAATCACACCCTACATCTCCTCCACCCTCTTCTCAGTTCCTTTCTCCCACCATGGCTGCTGTTAAGCGATACAACAGCACAAACTAATTCATCGGTTCCAGTCTAAAAAGGATTTTGATCAAGATCAAACTCTGGCTTCAAATTATGCTTAACTGGAAATCCTGGTTAGAATTGGATATGGTTGGGGGTCAGTTCTAATGTGTCCCTTTTGTAGTTAAGGTAGTGGAGTAGTGTGTGCATCCAACAGAGGAGGGTTTGGAGAGAATCCTGCAGCTGGTTTCCTAGTATCTTAACTGTGGGTAGGAGATAGGTAGCATTGTGGCTCCAGATAACATTAATTTTACTGGGTATAATTGGACTCAGAATTGTAGCCCTAAAGAAGTTTTCATTTATTTCTTTTTAATGATGCCCTCTTAAAATTTGGATGGCTTATCAGGATCAAGTGGCAGTGAAAGCAATATAGTTCTAAAAGTCGTATGGCTTTAAAGGAAATCACATCATCACATCAAATGAGGCCTTAGTAGAGAAGGCCTGAAGTCACTGATCCTTAGGGTAGATATCTGGTCAGTGTGGTGTGGATTCATGGTGCTGACCACAAACCTGTTTCTCTGCCTGTGTGATATATAGCATGTAAAGTAAAGGTAAAGGGACCCCTGACCATTAGATCCAGTTGTGAGCGACTTGGGGGTTGTGGCGCTCACCTCGCTTTATTGGCCGAGGGAGCCGGCGTACAGCTTCCGGGTCATGTAGCCAGCAGGACTAAGCCGCTTCTGGCGAACCAGAGCAGTGCACGGAAACGCCGTTTATCTTCCCGCCGGAGCGGTACCTATTTATCTACTTGCACTTTGATGTGCTTTCGAACCGCTACTTTGGCAGGAGCAGGGACCAAGCAACGGGAGCTCACCCTGTCGCAGGGATCTGAACCGCCAACCTTCTGGTCGGCAAGTCCTAGGCTCTGTGGTTTAACCCACAGCGCCACCCGCGTCCCTGTATATTATAACATGTAACCTACCGTATATTATTATTTATACAGCAGGAAGTCAGGAAATAACCATTTTCGATTGCAACAATTCATTATAAGCTAAAGTAATTTACACTGGGATGAAGCAGCAAAATAATTAAGTATTTGTGTTTGGGGATATTCCTGTTGAGACAATGTGTTTGATCATATTCTTAGGAAGATATTTGACAGTCTCAGCGGAAGACAGAAGGGGAAGCAATAAAGGGGGGGAAATCCTAACCCAGTCGGGTGGGGCTGAACAGACTGGCAGGGCCACTACTACATCTGCAGCCCTGCCATTCATGGTGGCCGGGACAGAAAGTAGGGGCAGGCAGATCTCTGCATCGACCTGCCCTCAGAGCTCTCTACTTTGGGGCTATTTATCAGTGGGGTGGGGATCCCACCGGTAGGCCTCACATCTGCCTGTTTGGCAGGCAAAAAGAGAAGGTCTGCACTGACATTGTGATGCTGGCATCACTCCACAGGTAGCGGGAGGCTGTTGGAGCAATACCTCCACTCGGTCCAACGAACCACACCTCCAGACCAGCACAAAGAGGCTTTAGATTGCTCTGTATCACACTTCAAAACACTAATGCTGTATTATGTCACCACAGTCCAAAATTCTGAGTGGGGTGGATATACACAAGGGTCTCAGCATGCACGAGACTTCTTGTTCTCACATAGCATGATCATCTCACTGTGTACGTGGATCATATTTCAGAAGAGACGCCTGAAATCTCTTCTTGAGTAGAGGCTGAGCCTTGTGTGCAGGTATGAATCTTCCTATGCATTGGGACCTATACTGGTAACATTTTCCAGTGAAATGTATTGAAACTAAAAAGCTTTTAGGAGGGAATTTCATTATCATCACTTGGAGGAGTACACCTTTTGCATTTTTAATTTGACAGGTTCCTTTCCAAAGAAAGGAAGTATTCAGGAAAATAATGCATATTACTTATGTTTCAATGAGCAATTCATAGCTCTTTTTGTAAAGTGCAACCTTTTATGCTTGTCTCTCCTGTCTTTGATAACTGCCTGATCAGTTGAAGAAGTTTACAATTAATAATTGTTTTCACATTATAGACCTGATTGCCCTGAAGATTTCAGGAGAAGCCGCCCTTCTAATGATGAAATTAACAAAGGAAGAAAAACCATATTTGCACCATATCCCTCACAGCCAGTACATCACTCTTCATCCGTGCAACAGAAAGTTAGTTCAGTTTCAGTGGAGCATGGAAGGGAACTTCAACATAAAATTACAAGGGAGACAGAGCAAAGGCAAAGATTGCCTGTAGTAACAATAGATTACAATTATGGTTTGCCTTTAGACTATGCATCTGAAGACGAAGATAGATCACACTATGATTTACCTCCAAAACAGCACCAGATTTGGAAATGAGCCAAGTATGTGTGGCCATGCATGTTTACCTATTACCCCTTGTGTGGGGACCAAACCTTTTCTCAAACTGAAGAAGCATATCTTTAAAAATTACAGTACTTGTATCAGTAGTAAGACTAGTTTCCACAAATGTTTGGGGTTTTTTACATGTAGATAGTGGTACATTTGTTACGTGTATGTGGAGACAAATGTTCAACTTCTGTAAAATAAAATAGTGGTTACCTATAGTGAAATTGGAAGACCGCAGCTTACAGCACCACAGAAGCTGTGTTCTTCTCACTTCCCCTATTTTGAAATGTACATATATTGCTTCAACTTACAAAATGTGTAATAAAATAATTTAAAGACAAAGACTGCTCTCAATAAACTTTTACTATGAATTTGAAAGGAAATACATTGCAAAAAATGAAAATAAAAGAGTTATGGTAATGTGGTCAATTCATTTGATGGTAGCAATTTGAATTTCTCAGTACCGTGGTACCTTGGTTTATGAACTTAATCAGTTCCGGAAGTCTGTTCTTAAACCAAAGCGTTCTTAAACCAAGGCACGCTTTCCCATAGAAAGTAATGCAAAATGGATTAATCCGTTCCAGACTTTTAAAAACAACCCCTAAATCAGCAATTTAACATGAATTTTACTATCTAACAAGACCATTGATCCATAAAATGAAAGCAATAATCAATGTACTGTACTATAAAATAAATAAAACAGTATTGTAGATGATAAAAATAAAAATTACAAAAAATTATTACTTGCACTGATGATAGTCATTGTTTGGATGGGGGACTTTTATCCATTTCCGCAGTCACACAATCAGTCAATCAATCAGTAGCTGAACTTGGATTCACACAGATCTACCCCCACCCCCCACGCTGCTGTGGGAAATGCTCCCTAGAGCATGCGTCTCCCGCAGCAGCATGGGGGGGGAGCTGCGCGCCCACCAACCAGATAGCTAGCAGGTGTGCAGCTGCCCTCACTCACAGCTGCGGCAAAAGCCGTGACGACCCCTCTCTGCTGCCGGACAACAGAAGTGTGGCACTCAAAACGGAAGTGCACCCCCAGAGTACGTTCATATACCACAGAAAAAAACCCGCAACCCGGAACACTCATTTCCGGGCTTGAAGTGTTCATAATCCAAAAAGTTTGTTAATGAGGCTGTTCGTAACCCAAGGTACCACTGTTTTTCCTATTTTAAAAGCGTGACAGCAAGGGAACCTACCCACTGAGAAAAATTGTAAACTTGAGGACTTGTACTCTATTGGTATCCTGCCCATGTAATCTCAGCAGCAGGTGCCCTTCAATGTTGAATTTCAATTCCGTGTTGTATATTACAAACAGGTAAAGGAATTTCAGGCTTGAAGATAGATAGCTGTGTAGAGTCCTCACTGCCATTGGAGGCATTCATCATTTTTCTCCTGTCATTCTTTTGGAGGATTTTTAAGTACTACTATAAGCAGTATCTCAAAAAAGCCAAAACTAGAGTCTAGAAGCAAGATCAGTATCAAGACTACAGGACTATTTGTTTATTAAATTAAATTAAACTTTGTGTTAAAATAGGGATTTAAAAATCCTAAACCCCACCAACGAATTGCTTTGGGGACAGATTTGGGGAGGGACGGGGCAGCAGAAAGCAAATTGACCCAATCTGGGACCACAGATTGGATTGAGAGGTCCGTCCACAGCCTTAGCTGCTACTCGTTCCTGTGATGGTAAGTAAGTAAGCAAGCATGCACTTGAAGAGACTCTTGGGTGTTTTTTGCTGGGACGAAAAACACCATGATTCATAAAGCTCAGTTGCTTGTGGGGGCAAACCGCTACCAGCATATATCGCCTTGCCTGCAGGATTTATACTGGCTACCAATCTGCTACTTGGCCAGATTTAAGGTATTGGTACTAACATGTAAGGCTGAATAACTCAGGACCAGGTTACTTGACAGGATGTCTTTTTTTCTTCCAAGGGTCTTTTACGAGCAGGTTTTCCACTTTATCCTCACACTCTCAGTGTTTAAACCTGACTTGGACAAAATCATTGTGCATTTCATATCTGACTGGTGAATGAATTGAGATTTTCCTGATGGAAGCACAAGACTATATCCACCACAACACACTTCCATATCGTGGGCTGGAACATCCAACGAGAAGGGAAGATCAGAAATAGTAAAACGGGAAAGGAGAAAATAGCCCAACTCTAATACAAGGCCACTGGCTATTGAGAAAGGTATGGTGGGACGAAATGGAACTAATAGTGGGTGCTGTGCAGCATGGGAGACAGCAACTAATACCACACTGCCAAAGCAATGACACAAGCACCAAATATGGGAGTAGCAGGCATTCACTGGGTGGCACAGGCTAGTTAGAGGAAAAGCCATCCAATCTGCAAATGAGGATGCAGCCACCACTTCTCCCACCCTGTTTCTCCCCCAGCCCATTAATCCACACACCTTTCTCCACTGTTGGAGGAAGCAGGGCTTTCAATATGCTGTGCAGCAGTCAGAAAGAGAAGGGTGGCCAAGGCACAGACGGGTGATCAAGGCAGAAGAAGCCACAGCTGCATAGATTTGTGTTATTGTGGGGCTGTATAAGGGCACACATGCTCTCTGGGTTGTGACCTGGCAACCCTATTTGGGGGCTTAAGGCTAAATATAGCATAATGTTATTTAATCTTTAAATCTAGGCTACATATAGTATCTAGGTCCCATCTAGGTTCTGAATCAATCAAGGTACTGCCCAGGGAAACATGTTTTTAAGGTGTGTTTAGGTCACATCATTAAAATACTGTAATGAATTGCTGAAAAATGTATGACGTAAGGCAAAATTTCCAGCACAATGTAGTATGTAGTATGACCTAAACAAATTCAATGCTACAAACTTATGTTCATAAAATCCAACAGGGCTCTATTTATGTTCTCACAGTCATAATGTAAGGGCTGTAATTTAAGTCAATTGATTTAAATGGGTCTACTCTCACTATGAGGGACGCGGGTGGCGCTGTGGGTAAAACCTCAGCGCCTAGGACTTGCTGATCGCACGGTCGGCGGTTCGAATCCCCACGGCGGGGTGAGCTCCCGTCGTTCGGTCCCAGCTCCTGCCCACCTAGCAGTTCGAAAGCACCTCTAAGTGCAAGTAGATAAATAGGTACCGCTTTATAGCGGGAAGGTAAACAGCGTTTCCGTGTGCTGCTCTGGTGCCGGTTCGCCAGAGCAGCTTCGTCACGCTGGCCACATGACCTGGAAGTGTCTGCGGACAGCGCTGGCTCCCGGCCTCTAGAGTGAGATTAGCGCACAACCCTAGAGTCTGTCAAGACTGGCCTGTACGGGCAGGGGTACCTTTACCTTTACCTTTATTCTCACTATGACTTAGTTGGAGATTGATGACTGCTGAAATTTAGGGTTGGGTGGAGTTAACATTAACCTATAAATTATTTCTCATACTTTCTATTACAGGAGATAATATTGTGTGGGCATGTTTAGGGCTTTTGTAAAAAGGACTATATTACGCCAGTGTGGTGTAGTGGTTAAGAGCGGTAGTCTCGTAATCTGGGGACCCGGGTTCGCGTCTCCGCTCCTCCACATGCAGCTGCTGGGTGACCTTGGGCCAGTCACACTTCTCTGAAGTCTCTCAGCCCCACTCACCTCACAGAGTGTTTGTTGTGGGGGAGGAAGGGAAAGGAGAATGTTAGCCGCTTTGAGACTCCTGAAGGGGAGTGAAAGGCAGGATATCAAATCCAAACTCTTCTTCTTCTTCTTCTTCTTTAGTCTGTCTTGGTGGAGCTGATATTTCAGAGCTCACTAGAGTTTTCTAAGTGTTTGGTTGGGCTGTGTAAAAAAAAAAAGTTAAAATGTGACCTTTTTATGATTGGTAATTATTTTTGTTGAATTTGGGCTAGTTCACAATCCTTTCAGTATCTAAAGATTGCACCTATAGAATTATGGAATATGTGAAATTTAAAGGGATTAGTTGGTGAGAGCTGATGTATTAACTAAGGCTGTATTCGTATTCCTGTTTACTGTGCACTCACCCTGTTTCCAGTGCTGGGTTTTAATCCATGTTCACATGTTATCCAAAATACATATGTGTCCTTTACCTGGTTCTAAAATACTATCTGATGTGTTCTTTCGCAAACCAGTTTCACACTGATTGGAGTGCTTAAGCCCTTCCTAATTCATCTCTAGCCAAGGTGTGAACACCTCTGCATAGAGTAAAGATGGTGCACACGCAAACAGAAATTAATCTGACACTAATGAAGCCATGCTGATGTGAATAGCTGGGGGGAAAGAGCTGTAAAATTCACCAGAAAAAAGTAGTTTTGAGGTGGTATTGTGAACATACCCCAAGTTATCGAAGCGGTGGGAATCTCATGTTCTTTCCCATTATAAAGACTGTTATAGCACTCAGTATTTAAATGGTGTTCAAGCTTAAAAGAGGCAGGAAGAGTGCAGCTTTGTTAGCATTATCTACTGCAGAGTCTCCTTGTGACAACACCTTCTATTTCTTGCATTTTTAGATTTTCAATGTGCTCAACAGTACTCTCTCTCTCTCTCTATATATATATATTCCAAATTTTTAAAATTAATATATCAATTTATAACACATTTTAACTTTTAGCTCTGCCAAGCTCTCTGCTTCCCTCCATTCGTCTTCTGGTTTTCTAAGACATTTCTTAATTCCACACAATTATATCATCACAGTTCTACATTTTTCTAAACTATTCAGATTTTTAAAATACAGTGGTACCTCTGGTTACATACTTAATTCGTTCCGGAGGTCTGTTCTTAACCTGAAATTATTCTTAATCTGAAGCACCACTTTAGCTAATGGGGCCTCCTGCTGCTGCCGCGCCGCCACCGCACGATTTCTGTTCTCATCCTGAAGCAAAGTTCTTAACCCGATGTACTATTTCTGGGTTAGCGGAGTCTGTAACCTGAAGCATATGTAACCTGAAGCATATGTAACCCGAGGTACCACTGTACAAGTAGAAAAATTCTTCTTATAAACATTGCAAGTTTTATCTCAATCCTGCTAGTGTTTTTAAATGTGTACACTGATTTTCTATATATGAAATTAATTTACTCCAGTCTCTCTGGAACACTTGGTCACTCTGATTTTTCCTGTCAGGTTTGTCAGTTCCACATAGTCCATCATCTTTGTTTGCCAATCCTATATCATCGGGATTTCTTCTTGTTTCTATTTTTAGCCAAGTAAAGTTCTTGCTGCTGTGGTGGCATACATAAATACAGTAATCTCTGGTCTAATCTGGATATTTCAGCCCCTACCATTCCCAACAGGAAGGCTTCGGGTTTCTTAGGAAAAGTATATTTTAACCTTTTCTTTAACTCATTATATATATTCTCCCAAAATGTTTTAACTTTATCACAAGTCTACCACATATGATAAAAATCTCCTTCTTTATTACATTTCCAACATTTCCTATTTTTCATTCTGTGCATCTTAGCTAATTTAGTTGGAGTTAAATACCATCTGTAAATCAGTTTCATTATATGCAGTGAAATTAATTCCAACATTCTATAGCCTTAACCAAGAGTCAATTTGAATATTATGCCCAATATCTTTTGCCCATTTTATCATCATCATCATCATCAAATGTGCTCAACAGTACTTCCATGCCAGTGCGTAAGTCTGAGTTGATTCCTTACGGTCTACTTTTTCTTTCTGAAACTGACCTAAAACTGAACTCATTAGCATGACATTTTCTCGGCCAGGGGCATAGTAGCCAATTCATTCACCATAAATAGGGCAAGAGAAAGCCAAATGTGGAACTGCTATAGTAATAGCGCAACCCTAACAATGTTTATTCAGAAGCCCTAGAGTGCATCTCATTCCTAGGAAAGCGGGGTTAAAAGCACCACAGGTACTCAATTCCCCTCTGTAACTGAAATGGAAGCTAGAAATGCCACATGGGCATTTTCTGGGGAATAACATACAGTAGTAACATAAGAAGAGACTGCGGGATCAGTCCAATAGCTCGTCTAGTCCAGCAACCTGTTCTCACAGCGGCCAACCAAATGCCTGCGGGAAACCTGCAAGCAAGAACAGGGGACAACAGACCTATTTCTTCAGGAACTAACACACTCACCACTTTATTTTCCAAGTTAAGTTTATTTGCGGAGACACTGGTAGAGTGTGGGGGAGGATATATTATTTCTCTTTATTCCGCGGATGGGAAACCGCTAAAACTACCGAGTCTTCCTTTCACCACCACCCCCATCCGGTTGGGCGAATGGTACTGCCCCGTAAGCATGGCCGCCGCCGCCGCCTCCTCCTCAGCAGGCCCCGCGAACTCCTCTCCGGCCCCTGCTTGTCCCCTCCCCCGCGCTTCTCTTCAGAGGACGCTTCCCATTGGCTGCGGTCTGGCGTCCATGCCAATCAGGAAGCGGCTTCCATGGAGGAAGGGAATAAATACAAGATGGCTGCTCATATAAAACCAGGCGTCGGGCTTCTCCCTGGTGATGGGAGAATAGAGGCTTTAATCCGCGCGGGTGGAGTTTCTGGTCGCTACTGCTCGTACAGGCGGCCGAAGGGAGGAGGGGGCTCGAGCCGCCGCTGGCCGAAGCCTCGCCTAGTCGCCATCCCGCCCTCGGGCCGCGCCGCGCTTCCCGGAGGCCCAGGCCGGGGCCCTGTCCCCGCTCCTTCCTGCCAGCAGCGCGGTGGCTCCCTGCCTGCTCAGCCGGGCCTTAGCTCCGTCTCTCCTTCGCCATGGCCGTCTCCAGGTCGGTGTGAGGTGGGGGGGGGAGGCGTGGGCTGATGGGGCAGGCGGTGTCCTAAGAGGGTTTCCGCCTCGTTCTTCGTTTAATTGCTATTTCCACGGGTTGGTATAGTAGCCCGGGATATCGGCAGGCGCCTGCCTTTCTTACTCCGGAGGCACGCCTCGTGGGGAGGTGGCTGCTCATGGAGTCGTGGTAGGCAGCCCCCCCCCCCCCCCCGCTTTTACTGTTGCTATTATTTATTGAATTTATATACCGCCCTATACCCGGGATTCTAGAAGCTTTGTGGAGTCTAGAAGCAAGGATGAGTGCAGACGAAAGGATCTTGGGCCCTGCACACACACACACACACACACACACACACCCTAAAGTTAGGGACTCCCGAAGCTTTAAGGGGGTCGGTGGGTGGTAGGTGTCAAACTTCATTTCAACGCAACTTTAAGTGAGTTTGAATAAAGGGCGGTGGAGAAATCTGATGACACACACAATTATGGTTTCTGGCTAAACGAAAATGAATGAGAAGTCATCAAGGCTGTTAGGGTTTCCCTTTCTGAATGTCTGTGCCTGTCTATGCATGATGTGTGTGCACGGAGGCCTCCACTGTATATGAAGAAGCTGTGCATCATGCCCTTCCCAGTGTTTGAGCATCCTGGTGCATGAGGTTCCCACATAGTAAAGATGCTTTCACTGTAGTCCTAAACCAAATTAGGAACCTAGAAGCTGTTAACTTGTGGCCCATTATGTTCATTTGGTCAGTATTTTATTTATCACTTCAGGTTATTCTTTCTGTTAAGCAGCAGTGCTGTTACCTTTCTTCATAAAAAGCTGATTTGAAAAACTTATAGGAAATTGTCATATCCATCTAGTTGAGTATTTCCTACACCAGGGATACAGAATATGTGGACTTTCAGCTGTCGCTGGACTAGAGTTCCTATTATCCCTGACTCTTGGCCATGCTGTCTGGGACTGATGATGTTGGACTATGGCCAACACTGGGGGCAGGCACAGATTCTGTGTCTCTAGACTAATGACTGGTAGAAGCTCTCCAGGGTTTCAGACAGCCCTATTTGGAAATGGGTATTCTAGGGATTGAACCTGGGAACTGCATGTGAACCATGTGCTCTGCCTCTGTTATAGCCCTCACCGTTTTTCTGATCATGTAAATTAAAACCTAGCTGCCTTGTGCTACACTGGCTTGGCAATAACTAGTGAGCTTCTGCCAGCAGTTATTTACATAATTGTCTTGCTGTAACATGTGACGTGTCCAACTCTTCATGACCCCATGGACCAGAGCACGCCAGGCACTCCTGTCTTCCACTGCCTCCCGCAGTTTGGTCAAACTCATGCTGGTAGCTTCGATAACACTATCCAACCATCTCGTCCTCTGTCGTCCCCTTCTCCTTGTGCCCTGCCCTCAATCTTTCCCAGCATCAGGGTATTTTCCAGGGAGTCTTCTCTTCTCATGAGGTGGCCAAAGTATTGGAGCCTCAACTTCAGGATCTGTCCTTCTAGTGAGCACTCAGGGCTGATTTCCTTAAGAATGGATAGGTTTGATCATCTTGCAGTCCATGGGACTCTCAAGAGGCTCCTCCAGCACCATAATTCAAAAGCATCAATTCTTAGGCGATCAGCCTTCTTTATGGTCCAGCTCTCACTTCCATACATCACTACTGGGAAAACCATGGCTTTAACTATACGGACCTTTGCCAGCAAGGTGATGTCTCTGCTTTTAAAGATGCTTTATAGAATCATGTAACTGGAGAGTTGGAAGGGACCACAAGAGTAACCTAGTCCAACCCCCAGCAATGTAGCAATTGCAACTAAAGAATCACCAAGAGATGGGCAATCAACCACTGTTGAACAGCTTTTACAGTCAGAAAGTTCTTCCTAGGTGGAATTTCCTTTCTTGTAAATTGAATCCATTGGTTCAGGTCCTAGCTTCTGGAGCATCAGAAAACAAGCTTGTTCCATCTTGCATGTGGCAGCTGCTCAGATCTTTGAAGATGGCTATCATATCTCTTGTCTTTTTTCCAGGCTCAACATACCCAACTCCCTCAACTGTTCCTCTTAAAGCTTGGCTTGCAGAACCTTGATCCTCTTAGTCACCCTCCTCTGCAAGCATCCCAGCTTGTCAATATCCTTCTTAAATTGTGGTGCCTGGAACTGGACACAGTACTCTAGGTAGGGTCTGACCAAAGCAGAATAGAATGGTACTGTTACTTCCCTCGATCTGGACACTATACTTCTGTTGATGCAGCCTAGAATAGCATTAGCTTTTTTTACTGCTTCATCACACTAATGTTAAGCTTGTGTTCTGCTAGACTCCTAGATCCTTTTCACATAGCTCTCTAGTAGAGCATATGTTTTGCACGGAGAAGCAGCTTCATTTAAAGGAGTGTTTTTCAACCTTAGGCCCCCAGATATCACATTATTAAGTTGTAGTTTAATTATACACCATGTTTTGGCTCAAGGGCCACCTCAAGCTGTGAGCTGAATATTAATACCAAAGGGTACAGTAAAAATACAATAGAAAACAATAGAAAATCACCAAATGTCCACCAATCACCTTGAGCTCATTGTTTTATCACAGAGCAGCTCCTCAGCATTCTAGCTCTGCTGTTGGACTACAGTCCTTATCATCCCCAGCCAACTTAGCCAGTGGTAAGTGGGGGGATGGTTGAAAGGATCTTTAGTAGCAAGTTGACAAAAGTCACTGGATATTTCAAATGTCTACTGCTAATTTATATTTGATTTTTTCCTGTGAACCATCCTGAGATCTTGTGATGAAGGGCGGTATATAAATCTAATAAATAATAAAATATTCGTTACACTTAGATCTTGCCCTTCCCCCCAAAGGGTCCCCAGGGTAATATCAGCATAAACAAAATAATATGCAGTAATTGTTGTGAAATTCCAATGTCTAGCTATCTGTATTCCCTTCCACAAACACAAACTTCTTCAAATTCCACCTCAGTTTGGCAAATGAATGTCTACCAGATCTCTCCCAGGAGAGAGTTCTAGAGGCAGGGTGCCACCACAGGGAAAACCCTCTCTTGCATTCCCATCCTGCTTGCCATCCATGGTGGTTTCACTATGAGAAAGGTCTCACCCCCTGGTTATATACATTGTGACGCAGGACATATAGAGAAAAGTACTTTTTCAGATACTTGTGTCTCAAGTCATAAAGGGCTTTGTACACTAGTACCGGCATCCTGAATTAGGCCTGGTACTGTGCTTTCACTGGCATTCGGTACAGTGCTTTCAAAATTGGGAGTGATGTACAATACTCTAGCAGCTGAACTCCCACATTCTGCACCAGCTGCACCTTCCAGATTGTTTTAAAGAGCAGCCCCACATAGAGCACATTGCAGTAATCTGTATGGGAGGTTATTGGAACATGGATCACTGAGGTCTAATTAAATTGCTCTAAGAAAGGCCATAGCTTGGCCAAGACACAATTGAAGTACGAAATAGTGGGCCCAAATAGTCATCTGAAGTCAAGGCAGTTTGTTTGTTTTCCCTACTTTCTGTAACCTGCCAGTAAAGGTCATTTGCAAATTAGAAGATGATAGGTCTGAGTTAATTATGATATTCTTAACATTTTAAAGCAGGCATGGGGAGCCTTTGGGCCTCCAGATATTGCTGAACTGCAACTCCCATCGTCCCTGACAATTAGCCATACTGGCTTGGTCTGATGGGAGTTGTAGTCCAACGACATTAGGAAGTCCATGGATTCCCAGTTTTAAAGCCACGATTTACTGAAGTGGTTGTACATGTTTTATACAAACATTAATGCTCACTAGCAGCTAAAGAAAAACAGTCCCTTCTCATTTGAAAGGTTGAATTGATTGTTCTGCGTCTTTTGCCCTAAGGTTTATAAGACATAAACTACTATCTTGTGCTGTTAGAAAATGAGAGAAAAAATGAAGCTATATAAGATTTTTATTGGCTTAGTTATGAAGCACCTACAGTTTTGTAAACAACAATAGGTCTGGGAAAGTGGTGTAGGAGTTTGAGCAATTAAACATCCAAAGAAGACAGGAAACCATGAAGTAGGGAACCTTGTGGTCAAAGTGATACAAAAATAGAAAGTGATGAATAAAATTGACATCTTTGCCAAACAAAAAAATCTAGCAGTTGTCTATGGACCTTGTTGGTGGATTTTCCATCTCTTTCTGTTAGTAATTACAGGCATTAAAGAGTTTCCCCCTGTCTAAATGATGGCTCATATGTACCTCATACTGTACATGAAGATGCTATTTTTAAAAAAGCTGCAATTGTAGCATGAAATCACAAAGTAGCCACATCTTGATACAAATTCTTCAACTCATCTCTGCAAGTGTTGCATAAAGCACAAATTTTACATACTATGCAGAGAGAAACATAAGTTTCCAGCACAGAAACTACTGCCAGCAGTTGCTGAGTAGCCAAACATGGTGCCCCAATAACAGCAGCATACGAGACCCCCTTCAGCAATTATCATTGTAGCTTGAAATTGAACCATTGGATTAATTTAATTACATCCCCATGTAAGGCCAATTAAAACCATTCTGACACCTGGCAAAAAAAATCGAAATGGTGAGCCTCTGTGTGGCTTGTACCTAGTTGTTCTTAAAATGACAGGTCCACACTGTCACTTGGTCTAATGAAAATATTCAGAGACTTCGTTGGGAGTTTTTAAAAAGGTCTTGTGTTACTTTTGTTAGGCTTTTAGATGGAGGGAACAGTGTTACTGTAAAAGGAAATACTAAGATTTTAAAATGGAGCAAAAATGCAAGAGACAACTAAAATGGTTTGTGATTTAGCAAGAAATACTGGTTCTTATATGTGTGTTAAATAGTTTTATTTTTTCTTGTAGTTATCTAGAAAATACTTTGACTGGTGGTTGTCAACAAACTCATTAATTGCAAACATTGTTTTGTTAACAGTGGTCTAGAATGGGTAGACTTCAAAGAAAGCACTCACTGTGCCTTTTTGTGGTATAGGTGGGTTTTTGTTCTAGTCTATTCTATACATAGTAACAGTATTTCACTAGAATTTTGCTTAACTTTATTATTTAATTTTCCAAATTAGTAGATTATCTGGATTTCTTGGTGAAAGTATTTAAAATGGTTTCACTATTGACATATTCATTCTGTTCCACTAGGAGCCATATTGAGAAAACCAAGGGTCAAAAATATGTTAATTATGAATAGCAGTGTGTTCTTGAACTCTGCTTCAAGTAGGACTTGGTATTGCGGGAGCCCAAATCCACTGATTTGTATCTATTCTTCCCATGCCTGGAACAAAGATCATTGTCTTGGTTCTTGTTTCCCATTCTGTGTCCTGCTTCCTCTTGCTCAAGGACACCCTGAAACTGACTGTGCCCAAATGCCTTGTGTGTGAAGTGATAGTGATAGTGGATGGGAGTGGGAGGCAGGATATGGGAGCGGGAGGTAGGATAGATAGTTATCAAGTCTGTGATGGAATTGGTATTAATGGAAGATCCTGTAATTTCATTGATGTATCACGCATAGAGATGTAACAATTTCTATAATTTTTAAGCCATAAGGAAAAACATTTTTCCAAGTTTCCCCCCTGAAATAACCAATTTTGGGGAAATTGAAATATGAACAGTACCATTTAAAATTGAAATATAAACAGTAGCCATTTAAAATCAGGAAGAACTGGTTAAGTAACAGAAGAATAGCAATAAATGGGACAATCTTTCTCCGATGGAGGGCTGTATAAAGTGGAGTTTTCCAACGATTGGTATTGGGACCTGTTCTTATTGATTTCTTCATAAATGAGGTGAGCAGTGAGGCAGCAAAGTTTGCTGATGATACTTAATAGTTCAGGGTGATTAAAACAAAATGGGATTGCACGTTGAAGCAGAAAAACATTATTTTCACATATGCACTCACAGGGTCTGAACTGGCAGTGACTGACCAGGAATGAGATCTTGGGATCATAATGTATAGCTTGATGAATGCATTGACCCAGTGTGAGGCAGCTGTGAAAAAGGCAAATTCCATGCTGGGGACTATTAAGAAAGGAACTGAAAATAAAATACAATCATGCTGTTATACAAACGTATGGTGAAACCAATTTACAGTTCTGGTCACTTCATTTCAATAATGATATTGTAGAGTTGGAAAAGTTTCAGAAAAGGGCAACAAAATTATCCAGGGGGTGGAAGAAAGGTTGCAAGCATTTGGAGCTTCTTAGTTTGGAGAAAAGTCAAGTAAGTGTGGCGTGATTGAAGTCTGTTAAATTAAGCATTGTATAGAAGGACTGGATAGAGAAAATTTTTTCTTCCTCTCAAGTTACACTAGAACTCAGGGATATCAGTTAAAGCTCACTGTTGGAAGATTCAGGACTGCCGTGGAGGTAGTAATAATAATAATAATAATAATAATAATTAATTTAATTATACCCCGCCCATCTGGATGGGTTTCCCCAGCCACTGTGGGCGGCTTCCAACTGAATAGTGAAAACAATACAGCATCAGACATGAAAAACTTCGCTAAAGAGGGCTGCCTTCAGTTGTCTTTTAAAAGTAAAATAATTGTTTATTGCCTTGACATCTGCTGGGAGGGCGTTCCACAGGGCAGGTGCCACTACCAAGAAGGCCCTCTGCTTGGTTCCCTGTAACCTTACTTCTCGCAATGAGGGAACTGCCAGAAGGCCTTCGGCGCTGGATCTCAGTGTCCGGGCTGAACGATGCGGGTGGAGACACTCCTTCAGGTATACAGGACCGAGGCCGTTTAGGGCTTTAAAGGTCAGCACCAACACTTTGAATTGTGCTCGGACAGTGGCTACTAATCCTGATAGATGTGTTCTACCTCCTCTGTCAGAGGCTGCATGCTTCTTCTGAACACCAGTTGCTGGAAACCACAGGAGGGGAGAGCTTTGTTGCACTCAAGAGTTCCTCTTGTGGGCTTCCCATAGGCATCTGGTTGGCTAGATTAGTCCTACACACGTTTACTCAGAATGCCCATTTTGTTTAGCAGCACTTAGTTCCACTAAAAGGAAGATTGCAGCATCGAAACTATAGCACTTTACATTACAGTCCTGTGCATGTCTATTCAGAAGTAATTAGTATTGAATTCAGTGGGGCTTATATTCCCAGACACTTCTGAATAGACATGCATAGGATTGTACTGTTTGGTAGCAGTGTGACAAGCATTTGAGGAATAGATGAAAAGGTCATCCACAAGCGATGGGGCAACTCAAAGGGACATCAGATGCAGTGCACTTGCTTCTGGTATCTCAAAACTAGTTCACAACTCACCTGATGGAGACAACAATTCATAAGAAAGCAAAGGCCTTGTGTGATCTTCTCATGAAGGTTGCAGCACTTTCTAGTTGCAGAAATACAGGTTGATTTGTGTATTGCATATGTCTACAGTATGGATAGGAGTTCTCAATCTCTATTCCTGTAATTGTTGCACAGTGAGGACTCCTATACATGGCAGAATGTTTCTTCTGACATGGGCCTACATGGATCTGAGATAATTGTTAAGAGACCCTCATCTGAGTATCCCCGCCAGCAGAAACTTGGAGAGTAGCAACAAGGAAGAGGCTTTTCAGTGGTTTCCCTCCCTTTTGTGGAATACTTTCCCTAGTGAAACTCACCTTATTGCCTACATTCATATTTTTGGCAAAGACTTTCCTTTTCTCTTAGGCATTTGATTGTTGATGTCTTTGTCATTATTGGTGTTTCAGCTAGCTAAAGTCTTAGTAATTGTGATTTTATATAAAGTTGGAGGGAGTGGAGTTTCTTTCTGTTGGCTTTATAATTATGTCTACGATTATTTTCAGCCTTTGTATTTTTAAATGTTAAGGTGCTGTGACATTTTTTGTAGTAGGCATCTAACAAATGAAATAATGTGGGGTGGGATACAAAACGTGCTGCAGTAATGCTTTTAGTTTTACCCTTGCAGGTCAGGGTGACTAGAAACATTATATTCCATAAACAGTCAAAGGTGAAAGTTTGTCTTACAAGATCATCATCAAATAAAGAAGCCCCAAGCTGGCTGGATCATATGTGTACATTTGCTTAACAGCATGCTTATAGGATTTATCCATTTTCAAGACCCCTATGGCAGAATTCTTAAAGAGGCATTCTAGAAAATTAAACTAGAAAATGACATTCAAATGTAGACTTACAAGTAATACTTACTTGGATTCCTTATCTATGTACTACAGTAAGCCCACAATTTACGTGGAGTTTACATTCTGGGCATCATGCCTCAAACCAAAATTGTGTATAGTCAAAACACATTTGATGGAATGGTGGGAGGGATTGCAAAGGTCTTTTTTCACAGACGCATCCTACCCCACACTTTTAAAAAAGTTGCCTAGCATGTAAAACTGAACACACACGTTAAATGTGCATATGTTGCAGGCTGTACTTAGTTATAAGTATTTTAAGTTAAGTAGTCCATCACTAAGCCAACATCTGCTCAAGCAGCCATATAGCATAAGTGCTATGCTAAAAATGACTATAAAGTAAGTTTACTATATAGTAAAAAAGAAGTGAGAATCAGCCAACAAATAGAGGCAGAGAGAAGATGCAACAAACCTGGTAACCACAACTTGCTTTACAAAGTAGTATACTGGGTAGTTTGCTTTGGGCAGATTGTGAAGTTCTTTGTGCAGTTATTTCAGTTCACACTGTCAAGGACAATGAGTAAAAATGTTCAGAGACAGCATACCTTGTTTGAAGTCAACCTGATGTTAAAGATCTGGATGTCTGTATGGTTACATTTCACTGTGACAGAAATGTGACTGAATCCGAATTGTTAGTCTAGTCCAGGAGTTGTCAACCTGGTCCCTACCGCCCACTAGTGGTTGTTTCAGGATTCCAGGTGGGTGGTAGGGGTTTCTATGGCACATGTTACTGCAGCACTGGTGGGCGGTTGTAGGAATGAGAATCACGACAGGCGGTAAGGAAATTTTACCATCAAGAAAGATGCATTAGTGGGAGGTAGGTATAAAAAGGTTGACTACCCCTGGTCTAGTCCCATGGTATTTAAACTCCTTTTTTAATATAGTCAGTGCAGTGCACTGTAATTAGCTATCTAGTCATGTGATCTTTAGAACATAGGTTGCCTCAAAATTTGCAGATACATTTTTTAAATATTTATTTTCATTTTGTCATCCATGCTAGGCTTGATCGTCTCTTTATCTTACTGGACACTGGCACAACACCAGTCACAAGGAAAGCAGCTGCACAACAACTTGGGGAGGTTGTGAAACTTCATCCACATGAACTACATAATCTCTTAGCTAAAGTAAGCATTTTGTTGAATATTTGATAATGTTGGAGCCAGGATTAGGCAGTGCAGGGGGATGGGCACTACCATGGACTTTGTAACCCCTCAGCTGCTGTGTACCAGGATGAGGGGGCAGAAGTTGCTCAGGTTCACCTCTGGGACTGCTGGATTGATTCTGCCAGTACACCAACACCTTCCTGACCTTGCTGCCACCCTGCACTCCCCCATACTGGTGTATGGCAACAACATCAGTGCTGGAAAGCCTGTTCTGCAGTAGCACCGCTCTCCATTAGCCTCTTATGGTTGGAGGTATTCCTTGTCATCAAAATGAGCCAAATGTGAATTTTTGTAACCTTAAATACCTGGTGATGGTGGAAGGCCTTAAGTTAGAATCAGTTGAATAATACCGAAATACATTTAATGGTGTATTTTGTTAACTTATTTAATAGAACCCTTTAGATAGCATATAAGTCTATGTTAGAATTCTGTATTTACAGGGCAATCCTGTATATGTCTGCTGTGAATAAATTTTTAGTAATGTAGCTTATTCCCAAGTGTTTGGGTGTCTGATTGTGGCTTTAATTGATAAAGCCTCTCTGCATAGGGGCTGTTTGTTATGATACTAGTTGTAAAACACTTTATTAGGGAAGATCATTACTGAAAATCCACAGAATTTACTGTCTAATTTTTTGTGGAACACAACCATTGCTTTCCTCCATGGCATTTTTATAAAAATAACAAAAGTAAGCTGGACATATTGCAGACTTTTTGTAAATGGGCTGTCCAGCCTCTGTGCCACCCTTGCTTTTGTCCTGTGATAGGTTAAGGAAGTGACTTAACATTGTCAGTTTCTGATAATCACAAGTGGCTAGAGTGCTATTGTACTCTGTTCCTGCTTTTGGACTTAGATGGGTCTAGTTGGCCACTGTAACAACAGGATACTAGACTAAATGGGCCACTGGCTGATCCAGCAGATTCTTAAGTTCTTACTGAATATCCTCTGTAGAAACAAATGGTTTCAGGAAGAGCTGAGATGCCGAGAGCCTCATGCTGTTGAGCTATTTTAGAGTAAAAATAGCTATTAAATCCTTAAATTTGTTAATCTAGTGTTCTGTCTAAGTAGCAACCCTATGACTTTCTGGAAGAAAAGAGAATTATGTCAAAAGTGTCCATATTTTTTTTAAAAAGCTAGTTGAACCAGACCATTGCTTAACATGTATATATCAAAAAGTGGGGGGGGCATTTATAAACTACTAATAATTTTGTTTAAAAAATCAAGTGGTATGTAACAGAAGTAAACTAGATAGGCTATTGGGATGTAAAGATAATGGTGATCTGCGTTTGATCACCTATTTCAATGACTAGCTTTTAATCAGTCATATTTTATAAGCTCTTTTATAAGTGTTGTGCAGAATATTTGGTGGCTGCTGAATTTAATTTCATCTGTTTGGAAACAAAGAGCATAATGAATGCATTTTTGAACTTCTTAAAGGTATTGATACACTTAAGGAGTACAAACTGGGATACCCGCATTGCAGCTGGACAAGCTGTGGAAGCAATAGTGAAAAATGTACCAGAATGGAACCCAACTCCACGACCAAAGCAAGGTGATCCCAAGAGAACTAAAAGTATTACTGTGAAGTGGGCTGGGGAAACCCAGCCAGATGGGCGGGGTATAAATAATAAATTATCATTATATAAGTATATTTTTGTTAAACTTTGTTTGCAGCCATCTTTCTAAACCTGCTTTGCAACATTGTATGTTTGGTTATTAACAACAACAAAAAAGCCATAATGGAACACAATTTCCCCCTCTCTACTATGAAGTACTTTATGTGGCTGTTACCTATTCCTTCACTTTGCTTAGACCCGTTAGTGAAACGACACTGAATGGCAGTTGTAAATTTTTGAACCAGTTACTTCACTAATCTCATTCTAAGTTTTTTTGTTAACCTTTACCTAGAACATGGCTGCGAAAGTCCAGTGGAAGAATCCTCCGCCTCTGATCGGTTGCGTTTTGACCGATTTGATATCTGCCGACTTCTAAAGCATGGTGCTTCTCTTCTTGGGTCTGCTGGTGCAGAATTCGAGGTTCAAGATGACACATCTGGTACTTGATCCTTTAATACATTAACTGTGCCACATACTTCAGCTACATTGTTTTCATTGTGTCACCTTTCGTTATCTCAAATCATTAAAAACATTTTATAGTCTCTGCATTTTTGTGATTAAATATGTCTACTCAGGTTTTACAACTGATATATCAGATTTATGAAATAGAATCTGTTTATTTAACTACATTAGATACAATGGTGCAGTTCAGATGTAATGCTAAACCAAAGCATGTCTTAGCATGAACAAGCAAACAGATGGAGAGAAGATCACACCCACTGTGTTCCTCTCGGACCTGCTGTTGCCATGGTACTAGAGGGTAAACAATGGTTTGGCTTTGCACTACAGCCAAACCTGAGCTCATGACAAACCATAAGCCTGGGTTAGTTCATATAATACTAAGCCAAGCCATGGGTAGCCCACCTGCAGCAGGACTAATGGAGGAGAGCAGCAATAACAATTCACTCTGGAAATGCACACATTTGCTTTGGCTTAGTGTTAGATGCGAATTGTATCACTCCTTCCACATTTGGAAGCTAAGTCCATGAAAGAATTCACACAGTATCATTGTGGGGTGTGGGTGATACCCAACCAAGCCATATTAAGATCTGAAATGTCTAAAATTGGAGATCTACCTATATTCTTAAGGCTCTTGCACTGTTTCTCAGTTTGGTCCCGGAATTATTGCTCATGTGTTTTTAGTTTATAAGCCATACCTATAAAAACAATCTGAAGTGTTGAAAATGTCTATATAGCAGCACTAGTAAAGAGGCAGAAATTTACCTCTTACACCATGTTGCAGATGGCAATAGCAAAAATTAAATATTTTAAATAGCATATTAATATATAAATGTGCATTTTTATGTCAAAACCAAACTTTCTATACTAGTCAAGATGACATATACTTCAGACACAAAGTGTGGCAGTGAAGAGTATATATTGAAAGAAGCGGAGAAATAGAAGTTATTCTTCAGTAAAGGTTCTGCTTCTAGATTTAAAATGTGCTTAGTGCTTTCATGTTAGTAAAGGATAAGCATGAGATTAAAGACTGTTTTACTTTTTAAGGTGAAGTTGATCCCAAAGAGAGAATAGCACGACAGAGGAAGCTGCTCCAGAAGAAGCTTGGCCTTGATATGGGGACTGCCATTGGAATGAACACAGAAGACCTGTTCAATGATGAGGATTTGGACTACACTCCTACTTCATCATTTTTTGTTCACAAACAACCTGTAGGTAAAATTTTAGACTGTTTGACTGCAAAGACTCATATGACATTGTAAAGAATTAAGTTTCAAATACTATGTCATAACTTCAACTTTAGGAAAATATATCATAAAGTAATTTATTGTAACATACTGTAAAAATCATTGATGGAGGATGATATTGAAAGTTTTAGGTGAGGGGGGAGGTCTGTCCTCCTTTAAATTTCAGATAGAAGCTACTTTTACTTACCCAAAGTGGTCCTGAATTTCCAGTTGTTACCACTTCAGCCATACATGCCTCGTGTTGCACTCCTCAAAGAATCCCTTGCTACCCAGAGGTGATGCTGGGTACAAGAGGCTACAGAAAGGAGACATTTTGTGTGAGTGGAACTCAAATCATGTTTATCTGGATCTAAGCCAGAGTAGCCATTGAACCTTTGTATCTTTCCAGACTCTTCAAGCTGCTGAGTTGATTGATTCAGAATTTCGAGCTGGTATGAGTAGCAGGCAGAAAAATAAGGCTAAAAGAATGGCCAAGTTGTTTGCGAAGCAGAAGTCAAGAGATGCAGTAGAAACCAATGAGAAGAGGTACTGTATCAATTTGAACTTACTTACCATTATAATAGGACACGGGTGGCGCTGTGGTCTAAACCACAGAGCCTAGGGCTTGCCGATCAGAAGGTCAGCGGTTCAGATCCCCACGACGGGGTGAGCTCCCATTGCTCGGTCCTTTCTCCTGCCAACCCAGCAGTTTGAAAGCACGTCAAAGTGCAAGTAGCTAAATAGGTACCGCTCCGGTGGGAAGGTAAACGGTGTTTCCGTGCGCTGCTCTGGTTCGCCAGAAGCGGCTTAGTCATGCTGGCCACATGACCCGGAAGCTGTACGCTGGCTCCCTTGGCCAATAAAGCAAGATGAGCACCGCAACCCCAGAATCATCCACAACTGGACCTAATGGTCAGGGGTCCCTTTACCTTTGCCATTATAATAAAATACTTTAAAACAGCCTTCTTCAACCCTGATGCCTTCCAGATGTTTTCGGCTAGAGTTCCCATCAGCCCCAGCCAGAAAGAGCAATTTTCATGGATAATAGAAGTTGTAGTCCAAAACAATCAAGAGGGCACCAAGCTTGGAAGATTGATTTACAAAAGTACATCAGTATAGACATACTAAAACACCCTCCCTCTATTTCTCAATTTCTGGAGTGAATGCCATTGATCATGAGGCCAAAACAGCACTTTCTGTGTGTACAAGGAAGGTATCTACAAGCTTGAGGAAACCCTAAGGTTTGCGCGAATACAAAAACCCTAAAAACAGCTCTAAGATGGCAGAACATTCTTAATAGCCACAGAATGCTGATATGACGGGTGGAGGAATGGAGTATCCTGGGAAAGTTGCCTAGCTGAAATCCTGAAAGAGTATTCTACAGTGCAACAAGTTGTCTTATTAGTTCCTTTTCAGTACTCCCAGTGCCATGTGTATATCTTGAACCTTGTCATTCCATTCCATTCCATTCCATTGCAAGATTGGTTGGTTAGATATAGATAAGACTGTTTTCCATCTAACTTACATTAATTGTGCATGTCCTGCATCCTTTGCATTAAAGAGGATGTATCCCTTTGTTTCTGTCTGATTTATAGCTATGCTAGCAGCTGCCTACAAGTTGATAATGGAATTTTTTATTTCATGTAGTAAAATAATACCAAGGAATCTAGTGATAAATCAAAGCCAATCTTTTTTCTTATATTTTCAAATATAATACTGTAAGTTTCTGATTTGGAAGCATTCCCATTCAATATTATATTTGCACCTGCATGCCCAAATTTTCCAATAGTTGCTCTGTTAGGGGTCTTAGACACTTTCATTTAAAATTGTCAATCTTTAAATGCTAATAGTGAGTACAGTAACTTATGTGACAAGTAACTATTCTGTCAAGCAATTGGGTACTTAAACATTTCATTGTTCTTTCTAGCAATGATAGCACTGATGGTGAGCCTGATGAAAAGAGAAGAAAAATTGCTAATGTTATCATCAGTCAACCTGCAACTGACTCCAGACTTTTGGTAGAGAATATGCCAGAAGAGGTAGCGTATACCCTCATAAAAATATGAATTGACAGCAAAATCCAACCTCAATAACTTTGTCCAGTGATTCAGTTGGTGACAGTGGTAATAGTCCGTATTATTTATGTCTCTCTTTTAGACCAACGAATGGCCTCTGGAGAGTTTTTGTGAAGAAGTGTGCAATGATCTCTTTAACCCATCATGGGAGGTAAATAATAATAATCTTGCTGTCTTCAGTTATATTGGGTTGAAAAGAATAGACACTTTCAAGATTGAGTTTGGGGCAGTTTTTCTAATTATTTGTTTTCAATTGATAAGTTATTTGTATTGACACTAACGGATAGTTCAGACCATAACATCAGTTCAGTTCTATTCATTCTGTGCAGTTCTAACCATTTTAAGGTAACTTGACATTCAAGACCACTGATGCCCTTTTCATGCATTGAATACAGTGGGACAATTGTGTAGGCTTTAGTACAGAGATGGGGGGACCTTTGCCCCCTCAAGCTCTACAATTCCCTTCAGGGTGAAATGGACCATGGCATATCAAGGTCTGTGTGCTTTGAATGCAGGCAGGTCCCACTATCTGAATGCTCGTTACACAAAAATTCACTTGCCCAAACATGAGTTATTAGTACCCTACCTCATTATACACACCATCAATTCAGTTATCCAAACAGCCAGACCTGTGTGTAGTACCGTAAGCAAATAAGCAGTTTAACAAGGCTTACTTTTTGGGAGGTGTTTTCCAGAACCATCTGAGAGGGGGAGGAAATGGGGGAGACTGAACAAATAAAGAGAGCATTTTTTCCTTCCTGGTTTGTCTTTTGCAAGATTTCAGAGGGTTTTCATAAATTGTTTCATCATTTTGGGATCTCAATTCTGTAGTTGGGAACACATTAGAAATTTTCCCATAGGAATCAATGGAAATTGTCAAGAAATGATTTCCTGAGAATGCATTGTTTGGATAGTGAGACCTGCATGTATGTAAATAAATCTTGTGTTGTGAAACCTCTTCTTAAACTGCTAGAAACTTAATCTGTTTTGTGTTTAGATCCGGCACGGTGCAGGTGTTGGACTAAGAGAGGTACTTAAAGCTCATGGAAAAAGTGGGGGTAAAATAGGAGACAGCACTATAGAAGAGGTAAGATCAATATGCAAACCTAGATAATTCATTGTGAGCATTTGTACATTCAGCTGTAGTGCAGAGTTCTCAGCTGTTCTTTTGTCATAAAAATAATGAAGTGTTGAGAGAGGTTGCTACAGAAAGCACTGTCATTTCCTGGCACCATCATTATCTACTTTTTGGCACCAGGCAAAAATGTTTTTGTTTTTTTAATATGCTAGCTTTTGGACCTTCATTTTGAGAGTTTTGGGTTTATCTTGGCTCTTTCCTTGCCTTTTTTTTGTAGGGTGGGTTATATTAGACCTGCCTTTTGTTTGTTTTAAATTTTTATTGTGTTCTGGTTTTTATATTTAGTTTTAATGTTGGAACTATATAGTAAGTCACTTTTAGTTAACTTTTTGTCAGGAAGTGACTAAAAATGTAAGTAACAATCTTGAATATTTCACCTTTTCAAAATTTACCTTTTTTCTAAACAGATGACTCAACAACACCAAGACTGGCTGGAAGACTTGGCTATCAGGCTTCTTTGTGTGTTTGCATTAGACAGATTTGGTGATTTTGTTTCAGATGAAGTAAGTATCAATCTTTGACGCCTTAATTTGCATATGGGGCTCAATTTTCTGATGCCTTTGTTTTATTACGCTGGGTGTGTTTATTTCCCTTTAAACCTTAGGTTGTGGCTCCAGTACGAGAGACTTGTGCTCAGACTTTGGGCGTAGTGCTGAAGTACATGAACGAGAGTGGAGTTCATAAAACTGTGGCTATCTTGCTAAAATTACTGGCACAGGAGCAGTGGGAAGTGAGACATGGTGGCCTGCTGGGGATAAAGTATGCTTTGGCAGTGCGTCAGGTAATTGGTTTTAAATCTTCAAGGTGCTATTGTTTCTTCTTTGATTTCAAAGTCTTGGCTGCTGTATAAAGTGGCATTGTGCCAACATGTGCAATGTGTATGTGAATATCTCTACTGAGCGGTTTTGTGGGCCTTTCCTGCCCTGATCAGTACCCACCAGGAGGATGGGGTTTGTTTTGGCTTAGAAATGTGTTCTTTGATGATAAGACTAGGCAATGCTTCCTTCATTGTTAATAATAATAATAATAATAATAATAATAATAATAATGGAACTTGCAGCATAGTGTTGGTGTATACTTCACCCCTTAAGACAGAAATTGAAAGGTGCCCCACTTTGAGAGGTGGGCAGAAAAATGTTCCTTTATTGTTTCCCACATGCACATCTCCCAGATACTTACTATAGGATGTTAGGAACTCCAGCAGGCCAACACTCCCTCCCCTCTTTTTCTTTTTATCCAGCTGTCACCCTAACATACTATGTCCCAACCGTAGATAGTATTCATAGACTCACACAGTCTGCCTGAGCTTTGGCCCCTTGGTCTCTCCTTGTTGAGCTCAAATTTCCATCAGAATTCTGTTGTTCCTGGGAGTTTGCAGGTATTTGTCACCCTGTTCTGTTCTGTTTTGTTTTGCTTTCTTAGTGTTCTTGTGACTTGCATACTTCTGTGTACCTAGAGAATATTGTGTGTATGTTGAAACTATTACCTTATATTTTGAGTGACTCCATTTCAGACTGATAGACACTCAGCTTACTTGAGTATTCTGTTAGGCAGAATGATGCTAAATTACCTAAAGTGCAAATAGTCTATGTGTGCTTGAAAAGGAACAGTCATCCTGCCTACAGGCTTAGAATTTGCTTTGACCGTTGATCTTCAGCTTAAGGATTCTTGCTTTTGCAGGACTTAATTGATACTTTATTGCCTAAAGTATTGCCTGCCATAACTGAAGGTCTGCAAGACTTGGATGATGACGTTAGAGCTGTTGCTGCAGCATCTTTAGTACCAGTTGTGGAAAGCCTTGTGCATCTTCAGCCACAGAATGTAAGTAGAGCACACCAACACTTAAATGTTTTGTTACCCTTCTGAAGGAAAAACCAAGTCTTAGGAATCCATGTTTTATGAAACTCTCTTCACCTCATGTATTTTTCATCTCTGTGTCTATAATCTAGGTTCCCTTTATTCTTAATGTACTTTGGGATGCACTCCTGGAACTAGACGATCTAACAGCTTCCACAAATAGCATTATGACCCTTCTTTCATCCCTTTTGATGTATTCTCAGGTCCGAAAATGCAGGTAATTTAATTCTTTTCACAATTTGAATTTTTATGTAAAAATACACTGTTTTCAAAATACCTTGTCTTAATAATATATAGAATGAATTCTACTTGTCAGCATACCTACACAGCAGCACTGATTTTGCTTTATAAATTTATATGAATACAAACGAATATGAATTACAATGTGATCTTCTTCTTTTTCCTTCCACACTTACCTCAGTATTCAGCAATCACTCACAGTTCTCGTACCACGAGTGTGGCCATTCCTACATCATACAATATCATCCGTTAGAAAAGCAGCATTAGAAACTTTGTTTACCCTATTATCTACAGAGGATCAGGTGAGAGTTATTTACCTTCTAGCTGTCTTCTGGACATTGGCGTACCCTTTCTAATCTATCAGTTACTTCTTTGTTCATCTTCTCATTTTCCCTCACTTTTAAAAGTCTCCCCTATTTTTTTAAGTTGGTTCAAAAGGGTTAGTATTTTATTGGATAAAAATACATTGATGTGGAGTTTTTGTATTTCCAGTATGGCTTGCCGGGAGTGGGGAGAGTTGTCCCTCCAACTGTATGAGAACTAATTTGTAAACTTCTACCACTCACATATACTGTGTGTATAGCACACTCAAGTGAGAAAGGAATTACTTTTGCTTGCTCACCAAAACAGTAGCTATATTGCTTTATTGTCCTAAAAATAAAAAAATAAAAACTATTTATATGCTTATTTGAGAATAAGCTTGTTTTGTTAGAATAATCTGCTTTGATAATTTCTTATTTGCTGTTTCTAGAGTTCTGCAGCCTGGCTTACTCCCATTTTGCAAGACATGCTAAGACATATATTTCAGTTCTGTATTTTAGAAAGCAATCAAGAAATTCTGGAACTAATACATAAGGTATGTGCCCTTTTGCAACTTAAATTTACCTTGCCCTGTTTGTAAATGTGGTTGTGTGCGGATGCTGTCTTGCAATGTTCTATCGTTCAGTTTTAGCATTGGTCAAATCTGATTTGTACCATGCAGTGTGAAATGCTGTTCCTTGGAATATGTTGGTGAAAATTGTGGATGTATTTTATGAGCACAGAAAAGTCTTAAAGAAATTGGTAATGTAAGATGTTTGAATATGAAGGGTTGTTGTTGTTTTTTATAATCCTGTGAATGTTGTTTTTCTCCTTTTTTTAGGTGTGGCTTGAATTACTAAGCAAGGCTTCCATACAATATGTAGTAGCAGCTGCGTGTCCGTGGATGGGAGCCTGGCTCTGCTTAATGATGCAGCCGTCACATTTGCCTATTGATTTAAATATGTTGCTAGAAGTGAAAGCCAGATCAAAGGTCAGAAGAGACCTGTATTCCTTTGGGTGGTGTTTTGCTTATTTTGTTGCATTATACTATGGAGCAATCTGAACTGTGCATGTCACAAGCTTAGGCATTTTCTAACTAAATGCTTGCACTTTTTGGCAAGGGCTGCCTCTTACTTTGAGAACCATGGAGCCTGAAACCATTCAAGGCTCAGGGGTTGCACCAGAAGGGTTAGTAGTATTGAAGACAAAGCTACGCAATTTTTAGAAATTATATACATTCTGTAAGAGTCAGGATTGTTTTCTAAATACAATTTGACTTGAAAAGGTATTACATTGTAGTGTTAAATGTATCTGTAATGGAAGGCTGCTTTTCTCATATCTGTAGCCCAAATTTAAAAACAAAAGAGTAGGATGTGAAAGCAAATGAGGCTTGTGCCAACAACTTTTTATATCTTGTTCATAGGAAAAGACAGGTGGCAAGGTGCGGCAAGGACAAACCCAGACTAAAGAAGCAGTACAGGAATATATTGCTGGAGCAGAAAGTGTCGCCGAAGATCTAGCAACCAGGGATTATGTTGTTATGAGAGCCCGGATGATGGCAGCAAAGTCAGTTTATTACTGAAAATCTTAAAACGGGGTTTTTTTTTGGAAAATCAATGAGTTTATAGACAAGCTATTCATAACATATTTCAAGTTTGATTGTGCAGAACAGTGTGTTACTTGAAGTGTAACTAATATAAAATTGATTGTTGTTCCAGATTGCTTGGAGCACTTTGCTGCTGTATTTGTGATCAAGGTGTGAATACCGTTTCCCAAGAAATAAAGCCAGCTGAATCACTAGCCCAGCTATTGCTTTTCCACTTGAATTCCAAGTCTGCTTTGCAGAGGTTTAGTGTTGCATTAGTAATCTGTGAGTGGGCTTCCTTGCAGAAGGTAAGACATGTACTTCAGTAAAAATGCATGCTTTTTCAAAGTTAAAACATTAAGCTTCAGTTATACTTTTGGAGCAGATTTACATTTTCTTTATACTGTCATGAGCTGTTACGCAAGGTGCTAATTTTAATGTTGAAAGCATGTAGCTGACAGGGCTGCGTTGAGTACTCCTGATGCACATAGACTGTGATTGAAAATGTATTGCTAGGCATGCACGTAGTGAGAAAACTGCGTTCAGAGCTTCTCGGAGATGGAGTAGAGTGGGTAGGTGACTAGCAGTTTGATAATAAGCCATCAGCTGTATTAGACATGTAATAGACATGTATTAGACATAAGCAGTTGTATATGTTGGAAATGCCTGTTTTTGTAAAATAATAATATTTTTTTTTACAAACCCAAAATTATTCTTCAAGGACAATGAAGATTGCTTGCACTTAAAATAGCTAATTTGACAGCTGAACGACATGGTGTTTGCTTTCAGGAAAACAAAGAAGTGACTACTGCTGTCCAGTCACGCTTGCTTGGGGTCCTTTCTGAGCATCTGTATTATGATGAAATTGCTGTTCCCTTCACCCGAATGCAAAATGAATGTAAACAACTCATCTCCTCTTTCACTGATGCAAACATTGACATGGGCAGCAGAGTAAACTGCAGTGTGTTTACAATAGATCAAGCGAATGAATTGGTGAGTGACTCAATGAAAGGGCTAGCCTCCAGTCCTTAGGTGAGCAGTGTAAAAAAGAGCTTGAGCAGCCGTGGTAGCATACAAGCATTCACCTGTGGCTACACAGAAAGATATTGCCCCCCCATGCATATTACTAATAAATATAGTGTGGAACGTATTACCAGTCTTCAGAGAGAAATCCCCTTCCATCTTGTAGAGGTGTCTGGCTTGTAGATGTGGACCGTATAAGCAAAGCAAGGCACTTCTTCCTCAGTGCATCTTTCACCACTAACAGAGCTGGCCAGATCTTAATTTCACAGAAGGGACCATATTAATCCCCTCACCCCAGGAAAAAAGTTTCAACAGTTAAATTTTTATGAGAATAACATGTGCATACTGTGTTTTGTAAAGAGTACACTAGTTTTCTTTGATGCATTTTGTTAATCAATGTGTAATTCATTAAGTATTTGGTGCAGCCACTTCCAATTGTGAGAAAAAAGCACTGAAGAACAGAATAGTATGGCAATTGCCTAATTGCAAGGTGGGAGCTGCCACTAAAAAATATAAGTTACAGTGGAACCTCGGGTTGCGAACCTGATCCATGCGGGAGGCACGTTCGCAACCCACAGCACCGCGTCTGCACACGCACGAGTTGCGATTTGGTGTTTCTGCGCATGCGTGGGCGCCGAAACCCAAAAGTAACCCGTTCCAGTACTTCCGGGTTTGGCATGGTACACAACCCAAAAATGCGTAACCTGAAGTGTCTGTAACCCGGGATACCACTGTACTGCTGTCTTAAGGCAGCAAGGTACTACTACTGCAAAAAAATGAAAATGAGTCAGTATATGGTAGCTTCTACCCTCTTTAGGGCAACAGAATAAGCTGCAAGCCTCTCAGTCCTCCTTTACCTTTTCTGTCTGCTGGTAAAAGGGATCTGTTCTCATACTGAGATTCCAGAACAGGCAGAAGGATATTGAAGTACAGGTACACCCTCATTAAGAGGGTCACATATGGCTCAGCTCATAATCAAGGCCTTCCTTTTCATCATACTTACGAAACTTGGAAACACGGGGAAACGATGCATCAATGTTTAGTGATGGATCTATCTGGACAAAATTTTGTCCAGGGTATTATGGACTATCTCGCATTTACCACTGCCATATCTCTGGCAGTTTTCTCTAGAATGCATTGAGCACTGCAATGGGTGTGCTAAGCATCTTTACTATAATTTTACTATGGAGGCTTATTTTGAACTTACATGTACTCTTGCCTGCCTTGGCTACTTCTGGAGGTAGAGCGTACAATATCACCTGTCCCCGGAGGGGGGGGGGCAAGCAAAAAATAAGTATCAGCTTCTAGCACCATGTGTAAACAAACCAGCAAACTTTGCTGTCCTTCTTTCTGTTGTAATAGAGCATTGTTGCTTTGGGTTAATTTTCATTTTCTTAGGTCACTACTGTCTTCAATGAAGCTACATCCTCTCTTGATCTAAATCCTAAAGTTCTGCAGCAGCTGGAAAGCAAACGACAACAAGTCCAAATGACTGTTTCAGAAACAAACCAGGAATGGCAAACATTGCAGATGAGAGTGCATACTTTTGCTGCCTGTGCTGTTGTGAATCTTGAGCAACTTCCAGAAAAACTAAACCCTGTCATAAAACCACTGATGGAGGCTGTGAAGAAAGAAGAGAACACACTAGTACAAAACCATGCCGCTTTGTGCATAGCAAAGTTACTTCAGCAGTGTACAACAAGATCTCCGTGTCCCAACTCAAAGATCATAAAAAATCTTTGCAGTTCTCTCTGTGTAGACTCGCATCTTACTCCTTTAGCATCATGCCCTGCACAACCTCAGAGCAGCCATGAAAATTCAAAAGGTAGGTTATGTGCTATTCTGTGGATGAGTAACTTGGTAGAAGAGAAACCTACAAAGAGGCTGTCCAAAACAGCTTGGGGCATTTGAATAATCCTTGACAGACTGTCAAAGCAGTTTTTCCAGCTAGCAATAAAATCAGCATCTTTGCCTGGTACTGGTCATGATGCTTTCTTTGGATTCAGAGTAGGAAAATATTACAGAAACTCCTAAAATTTTTTGTTTAACCTGGTGGTACCAACTGACCACTGGTTGATCATTCTTGTGTTTGGCACCGTGATATTTTTTTTAATGAGAGTAACGTTCTAAATGAACAGCAATTTTATTGTGTTACGCTTGCAGTGCTTCAAGTTTCCTTATAGGAAGGTAAACATTCATTTTCTGAACATACTTCTTTCTTGGGAATACAGTGGTGCCTCACAAGACGAAATTAATCCGTTCCGTGAGTCTCTTCGTATATCGGTTTTTTCGTCTTGCAAAGCAAGCCCATTGACAGCTTAGCGGATTAGCGCTTTTAGCGGTTTAGCGGCTTTTAGCGGCTTATCAGCTTAGCGGATCAGCTGATAAGCAGCTTAGATGCTTAGAAAAAGGGGGGGAAAGGGGGAAAACCCGCAGGAACTCGCAAGACATTTTCGTCTTGCGAAGCAAGCCCATAGGGAAATTCATTTTGCGAAGCGCCTCCAAAACGGAAAACCCTTTCGTCTAGCGGGTTTTCCATCTTGCGAGGCGTTCGTCTTGCGGGGCACCACTGTACCATTAGTGTTTGATCCATGGATTAAGTCCCGGTCAGGGCTTCTAGAAGAGATTTGAGGAAGTAGATCTTGGGTTTGAGCCTACCCTGATTTACTGTCACTGCGTGGAGAAGAAATTGCTGTCCTTATCTGAACACTCACTCACCCTGGAAGTTTAAAAGTGTTAGAGGAGATCCTGTATCCAAGTCCCTCTTCCAGGCAAGGTGGGAGGGAGGAATAATATCTAGGCATATCATTTATTTAATTTCTCTCTAAAAATAATGTGCATCTGAATTTCATTGTCCACCCTCCTCCCCCCATTATGCCATTTCGTTTGAAGGATGTGCGTTTCAAAACAATGGTTTTAGTGTTCTGTTTTGATCTTGTCCCTTTCTTTAATTCATCTCAAGTGTTTATCAGAGAACTGAATTTCCAGACTGTATTTCTAGTCTCTCCTTCATGTCTTTTCCTCTACTCTCCCTTCCCCACCCTCTCAATCCTCTGGAGAGGAAACATATGCTCCTGGTTTCCCCTCACCATTTTTTATTAGCATAATTGCGCCCTGGGTGTGAAAAAATGTTTTAATTGCCACCTTTCTTTATTGTAGGATCTAATTCTGAAAGAGATGGGATGCATCATACAGTCACCAAGCATAGAGGTATAATCACACTGTACAGGCATCAGAAAGCTGCCTTTGCCATCACAAGCAGGCGAGGTCCTACACCAAAGGCCCCCAAAGCCCAAATTGGAGATCTACCTACAAGCAGTAGTGGAAATGTAACCACAGAGCTTGATGAAGTGGGTGTGAACTTTTCGTTTTCATTCTTGTGAATGTCGTTGTGTGGTGCTCCACTCCAGGTGTACATGACCCTGTATAGCATGAGATGCTAATGTGGTGCCCATGCACCCTCACAGGCCTTCCCTGGCACTTTCAGTGTCCCGTCCCACCACTGAAATTAGGCTTGAAAGAAATACCCTGCTGTAGCCAATAGAATATGTGTAGTGAGTGATCAGATGCAGCATGTGTCAACATCAGTTTCTACAGTTTACAACAAATAGAAAACATAGAGGATTAAAAAGAAAGGACAGAGAAATAATGCTTCTGGCAATGCTTTTCTAGAGCATTTTCTTGGTTTCTTTACTTCTATTCACTGGTTAGCACACAAGATGTGCATAAGTTGATTACACAATGCATTGTAACTCTGAATAGGCTTCATTTTTTGAAAGCACAGTTATCTGAGATAATCTGTCTCTGATTAATGATAGTCCATTTGCACACAGAGATATTCAGCAATGAACATACGTGCAAAACTGGCCTTGAAAACCATTTACGGAATCTCACTTGATTTTGGAAATAGTCAACTAGTTGTGAAGATTTAGCAGTTATGCCTGTTCCTTGATCACATGCATTTTCAGTCAACAGCCTTTGACATTAATCTGATGCTTGTTCGTATTGTGTTTGTCTCTTCTGGTTATGGTTCTGTTGAGAGAGAAGTGATTTATATCTTGTAGGCCTATATCAGTGGCAATTTTTGCCTCAAAATTTTGCTGATCTTACTTTGCTCTCTCTGTGTAAGTGTGATTGCTTTCTGTTTCCAACTTGATATGTAGTCTAGGGCAGTCTAATTTATTCTGGGCAGGCTGTATGGTTGGATAAAAACTTTTCTATTTTGCTTCATAACCCTTCTCTTTACCTTATCAAATTCTAGGCTCAGAAGCCTTATGTTGTACAGAGAAGAGGAGCAGAATTTGCTTTATCCACTATTGCTAAACACTTTGGATGTGAAATGGCCGTGGGTTTGCCACATCTCTGGGATGCTATGGTTGGTTCTTTAAGGAACAGTATTGACATAGACAACTTTGGTATGTGTATTTCTTAAGGTATAGGTATTCTAGAAGTTGAATTCTGAAACTCTTCTGATAATATGATATTGCTCCTTGTAGACAGAAAAGTGCTCTTGGATAAAGGAGATGGTCCAGCCCAGGAATTAGTGAACTCTCTACAGGTTTTTGAAACAACTGCAGCTTCTATGGATGCTCAGCTTCACCCTTTGGTAATTTAAATGTTTTGAATTTATTTCTAACACAATTTTAATTGCCAATGTAGGTGTTTGGAAATGGATAACATAAGTGATGCTGTTCAAGAATACAATTTTTTGGCGTTTGCACGTTTTCTAAGCTAGGAAAAATGCTTATGCAACAGTAGCTTGCAATTATGAAGGATGAAGGAAGTTTAGGATATTTGTGTTTAAATCTGTTATTTTCAAAGTGAGACCCCAAGTGGTTACAGTCCTCTTCCTAAGTCTCTTACTGCTGTTCTATTCCAAACAACGGCAGCTCCAACAACCACTCACTGACCTCTTATTTACACCAGCCATGCATTTCCATCAAGTTTGTACCATCAATACCACTGAGGTAATTTTCCACACTCTTATTGGTCTGTGATTATGAGATAACAGGATGAGGCAGCATGTTCACTAAATTACCAATTAAAGCAGAACACCCTTTTTGATGCCTTTGATTTGGAACATAAAACTAGAAACCATCCCAAACATATACATCTCCATGTTGATATTGGGCTACTTTTGTTCCCTCTAGTTCCTTGCAGGAACACCATTCTGTTCAGTTCAGTTCAGTTAACTCTTTACATTCATTATTTTGTTAGGAATGATGCAACATCCTTCAATGTAAACTTTGCTGTACAGATAATATGATTTCTCTACAAGAGGTGAAATGAGACATATACTTTGCTTTTTTCCATTTTTTACTGAAATGGTCTCTTGAAATGAACTTCCTAGTTAAGTTATGGTTGTTCCTTCTGGAAATGAGCCCAAAATATTTTAAGCTGCCAAACACCTAATATGTTCCGATTTTCATTCCATCCTTAATATAAAACTATACACTAGGATTACACATTTCCCTCTTTGTACAGAGGTTCTAGGAGCCAAGTAGCTTAAAAGCACCTAATGCCCTATGTGTGATTATGATACAGTTCTGTTTTGAGTTTATGCAGGTTGCAGTATTTGGCAAAATAGAATACAATGGTACCTCGGTGTAAAGGTTGTAAGGGGTTACTTGTGCGTAAGTTGCCTTCAGTTTTGGTTAGATTGCCTAGCCAACCATGCATTGGCTGACAGCTCACACTGCGTGGCCGGTCAGTCACTTGCAGAATCCGTCAGTGGGCGTTTCTTGAACCTCTTCCAGCATAAGAGCTGTTTGACGCCAAGTCTCCTCCTACTTTCCCTGCGCGGAACTCGTCTGCGCAAGTAAGGGGAAGGCAGAGGCGTGTCCGCGCTCTCCCCACTAGTCTCGGGTGAAGGGTCTTGGAGACCTCTCTCCGAATCCTCCATTTCCCTCCCTTCTCTACCGGTGTTACGCTGAATCCCTTCCCCCCTGCTGGTCCCCTCTCCTGCATCGCTGTGGAGCCTTGCCTCCACCTCTCGTTCTGATGTCAGTTCCCTGACACTTGGGTTATGTACTTAATTCGTTCTGGAGGTCCGTAGTTAACCTGAAACTGTTCTTAACCTGAAGCACCACTTTAGCTAATGGGGCCTGCTGCTGCCGCCGCGCCACCGGAGCACGATTTCTGTTCTCATCCTGAAGCAAAGTTCTTAACCTGAAGCACTGTTTCTGGGTTAGCGGAGTCTGTAACCTGAAGCGTATGTAATCCAAGGTACCACTGTACTCACGGTTGGCATTCAGTATGTTTTAAAACAGCTGTGATTTCTCTTTGCAGTTGATCCAGCACTTGCCTTACCTTTGTACGTGCCTTCAACACCCCACCACTGCAGTGAGGCACATGGCTGCTCGCTGTGTAGGTGTAATGAGCAAAGTGGCCACCCTGGAAACCATGCACATTTTCTTGGAAAAGATTCTTCCTTGGCTGGGAGCAATTGACGACAGTACCAAGCAAGAGGGTGCAATTGAAGCTCTTGCCTGTATCCTTTCCTGATTCTAAGGAAGAGGTATTCATGTATGACTTTAAGTGCTGAAATGCTCTCCAGATGTATGATTTCGTGGGGAAGATTTAGTAAGTTTTGTGAAGCCTGGGGAGTTTCTTCAAAAGGGCAAGTGCTTCTGCAAGATTGAACTGGAGCAGAAATATTTGCTTCTTACTAACATGGTATATATGATCACCTGATTCCAGGCTTGGTAGAAGAAAGATATTTTTTTAAGGAAATGCATAATAATTGTTTGAGCTCTAGTCCAATGTCTGTATATTGACACTGGATACTCCTGTATAGAGAAAGTGTCCTAGAAACCATTCTGTAACCCACTAACTTTGATAGTAATGACCAGAGACTGTTTCTACCTTGACCCAGGTACATGACTTCCAGTTGCTCTTATTCTCAAGCTTTCAGTTCCACAAAGTCATGAGAGTATCTTGCTTCAGTAGTTGAGAAGATCATGTACAACTCATAGCTGCCCAGCCTTAATATGATTCCAGTTCCGTCTAAATTTTTTTTTAATCGCCACAATTTATGCATTTGGTGAAGGCTGTGCTGAAAGACACCAGAGATCCCTTGACCTTCATGAGTTGTGTGGTGTGGGGATAGCCTGAAGTGTTCTTGTGTGCAGGTTGAAAATTGCATGTGGCCCTTTGAATGGGAGCCAGAATTCAAGTAATGTACAGTTAACACTATGAGAAGTAGCATCATCAGGAGTCCACACATGTCCTTGCTGTGGTTGCCATGGTGAGTGTACCACTGTGTCCTGAAGAACCTGATAATGCCAAGTTGTGTTTCAGGAAGGGGCGGGCGGTGGTAGGAAGAATGCCTCTGATGAGAGGGAAAGCATAACAGCAATTACTGCACCACACTGATATGGAAGGAATTCACTCCAGCGGATACTTCATGGCTGCGCCTAATACAGCATTTATCAGGTCTGCTTTCTTTAGCTTATGCAGGGCTGCCTGCATCCAATCCCATGCTGCATCTATGCAACATGAGTCTTCCTCTGATCATTGAAAAGCAAAAAGTGGGATTCCCTCCCCTATATATGCCCAAAAGTTCCACCCTGTTTCCTTTTTTAAAAAAATGTTATTATCCATTAAGATGAATACTGCACAGCATGCTATAGCAATAGAAAATTCTATATTGGTGCCATTTTCTTAGCACTAAGCTGGAAGGTAGTTTTTTAAAAATGTACCATCTGACCTGTAAAAGAAGAACTATCTGAAGAGAAAATGGAAAATGTAAGTGAGAAGTTTTCAGGGGTTGCAGATATTCATAACTGGACCAGCTGCATCAAAAATACATATTTTCAGGGGGGAAGGGGTTGCATTAGGAAGTGGGAGGCAGGAAAGCCCCATTCCACAAGGGCAACACTGCTCTCAGAAATTAAGATTCATGCACATGTGATTCAGTAATTGCTGTTCAGATGCATTTTGGGTTTAGATAAGATGGATTTATTGTTGTGGAAATGGCTCCAAAACTGGTAAAGAGAAGCTCCTTAATTATTAATCCAGGTGTAATGGAACAGCTAGATGTCGGAATTGTTCCCTATATAGTTCTCCTTGTGGTTCCAGTTCTGGGCAGAATGAGCGATCAAACAGACAGTGTGCGTTTCATGGCCACCCAGTGCTTTGCTACGCTGATTAGATTAATGCCTCTTGAGGTAAGTCAAAGTCTTTCATTTTGACTGAAGAGAGTCAGTGAGTGAGCCCTGTAAAAAGCGTATTGGCATATAGTGATAGAAAAGAGCAGTCTTTCAGTATTGCATCTTATTTAGGTAAATAAGTAAATCTTCTCAACTGATTAAAATATGAAGTTTTGGAGCTTGGAACATTGTATTTTACAAATACTTGGATTGAACATTCACTTTGAATTTCAAATGCATTCTTTCATACGATGTTCGATTCATTCTTGATCCTAGCACCTTTCTAGACTCTTAGTTAAATTTGTCTTTGTGCATTTGCAAACACTGAAACTATCTCTATTATGACTGTGAAATTTAACACTGAAAGATAAAGAAACCACTCAGGAATAGCAAGAAACATAACAGCATACAAAGAAATCAGTGTTGTAGAAAAGATAAATGAGTCCTTTACATTCTCCTCTCTCCTCCCTCACCTTTTGTCAGTTTAAAGGAGGCAGGCTTGAAACTGACAAAGTGGGTTTCTGTGTCACGTAAATCACCGTTAACTCTTTTGATTTTACTGTGTCATAATGCCACTTAAAACATTAATTCTCAATGCCTGGTCATAGTTTAATCTGCTTGGGTAAACACTTCTCTGTACAGTTTGTCCTCCTTGTTTGGTTGCAACATAAGTTCGGCTTTAAAGCATCCTGTACAGATCACTGTGTGGGTACCTTACACAATAGATCTGTGTATATAGCAGATGGTGCTATATAAATAATGGAACCTGCATGTTAGATGACGTAGCTGTTGAGGCTTTGAACACCTATATATCTGCAGAGTTCAGGGGATGTTCTGTTTGAACACCTGCACTTCATTGAGACTTACCTTTCTCCCAATTCATAGAATCATAGAGTCAGAAGGGACCCCCCAAGAGTCATCTAGTCCAATCCCCTGCAGTGCAGGAATCTCAACTAATTACCATATTGGTCCGAATATAAGCCGCACCTGAAAATAAGCCACACCTTTAAAGTTCCAGAGGGGGAAAAGGAAAAAAGGCAATACCCAAATATAAGCCGCTCCCTTAAAATTCTGCAGGCACTCACACCTGTTCCATTTTACCGTATGTCTGTTTCAGCAGGGATATCCTAAGAGCCATTTTTTGTAAGGTCACGAATTTAACTTTTCACGGTCTGAATTTGGAAAAAAGTAAGGCTTATATTCAGGCCATTATGGTAATTGTTTTTTCTTCTGATTGCTATTTATCTGCCGATTCCTGAGTAGATCATGTAATGGAAGCATCACTATTTCTTAATTGTGAACTGAACACACTTCTACAGCATTATTTTCAAGAAAATTACACTGCAAGGCAGTAGTTTGTTTGAATGTTTAATTCCCATTCTGTGTTAAAAGTCTGAAAGCTGAGTTACTTCAAGTTACCGTATTTTTTGCACCATAACACTCACTTTTTTCCTCCTAAAAAGTAAGGGGAAATGTCTGTGCATGTTATGGAGGGAATGCCTACGGGTGGCATGCCTATGGATTTTCCTCCTCTAAAAACTACGTGCGTGTTATGGTCGGGTGCGTGTTATAGAGCGAAAAATACAGTAATGACACTTTCAAATTGTGTGATTTCATTATGTTTTTTGTAGAATATTAGTATTGATAGAGTTGAAACATGAATTAAAATTAACTATTAGCATATCATGAACTTTATTTCTTATTTTAATTAAATATGCAAGATACTGTACATATAAATATATATTTTCTTGTTTCAGGCTGGCATTCCAGACCCACCAAATATGCCTGAGGACTTAATAAAAATTAAAGCCAAAGAGCGCCATTTTCTGGAACAATTATTGGATGGGAAAAAACTTGAAAACTATAAAATTCCAGTACCGATTAAAGCAGAACTAAGAAAATATCAGCAGGTAAATTCTTATGGGAAGTTTTTTTAATTTCAAGACGCACATAATTTCCTTATCAAATTTGTCTTGTGGATTGGTTTGAATAGCTTTTATTATTATTTCAATTTGTATTTTGGAACCTGGTATGAAAATCATATAGTTTCTGGTCTTCTGAACACTGCTTCCAATCATAATTTTATGAAGACTTGAACATTAAAAAAAATATATTTTCCAATTAATGCCTACCTGGAAAAAATGCAAGTACAGTGGTACCTTGGGTTACATATGCTTCAGGTTACAGACACTTCAGGTTACAGACTCCACTAACCCAGAAATAGTACCTCGGGTTAAGAACTTTGCTTCAGGATGAGACCAGAAATTGCACAGCTGCAGCGCGGCGGCAGCAGGAGGCCCCATTAGCTAAAGTGGTGCTTCAGGTTAAGAACAGTTTCAGGTTAAGAACAGACCTCCGGAACAAATTAAGTTCTTAACCCGAGGTACCACTGTAGAGTTGAATAGCTTCTATTGATCAAGAATTGTATCTAATAAGATTCCTGAGATTAATCATAAAATACATGAGCAGAGTTGGAAATAAATTCCTCTGTGCAAGCACCATACTAGGTGGCTTTTTTTTGTACTTAAGACGTTTTAGAAATATTTATCAAATTCTTGGCTCTAGTGCACACTTCTGAGTGCTGGCAGTTTCATGAAGTGGTATAATGTTAACATTAAAGTGTCAGAGGTCTGGCTGGGAGGAGAGGACTGAGCTTTTACTTCTAGCAGAATCTCTAAGAAAAGCATTAATACTCCCCCAAGAGATGTGGTTACTGGGGAGAAAAATGCTTTTTATTCTTCTTTTTGCTAGATGAGTGGTAAGACTTTTTTTTTTTTGCACCAGAATTTTAATGTATTTCAATGTTGCCTCTTGTTTTCACTTTATATAGCCTACTTGCTGTCTGTTTTTTTGCCCGTGAATGTATTTTAAATGTTAATAATTGTGGAGGCCTTTTTAGGGGGCATAAGAACAGAAGCCTAAATTATGTTCCTCTTCCTTTCTGTTCACAGGAAGGTGTGAATTGGTTGGCTTTTCTCAACAAATACAAGCTTCATGGAATCCTCTGTGATGATATGGGCTTGGGTAAAACCTTGCAGTCTATCTGTATTCTTGCAGGAGATCACTGTCTCAGGTAGCATGCGCAATTACGGCTAGTCAGTTTTTACATCAACATATCTGCAGTATAGAAGATGTAACATTTCTTGTGATTTGGTTTTGTTCTCCAAAGGGCCCAAGAATATGCAAGAACTAAGATGGCCGATAGTGTTCCACTCCCATCCTTAGTGGTGTGCCCTCCCACACTCACAGGCCACTGGGTGGATGAAGTGGGCAAATTTTGTTCCAAAGAGTATCTAAATCCTTTGCACTATACTGGCCCTCCCACAGAGAGGGCTAGGTAAGTACTGTAATATATTGCAGTAGCTTGGCTCTAAGATTTGCTTTGCAGTGACAGTTCCTTCTGCTGTGATTATGTGAAAAGTACTAAAAATAAGTGTACAGGTTTATTTTTTGTTGCTGTCTCTAAAGTTCTACTTTTTATACTTTATCTTCTTAAGGTTGCAGCACCATGTGAAAAGATACAACCTAATTGTAGCTTCCTATGATGTTGTGAGAAATGACATTGATTTTTTCAGGTAAAAGCTATAGTTCTTCCTGCTATTTTGAAAGATACTGTATGTTTCAAAGCTATTTTAAGTTGATTAGTTGTGTTTTCTTTCCTAGAAATATTAAATTTAACTACTGTATTCTTGATGAAGGCCATGTCATCAAAAACGGAAAAACAAAACTGTCCAAAGCAATAAAACAGTTGACTGCCAATTATAGGATAATCCTCTCTGGGACACCAATTCAGGTAATCCCTGCTGTCTCTTGAAATAAATAAATGCGTGAGAACTCGCCCAGTTTGCCGTAATTAAAAACAATGATTGTTTATCGTATTTTCAGAACAATGTCTTAGAATTGTGGTCACTGTTTGACTTCCTTATGCCGGGATTTTTGGGTACTGAGCGCCAGTTTGCAGCTCGCTATAGCAAGCCCATCTTAGCAAGTAGAGATGCCCGGAGCTCTGGTCGAGAACAAGAGGCCGGTAAGCAAGTTCTGTTGCTTAATGAAGCGCTGTTGTTCTTGGGGAAAGTTAATCCTGCTGTGGGTGAGACACCAGAAGAATCCTGTTCTTGTTTAGTGGCTTTGCTGATCCATATGCTCTTCCTTTGGTGGGCATTTGCAGGTGTTCTTGCAATGGAAGCATTGCACAGGCAAGTACTGCCATTTTTGTTGAGAAGGATGAAAGAAGATGTGCTACAGGATCTTCCACCCAAAATTATTCAAGACTATTACTGCATCCTCAGTCCACTACAGGCAAGTCCCTTGCGCTGGTTTGCATTACGCTGATATTAGTAAACAACAAACGAGCCTCTTGTAGATCTTCTCAGATCCTATACTTGTTCTAAATTGGAATTTTATTATGTTGTGTCCTGCCTGAAAAATATTGCTGGGTCTTGCGTCCAAGATAACAACCTCCTCATTGATGAGCAGTTAGTCATAACTTCTTGGACTCAAAACCCTTTGTTTTTTTCTGGACTGTTGAAATAGCTTTTGTCTTGTTCGGTAGTTTATATGTAGTGTATGGTCAATAATAATAATAATAATAATAATAATAATAATAATAAATGGAAGGGAATCAACAGTGAGGATAGTTAATGCTGCTCTGGTGTGGAGCAAAAGCTTCTGTCCCTCTGCATATGAATAGTTGAATAGAGTGCCCTTTTCTAAGCATTTTCCTTTGGGCTAATATTAAGAATAAGATAGTTGTGGTTGTATATTCCCTTGCAAAGAGGAAATGCAGTGGCTTAATCCTGAAAGTGGCAGTGTGTTGAGCATTCAGTAGTTTAAATTGTTGCTGGATTATAGTTTGGGAAACAACAGTACCTAAGAAATGAAACCATGGCTGTCTCACACAGGATGCTTACCTTCGGTCAACTATATTGTTGAGGTTAATGTGGGAGTAGGGACGCAGGTGGCGCTGTGGGTTAAAGCCTCAGCGCCTAGGGCTTGCCGATCGAAAGGTCGGCGGTTCGAATCCCTGCGGCGGGGTGCGCTCCCGCTGCTCGGTCCCAGCGCCTGCCAACCTAGCAGTTCGAAAGCACCTCCGGGTGCAAGTAGATAAATAGGGACCGCTTACCAGCGGGAAGGTAAACGGCGTTTCCGTGTGCGGCTCTGGCTCTGGCTCTGGCTCTGGCTCTGGCTCTGGCCAGAGCAGCGATGTCACGCTGGCCACGTGACCCGGAAGTGTCTCTGGACAGCGCTGGCCCTCGGCCTCTTAAGTGAGATGGGCGCACAACCCCAGAGTCTGTCAAGACTGGCCCGTACGGGCAGGGGTACCTTTACCTTTACCTTTAATGTGGGAGTAGGTAAATAGGTAAATGACCCCTGGATGGTGAAGTCCAGTCAAAGGCGACTATGGGGTTGTGGCATTCAACTCGCTTCAGGCCGAGGAGCCAGCGCTTGCCCACAGACAGCTTTCCAACATGACTAAACAGCTTCTGGCGCAATGGGACACCCTGACGAGTGCCAGAGCGCACAGAAACACCATTTACTTTTCTGCTGCACCAGTACCTATTTATCTCCTTGCACTGGCGTGCTTTCAAACTGCTATGTTGGCAGGAACTGGGACAGAGCAATGGGAGCTCACCCTGTCACACAGATTCAAACCACCAACCTTCCGATCAGCAAGCCCAAGAGGCTCAGTGGTTTAGCCCACAGTACCACCCTCTTTAAAAAGATAGCTACTGTTGAACACATCCCTTTGTGAGGTAATTTTGAAGTGAACAATAGTCTATTAAGCATAGATTTCTTCCTTTCTTAATAGGTTCAGCTTTATGAAGATTTTGCCAAGTCTCGTGCCAAATGTGATGTGGAAGAAACTGTTTCAGCAGTGTCACTGGTTGAGGAAACTGAGAAACCAAAACTTAAAGCCACAGGACATGTGTTTCAGGTTGAAAATTCATTTTGTTACATCTTCCTTACAAACATTTAATAAGAGTAGTAATTTTTATGTAACTGGTGATTGTTTGATTAAACACTGTAGCTATATTGAACCGAAGCAGTGAGCTGCCTCTAAATTTCCAAAATAGATTTTAAGCTTGGTGATATATAAATGTAAAATTTATTAAATAATACGTTATAACTTACAAATAGAGTGCGGTGTATTCTTAGATTCACAGGAAGCAAAGAAATTATTTTTAAAAAATACAGGGTAAAGTAATTGCTCCAGGGACAAATTTGACAATCATATTTTTTCCTGCCCTCTGCAACTGATTATGATTAAACAATGAACATTAGTTAGCTGTCAGTATGGCATCTATCTCCAATCTTTGGCAAAATTTCAACGAGTAAGAGAAATATACTATCTTGTGCCTTATCTGAATATATATTAAGTTGTTAATGCATGTTTAATGGCTTCCTTCATGGGGTTTTTTCTTAGGCATTGCAGTATTTAAGGAAACTCTGCAACCATCCAGCATTAGTTTTAACTGCCCATCATCCAGAGCACAAGAGGATTACAGAAAAGCTTGCCGTTGAGAATTCTTCCCTTCGAGACATCCAGCATGCACCTAAACTCTCTGCTTTAAAACAGGTGAGGAAAACCCTGGCTGCATATCTAGTTTTAGGAAAAGTGTTCTTCTTAAGCCTATTCATTTTTTATATGTAACAAAGGGATGGGAAAGAAATTGTGGTATCAGTTATAAAATTCATAGAATTGTAGTTGGCAGGGACCCTGAGGGTCATCTGGTCCAACCCCCTTCAATGCAGAAATCTCAACTAAATCATACATGACAGATGGCCATCCAACCTCTGCTTCAAGACCCTGGGAGGAAGGAGAGTCCACCACCTCTAGTGGGAGTTTGTTCCACTGTCAAATAGGTCTTGCTGTCAGAAAGTTCTTCCTGATGTTTAGTCATTGTTACTTGAAACCATTGCTTCAGGTCCTAGCTTCGGGAGCAGCAGAAAACAAGCTTGCTCCATGTGACAGCCCTTTAGATACCAGTGGTGCCTCACAAGATGAAAAGAATCCGTTCCGCGAGTCTCTTCGTCTTGCGGTTTTTTCGTCTTGCGAAGCAAGCCCATTAGCGGCTTAGCGGATTAGCGCTATTAGCGGTTTAGCGGATTAGCGCTATTAGCGGCTTAGCGGATCAGCTGATTAGCGGCTTAGCGGCTTAGCTGATCAGCTGATAAGCGGCTTAGCGGATCATCTGATAAGCAGCTTAGCGGCTTAGAAAAAGGGGGGGAGGGGGGGAAAACCGCAGGAACTCGCAAGACATTTTCGTCTTGCGAAGCAAGCCCATAGGAATTTCGTTTTGCGAAGCACCTCCAAAACGGAAAACCCTTTCGTCTAGCGGGTTTTCCGTCTTGCGAGGCGTTCGTCTTGCGGGGCACCACTGTATTTGAAGGCGACTATCATATCTCCTCTCAGTCTCCTCTTTACTAGGCTAGACATACCCAGTTCTCTCGACCCATTCCTCATAAGACTTTGTTTCCAGACCCTTGATTATCTTGGTCGCCCTCCTCTGCACACGTTCCTGTCCTCCTTCAATTGTGGTGCCCAGTGTTCCAGGTGTGTTCTGACCAAGGCAGGATAAAAGTGTTCAATATAGATCAGTTTATAAAAAGAACACATTAAGGAAATAGAAATTCTATCATCCTGAACACATTTGCATGATTTCTGTTCTTGTTTTGTTGCAATCCTGGAATCAACGTCTTTTATGAAAAGCACATTTGCCTCTTGCTTTGTCACTCGTGTCTCATTTCTAAGCTTATGCCAAAATACTTGCATTCGGTCATTAGTATGAAGTAGATTTCACCAATAACTACTTTAAAAAAGAGAAATAAATGGTGCTGCAGCTGATGTGTCCTAGCTGTTCTCTTGTTTCTAAGGCATGTACATGTGCACCTCCAGAGGGTCTAAGAATAAGATATTTTTAACTTCTTTGCAGCTTGATTGGTTTCATGTTTTGATATTATGACACCTGGGAAGGCGTCTCATCCATTGTTAGATTTGGCTGGTCCTGTATTTTCTTCTCACTGCCAGCAGCTGTCCAGATTCTCTGGCAGTGATCTTTGCCATTACCTGCTACCTGTCTCTTAATTGGCAATGCCAGGGATTAAACATCCGAATTCTGCAAGCGGAGCATGCACTGTCCTGTTTGAGCGACGATGACTCCCCCAATGGATAAAATCTGTGTAATCATTTTGAATGAAGAATATATGCCTACTAAGTTCAATGACTAACGGCATGCTTTTGTATTTGGTCTTTAAGCTGCTGCTAGATTGTGGCTTGGGAAATGGAGGCTCCTCAGAAAGCGGCACAGAAGCCATAGTTGCACAACACAGGATCCTTATCTTCTGCCAACTCAAGAGTATGCTGGATATAGTTGAACACGACCTTCTCAAGCCCCACTTGCCCTCTGTTACTTACCTGCGACTGGATGGCAGCATACCTGCTGGTCAGAGGCATTCCATTGTGTCAAGGTAAATCCAGTGTCAGATATATTCCAACAGAATAGCTCTTGCATGTAGAGCTCCCACAATTGCTGAAGGAAATGAAATCCTATGGTTCACTTGGAATACATAACTCAAATGGCCCCAATGGCCTGCTTTTATGCTGGATGCAGAGGAGAGGACCGCTCATCCTTGGTGCCCAGCATAAACATGAAAATGGCATTAAGGTGAACTTATCAGCAACAGTGGGTACTTTTCCCTCTCTTACTTTTGCAAGACGACATTTAGCTTACCAGATGTTAACTTAATGGACAGAAATTCTGCCTGGGTTTCTGACTGGAAGCCATACAAGAGTTTGCCTTCCTCTTAGCATACTATTTTGCTTTGAACTCACATTTTGCACTCTTTGCTCTTAAGTCACAATGGGTTTTGGCACTGGGCAGGGACCGTAACTGGGATGAGTAGAAATTGGCTGCTCCCACGGTCCCATCTAGAGGTGATGGCGCTATCTACAGACCCAGGTTGGTGAAGGTATTCAGAAGTAGCTCATACCGTTGACTTGCCTTAAGCTGGGTTTTCTAGCCTCTTCTCCCTCCCACCACAAGAGTTAGGCTAGAAGTGGCCTGTCAGCAGATGGACAGTTTCTAGTGAAGCCGTGATTTCTGTCCATGCAACACCAAAGTCTCTGGAAGGTGCAAGCAATAAAGTTGTGACGGTTTTAACATAACTTGGGTCAGTTTCTGACCTGTCTCTTTCCCTTTCTCTCCAGTCCCTCCACCCCACCAGCACTCTGTCTGCTCAGCCCTGCCATTGTGGGTTCAAGCTTTTTCTGCATGTGCAACCATATAAATCTAAACTGGCTTTTTTCATTCACAGGTTTAATAATGATCCCTCCATAGATGTCCTCTTACTCACCACTCATGTTGGTGGACTGGGCCTTAATTTAACTGGAGCTGACACAGTGGTATTTGTTGAACATGACTGGAATCCAATGAAAGACCTCCAAGCCATGGACCGAGCACATCGTATTGGACAGGTAAAACATAAATTGGATAGGTAAAACATAAAACTTTTCACCCTGCCCCAAAAATAGATATTTGCTATTTACCAGAGAAGGGATCTCATTAACACCCAAGATAAATCCTAGGAAGAAAAATACTATCCTAGGAAGGAAAAAATACTATTTATGTATTCCATAATTTATTGCAATTTATTCCATACTCCTTTAAAGGTTCTCATTGGGGTCTGCTTCCTTTCTTTCCGCTCCACCGTTGAGCCAGGCTTGGGTTCTCTTATGCTGTGAACATTTTTGTCTTGTACAAAACCTGGATTGAAAGTACAGTGAAAAATTTGCTTCCAGTGATGAAGGCCTCTATTGATTCCTTTATTTTCTGTTATGGTGTAATTGAGTGTATATCGAGTGTCTTCCCCTACATTTTCTTTTACCCTGTGGTAGTTTCTTGAACGCTCACGAATATTAACTGTCTCCTGCAGAAACGAGTTGTTAATGTTTATCGCCTGATTACAAGGGGAACCTTGGAAGAAAAAATAATGGGTCTGCAGAAGTTCAAAATGAATATTGCAAATACAGTGATTAGTCAAGAGAATACTAGTCTACAAAGCATGGGGACAGATCAGCTGCTTGACCTCTTCACACTCGACAAGGTAAAGAGTAGCTCACATATGATCTGAAAGCAAGCGGCTAATGGTACCATAGTTGTAATGCTTTGGATTAGTCAACAATGTTTGGTAAGATTTGCCGTGGAATTATAGCCATTCTCCCTTTATGCCGTAAGTCTTTCATTTCATTGATGTGAAAAAGATAAGTACCCTCTTGCTTCTGCTTGCTATCGTGTTGTAATTTGCAGAGACTGCTTTAGGATTGTTGGATCTTTTAAGTACTGATTTATGTATTTGCAGATGCTTTCTGGCTCTTAAAATACATAGATTTCAATGTGCTTCTCTTCTCTTTTTCTTCCACTTCACCTTCCAAATGCCTTCAAGGATGGAAAAAATGAAAAATCAGATGCTTCCCCTTCTGCTTCTGGAAAAACAACTATGAAGTCCGTTCTTGAGAATCTTGGAGACCTGTGGGATCAAGAACAGTATGACACCGAATATAGTCTTGAAAAATTTATGCATTCACTCAAATGACCATTTTAATACAGTGGTTGCTAGTTGACATTTTCAGCTGATATTCAGCAACTCTTAAAGCAATTATAGTGGACTTCAAGCATAACATGTAAATATACTTGTGGAAAAATTATGAGAAAGGGCTGGCATTTTGAATAGAGCCGCCTTTGTCACTTTGGGATAGTTAAAGTCTTAAATACTTGCATTATACAAAACCTCTAAATGTAAACTTACTGTAAGGTAGTTCTGAATTTCCAGAATAGCTACAGATTCTTATTTGATAGAAAAATAAAACAGGTCTTAACAGGTTTTGCACATGTTGATAAGTGTTACTTCTCTTTTGAAATATGCCTGTTGCTCCCTCTTCCCTCAAGCTGCAGTAATTTGTACAGAGTGTTTGAGTATTTAACTAGTTTGTTCTTTTAAACCTCACTTTAGCTAACTTTCATAGTATACTTTAAGAATGTTTAGTCTAACAAGTTAGAATGAGGTTTAGATCTCTTCAGGATATATACATTGGTAGAATAATGGCGAAGCCTATCACTCTGGAAGAATATTAGGGAATTAAATGAAACTTCAAGTATTAAAGTTCTCAACTTTATATTTAAGTATGTGGTGCTCTTCAGTCTTCTGACATTTTGAGAGCAGTTGACTTTTTCATAGGAATTGCAGGTAATGGCTTATTTTAGGCCATTTCCACATCCTGTTTAGAGGGTGCCATTTTTAAAGTTTGTGTGTGTACATATCTATATGTATATATGTGTGGCTAGAACATAGCCCAGTTAAGAAAGCAATTGTATGAAGTAGACTTCAATCCTATTTTTTTTAAACCAAAAGAGCAAATATATAAACAGAGTTTTTCTAGCAGTAGATCTTATAAAATTGAGGTTCCATGCTAGAAAGACTCTCTAATGCATGAACCTCTTAAGTGAAAGCGGGAAGAAGCTTTGAGGTCCAGAGAGGTAGTCTATTTAGAAATGCCTTCAGGGCATCAGAGGGAAAGAAGTATTTACAAGCTGAAATCATGTAACAAATTTTAGGAAGCTTTAATAACAGAGTAAGAATAACAATAGTTGTACATTTTTTTTAAAAAAGTGTCTTCTAAAAGGGAGTCAGTAGTGACATATGTCTGTGCATAGATGTGCATGTCTGTACCAAACGTGGACACGGTTTTCTAAATATATTAAAGGCAAACCTACATAAGCTGTCAGAATGCATACATGAAATATATGTTCAGTTGTCATATCTAGGGTTGGCGCTTGCTGTGCAATTCAGCATCGGAGCTTGAATAGCCATGAGATTTCAACAACATAGAGAGATGGTTTTAAATGTTGACTTACAGAGCAAGGTCATTTTGCAGCACTTGCATATGAATGGACGTGTGTCAAATTTCAGTAGATATATGAACTGCCATACTGTAACATTAAACTAGCATTCCGTAAAAAAAAAATTAAAAAAGCCAAACTGGCATTAATCATACCGTTATATATCTCATGTAGTTCTTTCTGTATATTTGGTCATAAACCTGACAGCTGCATGAAAAAAATAAAATAAAATTGGCATTTCTCTGGATGAATGTTTTGTGGGGGAAAGGCAGCTGGTTTCCTGGCGCTGAACACTTACAAGATTGTGTGATCTGGTTTTTCTATTAAATGGCTGAGGAAAATCACACTGTGACACAGATCTATCTACTGCTATTTCAGCAGAGGATTTTAATGACTGATCTTGGTATCCGCCTGTCTGTCCTCACAGGCTAATTCAGCTTCTTATGAAAGTGCCTGATAAAGAAATTGGGCAGCATAAAGCATGCATATAGTTGTACTTTGAGATAAATGTCTGGCTTCTACTAGAATATGTGTGCACAAATTTAGGTCTACTCTTTATATCTAGGTTTTATTTAGATAGTACATTTTAGGACAATACAAATTATCTTCATTCACCTCCCTGAAATGTTGTCAAACACCATCTCTCTCTCCCACCCCCCTGTCACACACATGCTGCTACTAACCTCTTTTGCCACCTTTCAGCAAGAGCTTATCCTCTGCAATGAATTTAGAAATGATGAGCTTATTTGGTTATGCTCCTTGTCACCATCCTTTATAGTTGCTGGCAGCCATTGTAGGTAGCCCTGGCTATTTATAGAATCAATAAACACTGCCTGCATTTTTTGATGTTAACTAGGTAACTTGTGTTGGTCCCTGGTCGTGAATTGTAAGTGAGCTGTGCTTCTTGTATGTGTACAGATCATTAACGTTCAATGGGAGATCACTTCCTCAAAGAGATGTGTGAGCTCTTCCCATATTTGGAATACATCATGGCGGTTTGTAGAGGGGTTAACTCAGTTTCAGTAGCTAAATGTGTTCAAAACAAGGAAATGAGTTTACTGCTGTGTTCATGCTGCTGTGTGCTGTCCCTCTGGCCCAAACAGTCAGATGCAGAACCACCAGATTTAGGTGTGTGTGCTTTTAATTTGGAAGTATAAGCAACTTTGTAGTAAAATATACAAGTGGTGCATAAGTGGAAGCAAGCAGGCAGGCAGTCTTCTCAAGCAGGTCCTCAAAGAGCATCTTGAGCTATTCCTCCATTTTCAGCTAACTCCAGCTTGAAACACTTGACTTCTTCTCTTCTGTTTTCTTCCAAACTACCTACTCTGCTTTCTGTGTTTTCTTTCCCCCCTATACAATTCACATCAAAATCTGATTCATTTAAAAACACCGAAAGATCCCAAACTGCCAGGAGACCATCTCCTTCTAGATGCTAAGCAATTGCCCCTGGTGACTTATTGATGTTAAGTTTATCAGCAATTTACCTAACAAAAGAATAGTCAGCCAAAAACCATTAAGCCCTAAAATGAACATCTAAACTCTGGATTATACCTGTGATCTTAAAAATGTTTACATACCTTGTAAAATGAGCTCTGCTAAGAATCAATATGAATATTGGGAGGGAGCTGAAAAGGTTTGTGTGTGTTTATTTTAGGGCTGCTGTATGGAAGATTAGACTCCTTTTTAGGAAGATGTTTAGATGTCACTTTCTGCATTGTAGGGATTACTGTAAATTGTTCCCATCTGTGTCTGTTAGGAAGTAAATTTCATTGAGCTCAGTCAGACATATTCACGTAAGGATGTATAAAACCACACTCTTAATGTGGTAAATGGGAAGATATGTTTATGGGCATGTAGTCCTCTGGAAGCTACAAAATATGGGTAGGAAGCATTGTGGAAGGTGCTATAATATGGGGCAAAGAAAAAAGCACTTTGGCACTCATAGCAGCATCTACCTTGGCCTTAATTCAAGAAGCGAAAGTGGGATTAAATGCTGGAATACGGAAACCATAAGGTTAGAAAGCAGAGGCTTCCCACTCATAAAATAAAATAGGCTATAGCTGTCGTCTAGCTATAAAATGTATAAAATGCCTCCAGCATCCCTAAGTAACATTGACTTATCAGTTCATCACCTTTATTACAGTTTACTAGTCAATTGGGTGGTTTGTAAACCAGTCAAACACAGTAAAATATGTACATGATCAGCATTTAAGCTTCAAGTATTTACAGCAGGCATAGGCAAACTCGGCCCTCCAGATGTTTTGAGACTACAACTCCCATTATCCCTGACCACTGGTCCTGTTAGCTAGGGATGATGGGGGTTGTAGTCCCAAAACATCTGGAGGACCGAGTTTGCCTATGCCTGATTTACAGCATAAACTACCTGATTATACCTTAAATATATGTGCTCTGAGAGAAAAATGCCATTAAATAGTAGGCTACTTCCAAAAGGGGTACCAAACTGCCTTGGACAACCCACAATTGCTATTTATACATTACACTTACTTTAGTACATTGGTTGTCATTGGCATTGCTGTGCTTCTGTTACAACACCCACGGGAGTGAGGTAAATATTAATGATGGCTATTGTTTAAGCTCTAGTTCTAGCAAAGTTCTGCATCAACCTGCTTTAAAATGCCATGAGACCTTAAACCTGGCAATTTTATTTCTATAGTAACCCAGTGAGTCACTTTGCAGAGGCTTTAGGCTGTCCACGTTGTGATTTACAGGCATGAATTTCGTATTTGAATGGCCAAAAGGTGGTGTTGAGGGTACTGCTTAGCTCCATGGCATTAAATTTCTATTATCCCACCGCTATTTAATCCCTGCATGAAATTGTTGAGTGAACTCGTCAAGAGTGTTGGAATGTGGTGCCATCAAATATGCAGATTATCCCCCCTGCCCGCCCCCAAATAAATCCTAATTTTTCATCTTGTTCAAATGAGGCAGTAGAAATGCCAAACCAGTGTTTGGGCTCAGTAAGAGACTGAAGAACTGTCAACAACTGAAACTCAGTCCTGATTATCAAGACTCAGTTTGGCTTATGTATTTTGTGGTTTTATATTCTGACTTTATCCTTTGAACCATCCTGAGACCTGCAGATATAGGGCGGTATACAAATTTAATAGCAGCAGCAGCAACCACAACATCTGAATTCATTTCCTTTTTGATGTCATTTGTTTAGTACTACAGGCCAATGTGGCTGTTTCAGAGGCAAATGAAATGTTTTCTTTCCCCTTAGCGGGTGACTGCTCAAGTCTTCCTACAAGACTAATATCCCTGGTGGTCTTTTGAAGGCGCTCAATGACGTTTGCTGTGATCATCTTGGCCTCGGTTTTTCATCAGCCAGAGGAGCTGTTTATAGCCTCATTTTTCCTCCATGGCAAAGTCTCTTAATTAATGCCCCATGATGATTAGGCCTTGTGCATGCAACCTACTAAGCACCATGCAAATGAGGAATCCTTCCCTACCTTCTCTTTTTTCTCCTTGGGCTTGATTTGTTTTACACAGCTGCCTGTTGGTGCAAGTCCAACATTTCATTCTGCCAGCAGCAGCTCTGCAGGTTAGGTTGTAGAAACTTGGAGGAAAAGAAAGCAGATCACCCGGCAGCATTCTAGAGCCAAAGTCAACTGCTTTTACATGATCTTACAGGCAAATGCCATAGCTCCATGGCTGTATGCATGCAAAATGTCCCAGGTTCAAATCCCCAGGTAGGGCTAGGAATGCCCTCTGTCTGAAATTCTGGAGAGCTGCTGCCAGTGACAACAGTACAATAAGTTTGAAACTTGGAAAATCATCTTGTAATGCAAGGAGGGCACGCAAATCATTTTGAAGACCTCTCATTTTTTAATTTGAGGGAACCCTTTATAAGCTTGCCTAGAAGTAAGCGGTTAGAATCTTAGCTTAAACCATTTCGTTAACTCTGCTTCCCCTGTCCACACTAATATTGTGCTGTGGACATCGCTGAACGTGGGCGGTCTGGGTTTTCTACTGTACTTAAAAGGACCTTTAGAATTGTTGCTGAATAACAAATAATCTGATCGGTGAGAGAAGATTCAGCAAACTTGCAGACAGAACAGTAGCTGCTTCAAAGATGTGAAAGGACATCATGACTCAGGAGGGTCAAGGTGAGTGGGTTGTCATGGTAACAGTGCCCCATCCTCCTCTGTGATCTCTAGCTGCAGGTTTAAATTTATTTAATTTATGCCCCAAGGAAGTATTAGTTGGTGGTTGCCTATCTGGCTGCTGCAGGTAAACGAAGTTAGGCTCCCTTGCACCAGTCCTCTGTTCAAGGGAAGAAGGAAGAAGGCTGGTATTTCTCCCCCGTGGCTGTTTTTCATAGGCTTGTGCAGGCCTTAGAAGTTTGTACACCAGCATGAGCAAGAGTTGCCAGCTGCAGGTATTCTAATCCACCTGCGGGACTGACAATGTACAGGTCTATCCTAGCAGCACAGGTGGGAAGATGTTTTTTACATCTTACTTGGCAGGTATTTTGATGAGCTTAAAGATTTTCCATTTCAATTACTTCTCAGCAGCAGTGCCAGATAGGAACAGTATTGGCATGAGAGAGACAGAAGGGGAGCTTATCGCTCGAGAGTTGTGCTAAAACTGCTCAGCCCCTAATTAAGTTTACAAAAGCTGTTTGAATTCACTGGAATGCAGCTGGAGGCAACCTGAAGCCGCCAGGCAGGGTGCTTTTCCTGGCATCAAAGTGTTGAAATCGGAAATGAGTTGAGGTAGCAGCTGATGCCATTGGGATAAAGCTTAGCAGTGTTCAGTAGCCATCTCAAAGCTTGGGCAGGAGAAAGAAAGATGGGCTGACTAAACAAGAGGCAATAAAATTGTATATAATCAATTTCAACTGAAGTGTGGAGGACGAAATATCAGGGAACTTGAGCTCCTGTGTCAGTATCAAACTTCATTTCGCTCACAGAACAGCATAAGATAAAACATACAGATAAGACTTAAAACAGGTAAGGAATAAAAACTAGTACAGTGGTACCTCGGGTTACATATGCTTCAGGTTACAGACTCTGCTAACCCAGAACTACTGCTTCAGGTTAAGAACTTTGCTTCAGGATGAGAACAGAAATTGTGCTCCGGTGGCACAGCAGCAGCAGGAGGCCCCATTAGCTAAAGTGGTGCTTCAGGTTAAGAACAGTTTCAGGTTAAGAACGGACCTCCGGAACGAATTAAGCTCTTAACCCGAGGTACCACTGTAATTGAAAGGTGATTATATCATGCATACTTAAAAAGATAGAAACAGGGACAGTTAAAAGTGACAATAAGGGAGGGGGAGCGTGAAGGAGCACAGGCCTTGCATTTTGGGCCTAGTTTGTGGCGCAAACCATCCTTTGACGAATATCCATCATAGCAGCACAGAATCTAGCAGCTGAGTCTGTAACATCTGGGTTTTCATCTTGAAGTAGCAGGGAGGTATAAAGTTGTTCTGTGCAACCTGGGGATTTGTGTAATATAGGCAAGATGAACCTAGTTTGTGAAAAAAGACAGGCCACACAGGCATTTCCTCTCCTCATACAGTGTCTTCCTAAAGCGGCTTTCCTGGACGGCTGAAGGGAGGGCCTGGCAGCGGGCCAGAGCAGAAGCCCTTCACTGTTTTGGAATTTCAAGGTTCGTCATATATGGCATCTGGGAGGTGAGGTGTCTTCTGGTTTCACCAATTAAAAATTTCAGGGACCTGGCTAGATCTGCTTGGCGTTCAGTATCTTCCACACACTGTTTGACATTTTTGTTTTTTGGCTTGTTCATACCCCACGTTGAGTAGGATCTGTGGGGTGAAGCCTAGAGTTGTTATGTTTAGCTCTGCATGTTTCCATGTCATTTGGAAGCCATCCTTGAAAGTTAAGGGAGCAAGGCCATGCAGGAGGAAGGAAGGATAGTCTCAGCCAGTAATTTAGTGTGGCGAGCCATATTCTAGCCTCAATTCTTACAAATCCAGTTTCAATATGTATGGTAGCATATGTGTTTAGGGAAGCTTTTAATGTTTAACAGACCACTGTATTTTAATATTTTGTTGGAAGCCGCCCAGAGTGGCTGGGGAAACCCAGCCAGATGGGTGGGGTATAAATAATAATAATAATAATAATAATAATAATAATAATAATAATAATTGACGTGTTTAGGCACTTGCAGGGCTGATCTTAAGAATTTAGATTCTACCAGTTCTAACAGTTCACAATTGGCAATGGGGCATAATTGGGCACCATATGCAAGCTGCACAGTTGATTTGGCCTCCAACAGTTTGAGGGCTGCAGGTATATATTGTCCACCTTCAGTCCTTAGGTACGTGAGTATTGCATTTACAGCTTCTCTTGGCATTCCCTGCAACATAATCCCCTTGGGCTTTTCTACCTCCAAAAGAGTGATGGGTTATACCCAAATATATGAAGCAGGTGACCTGCTCAATCTACGGCCATCGATGTACCTACCAAGAGCAAGGTTTGGGCCTTTTGGCAGAAGCCATTATTTTGGTTTTCTGATAATTTAGTTCTTGCTTGCTCTCCTTGCAGTATGCTGCCAGTGTTTCCATGGCTCTTTCAAGGCCTATAGGAGTTCTCGAGAGGATAGCTGTGTCATCTGCGTAAAGCAGCACAGGGATGTGATTTCCTGCTAGTTTTGGAGGGCGGAGGTTCCTGTTGTGGAAGAGGGCTACCATACCATTTATATAGAGCCACTTGTACACCAAAGTCAAGGCCCGGGATAAGCTTATCTTGCTCATTTGATAAGTGGTGGCTATTCTGTTCCTCAGGAAGACAGAGCTCCTCAAAGTGCAGGTTCTGTCACAGATTCTGGGAGTCAACTACACCGTCTGCATATTGGCATCAGGTGGGCCATTAGCCTCAACGAGGCTGTCGCCTCAGGTGGCAGGGCAGGAACTGCTGGAAGCTGGGCAGTGCTTGCTGCCCTCAGCCGCTGCCTCAGAAGAGCAGAGCCACTGCTGCCGCCAGCTGCTCCTCACCAGCCTCCTTCCCCACACGCCGTCAGTGTGCAAGGGCTTCTCTAGGGTCACTTCCGGGAGAGGAGGGGGAATTGGTGGGTGGAGGGGAGGGGGGCAGCGGCAGGGGCAGGGGCAGCCATTTTCTGTTGTGTCTTGAGCAGCAAAATGTATTGAGCCGGCCCAGGACTTCAGAATCTTCAAAGGTATGTAGTCTGCCATACAAAATGTTCAGTCTTTCAGGCAGCCATGCTGTCTCTCAAGGTACGCCATTCGACTTCCCTTCTGTAATGCCCTTTACCACAGCTGCCTTGTGAGGGAGGCCAGCTCTCATTCCCAATGGACATTTAGCATTCTATGGTCACTGAGCAGGCTCAGTCCTCATTGCGCTATTTGGGGAGGGATTAGACCCTTGGGCTTCTTTTGTAGAGATATAATGAGGGCTTTTTTTCCTCAGCCGGAACGCGCCGGAACTCAGTTCTCAGGTGGGAGACATTGCCATTATAAGAGAACACAGGAGGTGTTCATGGTGAGTTCTGGCACCTATTTTTCTAGAGTAATAGCACTGGATATAGTACGTAAGATGCTAGCCTGATTTGAGCTTCATGGCTGGCATATGGGGGAAAGGCCTTTTCTGTGGTGGCTCCAATTCTTTGCAATGCTCTGCCTAGGGAATTTCTTCAGGCCTGCTCTGTTGTGATCTTTTCTTTTTCCAGCAGGCTTCTGGAGATAACAGCTGAACTTGGGTTTTTATACAATTCCTGTGTTTTACAGGGGATTTTTGGGTCCTACTGTTTTAACTGTGTATTTGTTAGCAGGTCTTCTATTTGTGCTTTGTTTATATTTTTTGTGCTTCAAATCACCCCGAGGGTTCAAGTTGCTGAATATTGGGATAAAAAAGTGAATAAATTAATAACTCACAAGCAGGTTTCATATATAAGCTAAATATACAGTGATAATGATCTGGATATAGCATAGAAGCCAATGGTTTGTGCTTATTCTAACTACAAATTAGCCTAGTAAAATTGAATGTTCTTTGAAGCAACTAAGTTAACTATCTTCTACAACCAGGACAGTGTTAACTGGATTATAAAACATCTGGCCTTAGTAATTCTGCCAGGCATGCAGTTTCTTCTGTTGTACCACAGACCTGCTGAGGCTGATGTTGAGGAAAACACAAACATGCATGATGACACATACTGACCTTCTCAGGAGTGTCAATCCACTGCTTCATCAGTGTCATCTAACAAAGCAAGACCGTTCATTAGCTTTTGTTCCCTGGATATTTCTTTCACAACATTTATATACAGCTTGATTGTAATAAAACCTCAAAGCGGTTTAAGATGCTGTTTCTTTCTTTCCCAAACTGATGGAGAGTGAAGGGTAGCTTTTGTATGTTGGGAGAGCAGTTTCACCCTGACTAGCCATGGAGCAGGACCCATTAAGGCCCTGCCAACATCAATCTGATCTCAACCACCTCCCAACTGCCTGCCTTTTTGCTATCATCCCACCCAGGAGGGGACCCAATCAACTTCTTCCTTCTTAGCTTCAGTTTTGCCATTGTAGAACTCAGCAGGAGGATGGGGACAAAATTTGAGTAAGTTGGCTCTGCCTATGGCTCCCTGTCTTCTACCCCACCAGCCCCACTGGGCACCAGCCACCTCTGCTTATCAGGATACGCAGGTGAGCTCTGTTGTTGTCATAGTGGTGGTTTCTCTCTATATAGCATCACTTGTCATGGACTTAATATTTTCTATGAATTTCTACCATTTTTTCTTCAGAAAAATAGAGGTACAAAGTGGAATTTCACAACCTTATGGTTTACATTGTTTGGGGCTTTAATGCTGTTTTTATTGATCCCGGTTTTCTCTCAAATTTTAATTTTATAGTATTCATATCTGCCGCCACATATGGTTCGGTTTATTATAAAACCATTCTGAGGGTACCATAAAGCAGAGTAAAATAAATGAAACATTGCCAGTTCTCCATTATAACTTCATGGAAACTAAAGAATCAGTAGAAGTGTGTGAATTACAACAACCCTGTTTTTAAAAGAAGACAATGGCATGAGTGTTCATGGGAAATGTTGTCAACCAACATTGTAGAAGCACGCAGCATGTGCAGAGTTAGAACATACCAAGCAAACAAATAAAGCTTATGTATTCCAAGCTTAAAAGTTATATTTTAATATCACTATAGAAGCAAATAAAATTGACAGAAAGATTCTATCATTATTATTTCATAATAACACCAAACTGAATATTTACAGGAGCACATCAATGTCAGTTTCACAGCTAGCAAATTATAAATGCCCCATTGTAAGACAGCTATCAGCATTGAGTAACTGGTGTATATTTTTATGACAGTGAAATGCTTGTACATATTTCCTGCATGAACTTATTTTCAGGCTGTTCTTTAGAGCATTACTTGAGAATTCACTGTCTGTTGCATTCCAATAACCATCATTCATATAAAAGGTAAACTGCCCATATGGGCCAGTCGTGTCCGACTCTAGGGTTGTGCGCCCATCTCACTTAAGAGGCCGGGAGCCAGCGCTGTCCGGAGACACTTCCAGGTCACGTGGCCAGCGTGACGAAGCTGCTCTGGCGAGCCAGCACCAGCGCAGCACACGGAAACGCCGTTTACCTTCCCGCTATAAAGCGGTACCTATTTATCTACTTGCACTTAAGTGTGCTTTCGAACTGCTAGGTGGGCAGGAGCTGGGACCGAAAGACGGGAGCTCACCCCGCCACGGGGATTCGAACCGCCGACCTTCTGATCGGCAAGCCCTAGGCTCTGTGGTTTAACCCACAGCGCCACCTGCGTCCCTCATTCATATAGAAGTCTACAATCCTCAACATCTAGCTGTAAGAAGAGCAAGCTGTTATGTTCAGTATTTGCAGCAGGAGGAAATCCCTCACTGGTGCAAAGCGGGAGCAGGGTGGTGGTGATGCAGATCTTTCCCCAAAGCAAAAAACAACTTCAGAAGAGGGAATTTCCCTCTTGACCCCAGCAGGGAAGGAATGGCTTGAGTTTTCCCTTTGCAACAGATGCAATCCTGTTCATTAGCAGCCCTTCTGTCACATGGATTTTTGCACATTAAATTCAAACAGACACATTTGATTATCGTGTAGTTAGCCCCTCAGACTTTTGCCACCCCCACCCCTCCCTAAAGATTCCCAGAAGCTGGTTGGTTTATTGCACTAGAGTGTTCTAGTGGGGCTCTTTTTCCCCCACTGCTGGAGAATTAGCATTAGTCAGCTTTTATGCACACTTGCTGTCCTGCTGCTGACAAAGCAGGGTTTACAGTGCCTGCCTGCTTTTCCACTTCCCCCTGGCAAGTTGCCACGCAAGCTGTTAAGAGATCTTGGACTGTTCTAGAAAGAGCTTGGCTGAATCTTGGCATTCATGTCACAATCCAAATTTATAGGCAGCCTAAGAGGCTGCTTTAGATGTGGTAATGGAGACATATAGAGTGTGTGTATTACTGCTACAGCTAAAGCAGGATTGGGAAGCAGGCTAAAGCAAGGAGAGACGCCAAAACTTGCTGCATTTGGCACTGCAACATCCTAATCTCTCTGATGATCAACTTTGCAATATAAATTTAGTAGTGATGGGGTAAGATATACCTTTTTGTGGATGGGGGTAGAATACATTTACTTTCCTTCATAGTGACAAATGCAAGCTCTAGACTCCCCTGGATCAGGATTGCTACTGATTAATTTACAAGAAGCAATCTGGTGTCAGGCATGGAGTAGGGGACCCTGAGATCCTCTAGGTTGTTGTTGGACGCCATCCCATCAGCTTCCATCCACCTGGCCAACAGTCATGGATGATGGGAACTGTAGTCCAGCAGCATTTGTAGGGCCACATGTTCCCTACCTGTAATCTAAACAACATGTGGAATGGCTCCAAAAGGAGTGATGGGATGACAAAGCAACTTAACAACATTAATGTGAACGTAAAATGATATAAACAAGTGCAAGGAATCCCAGCTTTCAAAGTGGCTGTGAGCAGAGCCACTTTCGGATCAGTGAGCTTGAGCACAGAGAGTGTGCTGTTGAAGTTGGTGTGGGGAGTCGGGGGACAAATTTCAGCTAGATATGAAATACAGCACACAGCTCTGGCCATCTTGGCTCAAAAGGAGCATGTTACAGCTGGGAAATACACAGAAAAGAGCAATTGCCGTCTACAATTATCAAAGGTTGGTGGATCTTTTGTACAACGAAAGGCTAAAGAGCTGGGCTTTGTGAATTTATCAAATCATAAGCTGCAGTGAGAGATTGCATCCTCTTGCCAGAACTTGGGTTTATCCACTGAAGGCAGCTGATGGCAGGTTCAGGAAGATAATAATCATACGTTACACAAAGCAACTGAAACTATGAGATTCTCTAACTCAAGATGTGGCCACAAAATTAGCTAGCTTTGGGAAAACGGGCGAGTAGCTCCAATTAAAAGAGAAGTGAACCTGAAGCAGGTTTGAGATGTATGAACTAACCAGTGCTCCCAACTTCTTCTTCTTTACTTGCAAAAGTAGATACATGACTCTGCCATTTTACTGGCGAAATGGTGCTGTGTGATGTGTTGTGGGTGGGAGGGAGGGGTAGGCCTGACTCTAGTGCCACATTCCCAATCAAATCAGTGGTGGTGCTTTGAAGCAGAACTTACTGTGGATTGTCCGCATCATCTATTGTTTGGCTCTTAGGAAGCACCGTTTGGTAAGAGAACTTTTATTGCTTCTATGAAGACATTTGCTGGGTTATTAATTAGCATTCACATATTCTCCTTTAGAATGTAATTGAGGTTGACCTGTGTTGCTTGTTTAACTGGATGTCTCAATACTTTTTAGTCATGAGAGATAAAGCACAGCTCCATGCTTTAAAAAAAGAAGCAGCAGACTGCCAATTATGAGCCAACTTTTCCCAACCATCACTTAACCACCATCCGGGATTCTAGGTGTGTTTGCTATGTGTCAAAAAGGCAGCTGAGAAGGGTGAGAAGGCGCCGAGGACCAGCAATAGGCAAGGAGAGCAGCCCCCTCCCAGCCACTACTTAAAATTATAGGCATCTTTCATGCCACTTCACAGCTGTGTTAGCTTAACAAATAAGTCTCACCTAATGCCTGCCCCCATCCCTCATGTGAGCAGCAGATGAATGCTTCTGGTTCAGGAGGGATTCCATGTGAAAGTTCACAACATGTGGGCAAACTTCCCACATGAATCCAAAGCATCATGAAAGGCCTCAATATACACTATTGCTATCCAATGTGTTTTGGCTATACAGTGGTACCTCCGGTTACATACGCTTCAGGTTACAGACTCCACTAACCCAGAAATAGTGTTTCAGGTTAAGAACTTTGCTTCAGGATGAGAACAGCAATCGTGCTCCGGCGGCGCAGCAGCAGCGAGGCCCCATTAGCTAAAGTGGTGCTTCAGATTAAGAACAGTTTCCAGTTAAGAACGCACCTCCGGAACAAATTAAGTACTTAACCCGAGGTACCACTGTACACAATTTTGGCTTTCGGCATAAATCCTGGAACATAACCCCTGCACGGGTTTTGGGCTTACTATATAGTAAAACTGGCATTATGGCTTTAGCAGGATTAAAGAAGTGGCTACCATGTGCTACACGTACGAAGGGCAAGTTCCCATTTTGTAAATGATTGCTTGCCTCCACCTTTTTCATAAGACTTCTATTAAACTAATTGAACAAACAAAAGGACTTTATTAGGTGTATGTGTTTAACTGATTAACCTGAAACATTGACATTTCGTATTAAGCAGACAATCGACTAACAGAACAAGGGGGCAAGAGAATGTGCATGCGTGTTGTTAAAGCGCACAGTGTGTAGGAAGGGTTTTCCCCATGGCTTTCTGTTAAATGTGCAAAGGATGACAAGTGTCAGTACTTCATACAACTAGATTTAATAAGTTATTACAGAAAAAAAAAATTGTCCAAACTACAAAGTTGAAGCAGTTGTAAGCAATAGCAGCATTGAGCTCCATGTTTAGTCACAGTACTGCAGTTCCATACAAAGCATTAGTCCAAGCCAAAAAAAGGTAAAAGCCTTTTAGGGTTACTAGCAAAACCAGTCTAAGAGAACATGTAGTAAAAGATATGGTACATTTAAAATAAGTTAGTTGAAAAAACAAGTACAGAGATTTTAGCTGTGAACACTCTAAAAGTTATGTCCATTATTTTGACAGCAAAATTACAAATACCTAATACTTTATACCCAAACAGAGCTACATCCAGAAAAAAATAAATAGCAGAAATGATTATCCCGTATTAGCACCCTGGATTTCTATTTGTTGCTAAACGTTATTATTAGGTAAATTTAAAATGTGCAGAATGACATAACAAGCTCCTGATCTGCTACCCTTTTGGGGTATAGAGCAAACCATCAGCATGAATATAAAATACTCTGTGGTAAGACAGAAACACTACAACAGCAGAGATTGAGAAGAAAAGTTTTCTGGTTAAAAAAAAGGTTAAGCTGACATTATACAAACTGGTGTAAAAAGCAACTACATACAAGCCAGGTTTAACAAAAGACTTTTTTATTATTTGTTTTACAAATCTGTGACTAATCTTTCACTCATATCTTGCAAATAGAGATGTCACAATACTGAAATATTAACATGGGGGATTTCCCCCAGTAAAGCACTATACTTTTTGTACTACTCTAACAAAGATCATGAAATCAGCAAAGTTTATTTGCTGACTGCATATGTGTAATACAATTGTCTTTTAGCCCCTGCCTTCCTAAAAGGCAAGTGTGTAGGCAGAATCTAAGAACACACTTTGTACCACTTTGCAGGAAATTTAGAAATTTCTCCTCCACTTCTATTTTACTTGCACAATTTGTGTACATCCCAACCAGTAGTAGTACCTAATTATAGAGTCTAAATTTTACTCACTATTTTATTTTTTTCCTATACATTTCTTACAAAAAGGACACAATGGGCCAACTCTAGACATTTCTACAAGAGATCAATAAATTACCCCCCTTAGGTAGGAGCCAGCGTGAGAATAGATCAAATCTGGCAACTGATCTATCTAGGGATGGCCATTGGATGTTCTGTTTATATAACACCAGTTTGGTTTGCAGGATCGGAAGGGGTGGATAATAGTACCTCTAGCATCGGCACAAAAAAATCTGCCAGGATAACAGCAAAAAGGTAAGGATTAGATAGGCAAAGGGTGGTGGTGATGAACTACATAAAGTGAAGCAGTGTTTTGATAGCAGCAACAGACGTTGCACTTGTGATATTTTTATTTTTTTAAAGGGCCAACACAAAGGGATAAATATACAAGAAGCTCAAAAAAGTGCTCAGATATATAGTAATAACGGTTGCTACACATGCATTACTTAGCACTAACTATGTCATAAATTACACTGTATGGTAATTGCACTGTAACATTATGCAGATACTATACAACTTCCTCCATTTGTTCTGGGTTGCCACTTAAAGAAGTGCATGAATAGTGCAGCATGAGGGGCGAGTGGAATAAATAAGATAATGGCAGATCACACTGAAGCATGTTGGGAGAGATTTAAAATAACAGTCCAAAAGAGACCATAAAGAGTATTGGCGGGGGACGGGGGGGGGGGACGGGCAGGGAATTGACCGAGCATTAATGCTGTGTAGTCTCCATTTGTTTTTTCGGCACTTGCAGGAATGCTGACTGGGCCTATGCTAATGGGGGGGGGGGAGCAAATTTGCATTACACTAAACAGCCATGGCTGTAAGCCTGTTATTTTTGTAGATTGGAGTTAATTACAACAGCAATAGTGTTTTATCAGCATTGGTGTTGTATAAATCTAGACAGCGAACTGGTACTGTGACATCCCTAATATCTTCCTAAATCATTCTGACAAAGGAAAAAAAAGGCTTCTCAAAAATATCACATCATTTTCCTGCTTCATTCTGTAATTTTATTGCCCAATTATTCATTACAGTTTTTCAATCATTTTACATATCCAACCATTTTCACACCATTGTAAACCACAACAGCGAGTTAATACATAAAGCTTTGCATTTCAAAAAACTAGACACTTTTAGTAACAATATTACAAAGGTTTTTTCTTAGCTTCAAAAATAACTGAAAATGAAAAAAATAAACTTTTAAAGAATTAGCATCATAAAATTAATTTATTCCAAGTAAAAATACAAAATAATATTAATGACATTGACCAGATATGAAAGTCTCTCCCAGAAACAACTATATTAATGGTTGAGAAAGCACTCCTTAAAGAAAATCTGAAATAAAAATGAAAAATATGTCAATGTTTAAATTTCTCTTAGCAAAAAATCTTTCTAAAAATAACAATGAAAATTTGTCTCAGTACAAAGGCTACATTACTATTGAAAAAATACCAGCATGAAGAAAAGGTACATATTTGACAGTAGAAAAATGATCTTAGTGAATCACAATGTCTAAAGTTTGCAATGAAAATAAATCTGCAATAAAGATTTATGCCTTTTTTCTTTTCTTTTTTCTTTTTTTTATACAAACAGTACAAACAGTATTGCACATAACAACAAATAGTCGAGGTTAAGTTGCCTTCAAAAAAAATCGACTAGTTCAAGTCTCACATCAAGAGAAGGCCACAAGAGGACCTGTTGTACCCAGGGACTTCTTAGTCAAGTTGCAGTTCAGAACACCTTATTTTAAAAAATAACTTCTTTTCTTGAAGGACCCTCTCATAATAATATAACATATTAACAACTTAGGGGGCACATTCATTTACAAAACAAAAAGGGACCATGTTATAATTTAATAAACTAAAAAAGTATCTTTAAAAAAATACAAACAGAAGAACTCTCACAATTCTGGTCAGTCGTGCATAATTGCTTGATTATAAATATACAAATTAAGGGGAAAATATTTTTTCACCTTCTATTCACAACTTCCAGCACCAAATGCAGGTTTTTTTACACCTTTCGTTGCTGTGTTTTTGTTTTCTTGTTATTACTTATATAACTTCCAGCATCTCTTTTTCTCGCTCTTTCCCTCCTTTCTTTCCGGGGTGTTTGTACAATGAGAGAGGGATATTTCTTCAAAACTGTGTATTATTGTTTCACATAATTAGGTAGACTTCTGTAGATTAGCTATGATCTTCAATATTACAGTTATAAAGCTCTAACTTCTTCATTTTCAAAAACGCAAATAAGCATGAAAAAAATAAAGTTACCCATCTGTTAAATCATTTCCTCGCAGAATTAAATTAATATATATTTTTTTCTGAATAAACTTACTTAGAAAATATTTTCTTTCCTATATTTCAAAATTGAGGTATTGCAAAAGATCATGTCAGTCAGAAAGCATGCCTTTTTCTTTTAAAAAAGAATAATCTGCCAACTATTGAAAACTGTCTAGATACAAAAAGTAGTGCATAACAAATCTTGTATAGATGAAAAGAAAAGAAAACCCCAAACAGAAGAGAAAAGACAGCTGGGCTGGATAAAGCAATATCACAAAAATGCCCAGAAGAAAACGTGAAGGGATACTAAGAATGGTTTTGTTTTGTTTTTAAACCAGTAAAAAACTATTTTTCTAAACACAAAGTTTCTTTCAGAGCCAGTAATTGCAACTAAACATTGAAAGAAAAACGTACAAAGTTAGACATTAACAAGGCCATCACAACACACAAAATCCGTAACATTTAAATCTACTATGCGGTGCCAGATCCAGTCAGACTGTCCCCAGAACTCCCGGGGGGTGGGGTGGAAAAGGGAACTCACAAAAAATGCAGAAGAATAGTGTACACGTCCTCACTTTCTTATAGTTCGCACACTAATGTGTGCTTATGTGTTTGTCTTGCACGCCCAGAATACATGCTAAAAAAATGTCCACTGTTATAAAGTAGATCTCAAATATATTCAAGCTTCACAGGATACATCCAGGGTTCAAGAAATTAAATGTCACACCCAGAGAGTAGACATCTTGCAAGTTAACTTTTGTATGCAGACATTTCTTTAGCACCACTTCCCCCCACCTTTCATAAAATGTGCCTAGTTTATCAGCCTATTAGTGAAGTTAGTAGTGTACATACGCTGCCATGAGCTCTTTGGTTTTCTGGACAAGGGCTGCAGCTACATAAATGGTGCAAGCATTTATGAGATTGGAATTAAAGAGCTCATAATTCATTTTGTGAGTGTGCATATGTATCCGTATCTTTCAGAAGTGATTGAACGTTAGATATAGAGGCTTAAACAGTTAAGTTTGATCACAGTACTAGACATAATCACTTTTACTATATAAAATAAATTGCACAATATATAACAGAGCACCGCAAAGTACTTCGTCTATCATTCAGAAATTTGTTTTGAGGATATTCTACATCTAGTTTTTTTTAAAAAATATTTGTTGTAATATAGGTCATACTGCAAAGGGCTGATCCTAATTTTAGAAGCATTTACATTTACTGAGGCATGCCTTCCTCCAGTCAGTAATTTGTGTCTGGTGTGCTAAGTCTGTGTGTGGGTTTTGTTTTGTTTTTAATAACAAGTACTTTGTAGTCTATATAAATCCTTAATTGGTGCATTGTGGGCAGATTTTCATATGAGACATATAAAAAAAAATTATTGCATGCAGCAACCTGATTTAAGTAAACATGCAGTCAAAACTATTGACCTTCCTTGGAAGCTATACAGATCTCCTTTCAGCAGCCATCACGGTTTTAAATCATATAATCATCTTTTAAACTGATAGATACCCTAGCTTGAATAGAGTATTGTGGTATTAGTAATACCATCTTAATAGCAGCAAAAGCTATTGCAGCATACATTTACATAACACTAAAAGACCTAACCAAATAGGAAACCCTCAGCAAAACAAAAAGGGGTGGGGGTGGAGAAAATGTGATCCAGCTTATGAGGTATAAACCTTATCAGTAAAAATGGAGAGCAACTAAAGGCTTTTCAGGGTTATTCCTATTCTAAATGACCCAAACTAATGATTGCTGAATATCCATTTTAAGTTTTTGCTACATCTGCCACCTACCTACTTGTGAGTGTTACCTTTGGTAAGTCATCTGCTAGGGGCAAGTCTATAAGTTTCTGAAAATAAGTGCATGCTCCAGTTTTAAAATAAAATTATAATTTTAAAAGTCTTTCTCACATACACACCAACTCAGTAAAGGCTGATGAGAATGGCAGTCTACTTATTGTCAGACATGACAAGTCTCGTGTAAGAAATTAAGGTACCAAGCAGATGTTTGTGTGAATCAAAGTGCAAAATCAGTATAGTTACACTCTGCTAGGCTTGTATTATACTGGACACAGAGTTCAGTAATGTGACTGTAAATAATCATAATCATTATCATAATAATAGTAATCGTAATAAAAAGACCCATCTCTTCATTAAAGTAAAGGATGAATGCACAGATTTCCAGAACACTAAAGCCCTGAGGCAGCACTCTCTTCTCCCTTCAATTTCTTCAGTTCCAGTACTTCTTTGCTGCTGGATTTAGGCCCAGACTTCAGCTCCAACGGAACGGAACGTGGCGTGGCCGATCCCCCCCTTCCTTCACGAGTGGTTTGTGGAACTCTCGCCCAGCACGAGAGTGAATGCTGGCCCAACAGTATTCGCAGTAATACTGCAAGCAGGTAACATTGGCACAGAAAAATGGAGCAAATTTTCCACCACAGCGAGTGCCCTGGCATTCATCACACATCTGATCATCAAGCACATATGGCTTCACTTCCACCTACAGAAGGGGAGGAGAAACACAAAATAACTCAAAATATAAAGAAGGCTCTGTGAATTCATCTCATTCATCTGAATGCAGGACAAACCTGTATAGTGTATAAACTTGCCAGAATAGCCAGTAACAACACACTCTAGTTAGCTTTTCAGTATCAGAGACAATGTGGTGCTTCTGGCTGCTACAATTTGTCACATCACAGAAGTGCATGGGTTTAGAAAGTGATCTGTCAGAGCTCCCACCATTGTACATTACCATCATGGGTGTCCACAGGAGTTTTTCTGGGGTGGGGGCAAAGTAAACTTAAAGATGGGAATCAGGACTAGAGGGGGGACAACTGCCACCTCCACATGGACACCCATATTGCAAGACAAGCCTCAGGCAAGAGCAGCAAGAATGTGTCCTCGTTTCATTACTATTAACTTAATCTTCCAGGTTAATAGTATCAAAATTCTCAGTTCCAATTTTAGATAGAGCAAGTCTACCCAGAAACCTTACGAAAACTAACCCTCGTTATTTCCTGGCTAAAGCTCTCCCATAGCGTTTGGAGAACTGCACCGAACATGAGAGAAGTTTGGGGAGGAAAACTGTGGGAGGAGGAAGGAAATAGAAGTCACTGACAATGTCAGTCATCAGCGACCTAGGGAATCTGCTATGCTTCAAAGCATTTGCTGGAACGTCCATTTGCATCATTACGTAACCCATGAATGAGCCTTCATATATCAGCATAAAAGTCTAATGTTTTCAAAATCTGCTCTTTTAAATCCTTTTGACGTATTAATAGCACCCCACTCCTATTACAATAGCAAATGTTTATATATTTATATATTTATAAATGTGTATATATTAAGATCAAGTTTAAAGTACTAGACAGTACTACTGACCTAAACATAGAGCTTCAAGCCCAATAAAACAACCACATTAAAACATTAACTTGTCATGATCACTGGAAAAAGTGATCAGAGTAGAAAAAGCCTTGTCTTTCTTGTCCTGTCCCATTTTTCTTTTCATAACATTAGATGCTATTGCCAAAATAAGTCTTTAATGCTTCAGTGTCAAGGTAATTATATTCTGAGCTCAGCATTTGAGCCAAAGCGACAGCATGACTCAGGATTAACACTGATGGTTCCAGTCATGCAAGAATTAATGGCTTTATAGATTAAGCCCTATCAGATTTATCACACTTAAAAATTATACATCTGTAAGGATATGAGTCAGCCAAAGTTAAGCATACTTATATCTTTCTTGTTTCAATGGAACATGCTTACATACTTCTCATTAAAATCTATGTGGGGTTTTTTTTCCTAAGTAAAGTCTAGAGAGTTTGCTCTCTCCTGGGTGGGGTGACAGTGCCATTTGGATATTCAATTAGAGCTTTACAAATATATAATCTTTGGATTTTTTTCACATTCCCTATTTTATTTCATAAAAAATACATTTCTATGTAAATAAGGTCAAGCCCGTACAAAAATACGTTTGCCATTTTCACAACAATTTTTGTTAAAATCATACCAACAGCAGCAGTTTTTGCTGTGGGATGAATTAAGACTATGAAGGAAATCAATTTCAAAGGAAATGGTATTGTTGCTTTGACCTCACATATTTTTGAATTTCTGCTATTCTTCCACCTTCCCATATTTAACCACAGTACTTTTGCCCAACTACTGTCTAGTGTATTTTCCAGCCCAAGTGTTATATCCAAAAGTATATTAAAGAAAAAAGGAAATTGTACTATGTCTTATGAAGACAATATTGATTTTGCACACTGTTATTGAAACCCATTTGAGATTGGAAAGAATTTACATTTTAAAATCTAGCAAACACTGAATTTTGGCCATTAAAACAGACTTCAAGTGATCAATCACAAACTCATGGGAGGGTTCGTAGCACTGCTGCGGAGGTCATGCATTACATGAATAAGGTTCCTTGGTATTTCCAGTTAAAAGATCTCCTCGAGTAGGACTTGAAAAGGCCACAGCCCAAGATTCTTGAGAGCAAATTTTAGTCGGAGGAGACAGTGGTGGATAAGATGGGCAAATGATTTGAGCCCACTTAAGATGCCTGCACAATATGTCAGCCATGTCAATCAGTCATATGGCATTTTGCTTACCCGTTTATCAATGTCATTGTGTTGGAGCTGGACAAAGCGAGCACTTATAGCAGCAATATAGCTCTGCTGATTGGAGAAAGCCACTCTACCAGCACCTTTTGGGTATTTCAGCTCTGGGTCCGTATCAATGCCAGCATAGCAGACTCCTCCATACAAACGATCCATAATCATTGCTAGTTCAACTGTAAAAGAATATTACACTATAAAAGACCTATACATTCATTCAACTTCCAGTAGCTAATTTGTGACTTCTTGTTGTTTAGTTGTTTAGTCGTGTCCGACTCTTGGTGACCCCATGGACCAGAGCATGCCAGGCACTCCTGTTTTCCAATGCCTCCCACAAATTTGTGACTAGTCTATATATATAAAACACCCAAAATTCTTGATAGTTATAGCCCCAAGTAATCTAAAACAGGAAATGGAAATGATTGACCGTATAAAAGACAAAACTCCTAAAAAAGCAAACAAAGCCAAATGCAACAGAAAACAAACTTTATAAACCAAGACAAACAGAATACCAGAAATGTAAACAAGTTCTTATCAGTTACCTATCTATGACAGTCAACTGATTACGCTTTTAAAATGAATTGTTTTATATTTCACTGTTTAAAATGCAGAGCAGTCTGTATCTCAATGCAAGTGGTTTTTGAAGAAACATTTAATGAAGATAGTTCTTTAGACTGACATAATACTGTATAATATGTAGTTTGTTCCTTAATCTTGCTGCTTAAGGGGGGAAAAACCACATTGAAGTCCTTGCCAATTTGAAATATAATGAAAAGCTCTAGAGACTATTACTGCATCATTCCGTTTCGTTGGTCATGGTTTTGGTAACCATTAAACATATTCACTCACCAGCTCTGAGGGGTCGTGGGACTCCTCCAACAAAAATAGTTTTTCTGGGGTCTAAAGGTTGAGAGCCATCCATTACAAAGTCACTGTCACTTAAGTTCCAAGGTCGAATTTGCACCTGAAAAAGCCAAAAGATTAGCTTCATTTTAAATTTCTATTTTGAAAGCAACAGAAGTCAAGGGACAACTTTTAATCCTTTCCCATTTCTAATAGCAGTATAACCAAAGTTAATTCCATATAAATACAAACCAATGAAGATGGGATGTACTAGAATTTATCAGAACAGATATGCTGCACTGAAGCACCATCATAAAAGCATCAACTTATGCAGCTATGCAAAAGAATGCAGTATCTCCTTGGTGCTCACTACCACCAATGCTGTATCTCCTTGGTGCTCACTACCACCTTTGTCTACCAAACTGGCCTGTTAATTTTGCAGGTAAGTAAACATTCATTAGGATCCCCAAATACATCATCCAGATTTCAAATATGTTCAGATATTCCCAAACGCTGGTTGTCTTACATGTTACAGCTAAACTGACCAAAAATAAAATAAAACACATGGTATCCAGTCAACTCTTGGGTTCCATCCAGGAGTAGCAAATCATGCTAATTTGATTTACCAGCAAAAAGCGTTGTGTAAACTTAAAATCAGGCTGTTCATCACTAAATGGAACATGGTTAGGGATTAGTAAACCAGGGAGCAGCACATACAGAGCTTCTTGCAGAAATAAAATATAAGAACAAGATATGTACATGTTATTTTAACAATGTTGCCTAAGAAGATACTTGCTTCGTATATAAAAATCTAGTCTGCTCACTCATATCTCTTATAAACTTAATAAAAGGAAACCATTTCATGCAAAAAGTCTGTTGTATTTCTTCCATAATGAGTATAAATTCAGTTAAATGCCACATATACAGTGTCTGAATTTAATATTAATTATGGTAATTTGCTATTTTATTTACTGTCTCTAGAAATATTGAGCAATATTTTTTCACATAAATCTACAGCATTTCCTCCTATTTGCTACTTTTAATACAGAATTACACAGTAGAATACAGGCCAAGATTCATTTAATAAGCATTTCATACATTCTGAAAACTGAAGAAAAGGTGGTTGGTAGTTAATTCCCTTGCTTAGGCTAAGAGGATTGCCCAAACCGAAAGCATTTACGCTGTCCATTTAAGAAGCCAGATGGCTGAATTTGGGACAAAGTCTTTGAATTGTTTTGAACCAAGCAATCAACAAAAAAATCATTTTCATAAGCCTTACAAAGCCATGTGAACTTGGAGAAGGTGTTTATAATATCTGAATTTGTCACATCTATGCATTTTTTATCGAGTCAGAATTTTAAAATATTCTAATACTGGTTTGTTTTGTTTTAAAATTCTCTGCTGAGAGCACCCTCATCACCACATCTTCATTCATGCCAAAGCCAAGTTCCCCTGAAGACCTTCTACTCATACAACCCTTACCCCGTTTTAAAAGGAGGGAAATAGGGCAAGTTAGTTTCTCCTCAGAATCAAACATTGATCCCTAGTTCGTATTTTACTTCTCCCATTTAGCTACAGTGACGGGGCTGCTCCACATCAGTTCGTGAATAGCGGCAAATACACCTGAGAGAATTTTGGAATAATTCCCAATTTGCATACTAGGTAATTAACATCGATCTGGTTCAGACACAGTTTTGCATTATACAAATGAAACTCAGGCTTATGTACACCTTTCACTTCTTTTTTCAATTAACCGTGGTTCATCATTAGGTCCAAACCTGAAACTGAACTATAATTTTGCGAAACAAATCAAGATCATAAGTAGTTTTAATTGAACTATGGTTTAGGCAAACAAGACAAGTCAGTTTGTCCAGGTTGATACAAATAACCATGGCTTTTTAAAAATGGAAGCAAAAGTCTCACTGTGGTCATACTTATGGGGGTGGCAGCAGGAGCAGACACAAACCAAAAGCCTGTTCACTAATGTTAGACTATATATTAAGACTGAATGAGGCTATTAAGAAGAAAAATCAGCTCGTTTGTTTTACCTATACACTGCCTTACGCCACGACATATCATTCACTTGTGATATTTTACTTCAATGCAGTACAGCTAGACTGCCTTCAACTATACAGAATTTAGTACTGTTATGTCTGCAGCAATGGAACTTAAGCAAAATAAGGTTAATCGTTATTTGCAAGCTGAAACATCCCATACACAAACTGACTCGCAACCCAGTTGAAAGAGCCATATACTCTTGCACATAATTTCGTTTACATTGGAGTATCTACATTTCAAATGAAAGGAGCTAACCAGCACATGGAAAGGGATGCACATAAAGAGTACATTAACACGCGTGATAAAGCTGCTTTGTGTGCTCACTAGAGCTCTCATACATGGATCAGTTTGTTGGACCAGGGCATTAATCTATTATATAATCTCAAAGGAAAGACTTTTGAATGCTAAATTGTTCTGACATTTACTGAAGTTTAACATGGTCAATATATGCTAAAGCAATATGCCAGTATAGCAGTCAAAATAACAGGACAGAGACAGCCATTTTTGCACAACAGTAGTTGACTTTCAGCTATATATATATATATTTTAAAAAGGTAGCATGTTGATTTACTTACTGGTTTGTCCTTGATAGTGGGACTTGATACACATAGATAAAGTTTCCCATCCTCTTCCAGACAGGCATCTATTAGAGCTTGCACAGAGCTTTCTTCCTGGAATAGCAGAAAGGCGTAACCTTGGAAGAGAACAAAATTACAAAACAGGAATAGAGTCAGAAAATATAAATTGTGGGGAAGCAATACATTTAGATACACAAATATTAAAATTAAAACATGGCATGGATTCTGTATGACAGATGTATCGTGGACACAGTTGATTCAAAGCACAATGTTGTTGTGGAAACAGGGCATATAAAAACATTCCAGACCCGAACAGGGTCAATTGTTTTGTTTACACCCAACCTCCTAAGGCATTATTTGCATGAAGGCTTAGGATGGGGTTTAATGATTGCTGTACTTGTATAAATTCACAAGCAGAAATGTTATGTTGGGGCATAAGTAAAGTGGGCCTAATAACTGTAGAAAGAAATGGTGTGTGTGTGTGTGCGCACACACACACACACAGCAGATGCCCCTGCTCATTTTACTGGCCATCACCCTTCCACCACCCCTCTTGCTCAACTGCCACAGGCCCCACGCACTCGCCCATGCTACTGCACCTCTCCTCCCGCTCAACCCACTCGCTGCAGCACAACCAGCTTACTTGCCCACTCTGCCCTCCACTCGTTTACTCTCCCCACCATCTGCGAGTCTCCAAGGCTTCCCTCACCCTGGAGCATGCACCGGTTGTCACCAGCATCACAATGGACTAGCATAAATACAGTACAGGGGTACCCCGGGTTAAGTACTTAATTCGTTCCGGAGGTCCGTACTTAACCTGAAACTGTTCTTAACCTGAAGCACCACTTTAGCTAATGGGGCCTCCTGCTGCTGCCGCGCCGCCAGAACACAATTTCTGTTCTCATCCTGAAGCAAAGTTCTTAACCTGAAGCACTATTTCTGGGGTAGCGGAGTCTGTAACCTGAAGTGTATGTAACCTGAAGTGTATGTAACCTGAGGTACCACTGTATAGATGTAGAGTGTGTGCGTGCAGGGTGTTGAACTGTTGCGCCACACCACTTTACCTCCTCTGCAACAGCAGAAAAGTCAGTAGCAAGAAGGGCTGGCTTGGTGTTAAAGTAACTCTTAAGTTGTGTGCGCCAAAGCACTTGTATATGCAGCTGATTCAGCATTTTGCACCCATACCCCCTGCAGTAAGTATTAAGAGTGACAGAAGACAGCAAGACACTTGCTGGTTTTCCTCCATTTGTATCTCACCATTAGATATGATCCTATGCAAACAATGAAATAGAACAGTTCATACCACTTCATAGGTAGAGGATCAGGCTAAAAGACAGACCACTCTCCATATATAAACAATAATTCTATGCTAAGCGAACATCTGAAAAGCCCTTCTTTTAAGTGTACCTATGAGATATTTTGGATCCATAGCTAAATATTAATATTTGAATTGACTCAAACAGATAAAGATAAATAAAAAAATAAGGTGTTTTTCTACTGGGAAATGGTAGATTGAATTTGCAAATTCAGGAAATCTTTCTAAACTGTTAACAGCTTATCAGCAATAGAACATATCGCTTATAGATATAAAATTTGGTCTGTGCACAGGCACTGTTCAGAAATGTTTTACATAGAATTTCCTATTCAAGACAGCTAATGCATTTGATCAGAATGGGGAGAACACATTTAAACTCTATGACCATAGCTATTCAGCAAAAATACATTTAAATTGCAGACATTTGACACTTTGCAAAGTGTGTTAAAACTGTTTTTCAAGCTTTATAATGTCACTGCAGTGGGTTACTCCCAATTCCACTGCTGTAAAATGATATTTATTGAGATGACATATAGGCCCCTCTTTATGAAAAACATGAGAAAAACATTTAGTATTTTATCCAAGCCATACCCAGAGTAAACCCACGGAAATCAGTGCATCTAAGTTAGTCCACATTTTTCAATTGGTCTACTCCAAATATAACTTACTTGAATACAGCCCTTAAGAAATGTAGGCAACTTTTTTTTAAAATTAGTTACAATTAGCATAAATGGTCATTGCTCTAGAGTTAGGCATATTTTTTATAACTTTATAATTGTATGCTTTGAACACTAATAAAATTGTACTTCAAAATCCAAGGATGAAATGAAAAGTCAAAGAAGCTGATTTAAGAATACGAACCCAGAGGTACTTAAAAAAAAATCTGCAGAGTTTCATTTAAAGTGTTGCTGTGCTGTGACTTGCTTTCCAAAAACATCAAAGGCATTAGCGCTAAAGAAATTGCAAAATAGAAGAGACTAATCTTACTTTAGCTACTGCAGAAGAGTGATATTGCATATTAGGCTATGAAGCTAGTTTCTTTAGGCAGTGGCAATGTACTGCAGTGCCAGCTGACTCATTCAACCAAGGAAATGGTGCATAAACATTTCAGATGAGGTAAAAAAAATAGTTTTACAGCTTGATTCCTATGTAGTGCCCTCCTGTCACAAAGCCACAGGAAAATTGCCAAATAAAAGACATTATTCCTTATTGCTATTGGACTTCTTCGTATTAAAGCTTTAAACTAATTTATGCAGCAGCAGCATCTCTGCATCACAAATATAGAAGCACACTGTAAAGAATGAAAGTTGATCTATAAAAGGACGAATCAACACGGAGAGAGCATAATTATTGCTAGGGATAAAGAAAATCTATTTTGCCTTAACACTCCATTGAAAACATGCAAGAAATTTGTGTCAACTGATCCATTTTCAATGAGCTTTGAAGAGCTGCCCCCAACACAACCGGAGTCAGGGTAAAAGAGTTTCCTGTCCAGGAGTGGCAGGATTGCTGACAAGTGTGCACTGGGGGAAGGAGGGCTGGAGTCTGACTCAGGAGAGGTGGTCAATGACATGTGCGGTACTGCACAGGCCAGGAGGCAAGAGCTGGAAGCAGGGGACTTTTCAGAGCTGGAGTGTGGAGCACAGGATGTGTTGGAACAAGAGGAGGAAAAGGCAGGTCAGATAAGTGATGGACTAGGTGCTTCCCCACCCTCTCCTGCACCACTGTCTCTCAGGAGGGGATTGAAAAGGGATTAGGAGAGGAAGCTTCCATGCAGCTGTAGCCTCTGTCATGCAGCCCATCAGGGAAGGTAGATAAACTGGTAGAGAGGGAGTGGTCTGCTGTTTTGACAGCTGCTCCATAGAGTGTGTAGGTATCCAGAGCTGTAGAAGCTGTAGAACAGGGGATTAACCTCTGATGCTCAGAAAAAGCCATTTACTACACCAGGAGACTGAGAAGTTGTCAGCTCCTGGGAACTCGGATGGGAGTCAGTGATTTAAGTGCCCAAAACCCAAATAAGAGCCCTAATGGCGTAGGGTCTGCAAAAGCCTTCCTTTCTCTAATTATCTCTGAGACAGTTATAATTTATCACTGAGAGGGGTTTTCTATCTGGAATACCCTTCACATAGGGATGGCGAGACCGTTCTCGCATCCCTAACACCTGAACCAGTGCCTATCCACAACCTTACAAGTTGTGACGATATGCTACACAGCAGGCGAAACCCAAATGGCAACAGCCAATCAGGGAAATTCCTGCCATGCCCCTGTCCCAACAACACATGACACACGATGGCATAGCAAGGTCAATCACAAAATGCCCTAAAAGTAATAATAATAATAATAATAATAATTTATTATTTATACCCCGCCCATCTGGCTGAGTTTCCCCAGCCACTCTGGGCGGCTCCCAATCAGTGTTAAAAACAGTACAGCATTACATATTAAAAACTTCCCTGAACAGGGCTGCCTTAAGATGTCTTCTGAATGTCAGGTAATTCTTTATCTCTTTGACATCTGATGGGAGGGCGTTCCACAGGGCGGGCGCCACTACCGAGAAGGCCCTCTGTCTGGTTCCCTGTAGCCTCACTTCTCGCAATGAGGGAACCGCCAGAAGGCCCTTGGCGCTGGATCTCAGTGTCCGGGCTGAACGATGGGGGTGGAGATGCTCCTTCAGGTATACAGGACCGAGGCCGTTTAGGGCTTTAAAGGTCAACACCAACACTTTGAATCGTGCTCGGAAACGTACTGGGAGCCAGTGCAGATCTCTCAGAACCGGTGTTATGTGGTCCCGGCGGCCACTCCCAGTCACCAGTCTAGCTGCCGCATTCTGGATTAATTGCAGTTTCCGGGTCACCTTCAAAGGTAGCCCCACGTAGAGCGCGTTGCAGTAGTCCAAGCGTGAGATAACCAGAGCATGCACCACTCTGGCGAGACAGTCCGCGGGGAGGTAGGGTCTTAGCCTGCGTACCAGGTGGAGCTGGTAGACAGCTGCCCTGGACACAGAGTTAACCTGCGCCTCCATGGACAGCTGTGAGTCCAAAATGACTCCCAGGCTGCGCACCTGGTCCTTCAGGGGCACAGTTACCCCATTCAGGACCAGGGAATCCTCCACACCTGCCCGCCTCCTGTCCCCCAAAAACAGTACTTCTGTCTTGTCAGGATTCAACCTCAATCTGTTAGCCGCCATCCAACCTCCAACCGCAGAGCTGGGTGTCATCTGCATACTGATGAACACCCAGTCCAAACCCCCTGATGATCTCTCCCAGCGGCTTCATATAGATGTTAAAAAGCATGGGGGAGAGGACGGAACCCTGAGGTACCCCACAAGTGAGGGCCCAAGGGTCTGAACACTCATCCCCCACCACCACTTTCTGAACACCGCCCAGGAGGAAGGAGCGAAACCACTGTATAACAGTGCCCCCAGCTCCCAGCCCCTCTAGACGGTCCAGAAGGATGTTATGGTCGATGGTGTCAAAGGCCGCTGAGAGATCCAGCAGAACTAGGAAACAGCTCTCACCTTTGTCCCTAGCCCGCCGGAGATCATCAACCAGCGCGACCAAGGCAGTTTCAGTCCCATGGTGAGGCCTGAATCCCGATTGGAAGGGATCCAAATGGTCCGTTTCCTCCAGGCGTGCTTGGAGTTGTTCAGCAACCACCCGCTCAATCACCTTGCCCAAGAATGGCAGATTTGAGACTGGGCGATAGTTGGCCAAATTGGCCGGGTCTAAAGATGTTTTTTTAAGAAGCGGTTTAATGACCGCCTCTTTCAGCGGGTCTGGGAAAGCTCCCTCACAGAGGGAAGCATTCACCACCCCGCAAAGCCCATCGCCCAGCCCTTCCCAGCTCGCTTTTATCAGCCAGGATGGGCAAGGATCAAGGAGACAGGTGGTCGGTTTCACTCTTCCAAGCAGCCTGTCCACATCCTCGGAGGTAACAGATTGGAATTGATCCCATATAACAGGACCAGACAGAACTCTAGCACTCTCCCGCCCTGGCCCTGCTCCCACTGTGGAGTCTACCTCCTTCTGAATCTGAGCGATTTTATCTGCAAAAAACTTTGCAAAAGCATTGCAGGAGATCTTGGGGTCCCTACCAGGCCCCGGTGGTACAGGTGGTTCCGATAAACTGCGAACCACCTGAAAAAGTCTCCTGCTGCTGTTTTCTGCAGATGCAATGGAGGTGGCGAAGAAGGCCCTCTTCGCCGTCGCCATTGCCACTTGGTAGGCTCGACGTTGAGCTCTAACCCGTGTCCGGTCTGATTCAGAATGAGTTTTCCGCCACCGGCGCTCTAGCCGTCTCAACGATTGTTTCATCACCCTCAGCTCCGGGGAAAACCACGGGGCTGTCCGGGCTCCATGCAATCGGAGAGGGCGCTTCGGAGCCAGACAGTCAATAGCCCTGGTTAACTCCGCATTCCAGCGGGCCACCAGGGAATCAGCTGAAAGGCCATCAACTTGGGATAAAGCATCCCCTACCACTCTCTGGAAGCCAATTGGATCCATTAAGTGGCGGGGGCGGACCATCCGAATCGGTCCCACCTCCCTGCGGAGGGGAAGGGTTGCGGAGAAGTCCAGTTGCACCAGGAAGTGATCTGACCATGGCACTTCTTTTGTTTCGCTTTTAGTTAATGTCAGATCACCAACATCCGTAGAGGTAAACACCAAGTCTAAGGCATGTCCGTGGCTATGAGTTGGGCCAGACTTATTCAGGGACAGCCCCATGGAGGCCATGCTTTCCACGAAGTCCCGAGCTGCCCCTTGTAAGGTCGTGTCGGCATGGATGTTAAAATCCCCCAGGACAACCAAGCTAGGTGTCTCCAGGAGCATATCCGCCACGACCTGAAGCAGCTCGGGCAGGGAATCCTTGGTGCAGCGGGGAGGTCGGTACACCAGTAGGAATCCTGTACTGCCCCTATTGCCCAACTTCCAGAACATGCACTCAGAAAACTGGGTCTTCCCAATAGGACGCCTGGTGCAGACTAATGACTTCCTAAAAATCACTGCAACCCCCCCTCCCCGCCCACATGACCTGGGTTGCTGTGCGTAAGAGAAATCTGGTGGGCAGGCAGCGGCAAGGACAGGCCCATCTGCCTCATCCAACCAGGTCTCTGTCACACATGCCAGGTCAAATCCTCCATCCACAATCAGGTCGTGGATGGCAGTGGTTTTATTCATCATTGACCTGGCATTGCACAGCAACACTTTCAGGTCATGTGGGTTTCCCTTGCTGATTACTGTATCCTTCCGGTCAGGACCAGACCTGGAGGCAGGGATAGTCCTCAAACAACGACTAAACCTGCCTCCTCGGTAATGACATGGTCTGGTCTTAGCATAACTCCTCCTCCTGCCCGTGATCACTGAGATCGGGTGTCCCAATACATCTCCCCCTGTGGAACCTGCCCCACCCAATCTATTGGCTGAGGCCCACTCCCAGGCAGCCATGACCCTTCCCCTTAAAAGGCAAAAAACAAACTATATAATAATTTAACACAATAATAATAATAATAAAACAAAACAGAACAAAACAAAACAAAACAAAGCAAGGAACAATAATGCTGACTCAGTGCTTATCCCACCCCAGGCAAAAATAAAATAATGAAATAATATAATATTATAAAAAACAACCACCACCATTTAAAGTGCTGCAAATTAAAAGCGATTAAAACATTTAAAACCATTTTGTCCATTGCTGCCTGTAGCTGCTTAGGCCTCTAAACTGTAGTGGTAGTGCAGGCCCCGCCCCCTAGGCCGGATGGAGTTGGCAGGAGAGGGAGCGGTCCTCCCAACACTCACGCAAGCAGCAGCAGCAGCAGTAGGGAGAGATGGGCGGGTGTTCCGAATGCACGAGCCGAAAGAGGAAGCTCTGGGTCACGTACATGGGTATATATGGTCCCTTGATCCGTTTAGACTGCGCCTCATTGGCCAGATTGAACCCAACATTGAGGGACCTACCAATCGGGTGTTGTGGCTGACCAATCTTACCCACCCACAACACAGGTGGTCAGTCTCCAGGTCTCACTGCAATATGTGCCCTCTTTTAGGGAGGACACAATTTATAGTAAGGTTTTGCAACTCTAAATTAATTGTTTAGTGGTCATGGTTAGCATCATTATTTGGGAAAAAATATGAAGTTTCAATACAAAACTTATTTTAAGTCAGTGCTTTAACTTAGCCATTTTTCTTGTTGATTTAAATCATTAATTTGAGTTGCCTTGATTTAAATCCAGTGCTTTTTTCTGGGGGGATGCAGGGGTACGTATACCCCTAAACATTTTGTGAATCTAAGTTCAGCCTCATTGAGGGGCAGTATTTCAATATTAGTAGGAAAATGAGAGTACCCCTAAACATTTTTTAAGGGGAAAAAACCTGCTTAAATCAGTGCACCCAGCATTACAAACAACTGTTATGGTTTGGTTATTCTTGGCAGGCCACTGCATCTTTTTACGTAGAAATATCAATGCACACATATTCATATTACTGTTTTGATTACATTTTTCTCCTTAGCTTTATAAGGCAGCTCTTCTTTCAAAAAAATCACATCAACTTTAAAGCATCAGACTAAACTGCTAGTACAGTCCATAACAATTTGCAACAAAATGTAGACTAGGGACATACTAAAAAGTTCAGGTGCTATATTCAATTTTAAAATGGTATTTGTCAAAGTCAAATGAATGAGCAAACAACAAGAAATATTTCAATGAGGCAAGGATGAACTGCGTTACATTTAAGATAGTATGTAGTCTTTCATAGACAAGACAAGAAACAAACCTAAAGTACGATTTAGATTTGGCACTTGGTAGCAATAGGTGGAATAACTTCCAGGTAAGAAAATTACATTTCTATTTCTGTGAATGAAATACAAACAACCACTTCAGAAACCAGTTTAGCATTAACATAGTAAAATGAAGTTTTAGTTTTGTATTCTAAAAGTGTAAAGAGATGACAGATAGAGCTATCATCCTATATATTATGCATGCACACATACACACTCATTGATATACATGAACATTCAGGATGAAGCTGAGGGGACAAATACAATCATCTACTTCATAAGTAACTGAAGTTGAGTTGTGTGGTTTTAAAGATCATATAATATGCAAATTGAAGGATACAGGCTTCTTCAAAACTCATTTTACCAATTCTGCATTTTTTTAAACAAAAAATTAAAACTCTGAAGCTTTTTGTCATCCAATCTGTTTATGATTTTTATTTAGACAGTGCCACTTGCATACCTGGCACATGAAGCAGGGAGAAAGGCGACAGCAGTAAAGAGGATTATGTTTCACAGCATGTGCATTTGAAGAGTTCAGCTGCAGGTTAGCCAGTGGGGAAACCCTGCAGCAATCACATTTATTGTGCCCATGCCTCTTAAGATAACATTAGGAAAGAGCTTTGGTTATCCTATTCCATGACTCTGCTTTCTTCTAACTGATCAATCCAAATCTTTACTAAAACATACCTGACCAAGCTCTTATTTTATCATGCACTTATGCAAGTTACTTTTATTGGCTGCTACCATTTTTGATGTTTTCTGTGCTTGCTATTTTAATGTACCCAATTATATTTTCAAATGTATTTTTATGTGATGAAGCATAGTGGCTAAGAGATTGAATTCTGTATCAGGGCACCCCTGCTTCAAATCTTGCTTCTGCTGTAAACTTCCTAACTGGCCTGAGGTAAGCAACCCTCTCTCATCAAACTTCTCCCCATCTACAATATGGGGGATAAGGACACTGATTTACCTTATATAACTGTTGTATATACGATTACAACAGAATAATGCATATAAAGCATTTTGAACACACTATAAGATGTTAAATAATACTATTAGGATTTTTACAGTATCTTCTATAGAGTCTCTTCTAGGAATAATTGTGAGAAACAAATTTTAAGTAATAGAACAGGCATTTCATAACTTAATAGGAAGCTTATGCACAAAATATTCAGAATTATCTCCATAACCACAAAATTCACTTTACTCAATTGTTTGCAACTAAATACTTTAATTTGAACAATTGCATCAACTAAGTTATACCTTTTATTAACTCTATAACCATATTTTTCTGTGTATGATGATGTTTTTTTGCTTAAAAAATAGTCAAAAATTGGGTGGGTGTCTTATACATGGGTGGTGAATGCACAGGGGTTCGAGTTTGAGTTTTGGTGTGGGCGGCCCAAGTTTGAGTTTGGTCTCTGGCCCAATTTCTTATTTTTGGGATTAAAAAAAAGGGGGTCATCTTATATATGGGGGCGCCTTATACACAGAAAAATACGGTACTTTGCCATTTGCCCTGGACATACTGCACTGTAATCCTTAGCAATATACAATACGCTCCAAGAATCTTCAAAACAACAAATGCTACTTCAGTTTCTCATAGAAGCAAAATCATGGATAGAACTAACACCCACATCACACGGTGCAGTGCCTCAGAATATGGGGAATGTAAAATGCTATGTGAAAGCCATTTTTTGAATGTCTCAGAGACCAGAAATAGCAATCTCTTGTTCAAATATAGGGACTCAGCTTTAATTCCGAGAAGTCAGCTGTGTGAAAACACTTATGTTCTTAGCACTCTAAGACTCTATTTATTAACATAGTATGAAGATGGTTGGCCTTTGCAATTACAGCTTTTTGATTTAATATTTAATCCACAGCATTACTGTTTAATAAGCAGCACACTTAGCTTAGGATACAAACCATAAGAATACTTAAATGGTTTGTGGTGATTGTTTAAATAACAGTAATTACATATACATTTGAGTGATGACTTTAAGGTATCATTTCCTAGTACCATAATTGGCTCAGGAGTAAAACATCTCAGAGTAACAGTGCTCAACAACAAGTTAGAGGTCTTTTGGTTAAATTAGTAGAATAGGAAGATATAGCATCTATGCAACTGCTTCCTAAGCATTGGATAGAGTAAAAAAGAAGGGAATCTGTAGGTAGTAGTGCCTGATGATTTTTCTGAGTGTTTGTGTAGAATAATAATAATGTACCTGAAAGATCACAAAGAAGAACGGGGTTGTGAGAAGTATCAATAAACTTTGTATTTCGGCAACATGCGACTTGACTGGTAAGTAAGGCTTAATTTGAATGACAGGAGAGCATTGGGGGATGATCTGGGGGTTTTGATTGTCTAGCTGTGTCAGATGTTATGTGGAAAAGAAAAGCAGAACTCATACGAGACACAAAACTCTGGTAAAATAAATTCAACTTGGAAGCAGGGTGGATCATCATCAAGCTACTTCAGTGAGAGGAAGGCAAGGTATTCAAAACAAAGAAAGTGAAGTGGGATTCTTGACTAACACTGTCGCAGGGAGAGTTGGCCAGTATTTATTCAGGAATGCGACTTAAATTAACTTAGTCAAAAAGTAGGGTGGAGAAAAGACAAAGAATGGGGGAAGGGGCTCCTTAGTAATAATAATAATAATAATTTATTATTTGTACCCCTCCCATCTGGCTGGGTTTCCCCAGCCACTGGGTGGCTTCCAAAAAAGATGAAAAATACACTAAAATGTCACATATTAAAAACTTCCCTGAACAGGGCTGCCTTCAGATGTCTTCTGAATGTCAGGTAGTTGTTTATCGCTTTGACATCTGATGGGAGGGCGTTCACAGGGCGGGCGGCACTACCGAGAAGGCCCTCTGCCTGGTTCCCTGTAACTTGGCCTCTCGCAGTGAGGGAACCGCCAGAAGGCCCTCGGAGCCGGACCTCAGTGTCCGGACAGAACGATGGGGGAGGAGACGCTCCTTCAGATATACTGGACCGAGGCCGTTTAGGGCTTTAAAGGTCAGCACCAACACTGAATTGTGCTCGGAAACGTACTGGGAGCCAATGTAAGTCTTTCAAGACCGGTGTTATATGGTCTCGGCAGCCGCTCCCAGTCACCAGTCTAGCTGCCGCATTCTGGATTAGTTGTAGTTTCCGGGTCACCTTCAAAGGTAGCCCCACGTAGAGCGCATTGCAGTAGTCCAAGCGGGAGATAACCAGAGCATGCACCACTCTGGCGAGACAGTCTGCAGGCAGATAGGGTCTCAGCCTACGTACCAGATGGAGCTGGTAAACAGCTGCCCTGGATACAGATTTGACCTGTGCCTCCATGGACAGCTGTGAGTCCAAAATGACTCCCAGGCTGCGCACCTGGTCCTTCAGGGGCACAGTTACCCCATTCAGGACCAGGGAATCCTCCACACCTGCCCGCCTCCTGTCCCCCAAAAACAGTACTTCTGTCTTGTCAGGATTCAACCTCAATCTGTTAGCCACCATCCATCCTCCAACCGCTTCCAGACACTCACACAGGACCTTCACCGCCTTCACTGGTTCAGATTTGAAAGAGAGGTAGAGCTGGGTATCATCCGCATACTGATGAACACCCAGCCGAAACCTCCTGATGATCTCTCCCAGTGTTGAAAAGCATGGGGGAGAGGACAGAACCCTGAGGCACCCCACAAGTAAGAGCCCAGGGGTCTGAACACTCATCCCCCACCACCACTTTCTGAACACGGCCCAGGAGGAAGGAGCAGAACCACTGTAGGACAGTGCCCCCAGCTCCCAGCCCCTCAAGACGGTCCAGAAGGATGTTATGGTCGATGGTATCAAACGCTGCTGAGAGATCCAGCAGAACTAGGAAACAGCTCTCACCTTTGTCCCTAGCCCGCCAGAGATCATCAACCAGTGCGACCAAGGCAGTTTCAGTCCCATGATGAGGCCTGAATCCCGACTGGAAGGGATCCAAATGGTCCGCTTCTTCCAGGCGTGCCTGGAGTTGTTCAGCAACCACTCGCTCAATCACCTTTCCCAAGAATGGAAGATTTGAGACTGGGCGATAATTGGCCATCATGGCCGCATCTAAAGATGGTTTTTTAAGAAGCGGTTTAATAACCGCCTCTTTCAGCGGGTCTGGGAAGGCTCCCTCACGAAGGGAAGCATTCACCACCCCACGAAGCCCATCACCCAGTCCTTCCCGGCTAGCTTTTATAAGCCAGGATGGGCAAGGATCCAGGAGACAGGTGGTTGGCTTCACTCGTCCAAGCAGCCTGTCCACATCCTCGGAGATAACAGATTGGAATTGATCCCACACAACTTGACTAGACAGGACTCTAGCACTCTCCTGCCCTGGCCCTGCTCCCACGGTGGAGTCTACTTCTTCCCAAATCTGAGCAATTTTATCTGCAAAAAACTTTGCGAAATCATTGCAGGAGATCATGTGGCCCATACTGGGCCCCGATGTCGCAGGTGGTTCCGCTAAATTGTGAACCACCTGAAAAAGTCTCCTGCTGCTGTTTTCTGCAGATGCAATAGAGGCGGTGAAGAAAGTCTTCTTCGCTGTTGCTATCGCCACTTGGTATGCTCGACGTTGAGCTCTAACCTGTGTCCGGTCAGATTCGGAATGAGTTATCCGCACCGGCGCTCTAGCCGTCTCAACGATTGTTCATTGCCCTCAGATCCGTGGAAAACCACGGGGCTGCCCGGGCTCCATGCAATCGGAGAGGGCGCTTCGGAGCCAAACAGTCAATAGCCCTGGTTAACTCCACATTCCAGCGGGCCACCAGGGAATCGGCTGAAAGGCCATCAACATGGGATAAAGCATCCCCTACCACTCTCTGGAAACCATTTGGATCCATTAAGTGGTGGGGGCGGACCATCCGAATCGGTCCCACCTCCCTGCAGAGGGGATGGGTCGCAGAGAAGTCCAGTTGCACCAGGAAGTGATCTGACCATGGCACTTCTTTCGTTTCGCTTTTACTTAGTGTCAGATCACCAACATCCATAGAGGTAAACACCAGGTCCAAGGCATGTCCGCGGCTATGGGTTGGGCCAGACTTATTCAGGGACAGCCCCATGGAGGCCATGCTTTCCACGAAGTCCCGAGCAGCCCCTTGTAAGGTCGTGTTGGCATGGATGTTAAAATCCCCTAGGACAACCAAGCTAGGTGTCTCCAGGAGAACATCCGCCACAACCTGAAGCAGCTCAGGCAGGGAATCCTTGGTGCCGCGGGAGGTCGGTACACCAAAAGGAATCCTGTACTGCCCCTATTGCCCAACTTCCAGAACATGCAATTTGGCACCTTTCAATCCCTGTGCCTCTTTAACACTAGCCAAGATGAGATTTCTTTTAGTGAAATCTTTGAGCTGTTTGTAGCTGTTGAATGCCTTGTTGGCAGTTTTTAATAAACTTGGTAGTAGAGAAAGCAGCTGATTCAAAATGCATTACCTAAATCTGAAGACACCAAAGGAGTAGAGTTGTGCTTTTCAGTACAGGACCACTAACCCAAGGGAAAAGTTGTCAAATCTTTTGTATAGATTCTCTCTCCTTTACCTGACATCTCATGCAAAGCTTCAACAACCTTGGATGTGAATTCCTATAATAATAATAATTTAATAATAATTTATTATTTATACCCCGCCCATCTGGCTGGGTACTTAGAACCAAGAGGAGTGGCGATTCTGCTGATGTACACAGCAGACTTCCTGGCTAAGTTGATCACATGTCTGCTGTTGAAATGTTGCTGTCCTGGGAGCAACAAACATCCTCTTCCCAGTGCAGCTCAGGTATTCCTTGCCACTACGTCAACTATTCCATTCTGACTTGCCCCAGTGGAGGGCTTCTGTCAACAACTACCTTGGAACAATCATTACCAAGAAGTGATGGAGGAGTTTCCCAACAATTACAGGGACATAATTGACTGAAGGGGGGACGCAGGTGGCGCTGTGGGTTGAAGCCTCAGCGCCTAGGACTTGCCGATCGAAAGGTCGGCGGTTCGAATCCCTGCGGCGGGGTGCGCTCCCGCTGCTCGGTCCCAGCGCCTGCCAACCTAGCAGTTCGAAAGCACCTCCGGGTGCAAGTAGATAAATAGGGACCGCTTACCAGCGGGAAGGTAAACGGCGTTTCCGTGTGCGGCTCTGGCTCTGGCTCTGGCCAGAGCAGCGATGTCACGCTGGCCACGTGACCCGGAAGTGTCTCCGGACAGCGCTGGCCCCTGGCCTCTTAAGTGAGATGGGCGCACAACCCCAGAGTCTATCAAGACTGGCCCGTATGGGCAGGGGTACCTTTACCTTTAATTGACTGAAGATGTACATACTCATCACATAAAGTGTGGGGCTGACAAAGCAATGGGAATAATAGGTTTTGTGGGTGGAAATTCCAGAAATACAACCAAAGACTTCCCTAATGTTGACCACTGCAAAACTAAGACAGAAATGGGAACATACAACTTTAGATGGCAAGCAGACCTTCAGTAGGATTCCAAGTCTTTAACCCAAAAAGCTGCTGGGTGACATGAAGAAGCTTTCCACACTATGGCACTACAGCCAATAAAAGGAGCAGTACTTGCCAAGTGTCTCTGTGCCATCAAAACACAAAAGCTCCCCTTCACTTAAGGGAGTTGGAATGTGACAATTCTGGTTGGATGGTCAAAGATTTGGTGGGTTACCTAGAAGATTCAAAACACACTTATAGAAAAGGGGTGTGACACCCATGGTGTTGCACAACTACAGTTATAAGCCTGAGATAAACTTTTAAAATATTTACAAGTCACAAGAAAACAAAATGCTGTAAAGGATACAGTAAAAAGTACTCTTAGCTAGCTGGCATAGATTTTTATCTCAGTAAACAATGGCAAGGTTATTTTTTAAGCATCCTGACAACCAGTGACGGGTGAGAAGAGTGCTCAGGAGGAGCTAGAAACATGATAACAAAGACTGTTGACATAAGAATGTGAACATACCTGCAAAGGCACCAGCCTTTTAAACACAGAAGGAATGGTACTGCAGTTGTCAATTAAGTACCTGTTCCCAAGTTTACCTGACCAACAGAGTTTAATATATTCGTGCTACAGGGTTTGTGCTGAAAGCTTTGACAGCTCAGAAGTCAGTTATAAATAATCTGGAACAGTTGTGACCGAGTGTTCTTTAGCACTTTCAGACAGACATTCAGGGCAACTGGCAAGGGCTTTGAAAGCTGTTTCCCACATTAGAACCATGATAAAAATAGGAAAAGACTGTTTCCTTGTCTTCTGCTAAAATAGATCTTACTCAACAAGATTTTTACAAGCATGACAGAGCACTGATTTAGCTTCCTCAAAGGTAGTTTAAACTGCTTCCAACAGTAACAATTAAGGCCTTTTGCAGTTCAGCAATAGGTATTTTTTAAAACCAAAGCAGGGGAAACATGCTGGCTTGGCTCCATAGTTCCCATGTACTCATGGGATGCTTCTGCTGGAGGAAGAAGGGAAGTGATTTTTGCCAATTCCTTCTCCCCCTGCTCCTTCAGACCCCCGTCTCTTCTGAAAATCTTCCCTATAGGGATGCAGAAATCTGTGGAATAGTGAAAGAGATGCCACAGAGGGAAGGAAACAGGCAATAATAAACCCCATCGTTCCCCCAGGGAGGAGTTTCTCCTGGACTGCAATTCTTTATGTGAGCTCAAAGGCAACTCTGAAACCCACACACTATTAGGAATCACCTGGTCAAGCAGAAACTGGTTTTACCCTAGGCATGTATGATAAAATAAAAATAAAATCATTTCCTTCTACAAATGCTCTTTGGGGAAAAGGCATCTTTAAACTTTGCAATCAAACTGGCAGGTTAACTGATTCATTTTGGTTTTCTCATCAACATGTTTATATTGTATATTCACTGCGTCATTTTTTGCTATAGTTAAAAATCATTTTGGAAAAATACAGTTGTTTTTAACATAAACAATTATCAAGTGGATGATCCTCCAGTGATCTGCCCAATAGTTTGAATAGGAATCATGAATCTTATTAGTCAGCATGCTCTCAAAAATATTACTGCTAGAGATGCTTCACTTACTATTAATCAACTCAGCTCAACCCAGCTAGAGAAGAGGAAATGTACGTTCACAGCCCAAAATACGGCCTATTGAAGTGGCATACATTTTTCTAGGCTAATCATCAGGGGTGATGGAAAATGTAGTCCAGCAACATCTGGAAGGCACCACACTGGCTACTCCTGTCCTATACAGTATGCCTGTGACTATGAAGTATTGTATGGACTAGCTTTGCAACAACTTTAAGCTCTTCTAAACAATCCAGATGCTGGACACTCATGCAAATGGTTATGAATTTATGTCCTAAAATACTAGCAAACACAATGATATTGCATCTAGCATATTGTTAGAATGACCCTGTGTACATGCTCAAGAGAGAGATTAAAGAACTTTGAAAAGCCAAAAGGAAAAGCCAAGAACCACATATGTCTTTAGAGAAAGAGAAGAAAGAAACTATTCACATACAAAGCCTCATGTGCTGAGATTCTAAATTCATTTCTAAAAATATACTGTTAAAAGGACATCCTTTTTGTGTTTATTCCATATTCTACCATCAGAAGCAGCTTAATTTAAAAATACTTCAAGCACTTAAAAACGTATATTTAAAAATAACATTCACACACAGAAGGAACATTTACATGCACCAGAAGGCTTATATTAACCCGATTACCTTTAGGTGGAAAATATGACTTGCTTTCAGCTTTATGAGGCCAGTCTACTACAAGAGGTCCAAACCTACGAAAGCTGGCAGTGATTTCATCTATATTAAAAAAAAAGTTGTAAAGACATTTAGAAAGGGAACTTCAAGGGAAATGACAATAATTCCCTTCCTCTCCCCACACTGAACATTACTATTTCATAGTACCTTCATCAATGTCAGGAGGCAGACCTCCAACAAACACCTTCCTAGAATAACGTTCCACTCTTTCACCATTCTGACAGCGGGTTGGAGAGCTAAGACCTGATGATAAAGACTGGTCACCATGACTGTCATCTAAGAAGCCATCTTCGAAAGGAAAGAGTGAAGAACGACCTGCAAAAAATGTTGTAGTGTATTAGAAGTCAGAACATTACACTTTTCTGGAAAGACATATTCAATGAACAAACTAAGAGTGTTTTAAAATGTTGCAGTTCATGCTTCCCCCCAATGGGTTTTTAAATCCCTTCTATCATGCTATGCTATCATTGTTGTAGCCAGAGGTAAGTGAATTCTATATTGCAGATGAGTACAAATATTTTCTCTTGCCTACCTCTACCACATATTACAGCATGACTTGAACAGTGGTACTCAGATCACTAACCAATAATACACTGTTACTCTAGATGAGCATCTGCAAGTGTCAAATTGATGGTGAAAGACACCTGTGTCAAATATAGGTGGGTTCAGATGCTGTGAATAATAATTATATGATCACCGTGCATCATGAGGGACGAGTTGAGGTTTGCTTTCAGCACTTCTGTTGGGATTCTCTCCTTTCCTGGGGCTTTACCACATGCCTTGGAGTTGATGGCATAGACAAATGCCAACCAACCAACCACCACACAATTTTTTAAATATGTACTTGATCCTCCAACCATACATGTGAATAAGTGTCATTTCTGATATCAATACATGTCAAGCATGTTACCAGCAATGACCGGTTTGAACATGTGCAGATGACGAGGGTAATGTTGGGACCCCCTTACTCATTCATCCAGATGCACACAATACACACAGTGGTCAAGTGAGTTCAGAAATTAATTTTGGCTACCTTGGAAAGAGGAGATAAAAGATGATAAAGTAGCCCATTCTGTTTGTAGATCACAAAATTTATCTGTAGTCATTTTCATGTTTTATAGCACTGATTAGAATGTAGGTCTGCAGGTAGGATTTTGTAAATGTTAATGTATTTTGTCCAGCATCTATGTTTTAGTTGCCTAGGAAATTATTTTTATTATTGTAATAAAAATCAAACACAAAAGATTAATCTCTTATTCTGTCACCTGGAATGTTCATAATAATTATAATGGGCAATATATTATAAATTTAGGAAACTAAAAAGTTTTGAAAGGGCCAGTTGTATTAAACACCTGAACAATTTTAAAAACATGGGAAAAACTCCGTGCTAAGGTGCTTGCTTTGAAGAAATTGCTGGATGCATAAGAAAATTTCATCTTAAAATGTAAAGACTAAAGTGGAAGCACAAGCAAGTCCTAATTAATGTAAGTAGCCAATATAGTACGATCGCATCTTACGCACAATTAACTTGCATGATTTTTAGTTTGCACAGTTGAAAGCCGTCTGTTTGAAAGCCCACAAATTAATTGCATGCAAGGTGGAGAGCTTAAAAGTTCATTTTGTAACTTGGTTTTCAGACTTGCTTATTGGGCTCTGGGATGCGCTCTGCCTTGCTTGGAAGGTAAGGATGGTCATGTGGGAGCAGTTCAGGTATACATGTTTGTGTGTATACACACCACTGCAGAACATAACACCCTTGCAAGATCCAATCATACTGTAATTCCTATTTTGGATACACTCAAAAACTATGGGTTGGATCGCAAGATAAAAACAAGTGCGTGGAAGGAAAGTTTTGCATGCCCGCACTCCTCTCCTCAAATACCCACCTGTGCCCCACTCCAGAGGATCAGAGGGCCTTCCTAAACAATGTAGGAAGGGGTGTGGATGGGGTGTGCTAAGGGAGTAGAGGACTGCCCCAGATCAGGCAGAGGTCTACTCAATTCCTCACCTCCTGCAGTGCCCCCAATGCCATATGCCAAAACCTCTGAAAAAGATTTTTGGGAGGTTCAGGTGGCTGTAAGGAACATAAAATTTTCCTTCTGGAAACTTCCTTAGGTTAAATTAACTTATCTTTGGATCCAAGTCCATGTTGGAAAACATTTTCATCAATAATTAGTTTCTTCAGTCTATCCCTGTTCATGTGTCAGTGCTGCTCGGTGAAATTTTATCTTGACAAGGAAGCTTGTTAGAAAGAATGCTGGTCATCTCAGCTTTCACTTTAAAATGTTACGCTAGTTCAGAATTGTAGAGATAGTCTTAACCCTGTGGGTCTTTCTAGATTTTTGTTTATTTAAGGTATTTGTATCCATTTCTAACAAAAATTAATCAAGACAGTTAAAATAATGAATACCAGCTAAACAATTTTATAAGCAACAAAAATCATTTAAGTTGCTTTAAAATCCAGTAGGCCAAAAGTTGTAAATGTTTCTAGCACAATACTAAGCAGCGGCACCCAAAAACACTCTAAATACATTTTGCTATTCCACAGACTTGGTGCCAAAATAGAAAGCATCTTCCTTCATGCGTGTCCATTGTTATCCAATAAGCATCCATGGCACTGATGCATCAGCAGTCCCCAAAGCAAGGCAACTGCAACATCTATTCCATGAAAATGTCAACCTACAATCTTTTTTCATTCTTAATAAGCCTGTTTTATTATCATTTTAAATATAATTTTCCAAAGTTTCATTATCTGGAAACAGTTTTTCAAAATGGAATTTTAAATGTGAGTAAAACAACAGAAGTTTGACGTGCAAGGTGACTCAAAATTTCTCTATTATTTTCTCTAAAATTCAGTAAAAGAAAATAGAGAATAGGATAATGACTCTATAATGCGTTGATTGTTTTGCTTTCTCATTTGGTGAACTGAAATGTGTGTGTTCTTGCATTCCCTCTTAATTAGTTAATGGTGTTGGGAACAGTTATCCTGCATTCAGAACTCTAATTTTAAAAGTGAAACAATTCAATATTTAGTTAAGGACAGAAATGAAAAGGACAGAAAAGTGTAACATGCATGCAGAACAATAGCAACGAAATGTAAGTAGAAAAGGGGAGGTCTCTCAGATCTAATATTCCCCTCTAGCCTCAAGCACCATCATGTAACCCTGCCTAGAAATGATGGGAAAAGCCAGGTATCCACTGCCGTAAGAGTCAAAAAAAGGAGGCAGATAGAAAAATAAGAAAACTTCTCTATTCAAGTTAGAATATGAACTATGAGAATATTCCTTCTAGTAGTTTAGATTAACTAACAAACTCTGCTTAGCTGGGGGTGGGGGCGGGGGCTCCAGTTGCTAATGTGTTCCCTGCTCCACATAGTTTTCTTCAGTGCTTATATTTCAAAGACAGATAGTATTTGTGCCTTTTAAAATAGGTTGCAAACAAGACTAAGATATTTTTACTCTAGCCCTTAGTATATTAACAGTGCATTGCTATACATGTCTACTAAGAAATATTTTAACGGGACTTACTTATGATTTTAATGGAACTTACCGTATTTTTCGCCCATAGGACGCACCTAGTGTTTTGGGGGGGAAATCAAGGGGGGGGAAAATTATTTTTCCCCCAGGTTTCCACAGCCATCCCCAAGCTAGAAGAGGGAGACGGAGCGCTCCGTCTCCCTCTTCTGCCTTCAGGGACAGCCTCCCTAGCCTCTGCGGGGCAGCACACTCCGCTGCCCTGCAGAGGCTTTGCGCAGCCATCCCCAAGCTAGAAGAGGAAGACGAAGCGCTCCGTCTCCCTCTTCTGCCTTCAGGGACAGCCTCTCTAGCCTCCGTGGGGCAGTGGCTTGCCCCGCTATCCCCCGAGCTTGTGGGGCTGGCGATGGGGCAAGCTTGCTTCTCCCCCCCCCCCCCGCCAGCCTCCAGATCAGGTCCGGGAATAGCGGGGTGGCAGCACTCCGCCTCCCCGCTATCCCCCGAGCTTGTGGGGCTGGCGATGGGGAGAAGCAAGCTTGCTTCTCCCCCCTGCCAGCCTCCAGACCAGGTCGGGGAATAGCGGGGTGGCAGCACTGCGCCTCCCCGCTGTCCCCCAAGCTTGTGGGCTGCAGGCTGCTGCCCGCAAGCCTTGCGAGCCCGCGGGACCTCCTGCCGGGCTTGCGGATAGCTTCCTGAAGCCTGCATTCACCCCATAGGATGCACACACATTTCCCCTTCATTTTTGGAAGGGGAAAAGTGTGTCCTATAGGGCGAAAAATACGGTAAATACGGTACTTACAACTAAGTGTTTAGGATTGCAGCCATGTCATGGCTGATATGGAAATTTGATAAGCATGAAATCCTGTAGGCCCTCACTGGTCAGCCAGCCAGTGGCACATCGTTGGAATGATTGGCAGATATAGTGTTTGGCCATATTATTCAAGTCTGGAAATGGTGACTGAGTAGACTGGTTAGAGACAGAGAGCATGGCAATATTTTGGGAAGGAGCGGGGAGGTTGATACCTGTAACATCATTTCTTGAAATGGTCATCTGTGCTGTCAAACAGGCCTATGCAAATCAACATTTGTGACTTTCTTTTCATTATGAAGTATCCAAGCACAAAAGTACAGCCTATGGTCCCCTTAAGCATGTATCCCAAGGACGGCCCTTGGCTCTAGAGCAGTTTTGGGGATCATTGGTCATGCTGGCTGGGGATGGTGGGAGTTGGACTCCAACAACATCTGGAGGGTCACAAAGTTTGTTATCTATGCTCTGGGTCATGGGTAGGCAAACTAAGGCCCGGGGGCCAGATCCGGCCCAATCACCTTCTAAATCCGGCCCGCGGATGGTCTGGGAATCAGAGTGTTTTTACACAAGTAGAATGTGTGCTTTTATTTAAAATGCATCTCTGGGTTATTTGTGGGGCATAGGAATTCATTCATTGCCCCCCCCCAAAAAAAATATAGTCCGGCCCCCCACAAGGTCTGAGGGACAGTGGACCGGCCCCCTGCTGAAAAAGTTTGCTGACCCCTGCTCTAGGTGCTGAAGTTTGCTGTATGCAAACACAAAAGCCGTATGTAGGATTGCACAGAAACCAGTAAGAATAAGATTTTCCTTTAAAGGGCCACAGTAGCCCGCCCTCCCCCCATCTCTCTCTCTCCTAGGAAACTTCAAGACTAACATGCTAATTTCAGCAGAAACCTTTCTCTCAATTTTAAAATGAGAAGCCTGGTCTTTAAAAGAAAAACTCAGCATAACTTAAACTGAAGCTGCTCCTTCAACAATGTAATAAAACATACAGCATCACTGAAAAACCATCAAGGCAGAATATGTGCATGTGTTAAATTACTCAAGTTCAGTTTCAAGTATTAAATAATAACTTTAAAAATTGGCAGCAAAACAATGATTTGTGATAAATTAACCACAAGCAATTAGAAATCTGTATTGAGTGATTGCAGAAACAGAATCTGATACAGGAAAACTGTACAGAGCATTACAGACTTGGGGGTGGCATGATAAAATAATAATTATCCACAGTATATACACATATTATTATGGTCTATCATAGTCTCTGATGAAAATTGAAATGGGTCATAGCTTTAAGAGCTGTGCCTGGGGAAAAGTAAAAACCTCCAGAAGTCCCCAAAGGCACAGAAACAGCGGTTCAATACATGTATACTCTGGTGTGCCTCTTCTAGGCAAATGTTTGATATTTTTTATCAGCATCTATAATCTTACATGCTTAAAAGCAACAATTTTTTTTTAAAAAAATAGAAAATTGAACACTTCAATTTTTCATTTTTTTGTTAAAGCATGTGAGATCATAGATGTTGATCCACACCTGTTCACATAGATCTTTGAAAATAGTTAAACTTTTTTTGCCATTAGTAATATATCAACATTTCATTTTACTTTGGACAGTTCGGCAGCTACTGTCTACCACTACAGCACTGTGTTTTTTAAGAGAAACAAACAAAATCTCTCTCCTTTCAAAAACACTTCTCCACTATGTTCATATAACTATAAAGCTATATATCCAGTATTGGGACTGGTGCCACTATGGCAGCAAGGGGAAGACACTCCTGTTGCCCCACAGAAATAACCAGCTGTACATAGCCTCAATTTGCTGTTCCCATCACCATATTCAGTAAAATTTAAAATATTTTTTTTACCTCGTCTCCGCCCATAGCTCCTGGCTGCATGTAAATACAGAAAAATATAGTGTGTATTGGCATAACAGTAATTACTATATATATTGTTTTCTGCAAAATTCGGCTTTTGAAGTAGAAAGTAGTTTAAGTAATTCAAACAGTCCTAGGGTTAGTGACTGAGAGAAGCACTGTCTGGGCAACACGTTTCCCCAATGGCAAAGAATCTGTAGAAGGTGTCTAGAGGATGTAGACATTTATCCAGATGCCTATCTTGAATGATTTTTATGTAGAAAGCATTTTTAAAAGAGTTCCTTACAGAACTCAGTAGAAATAAATATATACAGCACTGAAAACTCAGCAATGTGCATTGTCAAAACATAACCACTCATCAGTATCTGTTTAAATGGCTAGACACAGAACAAAAAGTTGTGTGCGCGCGCTTATTTGTATTTCCCAGCAACACTAATCTTCAGTATTCATCTCAGATCTTGGCGAAATAATGTCAGTGAAGAAGTTCACTAGAAAACTCTAATTCTTACAAAAATGTTCAACGTATTTTTTATTTTATTTTTTAAATCACAGCCCCCAAAGTGGGGTTTGATTGTTTTTTACAAACGTTGACAAAACTGAGCCATGATAATAGTACATGGGTTACTAAATGTAGTAGAAGAAACAGCAGAAGGGTGCTTATCTGATTGAGGCAGACAACTGAAACAAGCCATTTGGTAAATGAAACTCTGAGTTAATTAAATGGGTTAGTGTGAATTTCTATACATTGCTTTATGCAGCTGAATCTTTATGAAGCTCCCACAATACTACCTGACATAGCATCTCTGCATTTTAGTCACACATGCTATTCCTAGAAATGCAGGGTCTATTATCACACTGAGAACAGCAAATGGATATGGTTTTCATTTTCTGATTGCTGCCTCCCTGCTGCAGCAATCTCTGAATTTTATATTCTCCTTGTATTTCTCTTCTATCACAGAGAAAAATGCAGGCAGGCTGGGTAGGTGGGGAGATACTGTCCAAAGGTGTTTTTATATTTACAGAGGGGGGCATGATTTAAACACAGAACTTTATGGAATTCAGCCAGACAGTCCTTTCTATGAAGCTAGCTTAATGGACATCCCAATCTATGTGGCAACCAGAAAGCACTTCCCAAATAAAAATAGCGAATAGCTCATGACTGCAAGACGAACATTTTTGGCATTGTAGGTGAAGAAGATTTGACTCTTCTAGCCAGTATGTAGCTCATTTTCACATTCACACAACATAAACTTAACAGAATTCAAATGGTTGTAAGCCAAGTGACCCACATTCAGAGAGGAGGCCAAATGAATCAAATGGCTTAATTTAATCATGGCAATAGGATTTCTTGGAGTATGACTTACTCTGTTTATTTTTAAAATAGGTATGTTCTGCCGTTTCAGCTATGGACTGCATAACCCTTGGTGGAAAGGGTGTGTAGGCAGTGGGCTGTGTAAGAACTAAACTGGCAAGAAAATTTTATCCCTCTTGTCCTTTAAAAAGGTCAAGAAGCTTACAGCAAACAAAATAGAGATAATACAATTTAAATATAATAAATATTTTGGAAACAGCAATAAAAAAGCAATAGCAACAAAACATAGCAGCAGTAAATGAACATTAATAATCAGGCAGTGATTACGAACATTAATCAGGTCAGTGATCGCTTTCAGTGGGGTGACTGGAGTGCATGGAAGGGAACATATAAAAAGAGAGGTGTCCTTAAGGTACTCCAGTTCTGAGCAGGGGTTTAAAAGAAAAGCCCGCAGAGTTGCACCCAAAGACCGCACAAGATTGGAGTATTATACTCTGGTCTCATAAGCCCACAGTCTTCCTAGAAACTAATGAGATAGTATGCTGAGGATACTCAGCTCTGATAATATTTCAGCCTGGAACGCCACATGACTTCACTCAGAGATTTCATGTAGCTATTGAGAAACAGGGCAGGGTTGCAGTTTGGGAGGGACGGACATACTTCACAGCCTCAACTTTTGGAATGCAGAACTGGCATTCATTCACATGTCTTAAATATGCCATTTAATCTATGTTCTATATATGAAATTTTAGGATACTTAACGCATCTATCGGGGCCAAACAAACATCTGAAAGCTTGGATTCAATGTGCAGAAACTGAAGCTAAACAATTGGTCCTGCTGTGCTAAGCTAGTTCAGATCCAGAAATCTGGACACAAGATTTTACCAACATGGATGTGAAAGAGAAAATTATTTATCTTAAGTGTAACTGCCTGGAAAAAATTCAAAGTATTTGGCAAAGATTCCTTGAGTTTTTCCAAAGTCTTAGATTTCTTAAGAAAACTTCATGTGATTTAATGTTTGCATAAATATGGAGTGGGGCAGGTTATGTAACTTTTCTTTTAATGTGTTATTTCTTTTGTTTCACTGATCATTGTTCCCCTTGGCAAGGGATGGGATGAGGGAGGGAGGAAATTATAGCTAGTTTTGAAATGCTTTTATTTATCACATTTCTTTGTGCTTTAGGTACCAACTTAAAAAAAAGGGGCTGAAAGAAGTTGGAATCCTGTGGCATCCAATTAATGAAAGGGCCAAGAGGCAGAGCAACAGATTCCCACCATCACCTTCTGGCACTTGCCTCCAGAACCAACCTAATGCTACATTATCAGTCATCATTCAGAAACACCAGCTTTTAAAAATTAAATGCAATTTAAAAAACCCCATGAAAGCCACAATAATATTTAAGAAATTTTATAAACCATTTAATCAAAAAAATCAAAATCTTGTTTGTCAAGGGAGGTGATTTATATCACCTTAGTGGCACACAGACCATCTATGTTCCACCTCTTTCATGTTAAGTTGAAGAGCTCCACCAGTTGGTTTTTGCACAAGTGCCTTCGCCTTTCCAAAGCTAAGATTCCCCATGCCTACTGGGTCCTGCAAGATGAGCGTCACATGGGTCTTAAATCGAACACCGAATGGCACCATATCTCTATTCTCTCTTCCATTGTGTACATCTTGGATCTCATCCTTTAAACAAGCGTTTCCTCTACGGCTTCTGCTTCCTATCCACCAACCATTCACCACAAGATCCTGTTTACCCTTCAACAGCCACTATTTGAGACCCTGAATACTGTTCCACCTCCAGAGCTCATCATTCCTTTCCTCCACTTTTTCCACCTGGCCTGGGAGACTGGGGCATGATTTACTCCAGTTACAAAAGTTGAGACTGCTGAAGAGATGAGAGATGGTTTTGGCTGCCTCTTAGGGCAAACCCAGGTCATCAAACCTGAACTTCCACAGCTGCCACTTGCCATGAACAGTGGTTGGTAGCAACAGAGGCAAGTATGTTCTATGCTTATGATAATATTTTATTCTCTTGCTAATTATGCTCTTTTAAGAGTGCATTTTTATTTGCCTTCTAGTAAAGTTTTCTTTTGTAATGTTTAAGGGTTTTTTTTTGTTAACTCTGCTATGTCAAATGTACATTTCGCAGTTGCTCTCCTCTGTAATGTTTTAAATCTTTAAGATAATATTTTAGTTTCCTGGTAATTATGTTGCTTTGAATGTATACTTTATATTTTGACTTTCTTCAATAATGTTTTATTCTGGATTGCTTTGTTTGGTGTTTAAATGTAGGTTGTAAACTACAGATTTGTTTTTTTTACAATATAAAGCAGTATAGAAATGTAATGAATAATGATGATAATGATGAATAATTATTTATTAACTACCCAGTCTTTAATCTAAGGTCCGAGGGTGGGTCACAACATTAAAACACAAGATTAAAAACAATTAAAAACAACTTACAACCATAACTCCACCCCCCCGCTCAAAAAAAATTAAATGATACCAATGACTAAACATAAAGAAAATAATATTGTATGTTAGTAAAATGTTTCTATGGAACTAGGGAAGGAAGGACAAAAATGCTTGGATAATGAAAATGCTAATTAATCTCAGTCAACTAAATACTATCAATCAAAAATATATTTCAACCCATTCCTCCTTTTGTCTACTAGAATAGGAGCAGAATAGAAGCAAGAAGCAAGTTGGCAAGTCACTGCATGGCAAAAGTGCACAAACCACAGCTAAATCTAATACTTTGGTTTGAAGTAAAAAATCAACTGACTGCTGTGGATAACATGTCTTACGTTTGTTAATAGCTGATTTTTCCAGAGTCTAACTTCCAGTTATACTGGAAAAGTCAACTACACTAAAAGCCAACTTTTTCAACATTTATCTTCCTCCTAATGAAGCCCAAACAGTAGCCAAGGTTTGTTCTATGGGTTACCACTTGTGGTTTGTCTAGGGGAGATAAACCACAAGCCTGGATTCAGACATAATGCTAAGCCAAACCATGCATTAACTCGCAGCAGGGCAGCAGCAGGACCAGAGGAGCAAAGCAGCTGCAATCTCTCTGAGATCCAGCGTGTTTGCTCATTTGTGCTAAGCCTTGGTTTGGCTTAGCAATACATGTTAACCAGATTTGTGTGTAGTTACCGAACACATTCATGTTACTAAAATATATCCTGCAATAGAGATTTTGTATATTAGTGTGACTCTGTTCTCAAATGGTGAGGTCAGCCTCCAAGGGCCTCATTCCCTGAAACATGTCTAGCATTGGATTCTGAAGTAGGTTTAAGCACAAACGGATCAGTTCCTTTTGAAAATCTAATATTTACTCTCACAATGGAACTTAGTTAAAATGATAGAACATTTAATATGTGGCCTGTGACTACAACAGGGTGATACTGGTTCTATTAGGTAACATTTAGGCAGAACATTAGAGAGACATCTCTTGGATACTATTTTGCTACTGTCCCTGTTTACACTGGGGAATTACCTCAGAACTATGTTAAGACACAGGTGGCGCTGTGGGTTAAACCAGAGAGCCTAGGGCTTGCTGATCAGAAGATCAGCAGTTCGAATCCCCGCGACGGGGTCCTTGCTCCTACCAACCTAGTAGTTTGAAAGCACGTCCAAGTGCAAGTAGATAAATAGGTACTGCTCCGGCGGGAAGGTAAATGGCATTTCCGTGCGCTGCTCTAGTTCGCCAGAAGTGGCTTAGTCATGCTGGCCACATGACCCAGAAGCTGTACACTGGGTCCCTTTGCCTTTTTATGTTAAGACAGAGATAGTCAATGTGATGTTGAACTACAGCTCCCAGCAACCCTGACAACTTGGCATTCTGGCTATGGTAGTGCCACAACATCTAGACATACCACAAAAGCTATACCACAAAAGCTACTCGCTAAGCAAGGGAAGAGGAAGGCCAGAAGGAATTTAATCATCAGCCATGTTTTTCCTATAGTCACTGAAAACCATCATGCTGCAATATTCTGGTGTGAATAAATGTGTACCTTTGAGCATATGCAGAATGCCCTTCACTAACCAATAAACAAGTATTGTAAAGCTACTGTTCTTGCCTTCCCAACATATGGTATTAGAGTCCTGCTTACTGAACACAATGCATTACCTGGAAATTTTTCATTTGGCAAGCCTTCACATAACATATCCACAATTTCTATTATTTCCTATGGAAATATTTCTAAAGCGGGATTTGTCCGCTCTTGTCCCCCCACCCCCAGGGGTTTGTCCCTGAAATGGCTGCAGCCAATCAGCAAAAGAGAGATAAAGTTTTTTATATACAGTATACAAAAAAACCTGATTTGTCCAATCTCTCCTGCTCTCTGATTTGTCTGATCTCGCTCCCCTCTTCCTCTCTCCATGGTTTCTTCTGGAAAGTGGCTGCTGCCAACCAACAAAGCATGAACAAACAAGGAAGTAAGGAAGGAATTCAGCTGTTCGGATAAGTGAACCTGCTGAGTGAGATTTGGGCATAATCCTTTAAGTGTGGATAACTGATCTTTCAGATAGCAAGCGTGCAGATAGTGGGACCTGCATATACTGGACTAAGTGAATGAGGTGACATAGTAGAAAGACACTCCTATGCCTCACATAGAATCATAAAACTGTAGAGTTGGAAGGGACCCTGAGGGTTATCCAGTCATCCTCCCCTACAAAGCAGAAATCTCAACTAAAGCATCCATGACAAACAGTCATCTAACTTCTGCTTAAAAACCTCCAGGGAAGGACAGGGAGCATAGCTGTCAATGTTTCCCTTTTTTAAAAGGGAAATTCCCTTATTATGAATAGGATTCCTCGCAAGAAAAGGGAAAAGTTGACAGCTATGACAGGGAGTTCATTCCACAGTCCCGTACTACTAGTTTTGGGAGAGGTTTTTAAGTTGGGTTTACCAGCATGGCGTCCATGGGCACAACAACACCCATGAGGACTTCCTCTGGCACCTGCAAAGCCTCTGAGCCCTCTCCCACTCAGAGCCCCATTTGTCATGAGATGGCAAAGGTGACTATCCCCCTCCCCCTGTTTGAAAAGTACAAGAAAATGAAGGAGCATTGTTCTTAATTATAATGTTTTGCATGCAGCCTTTCAGCAAGTTATGCTCAAAGTGATGATGATGCCAGAACAATGGGCACTTCTACTTCGTCTGTTAGCTCTATTTGCTTTACAAGAATCAGATGAGCAACAGAATAGAAAGTGGAATGACTGAGAAAGGATAAAGTATAAAGGGGGACAATCTGGAAAACTGGGAGCAGTAAAATGGTGCTCCGCAGGAGTCAGAGAAAGAGAGGTGAGACATGCATAAGAGATTCAGCAAAACATCCTCTCAAAGCTGCATTTTTATTTTACACACCACCAATAATTACCATCAAATCTCAAATCACATCCATCTCCACTGATTGCATTGTCAAAAATTACAGATCTGTTATTTCCAGCACTGCTATGGGAACATGTATATAAGGCACAGGTTATTATGGATCCTCATGATTTTATAAGGGATCTCCACAAAATCAGCATCTGATCAAATATTACCTCTGTGTCCATAGATGTGTTCTGTTATTTGTTTCACATTATAGTAGCAGTAGAGACTGATTAAATGTACATAGACTTTTCATCTATTTTTCCTTTCTCTTCACTGTATCCAAAAGACAAATATTTAAAAGCATATTGCGTATAGCCAAATTATATAAAATGCATTATAAGAAGATAAATGCAGACTTACTATTGAGAGCCATAATGTTATCTGTTCCTGGATGATGAAAATTTATACCCATACGACCTAAAAAAATAGAACATTTTGGCATCATATTTTATGTTCAATAGGCTACTTTTCAATGCTAGATTTCACAAATACATAAAAAATGGTAATGAAACTAGAAAAGATTTGCTTTTTATATACTTCTCTATAAGAATGTTTAATAGTAATTATGCATTCTATTTGCTAAAAAACAAAAAAAATAGAAGGGGAAGATCAGAGGAACTTTAAACACTGCCAATTTCACTTAATTAAATGTAATATTTCAGTTCAGACTTACACTTTTTAAATTATTAACATGACAGACCTATGTTAATCATTTAGTATTATTTTATCCCAACCAACCCCAAAGAAGTCCAGAGCAGCAAACAAAACAATAAATAATTATAAAAACAATATAAAGCATATATGGGGGGGGGGGGTTTCTTATTGTAGCACATGCCACTTTTGGACTATCTTTAAGGGCAGTTACATGTAGAGTGCACTGCAGTAGTCCAGACTGGAGTTAACTACAGCATGAAGTACTGAGACCAAGCTATCACCATTTAGGAATGGCAACAGCTGACAAAGTAGCTTTAGCTGGGCATAAGCATTCCAAGTCACCGAATGTATTTGAGACTTCAGTGATAGATTGGAATCCATGAGTACTCCCAAACTATGAACCTGTGCCTGCAGAGGAAGTGCAACCCCTCCCAAAGCAGGTCATTCACTTAATTACAAGACATAGGAACCAGCCACCCACAGCTCATCTGCCTTACTAAAACTGAGCTTTGGTTTATTGGCCTCCATCCAGTGCATCATGCTTCCAGGCACTACTCCAACACCTTCACAGCCTTTCCAGATTCAGATGGAATGGGAAGAGAGCTGTGGGTCATCAGCGTACCAATAACACCATGATCCAAATACCCAGATGACAACTTCCAATCATTTCATAAATATCAGCATAGCTAAATAGCCCCAAAACTATGGGGCAGGGCAACAGACCCTTGATCCTACTTTCTGGTAGTGACCCCACAGACAGGAGCAGAACCTCTTTAACAGAGTGTCTCCCAACTCCTGAGTTGTTGCAGAAGGACACCATGGTCAGCAGTGTCAAGCTTGCTAACACATCAGGGAGTGCCAGCATGGTTGCATTGTTGCCATCTCTCTCCTGATAAAGGTGACAGCCATCAAACCAACCAGGGCTGTTCCACTGCTAAAATATTTATGTAATACTATAATATTAATTATTATATTGTTGTTATTCTTCAACTATTCAATTCAATAATTTAAATTACAGTGGTACCTCGGGTTAAGTACTTAATTTGTTCCGGAGGTGCGTACTTAAGCTGAAACTGTTCTTAACATGAAGCACCACTTTAGCTAATGGGGCCTCCTGCAGCTGCCGTGCCACCGGAGCACAATTTCTGTTCTCATCCTGAAGCAAAGTTCTTAACCTGAAGCAAGATTTCTGGGTTAGCGGGGTCTGTAACCTGAAGCATATGTAACCCGAGGTACCACTGTATTTAGTTATAGCAAGTAACTAACACCTTAAGCAAAATCTTGAACCCTAGAAATGAAAGTATTTGTCCCTCTTCACTAGCTCATCAAGAAAAACGGCTGATGAAAACTCTCACAGAAGCCCTCTTCAAGTGTTCCTTTCTTGACACAATTACATTGCACTCAGGAGGAAGTGGGGAAAAGCACTCTCCTCCATCACCACCCCCCTCCGTGAGTTGGAGGGCAACTGTCTGCAGCACTCATTCACGTGGACTTCCCATCAGTTCTAAATTCTGCAAGGAAGCCTACTCTACTTGTATAGGCTCCCTGCTGTAGACAGTCATGAAGGGAGATGACTGAAGGGAAAGGACAAGTATGGCTTGCCCCCATTTCCTCCTCAATGCAATGCTAATTGTGTGGAGAAAGGAACACCTGAAGAATTCTCATGATTTCAGCCTATTGGATTGTTATTGCTGTCAACACCAACTCTACTAAATCACTGCAAAGAAGAAGACAACCCACAGATGTTCAGTGCCTGCTTAATGGGATGCTGATAGTTAAGACAGAAATAAATCCCTTCTTCCATTTTTCTGAACAGAAGCAGAAGCATCCTTAAGGCACATAGCTTAGAATCACAGAATTGTAGAGTTGGAAGAGACCCCAAGAGTCATTTAGTCCAACCCGCTGCAATGCAGAAAATGCTCGGAGACCATCAAGATGTTAATATAAAGAATCCTCTCTCTGCCTTGCTTCTGGCAACTTTTGTGACCCTCTTTGATTCACTAAAACTTGTGTAGTGATTGAAAGAAGTGATTGCAATAGCAGTATGCTGTATTTTTGCAAATTAAGAGACAGTTAAACCAGAAATTTTCTAGTTTGAATCTTGCCTACCATGAACTCAGCTGATGTTTAATTTTGGTATGTATGTAATTTTTACTGTTTTTGGTTTTTATTGTTTTATTGTGTTGTTTTGTTTTTATATAGGTTTTATTTTGTTTTAAGGGGAGGGGTCAGGGCTGCCTGGGAGTGGGTCCCAGGCAACAAAATGTCTAGGGCAGGTTCCACAGGGGGGGGGGTGCACTGTGACAACCGATCTCAGTGATCATGGGTAGGAGGAGGAGTTACACTAAGACCAGACCATGTCATTACCGAGGAGGCAGGTTTAGTCGTTATTTGAGGACTATCCCTGCCTCCATGTCTGGTCTTGTCCAGACGGATACTGGAATCAGCAAGGGATACCCACATGACCTGAAGGTGCTGCTGTGCAATGCAAGGTCAATGATTCATAAGACCACTGCCATCCATGAGAGGACTTGACCTCGCATGTGTAACAGAGACTTGGTTGGATGAAGCAGATGGGCCTGTTATTGCTGCTGCAGTTTAAAAAATCTTAATAGAAGCCTCACTTGACATTGGAAGGAGAAAAAAGGCACCTTCACTGGAATTTGCTACCCACATTGTTTCATATTCATTCATGGGATATCCATTTCCAAGAATAACAAGCAAGTTATATACTGACTTCTCACTGTGGCATAGTAGGGTAGCCCTATACCCAATATGCAATCACCCATTCCCCGAAGGGAGGCGTGCACACTACCCAAGCAAGTAACAGCATGTGAATCCAATCTAATCTCTAGCTATGTCTGCAGAAGAATCCCATATGGCACACAAATGTCTGCCAAAATAGTTATCAGCATAATGACTGCAATAAAAGGTTACCCAACCATTTAAATTGTTTTATGGTTAGATATGAGTGAATAAATGAGCATGCTATGAATTATGGCTCTCAATGCATATTTAATCTCTCTCCTCCTTTCCTTTGCTGAGGCTGGAATTGTGCTATTCAACCAGATATAAAAATAGAATCAAGAGTGTGACATCTGGGGTGTGTGTATGTGTTCATTCAGTCACTCTGCCAGGTGCTGCCTGTGTGACATTTTGTCACCTGCCCTTTGCCTTCTATTTTTAAGTTTCTCTTGACAACTACCTTCCCAGAAAAGCAAAAATGTCAAATTGTATGAGTAGTCACGCATACTTGTTCTTACAATACTAAGAGCTCTAAATAGGAAAGTACACATGATAGTTTCAGTCTTCAGAAGCTCCTTGAGTGAATAACTTAAAACTGAAATACTTGGCATTAATTTTTGTTTGAGAAGTTGATCAGCAATAGAATTAGTAATTACTGCTGTTTCAAAAATATCTCAATAATATTAGACAGCATTCTGTGTTTTAGTTTAGCTGTACCCAAGAATCTCAGCTTTTAGGGAGAAGACTACAGTAGTAATAACGTCTGACTGAAACTAATACAAATACAGCTGTGTTTTTTGGTTGATATTTTCAGTTTCAAGTTCAAAGTGGTTAAGGACAAAGTAACTTTAAATATACCAGTTGAAATGTTTGCATCATGTACGGTATTCAGCTTGCAAATCATGACAGGGCAGTTATTGCCAACCCTGACTGGATGCATAACACTTACTCTTCCCCTCATTCAACTTCTCTGGCTTTGGTCTCCCTATTTTTCCAGCCAGGGAGGCGGCACTGGTGGAGGAAAGGGGGGAGCGCACTGCCCCTGACATCATCAAGGAGGGGGTACCATCGTGGCTGTGCCCCGGACACCCGCTGCACACTACCATGCCAGGCGGCACACCCCCGCAGGCACGCACAGCGTGCCCCCGGGACGCACACCACGCCCCAGGACACGCACCACACCCCCATGGGTGGCATGCTACGCCCCCAGGACATGCACCAGCCATGCCCCTGCCTGCTTTCCACCCCCAGTGCTGGAGCATGCAGCTTCGCCACTGGGAGAAGGTGTGGTGACAGGATTTTCCTGACCAAGAAAGCAGAGCAGAGAGCTGTGCCAACAGCACCTGTATTATCCCTCAGTGGTGGGCCTGCATGCAGTTACTTGGGGCAACTTTAATTCACCACAAGGTGCGTGCTCAATTGCAACAAGTCTGAATCATTTATTTCCCACATTTCGGACAAAGGTCTGCCAAAGAGGCTCACATCTGTTGGCAAAATGAGACACAAGCCCTGCCGTCATGCTTACAAGCTTAAAAAAGATAAAAAAAAGGGAAGTGATGAGAAAAGGTAGAGGAGGAAGATCCATTAGAAAAATGCCAAAACGAAGTGCCGAGTTATAAGCAGCCATTTGTATTCAGTAGAGACCAGAACTCTTTTTTGCCAGTTTAAGATTTGAACATTTTATTATTCTCAGTAGCCCTACTTAAATCATTAGGTTTATTTCAAGAACTACTAGGGAACAAAATTGGATTTTTGAAAATGATTATAGTATCTGTATTAGCTGATGTCCTCTACTATAGAGCACATATTCTATTTTTTCTTTGACAAAGGTGTTGTTCAGATAGCAAAACTTCCTATGGCGAAAACTATGATTCAGTATAAGCATGGCTCAAGAGAAACTGCAGTATTAGCACTGTAAGTCGGACCATAGTTCTCCACTCCAGAGGCACTAAGGTAAGAGTGAACAATTTCATGTGCATCAAGTTTCTCATTATGTTTAACTTTAAGAGAACATAAGCAATAATGGTAAGATGGGTCAAATCCCACTTCTACTTTACTTGAAGGCTTCAAGCAGCTCAAAGCACAGGAGGAAGAAATAATTCATGCCGGTGTACAATGGTAGGAAAATAGCTGTTGTGCTTAACAACATGAGAGAAAGCAGATTGAAAGACTGCAAATTCTTCGAAAATAAAATAACAACATCTATCCGTCCACCTACTCCTAAAAAATGTTGTTTAGATATTAGCACGAATGAGTTACACATACATTGCCTTCCAGATTAAAAATATATATTCTGAATAAATCTATGGCAGAAGTACTGCATCTGAAATTTTATCAACAAGATAGTTCTAAACTTCTGCCATCAGCATGAAGGGTGCAGCCTTGAAAAACTCAAGATTTTGGAAAATAAATTGCTATGTTGACCAGTAATATTTCTATATATATTATAATTTAAATATTACTACAAAATAAAAAAAATCCTTCCAGTAGCACCTTAAAGACCAACTAAGTTAAGGTGCTACTGGAAGGAATTTTTTTATTTTGTTTTGACTATGGCAGACCAACACGGCTACCTATCTGTAACTAAATATTACTACTTATATTTTAAAGGAATCTATGTGGAATTTAAGTATATTTACAGTATATTTAAATAGAAAACTTTTTAATGGCTTAAATAAGGTATGCAAACTGGTTTTAAAAGGTGTACAATATTATATTGGACTTCAGATTCCCCATAGATAGGGAAGGTAAAACAACTTTGACTGCCTCAGAACTTGTATTTGGCTCACAGTACCTGAAAAAAAAACCAAAATATTTTAAAGTTCTAAGAGGTCATTCTTCTTCATAAATGAAATATTCTAAACAGAGAGACTTCAAACACACTTTATGTAAACATTATGTTGCAGCACACAATGCCCTCTTTAGTTTTTGCTTTTTAGCAGGCAGTCCCAGCGGTACTGAGCCAAAAAGAGTTAGCAGCCAACTGTGTAATTCCAGCCACGTGACCTCAGCTGACTGGATTTGGGTTAGAGAACTCGTGCATTCCTACAGGAATACTGAATTTCATTCCCTTAACATTATCTTTATCACGATGCCCTTCAGCTGCCTGGTTCTCAATAATGCAGAGAACTACAATAAACAAGAATCACCAGCAGTGTCAATATTGCTGAGCAAAACAACTACCGTATTTTTCGCTCCATAAGATGCACCTGACTATAAGATGCACCTAGTTTTTAGAGGGGAGAAGCAAGAAAAAATATATTCTGCGCAGAGCATGTAAGTGGCTCTTGCTTTTCTTGCTTTAAACCCTTCCGTCCCTTCTCCTGCTGCGCAGCTCTCGCTGAAGCCAGCAGAGCAAGAGTGATAGCTGCGCAGTGCCTCTTCTTCTGCTGGCTTCCCAGTAAAGCGGGATGAGGGATGAAAGGGAGCCCTTACATGGAGCCCCTTCCGTCCCTCCTCCTGCTTCGCTGAGAAGCCAGCAGAGCAAGCCCACAAGATCCGCACATATGCTAGGCGCAGCTCTTTAAAGAGCGCACGGCTCCAGCAAGAGCCTCCCACCTGCATTCGCTCCATAAGACACACACACACATTTCCCCATACTTTTTTTTGGGGGGGTGCATCTTATGGAGCGACAAACGCGGTACATGACTCAGCGAAAATGAAAATAAACATCACCAGACTTTTTAAAAAACATACATTTTACGACTACAGTTCATTAGAAAACCTATCTGCTACAGTTTAACAATAGTGATGGCTGGTAGACATTTGCATCTGTTCAGAGCAAAGGGGAATTTATAATGTGCCCACTGGACTAAGTAACAAAGCATACACATCAAGGACATGATACTCAGTTCCCCCACCCCACTTCACAAATGCAGATTCAGATATGGAACCAGTGGTCCACATGCTTCCATCAGCAGGTAGCCAACGATAATGATCAAGTATTTTCTAATAAATAATTATACTTATAATTATTATGTTAAAACAATAGTAAATACTGAATTGTTACTGTCTAAACTACCTATGTCATAACTGGTCAGCTTATGATAAGACCTTAATTGCTCTTCTCTGGCCTTTGGGATTATTAAGACACATATGGTGCTTGAATTAGGTTTGCCAAGCAGCTGGAGAATACCTTTAGTTCAAGAAGAATAAAAGCTTCTATATGGTGATATATGTTATCATACAAAGCTGCTTCTTATGACTTCTAGGTCTTTAACACAACAGTTAAGTGACATGGGCAATTCATTTAACATAAGTTGCAGCAAAGATTCTGTCTCAGTATGTAAACTTGACTAGTGGGAATTGTGTTCCAGAGAAGGCAACAGGCTCAGCAAGATCAGTGCTATACTCAGGCACAATTGTATAAAGAATAGAACCAGAAGTCAAGTCAGGAGGACACTTCATAAAAGAATAGGTGTTGAGAGCTTTTCACAGTGCCCAGTGGCAAGCTGACATTTTATCTGAAAAGACTTAATGGCTATGAAGCAGACCTTCCAAGATTCATTTATCTGGCAGAAGGACAACTGAGCTGGCTAGCACACATTCATATCGTCTATTTTCAAACACAATAGTTTATTTTAGCAGAAAGAGACCAGCATATTTTTACTGCACAGACTGCTACAGACTTTCCCCAAATGCCTCTTATTTCATCATAGTTTGATACATTTGCTATGAAAATTCCAAAACACCTCAGATACTTGTTTAAGGTCCAGTTGGTAGGCCAATACTAAAGCCAGCTTTATTATTCAAATTATATTTATCCCACCTTTCTACCAAAACTAGTCCTCCAATTCACAAGCCTACACTGCACTTCTTCTTGCCTTTCTGTGAAAGACTCCCAAGCTAAAAGACACCCCTTTAGAAAAGGATGGAGACTAGAATGTATATGCACAGGTTTTTATCAACTTTCCATGTTTCTTCAAACATGCATTTGCATTTTTATGCCAAATAGGGAGTACTGGAACACTGTATGTACAAATATCTACTGAGTTTGACATCATAACAGCCCATTAAAAGCTGCCTCAAGCATCTGGCACACATATATGCAAAGTAAATCAGTCCTTGAGACATAGAATACATCTCATGTTACCCCTGCAGAGACAGGTCACATGGTTTTATTCAAGGACAAATAAGTGTACTGCAACTTCAGACTGAGTATTTAGGTTAATTCTGATGTTACTTTTTCTAGTACTGCCTTTACAAGATACGCAGGAGAGCTGTTTGTTATGAAGTTTGTTATAACACAGCAGCACCTAGCCCATACTGCACCAGAGACAAAAGCAGGAATGGGAAACCTGTGGTCTTCTATATGTTGCTGGACTGCAACACCCATCACCACTGGTCATGCTGGTTGGGGCTGATAGGAGGTTGAGTACAATACTCAAATCTTTCATATGTATGTCTGTGTCCACGGGAAACCATTTCCAGGGGTCTTTTTCTTGGCACACTTGCTGTCTATGTGCAGGAATGTTTTTTTTTGTGGGGGAGCATTTCAGAGGCACAGGTGTGCTGTAAAGGTCTAAGTTCCCATTAAGCTCAAGTATATGTAGTTTTCTTCTGTAAGAAACCACCCCCACCCCCCAGTTATTCCCTCAAAAAAAGAAGAAAGCTAGCCAATTGTTTTTAGAAACATACAGAAAGCACATAATGTTGAATAGAAAGAAAATAGGCCCATGTGGTGCCATTTGGGTGGCTGGTTTGTAAGAAAACAAAGAGAAGGTTAAAGCTACATCTTTCCAGCATCATAATTATCCAATCTGAGGCCAACAAATGCAGCTGAAAGTTCCTCAAACTTGGCCTTCCAAACCTATCAGTCAAAGATGGGGGGGGGGTGGCATTCAAACACAAGAACTTAAACTTGGATTCCCAAATAATGTCATGGAAGCTTGCACACAGTCTAACTAGTCTGCTGACTCAGGCTGCCATTTCCCCACAGCCATGTTTTTAATTAGGTTAGTTAGTAAATATCAAGGGGCACTAAAGCTATCTGAATCAGAAAAGGACATACAAGCCTGGACTCAGTGGTGGGCTGGAGGAAGAAAAAGAACCAGTCTGAATTCTGGCAAGGTGAAGGCACTGTAGATGAGCACTTCCTGAGGCCAGATAATTGGTCAGTTGCCTTCTTTGGATGGTATTATATACCACCTGACAAAGCAGGTAGTTGAGCTACCACATTGTAGCTCAACAAATAACATAGAGTGTGCTCCTTGTGACTTTAGAGCCCACTGATTAGCAAATACCACCACATCCTAGCCACAGATACACACTGCATTGGCACAATATTGTTTAATGCCATTATGTTGGCATGTCCTAAAACTATACTTGAGTTATGTGAAATCACAGAAATACAGTAAATGTTTTCAAACAAGTTTATGCATTCAATTCTATTAATTCAGTTCTATGATATTTTGCAAGTAAAATTACTAGGTTTAGGGAGAAATTCATGGCATATCATTGTGAAGTGAAACAGCAAATATTGTGGGAAACAAGTGTAAATAAAACATTTGGTCAAAATGGCATTGCAGGAATAGTTCACTTCAGCTGAACAAGTAATTCCAAAGCAGTGAATCCTTTTAACAGGTTCTTTACTTGAGGCTCGCATTCTGAACTTCACTGGAATTAAAAGGCTTCACTGTTCTGAGTACCAGTTCCCATATTCACTTGCCCAGTCTTCAGCCTTCCTACAACCAACCTAAATTGATGATTTTGACCTCCAATATATCCTAGGTGTCCCATGGAGCTTGGAATGAATGCAAATTCATTTTCTGCTCCATCTGGACAGTTGAATACAAGATCAGTCTAGATCCCAGACATCCATGCTCAAGACTAACTGCTTGATCTCCAAAGTTTGATAAGCAATTAGATATTGCTCAAAATTTGTGCACTAAATATCTGTGAAAATATTTTTTTCAACAAAATCCATTGCTCTCTGTTAAGTAATTCCTAAAAGCTATATGGCACATTTAGCTAAACACTGGCGAGACTGATGTTGAAGTAGACATTAGTATGAATTATTAAACTAAAAGCTGCCCAAACCACTCACTCACATAGTTTATGATGAGTGCTAGGAGTAGTTTAATCTTTATCACTGGAGCTGAAAGAACAGCCTGGTCTTCTCAGCTGAAGAGATATCAATATTTCATTATCTCAACCAAAGAAGTGATTTTTTGAAAATGTAATCGTTCTTTCCCCTAATTCCAAACCATTTGAGATTTGTATCCACATTGGAAACATGATAATTATGGATAGATATTTAAACAACCACTTGAAAATATTAGCAACCCATTTCATAACAGAATAACTGGATTATCAATTTTGTAGGTTTCACTGATTTAAAAATTAGAAGTTGAAAGCCTAAGATCTTTTTGTAAAAGAAAAAAAGTCCTCTAAAGAAATCATGATTATTTAGCATCCAGTTGCATCATTAACCACACTATATGCTTAATTAGCTAACTGAGATTTTTAAGCCAAAGAGTAGCATAAAACATATTAACAATTTGTTACTAGCAAAAAGTATAACATAAATGTTATTGCAGCAAAAAAGCTGTTTTCTTTTAAAGTGAGTATGAACATATGAATATTCCTAACCTGTAAAATGATTCCTCCACATTATATCAGCGAAACTCATTGGTGGGCCACTGGGAGGGTAGTGTTTACCTTTAAGAGGCTCATGATCAGTCCTTATCATATCCATTAATGAATTTTCCAAAGAGTGCAAGTTAAAAGTATCATAGGGCCGATTCCGGTCCTAGGAAAAAAACAAAAAATAAGAGGACCGTTACAATGTCATCACTAAATAATGCAAACACTTAACACTTTTCCCACTCACCACAAATTTATTGTAAAATTAGCAAAATATGCAAAGCTCAATATGGTAAGCCCTTCAGAACATTTTGAGTGCATAACATGTAAAGAGAAAGATCCTCTTTTCTATAAATGCAACTGATCATGGCAAGTGTGAATGTTGCAAAAAAGGATACAGTTTTAACTTGACAGCTTATTGAAGTGAGTAACCAGAAAGGTCTCAGAATGTCAGAATCAATGCTGGAATAAAACTATAATGAATGTTCCTCTTCTATTGCAACATTATCTGGAAGGAACCAAATCCACATCTAAGACAACGATTTCCACATATCCCTTCCATTTCCCCCACAGATTGAGAAATAAAGACATTAAGCCACAAAGACCAAGAACTAACAAGGTGTACTGTAATTATTTCAGTTTATTTAGAGAGATTAAGAAATTGGCATCCAAATTATGTGAAGCATAATTTGCACTAAATAAATAAATACATCTATTTTATACACCCTAGATCTAGAATAAAGCAAATTCTATGATCATATGAGTTTATGCAAGCTCTTGGATTTCTGCTGACGTGCCTTGCCTGTTGTTCCTCCCCCCAAGCCTCATCAAATGTGCAAATAAATAAAAATCCTATTCCAGATGCCTCTCTGACACTCAAGCACAGCTTGGGGTGGGGCAAAGTAGGCTGCAGAAGGCAGGAGTAGATAGAAAGGGTCTGTTCTGTGACTGGAACATTGTAGTTCTTGAGATTCAAAGCTAAAATTCCCTTAATTTTGTTTTAATCCCATTGCTGTTCACATTAAGCTTGCTAGAAGGTAAATAATGTATCAGTACAAGGTGGATTTTTACATTTTCTGGTATCTTAATATGCAAAACTAAGAGATAGGGTAAGGGACGCGGGTGGCGCTGTGGGTAAAAGCCTCAGCGCCTAGGGCTTGCCGATCGAAAGGTCGGCGGTTCGAATCCCCGCGGCGGGGTGCACTCCCGCTGCTCGGTCCCAGCGCCTGCCAACCTAGCAGTTCGAAAGCACCCCCGGGTGCAAGTAGATAAATAGGGACCACTTACTGGTGGGAAGGTAAACGGCGTTTCCGTGTGCTGCGCTGGCTCACCAGATGCAGCTTTGTCACGCTGGGCCACGTGCCCCGGAAGTGTCTCCGGACAGCGCTGGCCCCCGGCCTCTTGAGTGAGATGGGCGCACAACCCCAGAGTCTGTCAAGACTGGCCCGTACGGGCAGGGGTACCTTTACCTTTACCTTTACCTTTAAGAGATAGGGTAGCCAGGGCGAGGAGGAAATCAGCCTCACTCAGAAAGAGTGTTCCCTGAAAATTTTACCCATTTGCAACCAAAGAAGCTTCGCATTGCCTGCTTGCAAAAATAAGGCAATTATTCTGACACAAAACCCTTGGGCACAGCAAGATTGTGCAAACAACTTGAGAACAGATAAAAGCAGTGAAGCACAGCAGAAGACTAAGCAGCACACAGTGGCCTCTCTAAAATCCTTGCCAGCTTCAGCTGATTTTTTATTTTTTATTTTAGTGTTAGCAAGCATTGCACAAAGAATCAATTATTAATCCGTATCCAAGAGCCTTTTCATACTCTTTTTTTGAAGACCGTTTAAAATTAAGCTGATGACAACAAATACTGTCTCTTTCCTATGGAAGCTTCTATACTGATATTTTAAATTTTGTTTTTACCAGAAAGAAATTTGGGAGGTGTAGCCCATATATACCCAGACCAACCTGTAAGAAAAAAAATATTAGATGACAACCTAATTCTCACAATAACCCTAAACACAGAGCTACTTTAATTGACTTCCAAGTGTGTTCAAGCTGGTAGTAACCTAGCTCTCTTGACTGAGTGGAGCAGCAAAATATGTAGTCTCAGATAAAGTGTCCCTGGCACAGCCAAAATGTGACAATTGACTGCATTACAAGTCTGGAGAGAGAAAACCCATGAGTGGGCAGCAGAACTAAAAGTGGGCCGTGTTCACATGCGTGATCCAGAGACAGTACACCTGTGCACACAAGGACTTTACACAGAGGGAGAGGAAGGTCCAGTAATTTCAGTGCCTCAGAAAATTTGCTTGCAAAATATTCTAAGTTTTTTCAATAAGAATATGGCACGTTTTCTCTCTTCTGCAAGTGCATTAATTAACAGTTATCATAATGATCAGAAGGGTAATGTGGGGTGATTCCATTACTTCCTAACATTCAAGTAAGATAAGCTTATTATGTGTGTCTGTTCCAGCATCACCAAAAGAGATTCACAGTTTAATGGGAATTTGTACACAATCTTCACACTGAAGAACAATATTAACCATTGTACTCAAACTGCTTTACATAAATTCTCAGCGATTTGCTGACACCTATGAAGTAGGTCACTTTTATGTCCACAAGTAGGACCCTACAAGTAGGACCTTCAATTATAAGTTGCGCTGTATCTTTACCTTCTAACTGGAGTGCTCCAGTTCAGAGTTCCATCAGCTAGCCATACCTGCCTCCAACAGACCATTCCATTCTTTTCCTTCTCATTGTTTAGCTACTGTACAGGCTCAATCCAGGTTGTTTCAGATTTATTACTCCCATTTTACTGGGCTTTGAGATTTCCCTGAACTTGCTGATATGTTCCCCTTGTTTCTGAAAGCCCCATTCTAGCTCAATTTCTTTCAGTACTCACCACCCAAGTTCATTATTATCCCAGAATGGGATGTTGGATAGAGCAATTGAAGGGTAGGCAGAGGAATGGATACTATTACAGAGTCATACCCAACACCTTTCCTCAAGGATATTATCCTTTTAGTTGCTTTTCAAGGGATAAAATACATGAATATACAAGGGATAAAGTTTAAATAATTTTAAACAATACTTATATCTTCAGAAATTTCTCATTCAAGGTAATGGCTTTATTCATATTGTACTGCTTTCCTGCCTACTAACACTTCCAGAACTTCACAAAGAAATGTAACATCCAATAATAACATTAATCGTCAGGAGTCTCTTTAAAAATGGAAGATAAGTGACCCAACCATCTTGATTTCCTTAAATCCCTGGATAATAATAAACACCAGAACAGGACAAACATGCAGTGCCAGAGTGCTCAACTTTACTAACACCCATGTTTGGCCTGTTACAAGCAGATAAAAGGCAGGCATAGCTCATTTCAAACAGATTCCTGTCTCTATTATGCTTCCACATCAACACACCATCAGCGATTATCTTCACTACACACACACCCAGAACAAAACATTCACTTGGGGGAAGGGGGAAGATGTGGCAACGGGCAGAGGGCTCCAATGAAGACTGGAAGGTTTTGGTGGGCGTTTCCTCATGCAAGAAATTATGCTCAGAAAGTCATTATCTGGCACAAAATGGAGAGGCATGATTTCCCATGATTTCCTGGCAGGAGAAGTACTCTATGTGTCACTTGCTGCCAGATGGGCAGCCCACTGGAACTGTCAACTCTGTGTTGGAGCCATCTGCCAACAGCTACTCTGTTCCTTCTGATCATCCCCTAGTCATTGTCAACCTGGCTAATAATAATAATAATAATAATAATAATAATTTATTTATACCCCGCCCATCTGGCTGGGCCTCCCCAGCCACTCTGGGCGGCTTCCATAGAAACCAAAAATACACTAAAATATCACACGTTAAAAACTTCCCTGAACAGGACCAGGGAATCCTCTACACCTGCCCGCCTCCTGTCCCCCCAAAACAGTACTTCTGTCTTGTCAGGATTCAACCTCAATCTGTTAGCCGCCATCCATCATCCAACCGCCTCCAGACACTCACACAGGACCTTCACCGCCTTCACTGGTTCTGATTTAAAAGAGAGGTAGAGCTGGGTATCATCCGCATACTGATGAACACCCAGCCCAAACCTCCTGATGATCTCTCCCAGCGGCTGCATGTAAATATTGAAAAGCATGGGAGAGAGGACAGAACCCTAAGGCACTCCACAAGTGAGAGCCCAGGGGTCTGAACACTCATCCCCCCCCACCACTTTCTGAACACGGCCCAGGAGGAAGGAGCGGAACCACTGTATGACAGTGCCCCCAGCTCCCAGCTCCTCAAGACGGTCCAGAAGGATGTTATGGTCGATGGTATCAAACGCTGCTGAGAGATCCATCAGAACTAGAAAACAGCTCTCACCTTTGTCCCTAGCCCGCCGGAGATCATCAACCAGTGCGACCAAGGCAGTTTCAGTCCCATGATGAGGCCTGAATCCCGACTGGAAGGGATCCAAATGGTCCGCTTCTTCCAGGCGTGCCTAGAGTTGTTCAGCAACCACTCGCTCAATCACCTTGCCCAAGAATGGAAGATTTGAGACTGGGCGATAGTTGGCCATCGTGGCCGCATCTAAAGATGGTTTTTTAAGAAGCGGTTTAATAACCGCCTCTTTCAGCAGGTCTGGGAAGGCTCCCTCACGGAGGGAAGCATTCACCACCCCACGAAGCCCATCGCCCAGTCCTTCCCGGTTAGCTTTTATAAGCCCGGATGGGCAAGGATCCAGGAGACAGGTGGTTGGCTTCACTCGTCCAAGCAGCCTGTCCACATCCTCAGAGGTAACAGATTGGAATTGATCCCATGCAACTTGACTAGACAGGTCTCTAGCACTCTCCCACCCCGGCCCTGCTCCCATGGTGGAGTCTACTTCTTCCCGAATCTGAGCGATTTTATCTGCAACTTAAATACAAATGTTCTATGGGGCCCAAGCAACACTGGGCTTTTTGAAGATTAAGTGGCGGGGGGAGGGAATAGTATATTCAACAATCAAACATCATTCTAAGAATGTACAAATTGTCTTGCACAATCAGACTAAAGTACAGTAATCTAAATCTAATATTCTGTATATAGTCTACCAGATGCCTGGGTACTTGGAAACAAGGCAAGAAAGTTATGTTCCTCCTCTGTTTCCATCAGCATCCAGTACTTTGAGGCATAGTGCATCTGCACTGAACTACAGTATTGTGGTTAACAGTGTCCTCCATGAATTTGCCTAATTGCTTTGTAATAAAATAAAATTCACCCTGAAGGTATCTGAGGAAACATTCTTACTGTTATTTTAACTAATTTGTGGTTTGTATTGTCTATGCTCTGGAGTTAGTTTAACGCAACTGAATGGCAAGTTAGTTTCAAGAGACCTCCTTAGGATTTGTGATAATGATATAACGTTTGTAAGTTTCCAAGAAGCTCTGTAAGAAGGTTTGGTAGAAATATTGTTTAAATAACATGGTAAGATAAGATATACATAGTCCAATATAAATGAAGAAATGTGAAGATATGTAATAATTACGGAAAATTATCAGACATGCTGATGGAAGTCTAAAAGAAAAAAGACGTGTGATGAATTCCTAATGTTTAATTGTGTTATAAATTTGTTTTTATTGGAAAATTAATAAAAATTATATACAAAAAAGAGAGAGACCTCACTTAGGATAGCAATGGGAAGATTCCCAATTTCTAACTACCTATGCTACTAGCATTCCAATGACTACTTGACTGGAGACATTATTAGAAACATAAGTAGGTGGAAGCAAGACAGTAGGGATAGATCCTTTGCTGACACACACACACACACACACACAAAACACACAAAACACACAAAACACACACAAACACACCCCAGGATGTGCTTCCTGAGGACACATATATTCCTGAAACTCCTGAAAATGTAGTGTACTAAAAAAAAAAGAGAAAATGCATCTACACTGAGCCACAAAAAGCCCATCATGCTAAGGTGACTAGGGCAGGGGTGAGCAGATTTCAGGCTTGTCAGACTTACTTTGTCTTTTGCTATAACCCAAGATCTACCAGTAGCAGAAGTGAACTGAGCACACAATCCTCCAACACAAAAGTTCACTCTTGGCTACACCAAGATATATTCATTTCAGAAGCCTAAGTTAGGTGTTAAATGTTATTTTAACAAAAGGTTGTTTTGTTGCTGCTACACTTGGGCTCTGAAACACTTGGAGATGTATTGGAAATGGCCTAGATACCTACTACTACATCTGATCTACTTTCTGCCCACCCATGGACGAAGGACACACAAGCCCCAAAGTTTCTTCAACAAGGTCTAAAAGAATAATGTCTTCAGTATAGCCATTGTATAAAATCTTGGAGTCAGATAAGGAGAAAATTAACATTTATTCCTTGTCTTTCTTTCTTCACCGATGAGTGAGTGAAATACAGAATTTTACCTGATTATTTGTAATTTTCCGTAGAATCATTTTTTTTAATTGCTTTTAAAAAGTAATCCAGCAAATGCAGGAAGATTTTCTGCTATGTGACTACACTTCATTATTATGTTGCTGTACACAGTAAGAAAAAGAGCAACAAAAACCCTTCTGTGTTATAATTGTTTTAGCCCAGAGGAAGTTTTCAGGAATTGGAAACTTTTGCCCCATAATCAAATGAGAAAAAATAGCTCTCAGCAGCAACCCAAGGGCAAGGAAGACTTCACACATTCATATGAGAATGCACAGGAACATTTGACTATTTCTCCAACCTCCTGTTGGTGACAGTGATATTTTAAGGGACTGGAAGTAAAAGATAAATCCTCATCATGATCTAGCAACTTGAGATTTCAATCTGTACAGCTCAGTATAACCCAATTTGTGGAAGTAAGTTATACATTGTAAATAAATGTTTTCTTTTGTCAGTCTGTTTCTTTGATCCCCAAGCCATTTATTCTTCAAGCTCTATTAGTGTATCTGTGATGTGTATGACCTAGCCTAGCAGTCAATTTCAATGTTTAATTCACCTGGCAACTTAGAAAGAAGAGAGGGGGTGAAATTTCCACCATTAGCAAACTTTAATAATGCTTATCTCAACAGTGGGCTTCCCCTTCCACAGAGCTCAGAAACAGGAAGAGGACAGTGTTGTCAGAGGCCTAGGAATCAGGAGGACTGGTTAGAGCCTAGGAGCAAAGTGACTTTGATTATACACACATTCCTTGGTCCTCTTACTTTCTGTAGGAGCCGTGGCTTGCAGGTTTTTGTAACTGATCTTTCAAGCACTTCATTCTACTTAATGTTTACAATATTTCAAATACAGTTTCATAATATGCTTGCTGAACAATTTTGAAAAACCTATGCTTTTCCATTCCATGATTAAGAGGTATACCACCACACAGAAACCTACAGTTAACCTAGCTCACCTAACCCAGCAGTTCAAAAATGAACACCACTTATTTCTGCAGGAGATTAAAAAGATATTACAGAGTACTTTCCTTTTTTGTCAAAGGAGAAAGTGGAAGTCATTATTCTTACTTTTATGACTGCACTCCAGCAAATTATCTGCAGACATTTTTACGATCGACTGAGAACTTGTGGCATTTAGGTTACAGTTAAATTTTGTTTAGCACCAAGCTTCAGATAAAAATCTGCTCACACATTCTGCTTCATGAATCTATTTTTAAAAGCCAATGACTACTTCTATTGACTAAAACTGGTAAAATTTACATCTATATTCAAAAATTTAAGAACAAGTCATACCAAAGTTGGCCATCAGTTTAAAAAGCTCAAAAGACAAGGAAGGATAAATGTTATTTGAATCTGTAGATTCCTGGACTATAAAATAGCTTGGCTTAAAAATAACAGATCTTTAATGCTGGCGAAGCTGTGACCCATTCTGTTAGCAAAGAAATGCTACTACAACAGTTTAGGCACACGTCACAAATCATACAACTAGGTCACAATCCAAGCCAATGTAGCAAGTTTCTGGGATGCAGCAGCACATTAATGAGTCACGTGAGTGGCCCTTTGCCAAAATATGCCGCCACAATGTCTTAAAATGAATAAAAATAAGCAGGGTGGTGGTGGTGATTAACAAGAACATGAATTACAAGCCAAATAGGTTTTGGCCACCACAAAGCCATTGGTATGAGCTTAAAATATTGTAGACTGACCCTGATGAGGCTTCAAGTAATCATTCACAGCCTGTCTGGGTGACCTCATATCGATATTTTACAGACTTTAATTATGCAAGCTCAACAATATGTTGTCCTCAAATTATGAATATTCATGGCTGTCTCCCAACAAACATTTATTTTCCAACTCATTCATAATTGTTCTGTTGATTCTCAATTCTCAGAAGACTCAATGTTAAGTAGGCTTCATGGGCAAAGTTTTAACAATATATGTAGAAAGCAGGAGTTGGGAGCAATTTAAAGAGCAAAGGTGGCATACAGGTGAAAACTGCAAATACCTACCACTGCCAGCCATTGAACTCTCTGTTGTCCTCCCCAAGCTCTTTCTCTCAGCTGGTCTCACTTTTGGTTTCAGAGTACAGCCAACAGAGTACGCATGGGGGGGGGGTGGAATATGGGGTGTTCTATTTAACATTCACATGCCCATTTTGCTCTTACAATCAAACACACTAACCTTTCCCTATACAGTTATGGATCTGCTCCCATCACATCTTAATAACTTTGACCTGGGGCCTAATAATGTGAACATTATTGTTATTTCATGCACACTCTGGAACCTCTTTGAAACCCACCCACTTAGTATTCCAATATCATCCCATATTGTAGCAGGTGAAGAGCTCTAAGGATAGCCTGAGGAGGTAAGAACTCCTGGAAAATTTAGGGCTTTGTGCCTGCTTTTAGTTTCTTTCATGGTGGGAAAATACTCATTATGTGAGCATCCATCTTCTCATTGTGTTTAAGCAATTTAAAGAAAAATCACAGTTCAAGCCAGAGCTACAAAAGGAAGTGTCATCATGTAATGATGAAGTTGTGAGCAAAGAAGCCACTTTCTTCTGTAGCAGCTCAGTTGCATGAGGTCTTTCGTGACAACTAGATGTAGAACATAGCTGAAATCACCTCCAATGCCACAGGACAACCAACAATATAATGAGGATATTGTAGTCCTAAAACTAACAGGGTTAAGAATTTGAAGTTTTATTCAGGTGAATCAGTCTTCAAATGCAGTCCCAGTGAAGTAAATTTTGGATCATCCTGAAGTAATCAGAAGTTTTTACTTATGAGAAGTTTCCCCATTCAAAAGCATACACCAGGGCAAACCTTTGCTGTACATTTTACTTATATTTTATTATGATGGCAAAGCAGCAGAACATCTTAAGACCTCTAACCCTTCTGATTCAACATAATGTTAATTTATTCTATTCTTATTTTAGTAGCAACATCCAAAACTCCTACAAGCCAATAAACTACAGGAAATATTCCAGAAGAGAAATCCCAAAAGCTACAGGGACATAAGAGTTTATCAACATAAGCAGTGAAAAATAATACATATTTTTCTGGTTATTCCTATTATTGTTATAACCTACAATTTTAAAAAGTGTTGAATTCAAACATATATCTACTCTCAGTATATCTGCTAACGTTTTACAAGTACACACAAGTCTGTATCCTGAAACAGTATGATTTAAGCTTTTAAATAACTACAACCAGAACATCTGCAATGTCAGTTAACCATAATGCTTTCCCACACACACCCAAGAAATTGCACTAGGTTCAAAGAGCACATTTTGAAAGCTTCAGTTTTATCACTGTATGATCAGTTTAAATAACTAGCCTAGGTACAGTCAACATGGTGCCTTCTAGATGTTGTTGGATTCCCCTCTTCCATCAGCACCAGCCAGCATGGTCAATGATCAAGGATGATTGGAACTGTAAACAACCAACATTTGGAGGACACTGCATTGGTTACTCCGACCTATAATGTTTTCATTTATGATACAAACTACTCTTTACAAAGTAATGTGACTTAGTCCATCTACTTTGCACTATCTGGAGGATGCAGTACATAAAGGAACACTATGCTCCATAAACATGGATTTAACCTCATCTTCAATGTCCATTTCCCCATTTAAGTCAACAACATGCCCAGATGTAGCTTATCCTACTTGATCAAGTTAGAGACTCCTATAGGAAAGGTATACACCTCTAGGAATATGAGGAAGTGTGTTTAAAGGAAGGGTCTCAAACCAGATTCTACTGCATTCTGTTACTTGTAAGTCAGTAACCAATCAGTGACTGAAACACTTTTAGGTGACAAGAGAAAAACTCACCCTCTCTCTCTCTCTCTCTATATATATATATTTCCTTATCACACATGCCTTTCATAAAGATGAGGTTTTTGATCAACAGATCCAGGAATAAGCAATTGCTCATCTTCTGCATGGCTTCTGAAGCTTTTGTGCTGCAATAGATCTTTATTTTGTTTCAGTGGTAAACAGAAGAAGGTGACTGTTCCTCTGGGCATGGAAGAGATCCAATGCAGATTTTGGTATTCAGATATTACCTTTGGCTGTTTTTGCACTTGCAAGAGTCTAGATGAAATTCCACACATCACAATATAATTTTAAAACGCATTTTGACTTCTGAAAAACATTTGAAAGCTGCTTCAGATATTCCTTATTTTAACATGGAACCAGAAAAAAAGAGTTTGCAAAGGAGCAATTTAAAATCACCTGAACTATAAAACTGTATATAATATTTTTAATTTTATGACAATTTTCAGCTAAATAGAAGTAAATGAATTACACAGCAACCTACAATCTTTGAGCAAAGGAAAATGTGAACAATAAATATTTTATTGTAACAAAATTGTAAGAGAACCCTGGCCTACCCACACTAGAATGTGACACTGAATTTTGGTGCAATAGGCACAAATGGCACAAACAATATAAAAACTCATTTTCCAGTTTAATTAACCCTGCAGTGAAGTGGACAAGTGCCAAGTGACCTATGGAGGACCCATGCTCAAGTCTTCGCTCAGCTGCAAATCTCAGTTGCCTTGGGCATGTCACCATTTCTGAAGCTTGACCTATCTCATCAGCTAATAGAAGATGAGAAGTGTAAAGCACTTTTTACCCACCAAATATACTTCAGAAATTCTGTCCAAACAGAACAGAGGATCACAAACCAAACTTATAATAGCACCCTTCAGTATTTCTGCTGCTGTTCTCCCAGCAATGACAGCTTGCACACTTCTTTAAATGCATAGGTTTTTTAGTATTCATTTTGTAAAAATACAAATGAACACAAGATGAAACAGTAGCAACAATCAAACCAAGCAAAATCATAAATATACTGTCATACAATTATAAAACGGGGGAGAAAAGAGGCAAGCTGGTATAAGTCTCCAGCTGAAATGCTACTTATACCATGTCATAGGGTTACACTCTTATTTGTGAAGGCCATCATTAGTGCCCCAGTGGAGGGCACAGCGGAGTTTTACTTCCCCCCCCCCTTTTCTTTCTTTTTTTAAAGAGAAGTAAATATCTAGCCCTCCTAGAAAGGAAGTTATGAAGAAAAATATGCAACTACCTTTCTAAGTGACTTCTGTGAAATGACCTAGGCTGCCTGCTTCCATCTGTCATTGTTTTTGCCAATCAAATAAGTCACAGCTGGGATTGATAATTGTTTGGACATCAGGCATCAGGAATCCCCGGGGTCCTAAAGAGCTTCTGTTTTATCCTACTCTTTAGTGCATTTTTCCTGCTTCTGTCTTACTTTCTAGTCCTTAGAATCTCTGTAGCTTGCCCTCCTTCCTTTTTCACTAGCAACCAGGATGAAACTTTCCTGCCGTTGATGCATTTCAGATCAGGAGGTCCCTAGAAGTTATTTTCTGCAAATAATACTACACAAATAAGTGTAGATGGATGTTAAATAACTCCCCCCCAAGGCAAATATGAAAACTTTGCAAAGAATATTAGGATGTCTCATGCTGCACAGGAGCTAAAGACCAGGCACTTAGTAACAATTCAGTGTGCAGTGAACTGTCTACACAGAAGTACGTCTCCGTGATTAATGGGGCAGTCTAGGCTTTGGTTTAGGGGTTGGTATTGGAGAAAAACCAGGTTCTAGTGCCTTTGGTTCTAGAGAGCCAGTGTGGTGTAGTGGTTAAGAGCGGTAGAACCGGGTAGAGCGGTAGAATCTGGGGAACCGGGTTTGCATCTCCGCTCCTCCACATGCAGCTGCTGGGTGACCTTGGGCCAGTCACACTTCTTTGAAGTCTCTCAGCCCCACTCACCTCACAGAGTGTCTGTTGTGGGGGAGGAAGGGAAAGGAGAATGTTAGCCGCTTTGAGACTCCTTAAAGGGAGTGAAAGGCGGGATATCAAATCCAAACTCCTCCTCTTCTTCTTCTTCTTTAACCAAAGTGGCCTTGGGCAGGTAGGAGCAGGTGCACAGGCACTCAGACATTTGGTCTTCATATATGAATTAGACAGTACAGTCATGGCTTGAGTATGGAATATAGTTATGGGAAAAGCTTTGCCAGGACTGTGCTGTCTAATTTATTGTTATGCTACACTTCCATGGCAGCTATTTTGTGACTGGCATCCACAGCACCCTCTCAAAATTAAAAATGTGTCCACTGGTCCAGAAAGGCTGATGAACCTACCTGATTCAAATAGTACTATATATGAAGACCAAATGTATGTGTGCTTGTGTATCTGTTACTACTGCCAAAGGTCACTTTTTCAAGCTAGGCAAGAGTTGACAAGTCTTGTGATCCCTGAATGATTGTGGCTATGGTGAATTCCTTAGAATACTTTTGGCCACCAAAAGGGGACATAGAACCCAATTTCATTGCCCCTGGTCAGATTCTACAGTGCTGGGATATAATTGAATATGAGACCAGCACCTGAAAATTTTAGAGGTTTTCCCAAGAGCAGATTAAAAAGAATGATAACCTGTGACCAAAATAGCACCATCACAGGACAGGACAAGACTGTGTTTTTCAGTGTTGCCTATTATATTCCACAGTGCCAACACACATTTACAGGTGACGTATATGCTTATGGAAAAGGCAGTGGTAAATCCAACATGCCTATAAAACAAGTTTTGGTTGGCCCATGGAGCACAACCTTATACAACTTTCCATTTCCTTTCAAGCATGGGATATTCCAGGTCTCTGTCCCTCTGTCCCCTCAGCTCAGTTGCATCTAATTTGGTTTTGCCTAGCAATGCCCTGAAGGAATAAGTTGTAGGTCTTGAGTGTTACACTGGGGCAATCATGCCCGGGGATTTGTGATCTTGGCTCACCAGCCAGTCTAAGCTAGACAGTCCCTCTTCAGCCCATTTTTCCCCAAAGAACCATTCTGTCCCCAATTTTTATGCAAACATACCCAAGAGCATGCTTCTCATGGAAGAACCTAGGTAACATAAGTACAGTTTCCCATGAAAAGAAACAAAAAAGGGAGGGCATGTGACATCCTCACAAGTCACTGCTGAGCACCAGTATAAAACAACTTTGGAATAATTATATAAATATAAAAACAATGTAAAGCTACAACACATATCCAAATCAGTTCAAATCCAACAGATACTAACAGGAATACAAGTGTCCACTTAAAACGAGTTTGGATTTGATATCCCGCTTTATCACTACCCGAAGGAGTCTCAAAGCAGCTAACATTCTCCTTTCCCTTCCTCCCCCACAACAAACACTCTGTGAGGTGAGTGAGGCTGAGAGACTTCAAAGAAGTGTGACTAGCCCAAGGTCACCCAGCAGCTGCATGTGGAGGAGCGGGGAAGCAAACCCGGTTCACCAGATTACGAGTCTACTGCTCTTAACCATTACACCACACTGGCTCTACTCACCACACAAAGGCTTAGAAGGACACTGGACAATGCACTTGTCTGATATATAATAGGAGGGAGTTCCAAAAGGTAGGTGCTGCAATGCTAAAGAACCAATTCTAGCATCATGCATAGCAGACCTCCTTAATGATGGAGACTAAACTTGGGACCTTCCACATGCAAGGCAAATGCTATACCATTGAGGTATGGCCCTTCACAACCAATAAATGATTCTTTTCCAAGAGCCTGTTTATTAACAGGGATAGCAGGATTGTCAAAGAGCTACACGGTGTGCTAAGTAAAAGCCCATCAACTCCTCTCTCCTATGTTATAAAGTAACACAGGGTAAAACAAAACAGTATAATATAACTAAAATAAAGCAAATGTGTTGCTGTGTATATGAAGGAGAAGGAAGGGGAAACCAGAAGATCAATGGGGATTGCCAGAATGTGTTATTTCACACTAAAGAAAAAGAGGGAGACAACATGGTGATCCAAAACAAACTTAAATCTAACAAACAGAATTATCGTCCATGCAATGCCTGTGTTCAAAATGAGGAAGCCCATAGTCACAGACAACTTCAGGAACTGTTTAAACCTAGGCTATAGTTAAGTTTGCAGGAACCAGGTCTACAGTGTTTCTCAGCAGAAGACAGCTGATGTAATCAACCTGGGTAGAATAAGGCAGCTGGACAGCAACTAAAGGCCAGGCCTGCACAGAAACTTATTCCTGTACAGTACAGGATTTTCCAGTGGAATATCAAGCATAAGCAGAAAGTCCTTCAGCACTGCTGGTTCATAGAAATTTTGACTTGCCCATTGATGCACATACAGAAAATAGCAGGAAATATAATAAAGAAGGTAATGTCACACTCCTGGGCCATGTACTTCACACTGGAACAAGTCTGCCAGGCCTCAAAAACCTCCTTCACATAATCCAGAAACAAACTATCTCATCCACATTTGGCCCCCACTTCATCACCCACTTCTCACATGCACTCCACAACAAATCCTATTTGATTAGATATCTTAAAATATTGACATATTCTCTTCCTGGGGGGGGGGCTGGGGGCTGGGATGTGCTTTGCACATTCTATCTACCGTAAGATAGAACAATTCAAGAAATCCAGTAACTGTTAGCAGGGTTGCCACAAAAACATAGGGTTCCCCTGTACCAATCTCTCCCTCACCCCCATAATTCTTAATTTGTTACTATGAGACCTACCCACCAAGTCCAACTATTTAGCATGTAAAGCTAAATTATCCACTCTAAGGATATAAAGGGGGAATACAGTCTCATCTTCCCGGCCTTGCACATCTGAAAGGCAATACCCAGTGGTGACCATATGTTATTGAATCTGATGTGCTGAAGTGTGCAGCATCAGAATTGAAGATTTGATAGATGTCACATTCATTCAGATAATTTTTTAAAGATCCATAATCTCTTCAGTGAAACTTGAAGCAACTAAAGGCTCAACTTCAGGTGTGTTCCTCAGCATGTGCTGTGAGTCCACCAGTTTCTTAGGCTCCTTTCACAGCATAGCCACAAGCACAAAGGAAACAACCCCACATACAATAAATTACTCCAAGTGAAGTTGATTATGTACAGCAAAAGGACAAAATAAAAATTATAAGCTACGGGAAAAGAGAAGAAACAATTCCACTGCAGGATATCTTTGGCTAAAAATTAGGTCTGGAGTTTGTGGAATCACTGCTCCTCAGATCACCATCTTAACTGGAAGTCAGCTGGCACATATTGTTCAAACTGGGATTGGATACAATACAGTATTGTATGGTATGATAACCAATTTATTTCTGGCTTTAGAACTAATGCACAAGCCACATTACTAGCCTTTGACATTAGAACAGGGCTTATTATTATGACATAGCATTTTAAGATACACATCTGTACCAAGGGTCATATTAATATTACAGGCAACTCCTCATTTGTGCAGGGATTGCATGCTGGGTTATCACATGAACTGGCGGAGTGCAAATAAGCCCGCCCTGTTCTAGGGTCAAAAACAGGGTGTGCATCAGAGGTTGTGTGCCAATAAAACACGTGCAAAATGGTCACTGCCTGTATTTAAAACCTCTCTCAAAACAAGTAGTGTTCTCTAAAAGCTGCATCCAATTCTTTATTTTTATATTTAAATGTACTTATTAAATCATCAGTTTTAGTCATTTTAAAAACTGCTGCATCAATTAATATTCTAGTCTCAACAACAAATGAACTGTGGAAATTAGCATGGAATTAATTTTATGTTTGAGTTTAAGCAACATGAAAAATTATTCAACCAGCACTCTAACCTACCCATCCATCATTTTTCCATACGATGACTACTTCAACAGCATCTGCTACTATATTATCAAGAAGCAACAGAACTATTGTATAAGGAGTGTTAAAGCCATCATCCTAAACATTTAACTACCTTTTCCTAATAAGTAATAATCAACTGTAGCTTGAAGGAACCCAGAATATTGCTTTGTATCTGTAACAAGTAACAATAATATAATTATCACATTTATTTTTATTAATATTTTTGTTAACTATTCCTAGGTCACCTTTCAGGAAAAAAGCCCCCCAAGGCAGTTTACATTAAAATATACAGCTCTCATAAAATACAATGATTTCAGCAGTTAAAACCAACACAGAGTCCAGCCCTATAGCTGATACAACTAATTAAACCATTAGTAAAAACAGAATTTTAAACCAACAGCAATAAATCAGAAAAGCAGCCCAAGATCTCAGATTGTTTTCCCCCAAAATAAAAGCAAATTGGAATAAATAGGTTTTCAAGGACTGTTTTAAAGCCAAAATGATAGACCTGGCTGTACATTTTGATTCCTCTCATCTAGGAGCTCAGGGCAACACACGTGATGTTCTCACTTTATTACCTGTGGGGTAGGTTAGGTTAAGAGACAATGACTGCCCAAGCTCAGCTAGTAAGCTTTGCAGCTGAGCAGCAATTTGAATCTGGATCTAAGTCCACTGTTCCACACTATACTGAATTTATTCACCTTAAAACAACTGATAGCTCTCTTATTACTTTCAAACACTAGCCAGGTTTTTTTTTAAAAGGTTAGAATATATTACACGCACAGTGTGAAAGCAAAATAGTTTTAGTGCCAGGACATGTGTAGAGTTCCTGCTGAACCAAGCTGCTCAGTAGCAAATGGTAGCCAAGATATTGTGTTTGCTTGCTCTCTTTTTTGTTTGATAAGCAAGGTATTTTTAGAGCAACATATGGCATAATACTAACATCGTCTAGGATAGAGCTGCACAGCATTAATTCCTCAAAGTACATAAATCATAATACAAAATATTTTTAAATTCTTAAATATACACTCTTAGCATTAAGAGTCTGTAGTCAACATTACTGAAAGTTAGGTCCAGCTCACATCTGTTGTGCCATACTCTGTTGTGTATACTCAGGATTTCAGAACTATTCCCCTATAGGCCTAATCCAAGAGGCATGATGGGCATTCAAACGTTTAGAAACTTACTGCATATTTTTCAAAGATATATGCAGAAGTAATGAAAATGACACTAAAGTAGCCACACATATTTTAAATGATCTCCAACTATAAGATTTATCTAAAAAATCTAAGGCTCTGGATATCCTGGCAATAACTCAAGAGCAGAAGCATTACAAGAAATGTTGCCCTCTAATACATAATATTTGAGCCAAAAGGGATACTTAATTATGTCAATACTGCAACATCTAAATAAGGTAATAATTGGGAACAGCAGCTTGACTTTCATTTAGAGAAGCAGTCAGCTACTACAAACAAATTATTTGGGAAAGGTAGAGAAATGAGGTTCCTTCTCAGTGCTTGCAGCTGACACTATCAAATAATATTTTGTATATTCTGAAGCACCAATTCTAAATAGGACATCATACAAAAAAGGCAGGATTCAAAACCTTTTTCCAGCAAGGACCCCTTATTTGCCTTTCATCTGTGTGCCTTGAAGACTGAAATCTGCCACATGCAGATTGTGGGATTCTCATAGAAAGATAACAAATTCTGAATATGACTGAATAATCACAATTTTTCAGTACGTCACCCCACATTCTTTAAATTCTTCTTGAGACCATTTGCAAAGCATGTATTGATGATGATGAAAAACAAAGTCTTCCTTTAAGATCATCACCCTCACCTAGGTATTAACAAGCATCTTTATGTTTTCATAGTTCATACAGGGTAAGTTAAATGTAATATTTAAATTTAGGCAGCTAAAGAGTTTTTGCAATGTATATGTAATTTTAGAACTGCCACCTTATCTAGTTGCAACATCATTTAAAGTAAACATGCCAAGTTAAAGCTACAAAATGAAAACATTTCAAACAACACCAAATAGCAAAAGGTGTGACAAATTTGCCCAATTGTTTTTTATGGGAAAATACTTGGCAACATATTTTTAAAATAATAATCGTGCCATTTGGTGTTCTTAGTATTTAGTAAAGCTCCCAGGTGTATGGATGGCATAGTCATACTATAAACTTAAATTAGCTTTATTCTGAGTTAGTTTATATGCTGCTCTTTAAAAAAAGCCTTCACAACATGGCTTACAATAACTTAATACAAATATGGCTCAAAACAACCATAATGATGAAAGCTATTTAATTAGAATTGCAAAAACAAAGCAGCAGTATTTCAAAATAAAACCCAGCACAGGCCTTGAAATGAATTGGCAGGCAGTATTATATAGTACAGTACAGGTGTTATGTGTTCCAAATGCCTGATCCTGTCAAGCAACTGGGCAGCTGTGTTTCGTAAAGTTGAAATTTCTGAACCATTTTCAAAAGCAACCCCGAACAAGTCTGACTTATAATAGCCCAGTCTGAACGCAATGGAACTATCAATGCATACTCCCCAATAAATCTGGAACTGTCATTTGATGACAATGCTAAGAATTCTGTTGGAAATTAAGCCACACCACCTCCAACTTCCAGAAGCACAAACTATGAAACAAGTTAAGTCCGTACTATTAACATACCTACTAAATGAACCATGGAATGAGTACTAGGCTCCCCCCTCAGAGAATATTCTCATGTCATAAATCCATCCCTCATCAACGTAAGCCATTTCTTGGTTGAAAAATCACATTTCTTTTTACAAAAAAAATAATAAATTCTTATGTTGGCTTTTACTTTAATAGGATATTTAAAGAAAAGGAAGGTTTTGATCATATTTTAGAACCAATAGGTTAAATTAATATTGCCTGTACAATGTATCTATTTTGAGTCAAAATCAAATGTGCTTTATAAATTACTTTTATTTTCTTTTACTCTTGACATAAACACAAGATATGTCAATGTTTAGAGTGTGAGTACTGCAAACATTGGGCAACATCTAATGAATGGACTTCCCTCTTATCTACTTTCTCCCCAAATCTGCTCTGAAGGACTCCTGGAGAATGGGGGGCAGGGGGGGGGTAATAAGTAAGAAGAAAGGAAGGGGAAATACTGTTGCACCAGTGGAAGTCCATTCCATGGCAGCCACAACTGGATGTCACTCATTATTTAGAAGGAAAATGCTATATGTTAGCTTGTCTTCATTGTTTTAATGGAAAAGTGACTTGTCATGCATGTCAGTCTAACACCTATATTTCAGAAAGTCAATGTAGTAACCTATATAGCAATATATAGGTTACCATATTTGTCATTAGGCACCACAGAAGCATCTAATTATACTTTACACTTACTTCATGGAATGCAATAATAGACTACAATTAGCAGACATAAATGTCTCAAGAGAAGTCTGTCTGTCCACCTCTTTGACTTTTAAGATATCAACTGGCAAGAACCCTGCAGCTCCTTTCACACAGAAGAACCAGTAGGAACTAAGCAACTCTCCCTTTAACAGAATTAAGCCACACAATGAAATCTGAAACCAGTCCTCTTATTTGAATGGAAGGAGGCAAGCAGCATTGCATGCTCAAGAGCAGGAGGTGTGCAGCACGGTATGGAGCCAAACAAACGGTAAAAAAAAATATACAGGATGGTATTGGATTGAAATAGACCCCAACTTTTTATTGATTACAGATGTAAATAGACATAGGCAAAGGCATTGGGTATGAATCCAGAATTAATCAACCTGCCTACTGGTTGATCAATGGGATGGGTCATCCCTGGGATGAGAGTCACCCCTTGACATATATCAAGTTGGACGACCCACCAGGGCCACCACTCAGAAAGGTGCTATGGCCTATTGGCCCCGCGTGTAGGCTCCTGGGAAGAAACACCCCATCCCATACCCTTTTAGGGGGTACACAATAGGCTAAAGATTCAACCCAGTGCCATCTGCAAAAAGTTGTGACACTTGCTATGAGGTGGACCGGCCAATTTGTCTACAAGAAAAATTAATTCATGGCTCTGAGAACTAAGTGTTCCATAGCAAGGTCTTCACACTGGCTTGCCTGATCACATTTGAGCATGTCCACACATACACAGGGTGAGAAGGTGGGAAACCCCCAGAAGAACTGGGGCCCCAGATACAGCCACAATTTATAGGATATCAGCAGGTTAAAGATAGGCTGCTGACACAACCTAGCACTCTCTGACTGGCCCATTGGAAAGGACTCTTCATGCCAAACCATGCAGCCAGAAGTGGAGGCTCTGGCATCCCCCAATGGCCATGCAGGAAAGATGGCCCAGAACCTTGCCACTGCCATGCAGCAAAGCGCTGCTTCCTCAAAGCTCTAGGTAAGCAGGTATTCGTAAAAGATTTTATTCTGCACTACTGAATATACTGGATTTTAAAATCAATCCCAACAGTAACTGTTTATTGTAATTTATTGCCTGAATTGGAAAATGTAACTTTAAAAGAGTGTTCCTTTGAAACCAGAAAACAAAGTGATTTCACTGCCCTTTAAGAGTCCAATTTATGCATTTAGAGGCAACAACTTGGGGCAACCAACATAAAACAAAAAAGCTTCTATCTTCATAATCTGATACAGGATACAAGGTAAAGTGCATGTGCCAATTATTCAGTTGAGGCGGCATTTAACACCAAGACAAGTTCCATTCTACATTAAAATTTCAGAGCTTCTATTTTCCCCAGTTTCAGTTGTTGCAATTGATCCGCCCTGACATCTTAGATAACAAAACCAATGAAGGACACTGCTGCTTTAAATATTTCAGGGCTTATGTAGCTAGTAAATAGGCTCCATTGCAATATGGTTGTGAAGGTCATGTCCTATTGTATCTTTCCTCTGATAAGGCATAAAACTGAAGTTTAAGAAATTCATTCACACAAATACGTTCCCTGTATTTCTTAATCTTGCATGTTGCCATTAGAAATTTCCTTATTGAAAGCAAATGATACTCAAGTCAACACACATCCAAAACTCCTTCAAACCCACACCCTAAACACATTATCATGATTACACTTCAGCAATTTCAGCATTTTATTTGCATTCATCTGCCTGATTTTGCAAACCCAATCCTGCTGAACCTCATTTCTCAGGACTAATAAAGTAAAGCCCTTTAAAGCAGAAAGGGTTTGGCCCTTTAATATGCAGAAGGTAATTAACGAGATTCCTAAACTGTTCTCGGTTTTAGTCAGCCATTTAATTTCAAATTTGAAGCCAACTACATTAATGGATCCATTAATGTTCCTATATTTCAGATTTAAAAAAAATAAATAATACTGTACCAATTAAAATACTGGAACATGATACATCCTAGGAAGAAGGGTGGGAAGAAAAGGAGCACCGAGAAGCAAATATTTCTGATCCTTAAAGTCAAAATTAAAGGGAAACAAAGAATATTGAATCACAACCTGACTATAATTTTCACTTGAGATTTTTAACATATGTGAGTGCCCTCAGCTACTATATAGCTTGAATTATTTCAGTGAAAATAGCTAATGAAGTCAGGCATGTGCTAGAATGACAAAAGCGGTGTTTGATGTAACATAGAATTATATTATGAGACAAATACTGAAATATCACTTCCCCTTCTTTACTCAAATAAAAGACATTACCTGAAAAGGCAACAGATTGTTACCATTGTCAGTCCTGAAGGCGTTGTCTTCCATCCAGGATTTTGGGGTTAGGGGAGCAGCCCGTGGAAACTTTGGTGGGGCAATGACATTGCTAGAGAAGGGCTTCTTAAGAGGTGAAATGGGATTAAGTGGGGATGGCACTCCAACTCCCACTCCTACACCAACACCCACACCTACTGCCCTTCGAGGGTCCCTGCCAGCTTGCAGCCCGCCCCAAGGATTGGAAGGTGTACTCCAGGCAGCATTTTGGTGGTTATTCCAGCTGGAAGGAGAAGAGGTGGAAGCTGAGGAGGAGGAAGGTTTGCTGGTCATGATGGGCTGATGGCTATAAGCAGCATTTCTCTGGGCAAAAGATGCCTGATTGGGGCTGACTGGCGATCTCCTTTGCTGCTGCTGGGCTTGCTGCTGCTGCTGTTGGTGGTGCTGAGTCTGAGCTAGGCCAATCTGGGGGGAGAAAGTGCCACCAAAAACTGGATTTACATGGTGAGGGAAATTCTGGAAAAGCATTGTCCCATTGACAGGGGTAATCCCTTGGAAAAAGCTATCATCCACTGCATTTGTGGTCCCAGTAGACCAGGTGCTTCCGAAGGAGGGAGACAAGGAGGTGCCGGCTGTAGGTTCCTGCTGAGGCTGGTGGAAACTTAAGCCTGGCAAGATGGGGGACTCCATCTGCATCTTTTCCTTGCTATTTTGGGCAGGAGCTGCTGAGCCGATGCTAGTCACTGGGCTGCTGTCCTCCTGTTTGGGTGTCTCTGACGTGATGGGCGTAGAAGGGGCTTCTGCTGCGTTTGGATCTTGCTGCTGCTGCTGCCGCTGCTGCTGGGGCTGGGCTTTGCTTTTGTCCATCAGTAAATCATCCTGCATGGTTTGCGCAGCTGAAACGAGAGGAAGGAGGAAAAAAATCCAGAAGACAGACTGTTAACATTCATATGGCTGCTTTAGCCTTCGCCTCTGCTGCTTGCAAGAATGCCACTGCGAGCGTAACGCTGCCGCAAGTTGCAAGGCACGACTAATACGTAATCCCTACCCCCACCCCTTTAGGAGTAACAGTTTGAATCAGTGTAATCGCTCCACGTCGCTTCTAAAAATACATTTGAAGATGTTTCACCCTTTTTGATGTCTTGGTTCCCTTCAGTGTAAAGGAAAGGTATGCTTATAGGGCAGAGATATACAGCAATTTCGCCACGTCTCTTTCTCATACACCGGAACTCAGAGCTCTCGCCCTGCAATGAGAAACTGATTCTGGTTCCTGTTTTTCCGTGCACCCTCCTCCTTCCTTGTTATTTGCATACGTCAATAAATACTGCTGCGTCCTTCAGCAAGGTTAAAAAGACAGCAGCCTTTACTCTCCCCCACCCCCTTTCCTATGAATAGACTTTTTAAAGGAGCCGCATACCCATTTCGCTTAATCAACAAACTGGTTCAACCAAATAATTAAAAACAGTTCAGGATCCACGATTTTAAAGCCCTGAATAAACGAAAAGAACTAAGCCAAACGGTTTTTTTTTTAAGCTACTGAAGGGGTGGGAGGCATCTTACACGTAACTAGGGGATACAGTTTTGTTTGTTTTAATAGTCCTTTTGTCTCCCATGTAAAATATGGCATTTAATAATCCAATAACTAAATTGCTTTGAGCAAAAAATACTGAAGCCTTCAATCCCGCATAAACTGGGGAAAGTATTCAGACGCGTTAACACTTCCTTGTAGGCATCCTCCTGCTGCAGATTTTTCCACACACAGGCATAAAACACTAATTAATTCATATTGCCAATATAAATCACCAGATAGTAATAATGACCATTTTGTCTTCTATCTATTGTTACTAAAGAGCATTCCCTACTTCTGCACCTATGAGAACGCTATCAGAGGAACAGCAAATAGTTAAATAGGCCAAACAAAAGACGGCCGTCTGGAAAAGACGCTGAACAAATTCAAAAATTAAACAGGCTTGTTTTAACAATATACTTTTCTCAAATAATGTTGCAACCTTCAAAATCGAATGTATCTCTCCACGCTATTTAACTGCATCAGCAAAATAACCAATACTTAAATAGGGGTTGCTTTGAGAAGGGTGTGAAGAAATATGAAGGTAGTAACTTCCTCTCTCATAACCACTAAATTCAAAACATTCCTGAATTTAAAATCCCTCTTCATAACAGGTAATCAAGTGAAAACAGCAACATTTTTAATGGGCATAGAAGAAATATATTCAAGCAGTATTTTTATTTTATTTTATTGCTGATCTGTGCACACAATCTAAAAATAATGCCTTGCAGGGAGTGCATAGAGAGAGTATTAAGCTAAATTCCTAATCCGAAAAGGAGCAAAAAGGAGCGCATCTGTAGCACGCAGCTTTGCTGCTGCTGTAGGGGGTGCAGGGAAACCTTTAAAGCAGCACTGCAGCAAGCCATAATATAAAAGGCTTTGAGTAGTTTTCCATTAGCTGCGCTCCGATCAAAGACCACAACAGTAAAGGAAGAAAAAATAATACATTTCATACAAAGAGGGAAAATCAGATATATTGCTCTCCTCCTGTGTTTTAACGGCCAGTTTAGGAAATCATTTAAACAATAGCCAATAGTAACAGTAAAACTATTGCTTCCAATATAGCAGATAAGCTGTGCTACAACAATTTTAAGGTATTTTTTATCAACTTCATATTGAGACACTAGCTAGCATTATTTCCCCCATCGCTTCTTATACGTAAGCTTTCACTACAGATCTACCCCTCTGTCAAGGTCAATACCTAACCATTACGTGAACGCAGGCAAACTGAAGAGAGGCAAATTGGGTATTACTCGGAAAAAATTGGCAGCTAAATACCTAGCATTGGGCTGGTATGCGGCGCCTCCTGCTTCCTCCACCCCCTTTCCCCCCGTGTATTTGTGCCCGTCTAACTACTGTACATGAAAATCAAATACTCCCATAATACTTCGTTTGCATGCAGTAACCCGCTTAGCCGCCGATAACAGTTACCTTTTGAGTATTCTGTATTTAAAGATCAATAAAAGGAAGGGACAGTGTGTCTATTTCCTTCTTTCGGGTTTGGTATATGACAAATAGAAATTGCTCTGGCAAGAGCACTTTGACAACTGTAAGCAGAAGACGCATGTGCAACCGCGGAATTGTGGGGATTGAAGTCTTTCCTTGAACAGAGGCAAGCTGGGAGAAGAGTGCTCAAAGCACCGAGGCACGTTCGTAAAACTGAAAGAGCTTACAGCTCTCTCATGGCTGAAAGCCTCTCGATCACTCTTCAGGAGGCAAAACTGGTTTAACAGGTACCTTTGGAGCCAAGCATTTTATTAGGCACGGGTCACTCTGATTTTAATTTAGATATGGGTCAAGATGTTATTTATAATTTTTTTAGAGAGAGATTTGAGCCGCATCTAAATTAAGATCCAACAGAGTAATAGTGATCCAAAGTAAGCAACTGTAATACTAGCTAATTATTGGGTATTTTTCAATTTTAAAAGGTACAACACAAAAACACCTGGTTGCCATAATAGATCAAATCCCGTTCTTTCTCCAACAGTGCACATCATACAACACTAAGAAGATTACAAGCAAAGACAAACCCCCCATGTTCAGGGGTGTTTGTTTGTTTGTGTGTGTGTGTGTGTATTATGTACATACATACACACAATCACAGCAAACAACTGTTATGCTCATCTTCCACCTAAGCATCTTCAGGTGTGTACAGTGGTACCTCGGGTTACATACGCTTCAGGTTACAGACTCCACTAACCCAGAAATAGTACCTTGGGTTAAGAACTTTGCTTCAGGATGAGAACAGAAATCGTGCTCCAGCGGTGCGGCAGCAGCAGGAGGCCCCATTAGCTAAAGTGGTGCTTCAGGTTAAGAACAGTTTCAAGTTAAGAATGGACCTCCGGAACGAATTAAGTACTTAACCCGAGGTACCACTGTATACTGCACTGCTGAAAAGGGGAAGGCAATTGACACAAAGTTTTATTTTCATCTTATTAATGGGAAGCAGGTTTCATATCGGTTTCCTCAAAATATTCTTACTGTTTAAGTTATTATAATGCCCTTCATTCGTAAAGCATATCCTAGTCAAATGCCTTGGATTCACATATAGCTTTTGAGCAGGGATAAATTTGGGTAACATATATTCCTTCAACAAAAGTGGCAGAAATGGAAATCCTTGTTTTTCAACACATCACATGTATCAGAATTCCTTTACTGTGCTTTAGATACCTACTTCCCAACCCCACAGTCCCAAAGGTTGTCAGATTAGTCTGACTAACCAAAGTACAGCATCATCATAAATCACTTTAATTATCTCTCTTCCTGTGTTATGAATAATAATAGAATGGCGTGACTTTAATAAGCCAAGTTAAATGTACAGAATTGCATGTTTTCCCAATTACCAACCAATGAGCATTTTACCTCACAGTAGTACCTTGGAAAGACATATACCAAAGATTACTATGCTTAAGTAGCATTATGTATATTGTACTGTTAATAAGATACAGGGCTTTTAAACAAGTTTGGATTTGGCTATGTTAGATTTCAGCCACCAATTGTTTATTCAGATGTCAATTCCAGAAAGTACAATCGGTCCTTTCTCCCATACAAACTATCATCTTCCATCTGCCTCTGATCTGAGGAAGGCAGTGGAAAGCCTGAATTAGTGCCTGGAAACTGTGAGAAGCTGGATGCCAATGAACAAACTTAATTCAGATAAGATGAAATAACTGTAGGATCTAGGATTACAAATACAACCTGTCATGGATGCAGCTGCACTCTTTCAGAAAATTCAGAATCACAGTGAGAGGGTATTCCTTCATGCTGCTTCTGAATTATCAGATCATGCCAGTTGACTAGAAATGCCTTTTACCAAGTTTGGTTACTATACCACATGTCCCCTTTCCTGGAGAGGGCATGCCTAACCATGCCAGTCTTGCTTCATTTGTAAACCATTCTGTATTATATTATTTTGGAACTAAAATAATAATAGGGAGCCAGACTGTAACCTGAAAAACAGGTGTTTATTTTTATGTGTAGGGATCAAACAAGAGACATAGTAGCAGCTGCTTCTGCCCACTCCTCCCCTAGGTCCTTTAATCCACCCCTCTCCCCTGCCTGCAGGAGCAGTGGTGGCTGGTGCCCAACGTGACTGGTAGGGTGGAATGCAAGAAGACCAACAGTAGGAGGAACCAAAGTGAATGGCAGACTGAGCCACCCTTGACTGGTTGTAAGTAAGAAGATGGCTATATAGGGGTTGAGTAAGGGCAGACTTGGGTTGGTAGGGTAGTGCCCCAATTGCCCCAGTGGGTCAGCCTCCACTATGCAGAAGTGAACAGAAATCAGCCTTTGTCTCCATCCCCGCCCCAAGATGGGGTTGTCTCAAAGGCAAGCTTAAGCCAAGACCCTAAGACAAGAAAGCATTAATTGCCCCAACCACAGCACCATTTTTGCACTGAACAGAACATCCAAGAAAGTCAGCAGCAATGAAATAACTCTTGTTCGCATGCCTTCTCTTTTTCAGATTAAAGGAGGTCCACTATGTCTTTTCATAATTATCTTCCAAGTCCTGGAACAGTGGACAAAAAGGACAAGGGAATAACAGACAGGATCCACCCTGGCTAACTTTTTTGTTGCTTGATCACTATAGCAAAAGGTATACCATTTATTTTCAACACTGACTGGCAGCAGCTGTCCAGGGTTCCAGGCTCAGAACATACCCAGCACTCTCTGGAGATACCACTGGGATTGAATCTGTATTCAGAAGGTTCCAGGATCAATCCCTGGTAGCTGCATAAAAAAGGATGGGGAAGGGAAAATATAAATGGTCTGAACCTGGTATAAGAGGACAACTTCTGGGGTGTGAGGGGATTAGGGGAGGGGTGGTACCTCTACTGGGGGACACATCATGCTCCGTTGGGGGTAGTTTGGGAGTAAACTCTGAGGAAAAATCTGTACCCACTGCCTTGTGGGACACCTTTGGAAGATGAAAAGGCCAAGGAGTTAACCCTACACAAACCTGGAGTGCAGTCCCTAAGATGGTAAGATGGTGCTTTCTACGCCTCCTTACAACAACTCCTGCAGCTAAGCTTGTGCCAAATGTATCACTCTACTTTCCTTTGGACCACATCAACAAGGCTGAGAGAGGGGTCTTGTCATCTCAGCAGCCCAGGCTTGTGCCACGAGGAGGTCACTTTGGTGCTGTTTATGCAGCAGTTTGATTTCACCCCGTGAAGCACACTTTATTGTCTCTCAAGACAGACAGGTGCCGCCGCCACCACCACCACCAACTCATTCTCAATGCTGCAAGCTAAATGCTAATATTCAAAGTATACAAAACTATCAGTTAATAGGAAAACAAATGAACACTAACAAGCAGCTTTAAATGGAGCAAAACAACGTACCAGAAGGTTATAATTCTAGCATTCTGTAGTACTATACCACTAGCATGAGTCCCAAAGCAACTCCAATCTGCAGACAGAAATAACTAAGAATTGTTACAAACCCCAATAGCTAAATTGTTATACAAATTATTGTATCCCACTTTGTAGTTCTGCCATGTTTAACAATTGCAAAACCAGTATCAATTACTATATACAAATTAAAATTGATAGGAGATAAATTTTCAGGGAGAAGTAAGGGAGTTTAATTCTTTCATAAAATTAACCAAACAGAAACATTAAAGGTAAAGGGACCCCTAACTGTTAGGTCCAGTCACGGACGACTCTGGGGTTGCGGCGCTCATCTTGCTTTATTGGCTGAGGGAGCCGGCATACAGCTTCCGGGTCATGTAGCCAGCATGACTAAGCCGCTTCTGGCGAACCAGAGCAGCGCACGGAAATGCCATTTACCTTCCCGCCGGAGCGGTATCTATTTATCTACTTGCACTTTTACGTGCTTTTGAACTGCTAGGGTGGCAGGAGCAGGGACCAAGCAACAGGAGCTATTAGGAACTGACTAATTTTAAGTTTTCACATTTGTAGAGTGCACCAATTTTGAAGCAAAAAGACAATTTTTGCACAGAAGTGTTTTGCTGAGTCTGAAATTATGGTGTTGTGATCCAGTTGTGTGAGCAGCAATGTTATCAATATGTGGATAGCTCTACCACTTTTTCACCTTCTAATTCCAGCGTGGAAACACCTCAGCAGGTTCCCGTCTGATTACAGGACTGGAATGGATGAGGGCTAACAAAGTAAAAAAATAATCCAGGTTTTTCTTAAATATCATGATTTGGAAAATCTAGTAATTAGAATGTTTAGATTTTAATCTGGATGGGGTCACACTCTTCTTGAAGAGCTAGTTACAAAGTCTCCAAGTGACATTAGGTGCCAGGAATGTTTTCACCAGCTTCAGCTGGTTCAGCGGTTGCAGCCTTAACTAACCTGACTGGCCACAGTGATGCATGTACTCCCTTTTCACTAAATCCCCCTAAGAGAAGCATGTTACTACTTATTTCTATATCATATCTATGTACTTGGTTATCACTGTCTATATGCTAGTCTGCACATTTAATCAAAATATTGAAAAAGATAATAGGTCAAAAAGTGGTAGCATTCCTTTGGCTACTTTACAGAACATTATAGAAAGTAGGCCCCAATTGTTTAGGTTACTTAGTTACACCCTACTTCAAATTTGTAACATTTTCACATAAATTTACAGCCTGGGTGTTTGTCCCCTTTACTCAACATGAATACTGGTACACAAACAATCATCTTTTACAAAAATGCCTCCAAGCTCCAGCACCCTCTTCCCAGGAGAAAAGTCTCCTGAATGGTACTTCTGTTGACTCAGAAATTGAGGTTGAGAAACACAGCCATAATAAAATGTTGGTTTCCATTACAGTCACAGCCTCCCCAATAAAAAAAGATTGGGAGAAGCCACAAAACTCATGAAAAGCATATTATTAACCAACTCGCAACACATACTCAAAGCGTATTTGCATATTTCCTATTGTTGAGGCAGGTGACCTTTTTTGTGGCAGGGTGGTGGCGGCGGCAATTGTGTCATCTTTTGGCAAGAAAAGTAGCCATTCTCTATAGTGGTTCTGGCTAGTACAGTGACGAGTTGGGCTGAAACCCCTCAGCTGGGAAACTCACTTGGTGACCATGGGTCAGTCACCCCCCTCTCAGCCTAACCTACCTCATAGGGGAGTTGGGAGAATGAAAGTGTGGGGCAGGGATCAGGAAGGAAAAGCCTCCTGGAGGAAAGGCTTAGGTCAAGGTAACAAACAAGTATACTGTACATGAAGTTCTTTAAGCGAGCACCGTCAGTCAAGGAGTTACAGCCCAGCCACCCCTTTGCCCCAAAAGGACGTCTGTGACGAGGGGTGGGTGGGAGAGAGTTGCCCCCCCCCCCCCGCTGCATGCCCTGGGACAAAGGAGGCGCACCTGTACCAGTGGGGAAGGCAAGGCAAAGGGGGCCGAAGGAGCTTCAATGTGATGATGTAACCGAAAAATACCTCTCCCCACCCCACCTCACCCCACGACCGTCTCCGCACAGGGAGCGGGGGAAATGAGAGTTGTGGAAACACTCGCCCATCTCTCTCTGTTTCCTCCTCCCCAAGGAAGGAAGGGAGGGTGGGGAGCAAGGAGCAAGAATTGACAGCGTCGAGGTGTGTGCTGACCTTTCCCTCAGCGAGCGTAGCCATCTCGCCGCTCCCCCAGCCGAAGGCAAAACCCCAGCCCCGGCCGGCCCGCGCTCTCACGCAGCGGCGGCAGCGGCGGGCGAGGAGGAGCAGGGCAACGAGCAACTGTCGCGAGCGAACGCGCCGTTAGAAGAAGGAGAAGAAGGCGGCAGGGGCGAGGGGGTTGGGAGGGGGAGGGAAAGGGGAATTTAAATCCCCCCCTCAGGGCCGGCGAAGAGCGGGAACTACATCTCCCATGGTGCCTTGGGCGCGCTCTGCGGTATCTCAGCTCGGAGTGGGCGAGAAGGGAACCAGGCGCAGCGGCGGTTCCTCTGTGAGGTAAGAGGGCCCCGCGCGTGCGCAGTTGCCCTCGCTCCTCCCCGCCCCCTCGCCCGCTCCGAAGCTGCGGATCTGTTGTGCCTCTCGCTCTCCTTGCCCCCCCCCCCCCTTTACCGGCCTAGGTCGCCGTCTAGTCAAAGGGGCCTGTCGCCGCTCGGAAGGTGAGCCTCCTGCCGCTTCCTGCTCCTCCTCCTTGGCGGCAGGCTCTGGGCCTTGCTTCCCCCGACCGGCTCCTGGCGCCTGTCGTAGCCGAGCCCCCGGGCTCCCCGCACCCGGAGAGGATGTCGGAGCAGACGGGCTTGCTGATACCGCAGACCATGGACAGGTACGGGAAAGAAGCGGAGCTGCGGGAGGTCAGGCGGGCCCGTTTCCAGGTGCGCCTTGAGGGGGTGATTTTGGAGCAGGAACCGGGTCGAAGGGAAAGCACGCGTGGAGGCACCGCACCATCCTGGGCCGCCACGGCCTATATGCGTGCAGAAAGTCACGGGGGGAATTTGAGGGGGGCTGCTTGCCCAAGGCCTGAGCGGATGTGGCAACGAGGGCTCAAAAAGAAACGCAGGGCTGTTTGTGTCATTTTTTTGGGGGGGGGGGATTGGAGAGTTGCTGCTCTGCCCCCACCATGAGCATTCTGAGGGTTAATGAGGCCTTGGGCCCACGTAACACACACACGCACCGTTTGCTGTCAAATGTCTTCCAGTACAAACTGTCGCTAAGTTCACCTTGCAGTAATCGTAAAATTAGTAGCCCCTACAGTGCTGTTAAAAACATCTATGTCAACACCCACAACCCCTATTTTAGTAGCTTACAGATCTTGCATATAAAACAATGAGTTGTGATCATGGATGTTTCCACCACATGGAGCAACTTTGTGCTCATACTAACTACCATTGCATGTCTGAATAACCTTTTCTATGTCTTTGTCACTATCCTTCAGCACTGACTACTTCAGAGTCCCCAGGCCTTCATTCCAAAAGAGTTTGAATTCTGTGGCCCAGAAGGACAGGAGTGCTACTGTTCTGGCTTTGTGGTTGCAGGGGAGAAGCAGAGAATAAAGATTAAGTTAGAAGCCTAGTATGTGGAGGGTTGGGACAACTTTTCAAAGGATTCTTGTAGAGTTGAGATCCAGCTATATGACTATGGGTTGCTGTACTATCTTTTCATTCCATATTGTGTACTGCTACAGTGATCACTGTAGTTCCACAGTTTTTGTTGGCTTACCTTTTATCTACAGTAATAACATGTAAGAGACGGGTCCTGTTAGTAATTCTATATAAAGTATATTGCTTTTCTGTTGTGGTAGGTGGCATGATAATGGAAATAACCCAGACTTAGCCTGTGCTTTTTTCACTTAGTAACAGAAGGTAAATTCCCATATCTTTGAGAACAGCCCTATTGACTTGAGTAAGGCAAAATGGTTACATTAGTCAACTGAGGAACCACAGTCTCATTTAATTGCATTCCAATAATATAGGCAACAATGAATTTATGTGTGTCCAACTGATGCACGACCATGATAGGGCACTGCAGCAACCTGGAAGTGGCTGGAAAGGGGACAGGAGCGAAGCAGGCATATGCATGCTCCGCCGTCGCATGTGATGACCCAGAATGCAACTCCCACACAAATCATGTGTTGCCTGTATTGTAGTTACTGGATATAAGGGATTGATACTGGGTGTTGATATGGGCTGTTGGACGAGGGGTAGTACCTCTGGTGGGGGACACATCATGCTGTCTGGGGTGGTTTGTCCACCTTTGGTTCCCATCCTGCACTCAGTCAGCTCTCACCTGTGGCTCTTAGAAGCTGTCAGCATGCAGCAGTGGCCACACCTCAGGAAATGGCTTCAGCTGGCTGGCTAAAACAGCTGAGGGTAGCCAATGGGTCTCAAACCCTCAGTGTGTTAAGGACTTCCCCTGCACATCAAGACAGGTGTTAGTGGTTTGAGTGGATAAGACAAATAGTGGATCCAACAGTCAAGAAGGTGGTTTCTGCACATGCTGTAGTGGGAGGTGAGGGGCAGATGGCTCATCAACCTGGTGAGGTAGGCCATTAAGGAAAAGGAAAACCTGATCAAAACCTCCATTGCCTTGCAGCTATACTCATCCATAAGAAAGGCTTTGGGAGTAAACCCTGAGGAAAAATCTGTACCCACTGCCTTGTGGGACGTCTTTGAAAGATGAAAAGGCCAAGGAGCCAACCCTACACAAATCCAGAGTGGAGTCCCTAAGACAGTTAGATGGCGTCTTGTATGCATCCTTCCAGCAACTCCGGCATCCAAGCTGATGCCAAATGTATTGCTCTGTTTTCCTTTCGACCACATCAGTGAGGCCAAGAGGGGGGTCTGATTATCTGGGCAGCCCAGGACCTCCAGACACACTGCCCAGGCTTTCGCCCCAGAGAGGTCACTTAGGTGCTGCTAACACAGCAAAAGCAGTGCAGAAGTCAGCAGTTATGAGTTACTGGTTTCTGCAGCCATAACAGGCACTGTGATTCTCCAGTCGTTTGACTGCACCCCTGGATACACATTCTATTGGCTCTGGAGACAAGACAGATGCCAACTTAATAGATAAGTGGATTTTTTGGTCACATTGTTTGAAGTGTATTAACAAATCAAGAGGAAACACTGTCATGAGCTATTGGCAGAAGTTGTATAGTGTACAATACTAGTTGCTTGGGATATTGCTGTTGGTTTGTATCCACAAAATGAGAGATACAGCATAAGGATAATTCTTTATTGTACGAGCTTGATGGAAATGGTTTCACTGGTTTTTAAAGAAGACTTTTAAGTTCATACTATTTAGGCTAAATAGTATATAGTATAGCAAAATAGAATTTGCTTGCTTTTAGTTCATGTTAGCCGTCGTGCAAAACTCCTGAAGTTTTAATTAGCATTGACTTAACTAAACAAAGAGAATGCTAAATCAAATTTTGGAGAGGCAAATGCCAATGTACCAGTGCTTTTTTTCTAGAAAAATAGGTGCTGGTACTTACCATGAAGTTGTTACAGTAAGTGCCATACTTCTTAACAACAACAAAAGAGGTGCTGGTACTGTGTACCCTTGAGTACCCCCTGGGGGGAAAAGCACTGCAATGTAGTTGATCTTCATTTATCATATTTAGAAATGAGTCTTTCTTAGTGAATACAGGGGAATCACTCTCTTTTGGAAAGTTGTTGCCTTGCCTCTCTTTGTGGTAGGAATGCCTTTTTTAAATGAATGTTGGGAGTTAGTAAGGCAACTTACATTACATGCAGCAAACTACCTTAATTTACCTGATATATGTAACCTTATAAGGGATGCGGGTGGCACTGTGGTCTAAACCTTTGAGCCGCTTGGGCTTGCCGATCAGAAGGTCAGCGATTTGAATCTGCAATGGGGTTAGCTCCCATTGTTCTGTCCCAGCTTCTGCCAACCTAGCAGTTCGAAAGCATACCAGTGCAAGTAGATAAATAGGTACTGCTGTGGCGGGAAGGTAAAAGGCGTTTCCATGCGCTCTGGCATTCGTCATGTTTCTCTCTGCACCAGCAGCGGTTTAATCATGCTGGTCACATGACCTGGAAAGCTGCCTGTGGACAAAAGCTGTATCTCCATAGTTCAGATGGATCACTGCTGCTGAGAGAGAATGGCTTGTCCAAGGCTACTTAGGTCACAGTTCTATACACAGATGTAGAATGCCCCATTGAATACAGTGGATGATGACTGAACCAAAGTTCAGGAGTTATGCTTTGCCAGCAAATTCTAACATCTGTCTCTTCTGCAGCCCTTCTTCATCTTTTATTGACTTCTCTAATGTGAAAATAGTCTCCTGTGACATAGAGAAAAACTGAGGAGAAGATCCCCAGGCTGGTTCTCCCCCCTGCCCCATACAAAGTGTTATACTACAACCTGTATCACTCCTCACTGTTGGCCATGCTCAAATTGTAGACCTCTAAACTTCTGGAGGACACCAGCTTGGGGAAACCTGCCTTAGGTTACTTCTCTCCCCCTGGTGACTTTTGCCCTGGTTCAGATGTTTGCCTGTGTCTGTTTCCTAGTGGAAGTGCAGACATTCAGCAGCCCTTCCATCATGTTTGTAATGTACCATGGATACCTGCACGTATAGAGGCACAATAGCATTTTTCTCTCCAAAATGGGAGTGACAGTGTTTTTTCATTAAAAGAAAACAAGATTTGTCATTCAATAGAGAATAAGTATTGATTAGCTTAAATTTTAAAGCACTTCCCTGGGAGTAAGCTTGGTGGACTTTTAGGAGAATTGCTTCTAAATAGACATTCATCTGTAAGTGTTGGCAGAAGTTGTGTATTTGAAAATTATTATACAGTGGGGGAAAAGGGGGCAATGATCACTCACATTAAAATTCAGTGGTGGTGTGCTGTTTGCTGCAGGGGCAATTGATGTCATAAGGACATGTTAATTCTTCTCATATTATTGTAGGATAGTAAATGAAATTGGAGATAATTTTTTTTGTTATAAATATATATCTTAATAAATCTTTTAAAGTACAAGGCATAAATACTTTAACTTTATCTTATATGCTCTTATGTTGATTTTAATTTTCTTTTTCCAGAAAAAGTAGTTCTCGTTTTAAAAATTAATTTGGAGGCATTTTTTTGTTCTCTGTATGCTAATTTAAACAACAATCTGTGTGCTCAATAAAGAAAGGGATTTTTAGGCACAACTGCAGTTACTAGAAGTAGTTTCTATATGTGGAAACATAAAATTTAATTATTGGGAGTAGCAGTTCTGCAGTTGCTAGAATTAATTGCCACCCACGAAAGGAGAAAACAAATGCCCTAAGCCATTTACACAATCACCAAAACAAATAAGGTATTTCAACCAGTAGTATTTGAATTATTTGTCTACACATTCACAAAGAGGAAGGTCTGCTTCCCAGTGGCAGAATTATTTAAGAGCAAAAAAGGCACTTTCTACTTCCTCTTTCCACTCACAAGATGAGTGAACATGATGGTTGGTGCACACAGATGAAGAGTGGCTGATTAGTGAAGTTATGTAAGTAGCAGTGACAAGGCATAAAATTCTAGTCTAGTGGTGCAATATGATAAGGAAACATTGTAGAGTCTTTAAATAGTGTCAAGATTAAGTACTTAACAGTGCAATCCTATACACACCTACCTTTTGTTTACGTAAGACCTTTTGTAATTCCACTAAAGGCAAACATTCATTACTATAGTTCAATCTAATCAAGAATATTTTCATACATATCTTGTGAAATTTGTCCAGTAATAACCCTACCTTGGTTTCCTAAGATGCTTCTAGTTCTTCCCCTTTACTGACCAGTTCTGTATCTAATTAAAACGACGTTTGGTGTGTAAAACTGCAGAAGTCAGGCAAATAGGTCAGTACTGTAATCTCACAGAAAATAGAAAACATTGAGAGTTTAGAACATTAATTTTCAAAAGCAAATGACGTATCCAGCAAAATAGTTCTTCTAGTAGAAGGACTTTTAACTATACAACAGAACTTCTCCCCTCTTTCCCTGTGCACCCTCTAAATCTGTTCTGGAGATTTCCTCAACCATTTGGAGCACATTTCTGGGGTCCATGGGGCAGAGACGAGGGCAGGAAAGTTCCACTGCTCAGCTAAAATTCCTTATGCTAGAAGAAATGTAGGATGCCACTCATTCTGTATAAAAAAGATTGAGCATTCTTTTGCTGTACATTCTGTGTGCAATAGAATGGTTAATATTGTACAATTATGGTTATGTGTCTTCTGAAAAGGCTCAGGGAAGAATTCAACGTTGTGCTAAGCAGAACACTCCATCAGAGCAAGCAATTCTGTTTGCTTGATGGTATAATTTGCCCTTTCCTTCCCGCCTAATGTGCTGTTCCAGGAGTTCCTCCATACCAGGGGGAGGAGATGGGGGGAAGCCGTATTGTGCTAGCAGATGTCCTTGTGTGGGCTTCCCCTGGCAGGACTAGTTAAATGAATCTCTTCTTCCTGCACCATCCATGTAAAATTTAGTTGCTCACACTGCTTTAAATCCCCAGATTGCTTTTAAGATAAACTTTGCAGTAGATGAATACAGAAATTAAGAAAAGGGAGGTATGAGTATCTATCTTCTTGATGTTTTGTCCACAGAGCCTCACTTACAGGGTCACAAATATTGAAATTAGTTGTTATGTGCACTACAGCTGGAAAGTGGTGTAATCTAGGGGCCCTTGAAATTTTACTTTTCAAAATCCCTATCAATTGAACTTAAGACACAAAGTAACAGCCAGCTGTCTGGCACAGAGCAAATGGAGCCACACCTATATTGAAAAACAGGCTCTTCCCTCACATACTTGAATACATTCTACTTTTACTGGCACGGAACCTGACGGTTGGCATTTAAAATCAAAAGGTGGCAGAGCGGCTTTTAAACTGATTGTGGGGGGAAAGCTGACAGGAACAAAACAAGGTCTGGTTCAGAAGAAGTGTTCCCTTCCCCACCAGATGAAGAAAGAAAATTGATTTAAATAGGGGAGGTGTAGAACTAAGCATTAAGAGGGCAGGGGGCACATGGCTGACATTTCTGACTTACTAAATGTTGTAGCATAAAACACACATGCCAAAAGATACTTGGAGGGAGAGCGGCTATATTTGTGTGTTTATGTGCTAGTGCTACTAGACACCTCTGAGCCAAGATGGGCAAACTGGAGTGTTTGGTCTTAGAGGACAGTATTGATATAGTGGGCATTATGGAAACCTGGTGGAACGGAGAGAAACCAGTGGGACATGGTTATTTCTGGATATAAACTCTACAGGAAGGACATCATGGAGGTGGCATCACTGTACACCGGGCATAGAGTCCCCAAGCTAGAAATCCCCAAAGGGGCAGAATCCTCCAGGCAGCTGCTGTGGTTGATTATACTTGGCCCCAAAAGTGGGCTTACTATCTTGCCACTGATCAAAATGTGAAGATGATAGTGAGATGGAGAATGAAATCAAGGAAGCATCCAAAAGAAGAAAGTGCTGTAATAATGAGTAACTTTGACATATATGTAAGTGGACAATTGCCAAGGAAGTCCAACACGATCACATTTGACTTTAAAAGAGGGGACATCCTGTAGCCAGCAGGATGGCCACTGTGAGAACAGGATGCTAAGCTAGACGTGCTGCTCAAAATTAACAGCAGTGTCATTTTTGGGAAACTTGAAATCCAGGATGCAAAGATCCTCTTTCATGATGTTAGAACTTGTGGATCTCCAGTGAAGCTGAATGCTAATAGTAGCTAGAATAAAGAGATATTTATTTTCAAGACTGAAATAATAAGTCTGTTCCGAAATGCTTAAAGTAGAAAAGAGTTGGGGAAAGTATACTATTGCTAATTCATTTGGTTTTATATAGTAATGTTGAGTTTTCAGAAACTATGTTTTGTTTGACCTAGCTAGCTGTTTCTATTTTAGGTTGCAGTCTGAGTAGCGACCTGATTCTGTACTAAGACCAGGGTAATGTTTTATTCAATACAAGAAAATGGAAAATCTGGCAAGAACTGAGATCCTTGTGTCAGTGGTTTTATTTAGCTCTTTCTGCTGTAGCTACTGTCAATAGCAAGATAAAGCTGATGACAGAAAACAAGGGATTTACTATTCATTATTCATAACTTGCTAAAGGCTTAAGAATATAAAGGATATCATGTGATTCTTTTTGTGGGCCATCCATTGTTTAAAATATAGCTGTTGAGCAATAAATTGGATGAAACTTCTTGTTTAAAAAATGTATGTGACATTGATCCATTGCTGTATCAAAATGAATTTGATAGTCTTAATGATATATATTTCAAGCATATAACCTAGTATTAAACATGTTTTAATACTTCAAAGTATAGCCTTTAATAACTAATTCAAGGGTGTTATTTTGCAAGATTGTAAAGTCATTTTTTCCTGTCATCCAAATGAACTTTAGACCTCTTGGGGTGTCAGGTTGCCCCAAGGCATGTCACAACTTTATCTGTGTGGCCCAGTTTTGCACTCATTAACAGTTCAGAGGTAGCCATCATACATTGTAACTTGAGCAAGCTATGAAATATGCCATGTATGTGTCTTCTAGGTGAAAGAGTTAATATACCAGTCTGGTGTTATTTTTGGTTCGAAAGACTCCTCAAATTTCAGTGAGGATGTTTAGTAGTTTCTGCATTTGCGACTTTATTTCTGTTTTGCTTTTTGATGTGTGTGTGTGTCTGTGTGTAGAAATTCCACTTCTTCTGTAATAGTGAAAAGAAAGATTGAATTGTTCAATTTATTTCCTGTATGCATTTTTTTAAAGCTTGGATAAATGCTTTTCTGTTGCCGTGTAGTTCCAACATCTTAGCACTGTCTCATCATTTCTTTTTGGGGGGAGAGTGTTGCTTAAATAATGGAAAGTTGAAAGTAAACAGGGAATACCGTTGGTTAGACGTGAATACAAAAGACACACACACACACAAAATAGTGGACAGAGCTGTAGTGAAATAAAGGTGGTAATGATATAGCTAAGATTGGGTATATAAGATAACATATACTCTTTCTATGGTGTATTCTAATTTTTGTTAGGGGACTTTCCCAAGATAATTTGTTGATTGCCAAGTCTGAAGCTATTGAGCATGGATAGGCAAACTAAGGCCCCGGGGGCTGGATCCAGCCCAATCGCCTTCTAAATCCGGCCTGCAGACGGTCCAGGAATCATCGTGTTTTTACATGAGTAGAATGTGTCCTTTTATTTAAAATGCATCTCTGGGTTATTTGTGGGGCATAGGAATTCATTCATTATTTTTTTTCAAAATATAGTCCAGTCCATCCACCACATGGTCTGAGGGACGGTGAACTGGCCCACGGCTGAAAAAGTCTGCTGGCCCATGCTATTGAGGGCAGGGTGGTAGTAATTAAGTTCCTTGTGTCCTTATTCATGAATTTATAAAATTCCTAAAAGCCGCATCAGCTGGTGCTGCTTACTTTAAAATATTTAAATCTTTATTTGAATAAACTCTGGAAATCCTGTGCCAAACGGTTTATAACAATGGTAAATAATGCTTGTGCAGGGGTGCCCCATCAGATCTTGTTGGTTTGCCTCCATTATTCTGAGCCTGGTGGCAGGCACCAAAGTGGTTTAGAACAGTAAGTAGGATTACAGACCTATTTTCTATGGTGTAGTTTGAGCTGAAGAAGTAAAGGCCTTATACCACAAGCAGAAGTCTGAAGTTCATTGGAAATGTATTTGTTTGCAGAAAAATGTGTTTAATTGTTATAGCACCCAACTGGTATGCATGCTGCTTCAGAAAATAGATGAATTCCAAGATGAAAGATTTGATCAGTCCACCCTGCCTTCAATTTAAGATTCAATTTTGATTATCTTCCCAGTAAATTGTCTACTGTTGTTTTTGCTCCTGATACAACTATTTGTGTATCTTTCCTGGATGAGGATGGGTTTTTTGTGTTTGCGTTTCTCAGATGCCCTGAGAATGCAAATTAGCCATTGAAAGGCAGGATAAGCATTTTGGAAATAAGAAATATGATTATTTTCTGTCCTATCATGTGATTATAAATATGGAATGGATTAAAATAGTTTACATAAATAAGCATTTATTCATTTCTGTGCAGGATTTTTTGAACACAATCAGCCAGAAATGTTTCCTGTGCAAATGTGGGAAAGTTGTAATTAACTGTACAGTTTCTTTGTGAATTTACTTACTACCCTATTCTGAACTCTAGATCATTCTACTCTTCCCGAATAACATTTAAAAGTTGTAGTTCTTAGAAATTTTTGTATTTATTTATTTGCTGTATTTATTATTATATACTGCCCAGTATATTATATACTGCCCAGTAACAATATTCTTGACGGAAGTAAGAAAGAAATGAAGTGAATGAAGGTAGAATTCTGCTTAGTTGCAGTGCCATAGTTATGTAGATTTGACATGATAAGAATAATGGATTTTTTTCTCTCTCCATATTGGAAAAGGAAATGTATGTCTCTTTTGCTGTGCATTTTCTGTATGGTGCTGTGATTATGATTGATTGTGGAAAGCAAAGGGCTCTACAGACTTAGATATATTTATAATGCAATCACTCCGTTATCTGAACAGGAGGGGAAAGATCAATTGCAAGAGGGCAATTTTCCCTTCGCTAGATTACTGTCAAACACATTTATAACTAAAAATAAAATAATCAATCTACAAGAGAATTAAGTGTATTTCCTTCCTTAATTTTACAGTCACATTTTTCTTTATTTGTACATGTTGCCAGGATGTAAACATTCCCTATTCAGAAAAGACCAAAATATCAATATTATATGTAGAATAATTTGTTCATTTGTTGGAATACATTATGAATAAATCAGAAAATTGCAAATGGACCTCAATTACTTCAGACACGAATGATGCAAAATATGATTTTAAGAAATGGCATTAGGATTAAGCACACACGTTTATTTTTTTAAAATCTAGCTATTAGAATATGGTATTGATGAATTTGAGTTAGTAGCACTGCATTTAGGAAATGCCCTTTCTAGGTAAACAAGTTAGCAATAAAATGGTTGGGGAGATTTTATTCTTACGATCTTGACAGCTAAAACTTTCTGATGTGTCACTTGTGCTTAACTTTCAGGAGTTGTTGGGTGTGTTTTGCAACTGATGAGGATGACAGAACAGCAGAGTGGGTGAGACCATGCAGGTGTAGAGGCTCTACGAAATGGGTTCACCAAACTTGTCTACAGCGCTGGGTGGATGAAAAACAGAGAGGGAACAGTACAGCTCGTGTTGCCTGTCCTCAGTGCAATGCAGAATACTTAATAGTATTTCCAAAACTAGGTAAGATGCGCATGTGAAACTTCCATGAAGAGTGGGTTGCGAGGAGCACACAACTGGAATATTATTATATTACCATCATTATTACTAATATTAACCAGGGGCTCCATCCCTGCTTGCTCAGCTTGCCAACCCCCTCACCCTCACCCTCCCTTGGCAACTCTGCATCTTTCACACCTCACCCCTAACCCTCACAGCTCCTTCCACCCACATGCTGCCCACCTGTCAGTCACCTTATGCCATATTGCTGTCAAGGGGTGCTTCACTTTGAAACCCCAATTGTCGGGATTTAAAAGTGGACCACAGGGATTTAAAACCACACTTTGTAAACATCCTCATGAGGCCTTTCAAGCCTCAGTGGGGGCTTGAAGGAGATGTGCGGGGCTGGGTGCGAACTCCCATCTGCCTATAAGCAATGCAAACTGTAGAGGGTGGTGACATTACATTCTTATGTAATAAGGAAGATATCATCATTTGCCTTATGCACAATTGTCTCAAGGTGATGTACAGTGATGCAAGGGACAGTGTAACATTCAGGGTTGATTTTTGTTCTATTATTATCCTGCACTGAGATTCTCAGAGCAGCTCATAGCATCCAATCATAAAAGACAGTGATAGAGTTAATAGAGGTAGTGCCATGCTATATACTCTTTTGATTCATCATCTCTGCTACAAAACTTTATTTCTCCTTTATGTTATAGGTCCAGTTGTTTATGTCTTGGACCTGGCAGATCGCCTTATCTCAAAAGCCTGTCCATTTGCTGCAGCTGGAATAATGGTGGGCTCTATCTACTGGACAGCTGTCACTTACGGAGCAGTAACAGTGATGCAGGTTCAGATGCACTTTCTAAATGTTACATTATCTTAATCAAGCTGCAAACTTCTAGACAGTTGCTGAAGAAGTTTGTTTGGTTTTTTTGTAAGGAAGAAAATTCCGTGAGAGGATTGGAAAACACAGTTTACAAGAGCGTGACTCCATATTCTTCTTTCCTTACCCATGTGGTGGTTTTTCCTTACCCGCCTTCCTATTTCATGTAACTCTGTGCTTACAGATTGACAAATCCCATCTAACAGGCACAGCTGTATTCAGCTCCTCCCTCTACACAAGCATCTGTTTGAATATATTCCATCATAAATATCCTGCAAAGCCTCACATCTGTCCATTTCTGCCTGTGTCTGTATTTCTCTGCATATGCCCACATGTATTCATGCTTTTCTATTCATTAACAAGCTCTGCTAAACTATATGGGAGTCACTGCGGGCATCTGGATGAGAAACAGATTCCTTGATAATTGCTGTTGCTTCTACCTACGATCTGAGATTTTTCTCTTGCTTTTCTCATGCTCACCATGATTCTCTCACTGCTTATTGCTCACCTTTCCCATTTGGGGGGGGGGGTCAGGGGAAGGAAGCAGTCACTGTTTCACCATAAAGCTTACTGGATGACCTTGGGCCAGTTATTCTTGCTTGGGCTAGCCTTCCCCCTGTTGTGATGATAAAATGCTTCTGTATTCTGTTCTGTTCTGTATTCTGTTCCCAGGAAAGCTGGGAAACAAATGAAATAAATACCTAGTTGAGAGCAAAGGGAGAATGCTCAGAACAAGCCCTCAGCCTGGATATAGACTTCCTATATAGTTTCAGTGAACAAGTTTGTTCTCAGCCTCTTCCCAATTTTTCATCTTTTCTGTCTAGAGGAATAGTTGGAGGAAAGACACAAGCCAGGACTCATTTTTGATGCGCTCCTGCCTTTGAGTATAGATATGGAGTCACTTGCAGTACCTTCACCATCCATCTGTTCACTTTATATATAGTACTTGAAGCAGGCTTTTGACAACTGCACAGATGTGCTCAATGTATTACTGCTGTCATAAGTTTTCAATTATTTATAGATTGTGGTTATTTATCAGCACAACTGTGGATTGAAAAATATCGGACATTTTAAAAAGTTAGCTTTACTCATGGGTTCTGTTCTTGATACATAGTTCTAGGAACATCATTTTTGAGTAGCATATATATATCAAACATTTATTTTGAAGTTTTTGTGGAGTAGCGCTCTTTCTTGACTGCAACACTCCTCATGACTCATATCAAGATGCTTTTGGACATATATAGCGGAATTAATACCGAAAACAGCTGCTTAAAAATACTTCCTTGTTTCAGATCTAGTCCATTTCAGATATGTATCTATATCTTTTTAAAATGGTTTGTCAGGTTTCAGTTACAAGATTGTTTCCTGTTCTGCCAAACTCATATGCAGTAATTACGTATACTCAGAAACAGGATTATTTGACTTGATGGTGCAGTGGGTTCTAAATGGATATCTAGCCTAAGAGAGACAAACAGTTGCCTAATCGTATGAGTTGCTCAGCAGCCCAGAAGGTCTGGCACTCTGATCTCAGTGTGCAAGAGAAGCTAATAGCACTACTATAAGTGTACAGGGCAGTGGCATGTAGGTTCTCTGGATGGTGGTTCAAATTAGGTTGTTCTTTAATTGTAGCTCCTGAAGTCAAGCCATTGTAAAGTAGCCACATTACCTCTATTTAGAATGGTGCTGTGCTTAATGTAATAATGTGTTTTTTTATTCATCAGGTTGTGGGTCATAAAGAAGGCCTCGATGTTATGGAAAGAGCTGATCCTTTATTCCTTTTAATTGGACTTCCCACCATCCCAGTTATGCTTATACTGGGAAAGATGATTCGCTGGGAAGACTATGTGCTTAGATTGTGGCGAAAATATTCTAACAAACTACAGATTCTGAACAGCATATTTCCAGGTAATGCTACCAAAATTTGAGTAGAATATCTAGGCTTGGCTGTTTCTGAGAGGAGGGATGGTAAGATAGATTTTAGTATCCAAAATATAGCACTTCTCTTTTTCTCTCCTTGGTGCTAAGTAAAAAGACATTGTCCAGCACAATATTTGGTTAGATGAGTTCCATCTCCCAAATGCAGCTTGCAAGAAGGTATTGCAGTATAAAGACTAAAAACTGTGTAATTGTGAGCACCACTTTCTAATCTGTGAAACTAGAAGTAAATTCCATAAATAATTTTATTAGAATGTGTTGCAGTACATAAGTTTTCTGGCTAGGAGTACTCAAAACCATTAAATCAAAGAGCTAATTGGAATGGAGAGGTTAAATTTGTAATACAAATCTGGGATTAGTGCACTCTAATTCTTGGTTAGCAATGGCATTTTTCTTTAGGGATTGGATGTCCTGTTCCTCGTATTCCAGCTGAGGCCAACCCTCTGGCAGATCACGTCTCTGCTACTCGTATTCTCTGTGGAGCTCTTGTCTTTCCCACTATTGCTACAATAGTTGGCAAGTTGATGTTCAGCAGTGTTAACTCTAATCTTCAGCGAACAATTTTGGTAAGACTGTGTAAAGTTTCCTTTATAGAACTAGATTGGCAGACGTGTAGGAGATTTGGCTTCTCTCTGCATATTTTCACCTTTGTCGTACTTCTGTCAAATAACACGCTTGGTGTGTTTTGTTACATTTACTGTTACGTAATATCAGTTAAAATATGCAGATAGCATTGATATGGCACTTTGGAGTTTCAGTAGGTCCTATTGCATAGGGTCTGGGGGTTAGTGGTGGTGCTGGGGGTCCAAGGATACTTTCTGGTTGTTCCTTTGGAAAGCATCCTTAACTGCACATGATGTCACATATAGATGGAGCAGGTGGGTGGGTTGTTTTTTTTAGGAAACAGCCTTGGGAGACAGATTGGGACATGCTGGAGGTGCCCCCCCCCCTGCTCTAGGATTGCATTCACACAATCCTGTGAACCATGGACTGGAGGACTGGGCATGAGTTGTGAAGGATTAAATGACCTCTTCTTCTCTTTTGTGTCAGTGGCCCCACCCACCTGTCAAAATGGCCCAGGGTGTGTGTGAGAAGGTTGAGATTTAGCCCCAGAACAAACCATAACCCTCCCCTCCCCATTTAAGTGAATGAAAACTTTCAAAAGAATGTGCAAACTCAGCATAGAAACATTAGATTACCCCCATTGTGACAGGGAAATGTATGCTTCGGGTTTTAGTACAGAATTGCTCTAATTAGCCGAACTTCAAAGGAAACGGGGCTTGACAATCCTGTGTGTGTATGTAACCATTAAAAATATATATATTAGGTGTTAAACGTGTTCTGTCAGTTTTGAATAATTGTTCCCTTTTATTTTAGGGCGGAATTGCTTTTGTTGCTATAAAAGGAGCTTTCAAGGTCTATTTCAAACAGCAGCAATATTTGCGACAAGCTCATCGGAAAATTTTAAACTATCCTGAGCAAGAAGGTGCATAAATGACTGTGGATGTCAGACTTTTACAATCTCATCTGCTATATTCAGCAGCAATGTACCAATACCTATTATTTGGCTAAAGGAGCTGAAACTGGAGGATATGTTGCTGTTTTTTGTGGTCCCCACCCCACCCCCTAGAATAAAAAAATACCTTATTATGGCAGGGCAAATCCTCCTTAGTTGTTGATCCTAAGAATGTGATTTGTTTTCACTGACGTGTTTACTTTGTGGCGGAAGACATCTGAATCATTTTCCTATGGGCAAATGTTGCCTTCTTTCAAAACAGAAGCCAAACAGTTGTGAAGTTAATAAATTATGTGCAGACTGTATTGAATTATATTTTGTATGCTTATTGCAGTAAATGCACATTACTTTGCTAAATGGGCCAATATAAGAAACTTCTAAAAATATGCATAGTTTATTATTGCCAAGTAGAACTCTGGAATGTCAGTTAATAAGGGTTCCCATATTCATAGAGGAAGCTAAAGAATAAGCCTCAAATTAGTGATAGCAGAACTCAACACATTTTCTTGCTAGTTCACATAGTCCATCATAACAGCCCAGATTGTTAGAAGTTTCATTAAATATAGAAAAACCTGTCTGGGTCTGATAACTTGGAACACCAGCAAATTGCTTTTTTATTTTTTAAAAATATTCAACAGATTGCTGTCTTTTGGCTCTTTCATTGTAAAGCAAGTAGCATTATATATAATTAACTCCTGTCTGCCACCAGTAAAACTGAAAAACTGAATTACAATCTATATGTGACTAGTTTCAATATTAGACTGTTGCTTAGTGCCAGTATGCTGTGGAAGCACAACCAAATTGTGGAGTCATTATCAAGAAGCAAGGGTTCAAAAATAAGCACTGGTAACACATAGCTGTGTTTAGAAGGAAGTATAAATGTTCAGTTGTGAATGTTAAAAGACTATTGCTTACACAAGTCAATCCTGCTTTACTGAAGTCAGTTTTCTATTTTCTATTTTTATTTTTTTAAGACTTATCTGGCACTCACCTTAACTGCATCTCTTTTGAAATCTATTTTCAAAGTGTCCTTGATTTTGGTGGCACCTATAAGTAAATTCTTTGGATTGGAGCATAGGTTCCAATCTAGACATGTGTGCACAAGTCCCATTCCAGTCAATGAGATGGATTTCCTAGTACATGGCAGGATTGAGGTTGATAAGGGAGATATTTAAAATGCACTTTTTCTTAACAGTAGAAATTAGTGTATCAGTGTTTAAATATTGGGTTCTGTACAAGTCACATCATCGCGAAGTAACAAATGACAGTCATTCTGGGTTTACAAGTGGTATTTGCTTTGGCAGGATTAAAGAACCATTGAGTGTCTCTTAAATTCTCAAATTATGTTCTAATTCAAATATCTAATGCATGGAAAAGGTAATAAACACATCTTTTTAAAGTACTGGTAAATAGTTGTTGACCAGAAGTGATGCAAATGGGAAAAAAGTCTTTGTTTGATTGTAATAACGTATGCTAAAGAAATATTATTATTTCCATAGCAAGCTTTACTTTAAATATAAAAATGTAATATTTTAAAAGGTAATAATGACCAGCTAGTATTCCAGCATTGGTATATGTGGAAAAACCTAAAGCATAACAGAATACTTTAGTTTCTTGTTGTAAATACTAAAAACCCCCACTGTAAGTCAATTTGACTTTTGATATCTATATATTTATATATTCAGCAGTATCCTGCAGAATGTTGGCTTTCTATGAGTTTTCAGCACTATAAAACATTTCTTGCAGAAATTCCTGTTGTAAGAAGCCTTCTAGGTGATCTTTACTTTATATATACCAGCTCTTTGATACCTGCTGGTTTTTAAACTATCTCTTACAAAACCTAAAAGTACAGATTGGTTGGTCTAAAATTTTGTTCTATGGTAAAATTGCTGAAATTATTGTTTTATCACTACAAATGTACTGTGAAGAATGTGGGATTATATTTTAAATTCAGTAGCAAAAAGCATTTCCTTGGTTACTGTGCTTTTGACATGTTTTTAGTAGTGCAATTTACGATCACATACTGGATTAGATTGAATAAAGTTTTTTTATATTCTTTAGTGTATGGTGTCAAATATAGTAACATAGATTGCTTTAATTCCTTTAAATGTTTGGGGGAATAAACTATTAAACACTGAACTATATCCATTGCTTAATTTAACAACCAATATATTAGTTTGATTATTTCTACTAGCATACATCAAGTAGTGACATCAAATTTCAGCTCCCATAAAGGAGCTTGCTGTTCATTATCCCAGTTCTACGAGAGCATCTTCACTCTGCCCAGATTTGGTTATGCAGGATTATGTTGTACTATCTATAATTCCTTTCTCTTTTCCACTGCAGATCCTTGGACCATGCCGCCATTTGCTTTGCTTAATTTCATAAAATGTCTGAGCCCACCTTCTCCAACCCCAAATTAGTTAACCTATTGCTTTATGCTAAATGATCATTGGGAAATGCAAGTTGTGTGGTTCTGGAAGTGATATTTCTATTGCTGTGTAGGAGATTGAAAGCCTCAATGTGTGGCTGAGACATTGGTGTTGGAAAGAGGGGTTTGAATTTGTTAGGCACTGGAAAGTAGAATCAAGGATTCAAAAAGCCCCATGATATAGGGAAGCACTGTCACAAGTGAACCAATGCTTGGCTGATGTCTTATACCTACAGCAGCTTCAAAACTGGGTTGGTGGCTATTCTAGAGGGTTTCTCCAGTTTCTGGAGTGGCTTTTCAGGGGTTGCAGTGGGAAGGGGGAGCTTAGATTTCACAAGGAAGAAGCACAAGTTCCCATGCACAGATAGAAGATCCACCAGTGCACTGGCCTTGTGCCCATTTGTGCAGTAAACCAGGAAACTATTGCGTGCAAGGCAGCTCTGTGTACACAGCAAAATCTCTTTGTCCACAAGGAATTGCTGTGTTGTGCCAACTTCTATATTACAATTGCAGAGCCTTTGCTAATCCCGGTCTTCTTCCATTTAGATCACCATTAAGAGTGCTCATACCCAAACTTTACAAATTCCAGCAGATGCATTAGGTGTCTCGTCAAAAGATGTGTAAAATCCATGGGGTTCTAGGAGTTTGTTCAGTATTCAAGCAACCCTTGTTTATATAGTAAGGATGGCTCATGTGATCTCTCCCTCCCCCCCACATACACATTAGAAAAAAGTGGCAAATACAGAAACATGACTGATTTATCTGCCCAAGTTGGGGTGGCTTTTTAAGTCACTGTTTTCAATTTAAAAACAAAAAACCCTGAACCATTTCATGCACCATGAAATCCTCAACAATTGAGGCCAGTTGCACTGTGATGTTTCATATCCCCACCCTTAAAAAAAAAAGAAAATTTCTGTTTAACTTGCAAAAAGAAAGGATCCTATTTACCCCTATTAAAATTGAATAGGAAAGGCACTACCTATCTCCAGCAACTGACCAAAATTGTGTTCTTTTTGTAAAAAACTGTATTTCATTTCTTTAATTAAAAAAACCCCAACATTATAAAACATTGCAGGCATCCATTGGATCGCAGGCTAAGCTTAACCTTAGGAGGCTCATTCTTCTCCAAGTTGTCTTTATCTTGACACAGGAGTTAATACTCTCAAAGATCAAACTTGTTAGCACTCATGTTTTATTTGTATTATTTCTTATTAATCCACTGGGGTTTATTAAACACCTTCCATATTTTACCTAGGCATTTTTGGTTTTCTCTTTGGTTTTCTCCTCCAGAGATTTCTAATGAAGGATGCCTCATTGGAAGGTTGTATCTTTTCCCAGCTGGTTGGTTTGTCTCTAAATAAATAAATACTCAACCCTAAAGTGCTTGAGACTCACAGTTGCTCAACACAAAACTGCTCTAATGAATCTCAGTAGCAGTTTTGTTAAAAAATAATCATGTCAACAACACTGTGGAGGCCAGTGTACCTAGTAACGTGTGTTTAGCAGTGTTTTCCGACTGTGATTTCCAATAAATTTATTATGTTAAACACAGAGTCACGCTGAAATAAATTGTATCTTTATTGCTATCTGGGAGTTTAAAAGGTGCTCCAATTTAACTCAAAGGCAGATTGATGTCAAAACAAATGATGTAAGAGGGTTAAGCGGACAGACGATAGCTTTAAAAGTGGGTTGTATAAAATAGACATTGGGAGTGAGACCTTATGGGTTAAATTCAAGTTCTGTGTCTGGAATGACCAGGGCATCTTGTTCACATTACACCCGGACAACCAAATTACATTTATGGTGAGAGGAAAGCATTAACACTGCAACATCTCTCTTACACATCATTGAACTTTGCTTGCTGCTTTATTTAAATCTACACTTGTTTTAATTAAGCTCTTCTGTAAATAATTGAGCGTGGTTATGAGCATTTATCCTGGCTATATTATGAAAATACTGCCTGCAGACTGTGGAGGCAGCTTTATTGCAAAGCAATAATCATTTAGACAGCACAACAGCATGGAAGCCAGTAGTAAAAAAACAGAATTTTATGAGTAGTCTCCTCCCTGCTGCATCGAAACCTGAACTGAATGCAGTTAGACCAACAGCAATTCAATTAAAGGCTTACTGGAGGATAGTGGTTCCTAAATAGATTTCATGTGTTGCCCTCGCTCCTATTCAATAAACACTTTGAATTTTTATTTATAGAGTATATGTTGCCAATTTAGACAATAGAACATGGTGGTATAAAACCATCATAAAAACATAAAATGATTAAAATGACTGATCAAAAAGGTTGCATAGGCCTGTCTACATAAAAAGGTCTAAGGAGATGGCTGAAATTTAACATACTGAAACTTTGCTGGAAGAGCTCAGGGCTTCTGACACAAAATGTGCAACTCTCAATGGAGGCCAGCCAGACCTCTGTAACATGACTCAGTGGTCAAGCCAGGACATAAGGGCTAAAGTGGTCCTTACAGCATCCTGGACCCAAGTTGTTAAGAGCTTTGTATGATCTTCTGTGTCTATTACCAAGATTAAACTGCTAACCGGCTGTTTTACCTTTATTTACTGGTTTGCCAGTATCCCAAAGGATCAAAGCACGAGTACCTTGAGCCCAAACCCCAATAATGGATGACCAGCTGAATCTCAAGGGGATTTCCAGAGTCCATTGTGCCAAGTCTGCATTGGCTTGACTGCATTGGCACTCCATTTCCAAACTCATGTCAAAGTACTGTTTTTGAGCTTTAAAGCCTTCTGCACCTCAGGACCCCAGTACCTCAAGGATTGCCTGTCCCCACATGACCATCATCAGAGTCTCTTCTCCGTGAGCCTCCTGCGAGGGAAGTGAGGTGAGTGGCAACCTGAGAACCTGCTCTTTCAGGAATGGCTCCCCATTTGTGGAATGCTCTCCCCCTGGGAAGCATGTGTGATGCCATCATTATTCTATAACCAGACCCTTGGCTGCTAAATAATCTATGGCCTTTTAAATGTGTTTGTGGGAGGAGGTTTTTTGGGGGCTGTTCTTATTATGATACGCATTTTGTGTTTTTCCATTTTGTATTTTAATGCTGAAAACCGCCCTGTGATCTTCGGATGACAGGCAGTGTATGAATGTTAATCACCATCATCATCAGCTTGCAGGCACCAGACTTAAGGCGTCTCTGTTTGCTCCAGTCATTAATTTAGATTGCACTGAAGTGTGATTTCTGGCCAGCTATGTGGTGATCATCTTTTTAATGGAGCGGCATAGGATTTGTTCTTCTTATAGTTCTTGGAATTTTGTTCTATTGTCTTCTCCTGCCCCAAGAAACACCTATGACAGCAGGGACCAAAAGGAAGACCAAACTGAACCTAAAGTTGCCTTGGCAGTTTAGTTAAGCGTGGCAACTTTTCAAGTTGTTAGCACTTGAGTGTCCACACTAGCTTTGCAAGGAAGGAGGATGGGGAGAGAACCGAACAATTTGGCCATGCCCATGGGACCTCCTAGCAGCCCTACCAGGCCTAGTGGTTCCATTCACACTACTAAGGTTGCAGGAGGGTCTCTCCGCAGCATGGCTTGCCATAAACCTCAAGGGCTGCAACCCGATGGAAAACCAGACATCTCCTAGTCATTTGCAGAAGCCATTGGGCTGTGAAATCCTTTATGGAGCTGAGCCTATATATTTGTACCCTCACATAGTATACTTTTGCTTCAGTTGACTTATTTACATTTTTTAAACAAAAATTAAATGCTGTCTTCCCAACATCTGTTGAAAGCAGCTTAAAACAGCAGAGAGAAAAACACACCTATAATAATTAAATTCATATTTAGGAAAAATTACATATCCAGCCAATTAAAAATATCTATCCTTCTAGCAGATGCCAATTGGTGTTACATTTCTGATCAATTTTAGACAGAGTCAATACATTTTCAAGCACACCTCCAGTCTCTGAGCAGTGATTTTTTTTATGGGAGCTTGCAAGTGCCTTGGGTTTAGTTTCTATAGTATGAAGGTTGGTAGTGATTGTAGTGTTTCTGTGATATGGTTTTGTTTAGCATGCACACACACACACACACACCTCCAGCCAGGTGAGAGAGGGAAGAATACCTTCCTGCCTAAGCTCACCTCCTAGAAAGATTTCCAGCTATTTTCTGTGGAACAGTTTAGCCCAAGCATAACATAACAACATCTGATACTTCACAGACTTGGCTATAGCTATTAACGTCACAGACAGACTGGTTCGACCACTTTTCACGGACTCTTTTTCTGCAGAATCCACTCTTGCAGCAGCTACAAGATCACAGGAATGGAGGGGAATCCTGAGAGCACAACCAGACTAACCCCTAGTCATAGAATCATAAATATGTAGAGTTGGGAGGGATCCCAAGGGTGACCGAGGCCAACCCCCTGCTGTGAAGGAACCTCAACTAAACCATACATGACTGGTGGCCATCCAACGTTAGCTTAAAAACCTAGAGCAACTTAAAAAAACATAACCTACACCACATCTTTTTTGCTGGGTTAAGATGGATTTCAAGGTGAATGTCTTAGGTTAAGTATTTTTATTGTCTGTGGGGAAAATACTGGTGTTAAACGCACCAAGTAATTGTAATGTTCAGAGCTGCCTCTTAACACTCCAGCTGTGTACTGCATCAAATGAACTAACATGGGGAAAACAGGAGACATTCACAGAATGTTTAGGTCTGGGAACATGAATTCTGTTGCCCACCAAAAAAAAAGCAAAAAGCTGATGTGCTCATTTCTCCTGTCCAGCCACATTCCGGTCTAACAATCGCTTGGTGCTATTGAGTCCTTAAGAGAGGAGGTATTATGTTTTATCAGGCATAAACATTGTGCTCTGAGCACTTAGGAAACGTGATACCCCTGCAGCAGAAGCACAAAGGTGAGGATTTGGAGCTTTAATTGCACAATCAATAGTTTAGATTCAAGGGCCTCCATAAAGGGATGTCTGATGAAATATTGCAGTTCAGAAAGAAGTTCCTGAATCCAGTATTGATATTGCGATATTGCGTTTATTACCATACAGAACACAGAAATCATGTGGCGTGTTCCAGCAACACGAAGAAATTTGGTTCAGTTCGCCTTTTGATGCAAACCTACCTAGTTTCCAAAATTCACCCTTCTCCTGATTTTGCAATGCAGTTCTCCAACCAGAAAATATGTACAAATGCATATATTTGGGGGAAATGTCTGTAAAAATGAATATTAGTGAAAACGGCATGAGCGCATTGCTGTGCACACTGTTGTCCTGTTATTTTGTCACTGTACTTTTATGATTTGTATGCCATTTGCAGTATTAAAAATAACACACAGATCCTCTTTTTTTTATTTTGGACATTTGTATCCTGGTCTTCAGCTAACAGGGCTCCCAAAGTGACTTCTATAAAATCAATACCAACCAATAAAATGCTTAAAAGCATGATAAACACTCACTGAGGTATAAAGAGAGAAGGAACAGTTATGGAGGAAGGGGGTTGGCAAGTAGTTGGGGTTGGTGAGTGGAGCGAGCGGGGGGGGGGGGCAGCCTCTAGAATTTCATATATTTATATGTCACTTAGTATTACTTAATGTCTCTGAGCAGTTTACAGAAATAACATATGTAATAAACTATACAATGCAATACTTTTGCCAAAGCACATCCTGACTCCCAGTATACAACAGTCACCCCAGTACCATAGACACAGTATACCCAAATATCTCTACACAAATAATACAGCACCCACTACACATCCCATGCTACTCTCACAGCTCACAAACACCCATAAACAACACCCACCCCATCGCTCCAGTGCCTCCCACTTAATCCACATCCCCAAACCCACCTTGTGGCCCCTGCTTGTGACACGCACTCCTAAGACCAGGGGTCAGCAAACTTTTTCAGCAGGAAGCTGGTCCACTGTCCCTCAGACCTTGTGGGGGGCTGGACTATATTTTGAAAGACAAAAATGAACGAATTCCTATGCCCCACAAATTACCCAGAGATGCATTTTAAATAAAAGCACACATTCTACTCATGTAAAAACATGCTGATTCCCGGACCGTCTGCGAGCCAGATTGAGAAGGCGATTGGGTCAGATCCGGCCCCCGGGCCTTTGTCTGCCTACCCATGCCTAAGATGCACTTGGCCACAGGCAGCAGGGAACCATTTCTGCTGAGGTTGTGCTAAGTGGCACAAAGTCGCAGGGTGGAAAAAATCAGCCCCCAAAGTTCAGAAGTCAGATGTTGATTCAAAATGCTCTAGCTAGCCAAACAAGCCCTGCAGCACCTGTCAAAACCTTTCCCTACGAGCTCATAATTTAATGCCAGCTATTTGGCCAGCTAAGCCGCAGAAAAAGCAACGCCGAGGCTACAGCTCTAGCTCCCTTGCGCACAAAATACAGAGAGCTGCTTTTGAAGGAAACCGAAACTCCTGATGGGCCCACTGATTTCTCACTACAACCATACTGGACCTTTCCCTGGCATGAAAATAAAGAATAGGAATAAAGTTGTTATTTATATCCCGTCCATCTGACTAGGTTTCCCCAGACAATCTGGGCGGCTTCCAGCACACATAAAAACATAATAAAAGGTCAAACACTAAAAACAGGGCTGCCTTCAGATGTCTTCTAAAAGTCAGGTAGTTGTTTATTTCCTTGACATCTGATGGGAGGGCGTTCCACAGGGCGGGCGCCACTACCAAGAAGGCCCTCTGCCTGGTTCCCTGTAACCTCACTTCTTGCAGGGAGGGAACTGCCAGAAGGCCCTCTCCGCTGGACCTCAGTGTCCGGGCTGGATGATGCGGGTGGAAATGCACCATCCCCACCCACCCCCCAACAAAAAGTGCCTGTTTTTCTCTTTCAGGCATCACTTGCGCTCCTCCGAGGAAAGGTGGGAGGTAAATAAAATACATAATACATACAAGGGAACAGCTGTGAAGCACTTAGGAAGGTTCCACCTTTTTATACCTTTTTTAAAGGAAGCTGGCATCCCACTTTATGACAAGACCTTGGAAAGGAAGAAATAAAATCAGTGAAATAAACTTTCTCTTTCTGTGGTTTGTATTTGGACTGTGAGAGCGCATCACAGTAATCTATTCTTGAGGACTTATACATGGACTTGCCCTTTCGCAAACCAAAGCAGGCAGAACTCAGGCCTCTTCTTCTCGGCAATGTAAGGATAATATATATACAGTGGTACCTCGGGTTAAGTACTTAATTCGTTCCGGAGGTCCGTTCTTAACCTGAAACTGTTCTTAACCTGAAGCACCACTTTAGTTAATGGGGCCTCCTGCTGCTGCCGCACGATTTCTGTTCTCATCCTGAAGCAAAGTTCTTAACCCGAGGTACTATTTCTGGGTTAGCAGAGTCTGTAACCTGAAGCGTATGTAACCCAAGGTACCACTGTATATATATTTAGTATACATGCAAAACAATGACCTCTCAGATATCTGTATCTATCTAAATAAGAGAAACAGGCCACACTGCCCTGGAGGGCTCAGAGCAATGTAATATATCCCCAATGTTTTCATTGAGCTAAGCAGAGAAAGAGAATGTACAGCATACTTGGCATACACAGCAGAAAAAGGGGGTGGAAAAGACACCACCTCTCCTACCTTTTGATCTGTGTGCCTCACAGTTTCTGCACACACATTTTGCCTTGTAAGCATATCTGGATTTCTACATGGATCGGCTTAAGCTGTAGCAGGGAAAAGAGGGGAGGGATCAAAGCTGGGAACAAATGCAAACGAGAAAAGTAAAAGAGCAGAGGAAACCTTGTGCAAAGCAAGGCTGCTTTTCTACCAGTATTTGCAAGAATCTCTCTCTCTTTCCTCCCACATGCAGAACAAACAGCAGCCATGTGAATAATAAAAATGGTGTTGAGGCGGGCTTTATATAGAGAATCATAGGATTCCCAAGGGTCACCTAGTTCAACCCACTGCAGTGCAGGAATCACAGCTAAATAATCCCTGACAGATGGCCAGCCCTCCCTGTGTTTAAAAATCTCCAATGGAGGAGAGTCCACCTTGCAAGGGAGCCCATTTCACTGTCAAATAGCTCTTCCTCAGCCCTGTGGCTCCAGTTTGTATCTATAGACACACACAAGCATATATACCTTTGTTTTAAAATAAAAAATTAAAATATTAAAATAAAGACAATATACAAACAACATAAAACATACTGATAAAAAAGGTGGGGAGGAAAATTAGAATGGATAAGAAGGAGGGGAAGAAAAGGGAAGGCCATACCCTACATTAAATTATGTGGTGCATATTTTATCATCACAATCCAAGACACTGATGGATCACTTTATATCCTAATGTTCTGAAACATATCCTCTCCACAATCTTAATTGGACCATGTTCTGTCTCTTGTATTGACATAAATCAAAAATTTAGACCAAGTTGCATCAAAGTGATCTGATTTAGATTCCCCTGTAGTTAGTTTTGATACGTGAGTTGCTCAGAGATACCTATATCCCAGGCTCTACCAACCCAGTAATCAACTGAGGAAGGTGAGCAAGATTTCCAGTGATTAGCTATTGACATTCTTGCCACCATATTCCCAATCTGGGATTTGTATTGCTTTCTCTCAAAAGCAAGGCCAAGACTGGATCTGGTGTTAGTGACTGATCTACAATTTGAGAGGTAAAATCCAATGACAAATTACACAGAATCACAGGTTATAGAACGGACATCACTTATTAGTTTGCACTTTAGTATGAAAACACTCATTACCTATGATAGGGGTTGCCAACTTTTTTGGAATACTGGGCACACTGAATTTTGGAAGTGCTGTCAGCTGTCACAATTCACAATAAAATGATTTTGCTATCAAGGAACCCCTGTGGAAGAAACTGTTAGTCAGTCATGCTGACTGCACTGCAGGATCAATCCTACCATGGGGCAGAGTGAAGTGTGACCATCACAGGCAGTATATATATGGGTGACATAAAAGCTGGCAAAACATCAGTGATTTTAATTTCTTACATTTTGGTGACCAGAAGTGCGAGGGAAGCTGCTAAAATATTTCATATTCATCCTTATAGACCAATTTCTTTGCTGACATAGCTGTATGAAAACACGTGGAAAATAAGAAGTATCTACAATTACTGGGTATGTAATCTGTTATGGAGCTTTAAAATTTATGTGCCTTCTGCATTGTCTCAGAATCTGTAGTGTTCCTATGCATTTTTAGGATGTGAAATCTGCAACAGTCAGGGTTTTGATTTTCTACAATCAGTTCTCTTTCCATTCTTGTATCATCTTAGATTCTTGGGAAATTATTTAAGGCACATCCTCATGACACTTACTCAGCAGATAAGATGTGATTATTCATGTGGGTGAGCAGTCCGCACTATCAAATGGGCAGCATTTGCGAAATCTACCATCACTGTGTGGCCGGGCCAAAGCAATCCATTTTAGGGTGTTTCAGGACATTTTGGGGGGAAATAACAACAAGGATTGACTGAACTAGAAATTCAGTAGTCAAATGACAATGAAATATCACAATCCTGTAAAATGTATTGCGATTGTAACAAGCATGTTAAATGTATTCATTTATTTTTGTCTCTTAAGCATCTACACACATACACCATGGAGCTCAATCACTTTCCATATCAAAGTAGCATCTTGCTGGCGACCTCTTTCCTGGAATTTGGACAAAGCTTGACACTCTTTTCAAACAGATGCTATTTCAATTCATTTGAGATGACACCATAGGTCAGAGTCATGGTGGACCTGTGCATTATCAGGTTTGTTTATTTAGATCACATAGGAGTCATGGGAGAGTAAGACAGCTTGTATGGCATCATATATATATAAAATGTAAAAGGACCCCTGGATGGTTGAGTCCAGTCAAAGGTTGCAGCACTCATTTCGCTTTCAGGCTAAGGGAGCCGGTGTTTGTCCACAGACAGCTTTCCTGGTCATGTGGCCAGCATGAATAAACTGTTTCTGGCGCAATGGAACACCGTGACAGAAACCAGAATGCACGGAAACACTGTTTACCTTCCTGCTGCAGTGGTACCTATTTATCTACTTGCACTGGTGTGCTTTCAAACTGCTAGGTTGGCAGGAGCTGGGACAGAGAAACGGGAGCTCACTTCATCGCGAGGATTTGAACCACCGACCTTCCGATCGGCAAGCCCAAGAGGCTCAGTGGTTTAGACCACAGCGCCACTCTTTTAAAACAGCTGCACTGGTTATCAGCTTGTTTGCAGGCCCAATTCAAGGCACTAATGTTGGTATTTAAAGCCCTAAATGACCCAGACCCCAAATTTTTGAAAGACTGCCTCCTTCCCTACAGACCCTCTTGGGTGTTGAGATTGGAAGACAAGGGCAGTCTGGGAGAGGGCTTTATTGTGGTGGCCCCCTAGGTTGTGGAATTCCCTTCCCACATATCTGGCACCTTCCTTATGCAGCTAGTGCTAAAGCGGCTTCTGATATGTAAGGAGTATGTTTTTAGGACCCAGCTTATCTTTAGGGCTGTTAAGTTGTTTAAAATTACTTTTAATATTGTATTTTAATGCTGTAACCTGCCCTGGGTAACTTAGGGTGAAGGGCAGGTAATTAATAAACAAACCATTGCTCAAGCACCACGAGAACAGAATTAGCCCTAAGCAAGACTGTTGGAAGGCAGCCAAGTAGACAACATCTGCTTCCAGGTGAGTGCAGGGTGGCAAATCTACAACTGACAATAATTTTACAAAACAAACTCTCCAGCTTGGCTTGAGCTCATGCCACGTAGCTTGTCCCTGATCCTCCAAAGTGCCTTTTATGTACATAATGTATTGCTGACAGCCTCTCCCTCCAGGGCAGTACACAACATGCCAACCCTCTTCTGGGTGACTAGTAATTCTCACTGCTCTGCAGCAGCCTGAAGAGACACAAAATGCGGGGATGGGATACCAAAAAATTGACAGGGTGGTGGCGGAGAAGCGAAGGTGTTTCAAAGGCCTATCCTGATACACGCAGAGCCTCTTTGAGCTCAAGAAGAGTCATGTGTGGGGAAAACTTGGCTCAAATGTGCATCTTCTATAAATGTCAACATTATTTTTAGCGTTGGCAGCGCACATGACAAGCGAGTGTGTCACGTCATTCTTCAACCTTTTTGCTTTAAAAAACAGAAAGCTTTAAAAGAAAAAGAGGGGGTTGCTACTTAATGCTCCTAGAAATTGTTCAGTAACGCAGCATAAGCAGTACAGTGGTACCTCAGGTTACATGCGCTTCAGGTTACATACGCTTCAGGCTACAGACTCCGCTAACCCAGAAATAGTACCTCAGGTTAAGAACTTTGCTTCAGGATGAGAACAGAAATTGTGCTCCGGCGGCACAGCAGCAGAAGGCCCCATTAGCTAAAATGGTGCTTCAGGTTAAGAACGGTTTCAGGTTAAGAACAGACCTTCAGAACAAATTAAGTACTTAACCCGAGGTATCACTGTAATACAAAATAGGCTGCCATGCTAGCAACACTTTATTATTTTGATTTTTGTATTCCTCACTCAATGCAAACACAGGGTAAAGTCCAAAACAGTAGTTCTGTTAGTGCAGCAGAACTTCCCTTGCCCTCTGTCCCAGAAATCTCCCCAAATCTGTTCAGATTTATGGAGTGAGCAGGGATTGGTGAGGGGGGGGAGAAGTTCAGTAGTACAGCCAAAGCTCATGCCTTAGCTGAACTGCTCCACTGTACAGTGGTACCTTGGGTTAAGAACTTAATTCGTTCTGGAGGTCCGTTCTTAACTTGAAACTGTTCTTAACCTGAGGTACTAATTTAGCTAATGGAGCCTCCTGCTGCCCCCGCGCGATTTCTGTTCTCATCCTGAAGCAAAGTTCTTAACCCAAGGTACTATTTCTGGGTTAGTGGAGTCTGTAACCTGAAGCGTATGTAACCCAAGGTACCACTGTATACTGTTCATAGTTTCTAGATACAAACAAAATAGAAATACGGGGGTTTGGGGTTGGAGAACCTCCTTCACCACCTCTCCAACAAAAGTCAAAACTTACCCCGGATATAAAAGGGAAAGGTAAAACACTGAGGAATCCAATCACAGATCTGTCAGGTCGGGTCAGTTAGGTCTGTTGGGTTTGACTAGATGACCCTTGGGATCCCTTTCCAACTCTACAATTCTATGACTGATAGTCTTTGCCCTGGGAACTGTAGCTCACCCCTCACAGAGCGACAATTCTCAGCATCTTCAAACTAGTTTCAATAAATAAATAATAATAATAATAATAATAATAATTATTATTATTATTATTATTATTATTATTATTATACCCCACCCATCTGGCTGGGTTTCCCCAGCCAGTCTGGGCGGGTTCCAACAAAATATTTAAAAATACATTAAAATTTCAAGTGTTAGTTGGAGGGAATCAGGTGCTTCAGACCTATGGCATGTACAATGCCTAAAATTAACTGCATCATGACCTGCACTTTTTCTCTCTGCTAAGTACATCTGAATACAAGCCCTCCTCAAGACTGTAGTCGTAACTTGAATTTTGAAATACTGACCCAGAACAAAGTCCTGGGAAAAGTTAGGTTAACATTTCAGGGTGTATCCCAGCAGGATTATTTTCTGGCGCAATTCTCTTTCAGCAAAGGAGAACTGAGAAAATTCTAGTTGGGTTGCACTTGTAATCTTTCCTTTGGCAACCAGGGGTTAATTGTGAAGGGTTATCTTGACAACCCACTCGGCTAGAGAACAAACAGCACGGGCCTGGAACTCCAGTGCAATTGTTTCTTGCTTAAGTGCCTCTCTTGTTACAGCCTTGAAAGGGCGATTTGCTAGAATCTGTGTAAATAAAAGCAGAGCTTTATCCTTACATGCGCAGCAAGCATTTTCCATTTCTAAACATTCTCCAGGTTTGGGAATGGTCCACCTTTGATAGGAAACAACTATGTACTATACAATCTGAAGTTCTGATTTCAGAGGAATATATTTCTAAGGAGGTATGGTTAGGATTGTAGTCCAATCCCTCAGTATTCAACACTATTTCAGCATATTTGAGATTGAGCCATACTTGAATGAGAATAAGGCTTCATTGATCTCAGGGGGCACTTGTTCCCAAGCAAGGCTGTTAATCTTCAGTGTACTTACCAGGAAAGAAAAGTCTGTTGATTTCAGTCTACTTTTGCTTCTTTAACTTGCAGTTTTGTGTCGATTGATCAGGTTTGGCTCAGAACAGGACTTCAGAGTGTCATAGTGCCCAGATGCAATCCATACAGAATATACCTTACTAGAAATAAGTTGCACTGAAATATATGGGGCTTATAAACGGTTTGTAAACTATGCCCACAGCGTTCCCCTGTGGGGATAGAAAAAAGAAAAAAAGGAAAGGAAATGAGATTCATCTGGCATGACTTGTTTTTGATAAAGCCATACTGGGTTTTAGTAATTATAGCATCCTTTTCTCAATGCTCACAGACTGGCTGTTTAATTACACTGGGCAACAATTTTTAACTTTTTGAATGTTGTCTAGATTTCTACAATTGGTTTAGGGTATTTTTGCACTGCTGAATCAGGAAATGGCATCTGTTTCTCTCCATCAGGTCAGGTTTTTGTGCTATGTTGATTCGAAAAAAATCAGATCTTGTGACAAAATTGATTACATTTTTGTCGCATTATCAGCTGATTTTTGTCAACACATATATCATCTTAAAAATGTTTTTAAGAGAAAAAAAATGTTTTTCCAACAACATATATTGATTACCTGATAGAAACATCGATTACTGTAAACTGAATGGTAGGCATTGATAAAGGTAAGTACACGTAAATTGAATGTTCCTTCACCATTTTTCAAACTTCAGGGCTTGAACTTCCGTTTCTTGGAACTCCTGGAATGCTCAGTGGCAGGGAGGTCTCTCTTCAGAGTCCAACAGTAGTCAGCCATCAGGACTGCGTCCCAGCGACCCTGATACCTGGTCTCCATCTCTTTCATGTCCTGATGGAATATCTCCCCCTGCTCATCACTCATTGAACCCAGGTTCTCAGGAAACCGGTCCATATGTGAAAATAGGTAGTGCATCTTGACGCTCATGTTGCAGCCCAGGTTTCTGAAAGCAGTCAGCATGTTGTTGACAAGTTCTGCTTAGTTTCTGGTCTTATTGTTGCCGAGAAAGTTCTTCACTACCAGAACAAATGCCTTCCACGCTTCCAGTTCCACTTCGTTCATTGAGTTTCCGAACTCTGGATCTCTGATGAGCTGACGGATCTGAGGACCGTCAAAGATGCCAGCTTTCAACTTCTCCATGGTCAATCCTGGAAAAGCCTGGCACAAGTAAGTGAAGCAGTCACCATCCTTGTCCAGAGCCTTGGTGAACTGCTTGATTAAGCCGAGTTTGATGTGCAGCGGTGGGAAGAGTATTCTGTCTCTGTTCACCAGAGGGTCGTTGATGACGTTCCTTTCTTTGCAAGGCACCAATTCCTCCCGCACAGGCCAGTCCTTCTTTGTGTAATGCTGAGCACGGTCCCTACTATCCCACATGCACAGAAAACATGGGGTACTTGGTGAAGCCAGACTGTTGTCCCAACCAAAAGTTCACCATCTTCATGTCAACACAAATAAACCACTTATGCTGATCATAACCAATTTTCTCCAGCACATACTTCACTGCTTCATAGTTCTCCTTCAGTGTACTCGAGTTAGCCAGGGGTATAGAGGTAAACTGGTTGCCGTTGTGTAGCAGAACACATTTCAGTGATTGCTTGCTGCTGTCAATGAACAGTCTCCAATCTTTGGGTTCGTACTGTGGCACTCCAAGCTTGAGCAGAAGCTGCGCAATATCTGCACAGTACACCAAGTCCCTCTCTTCCGAAAAAAAACGGAGGTACTCTTGATGCCTGTTGCGGAAGAAGCTGCTGCGAGCACTGTCAGAGAGGAGGGTTTTTTCCTTCAATCTGGATGCCAGCAGTTCGGCAGAGTCCTTTGACAAGCTGAGGTTGCGAACTAGATCATTCAACTCCTTTTGGGAAAATGGATGTGGAGCATCATCTTCAAGAACCACTTCTTCTTCATGTCCTTCCAACACTGGAGGCATCTTCGTCACTAATGTCAGGAAGTTCTCCGAAGATAGGCACTGGAATTTCATCACAATGAGCTACAGGACAGCGTGCTGATTGAAGATCAGGATACTTGAGGCTGCTCCGGTTCTTTCTGTTGATCCCAGTCATATCAACAGCGCAGAAGTAGCAGTCAGTGACATGGTTTGTCGGCTCCCTCCAAACCATGGGAATTCCAAAGTTCAGACTTCTCTTGCCATTGGTCCACCCATAAGTCATAAGTCATAAATTGGCACATACGCAGGTGGAGTTTCCTATACACTTCTTGGGGCGGCTGCCCCATTAACTTAGTTTTGATCCCCCAACTTTATGCTTTGCCGCACCAATTTATGGAAGATTTTGAGGTTTTATGACTTCAAACTGATCCCTTTTCGACATAATCACACAGAGCTATCGGACCTGAATACTGAATACTTCGTCCTAAATCAACTGAAAAAACGCAGTTGTTGACCAGTGTTATCTGTTCTATGACCATTTCTGGTATCAGTATCAAGTTCACCAGTCACTAGTTACCTGAGTTTTCCTTTTTTTCCTCTAGCTCCAAGTCTGCAGGGACCTTGCCTGTTCTCCAAGAAATCTCCAAGATTATAGACAGAGGCTCTGGGATTTAGAGAAAGTAGGCTGGAATTAAAGGAAACAGAAATCTCCTTGGTGCAAATTAAGACTGGAGCAGCAAATCCCTTTCTAGTAAAGCAAAAGCACTGTACTTCAAACCACGTTTTGGAGACAAATACTTTGGAAGGCTTAAAACAAAATTGATTAGTGCAGCTGTTAACTCATTCCTAATGTTTCTGCCATACTCTGGGTGTTTTAAAAAAGCAGGGCAGACCCTAAAAGGTAAAAGTGAAATGCGTTAGGAGACTTCGCTGAAAGATGTAATCTAGATTTCTAAAACGACGTCTTGTGCCCAGCAAAGTCAGCTGCTGACAAATGCACTGCTACCAGAATGTGACAAGTTAAAAATAAAACCATTTCAGGACTCGAGGTTATATTCAGATTGTTTATTGTCAAGAGTATGACAAGCACTCTGTCATATTGTGTTCAACATGCACCCAATTCCACATTAACTGCTCAAAATAGCACTTGCAAAAATTACAGTAGTCTAGTCATAATTTATGATTTGTTACATAAATTTTCTTAACGAGCACTAAAACTGAATTACAGTGTAGTCTAGGTAGTTTGTTATTGCTTGTTGACACTGCAGCTTTGGATCTACTAGAGAGAATCCACTGATATGCCTGAGTTATCAAACTGCATTTTGTTCTACCAAACTTGGAAATCATAAAATGCTGGAGAACACTTAAAGAAATTTAGTCTCTCTACTGGACACATTGGCATTCACAGCATGTGGACACACTGACTTCATGATATTTCAGAATAAAGGTTCATTGTACAATGGATTTTTATTTATTTTTACGATACTGTTGATATATTTTGCTAGCCGCCTTGGCCATTCCTATAAGTAGTGAATAAATAAATATAGTTCGGGATGCTGAGGGGCCACAAATGGTGAACTGCATGCACACATGAAACTGTAGTCAGTTTCATAACAAGCCAACTTCAAACTATGAGTTATGCAGTTGGCTAATTAAATTAGACACAATGTTTTAAACCAGCAATCCTGGTTGGTAGGTAAGACTAAGACAATATGTTTTAGAAGTGAAACCAAACTCGGCAGAAGTCCTCCTCTTGGCTGTGGAGGAGCGAAGGGGGGGGGGCATGGGCGCTCACTGAGTCTTGCCCATGGTTTAGTGGTGCTATGTGCAAACTGGACCAGTATCACGCCACAAAAAAGAATGTTCTGCTTATGTTGTAACCCCAGCATTTTTTTAAAAAAAACATTCAGTTTGGCAATCATGAAATCACTTTGGAGCGTGCAATGAACAGACTTGTATTCAACCAGTTCCCTGGAAAGTGGTTTCATGCTTGCTCTACAAAAATAAGGGGAGCAATTTCCATCAATGTGTAAGTTGTCATATAAATTCTAAAATATTGCATTAGGAATTATCTATTTCATGAACTGATTTTCTACACAAAGTCACTGGGTTCTTCTTGAGAGTTGTGCATGTTTTAACAAGTCTCAAAATATATAATTTTTGCAGTGTGCGTTCCAATCTCTTTAAAATAGTTGTGCAAATGATTTTAACAAAAAAGGGGGGAGAGCTAAACTTATAAAAATGAGGTATTTGTGAGGAAAAACCTAAAACCTTTTAAATATTTGTGAAAAGCACAGTGGAGAGAAATATGGTATGCACGAATGAAAAAAAAGTAGCATTTTTTTGTTCACAGCTGGCAACACAACAGTAAAATGGCACATTTTCCAACATGTTTACTCCACTCCTCCAAGATTTCCAGCAAAATGTTTTTTTACTACTGTGGGAAGAGTGGGAGAAATGAGATTAAGACCACTGCAGCATTCTGAAGTCATTCTTGGGACTGACCAAACATTTACTCATGCCCAATGTTCTATTACAGGGAACTAAGCATACAATTCCCAAAGTGTGTTCTTGCTGAGATAAAGTTACTAGCACAGACGTTTAACACAAAATGGGAATCACCATGGGTATGCCAACGTTTTGGGTGCGTTAAACCACTACTGAAATCCTGTGCATCTCTTAGCCAGTGTTTCCCTAAGGACAGAAATTATTTGATGGTTCTTTTTCACACACACTATTTGCCACAAACAGGGTCTTTCCCCCTAGATAACAAATTAAAAGCTTCCTGGATAAAATTCTGTATGTCTTGTTCCTGTGCAACCTTGCTTGGATTGGATGAGGAAATCCCTGAACAGATTGCATGCATATGCAACAATACTAGCATAATTAAACTCCAATGATGCCTCTGTCATAGCTTGCATCCTGTAAACAAAGTTTGCTGTTTAATTAAGTATCAAGGTATACTGATATGACAATATCCATGGCGTGTGTGTCATGTCTAATGCCACTTATCACATGAAGAGTTCATCTGATTCCTTGCCATGTTTTCAGTTTTTGAGCAGGTTAGGAAGGGAGTGGAAAACCTATCATCTGTATCACATAAAAATCTACAGCTTTCTGTGTAACAAAACAATCGAATGACCTCTTTACCATGATGCCAGCCATAATGAGTAATGAACTTGTTGGACGTGAAGGGTTAATGTTCAATAGCATTAACACTCCCTGAGAGATTATGTCCTATTTCTTTTAACTCACTGCACTGCTGTAAGATGCAGGAGGGGCCTTGAACCTTAACAAGGTAAAATACAGCAATGATAAAACATTGCACCCTTTAAAAATACAGGCAGGTTAATTCTATGTCCCAAGGTTAGCTGTTTATTTCCTACTCGGATGTTATATATTGTATCTCCAGGAAGATGCAACATACAATTTTATTCTGACAATTCACAAGGCAATCAACATTGGAACTAATAAAACAAAACAGTGGACGGGGTAGCCAAGACATTCAGATTCCAGCCTCAAACTGCAAAGCATGTAACCAGTGCTCTTATACGATTAGTGCTATGCAGGTCAGATTTCTGAAGTAGGAGGCACATTTTCTCTTAGAAAACCAAGCTGAGACTAGAAATCCTTTGGGATCATTGAAATACTTCAGACTTAGAATCCGTATAACAAACTTGAAAAAAGCCAGCATTTAAAAGACATATTACTTTGGTAAATGTATGCCTTTTCTCTCCAAAAACCAGATTAGAGAAAAGCTCAGCCCCTGGCTTCCTATGAGCTTTTAGTAGCACAACCTCCACTAAAACCAATAGGCTAGAGATGAAAAAATTATTCTATTTTATCATTCCTATTTATTTTGCATACAAATCTCTGCTTTGTGCTGTTTTCCTAGAAAGCAGTTGTCACCAACTCCCTGTATCCTGATTATTAAATTGTGCTATTATTGCATTGCAGATGCCTGAAGTGTCAAATAAAAATGATCCAGGATAAGCATTTAAACTGTGTTTAAAATACTGGCCACAAGCTTTTAAGCACAGGGAAGTTTGCCTTGGTCAGGCTCAATGTGATGTTGCCTTAGCTGGCATGCCTAAGCAAATGCTAACCTTTCATTTGTTCTGGGATTTCTTCTTCCCTGTCACTTTAAAATATCTAAGCCTGATAAAGCCTGCACCAAGAGCTGCAAAAACAGTGGTAGGTCAGATTTGTTGTATCACTTGCCTTGAAGGGCCACCCTGTTCCGGACATTCAAATGGTGAATTTGTGGAATCAGGCACATGCTGTGCTGTGTCTTTGTGACAAAGACTAAGATTTCCATTCTATGCCTTTTCACAGAAGTCTGCCCCATGTCCACAGCTTAAACACCTATTAAGGGTCACTGATAGCCTTTTCGACAAGTCACATACCCAACACGAGAGGGCAAGTTTGATGAGATATCTAAAAACAATACATGAACAACTGGAAGAAAAAGCGCCAAAACAATTTTATTTATGCAAATGAAACATTTTCCAAGTAACCCTGAGAAAACACAAGGGTTACAAGCAGAAGGTAACACTCTGGGCAAGAAAAGGGTGGCTACCCAGGTGTTTCCAGCATTTTACTAGTCTGAATATTAAAAAAAATGTCTTCAAATGTGTATAAAGATTAAAACTATGTCAATATGCCTGGTAACTCATCCGAAATATATCTGTTGACGTTTTCCCCTCATTTCCACTGATTTATATAGTACCTAAATGGTTGGCTGCTCTGAGGATCAATATGCTTAAGGTGTAATTCCATAGTCTTTTCTTTAAAAATATCAGTATGTGCATTTTAATAATGTTTCGTTCCTCCACATCCAATAAATTGCTTAATCTTAATGATTTTTAATAAGAAAAGGAAGGGCCTTTAAAATAACACCAGTTTGTTCAGTAAGCTTCTTCATATTCCATTTTGCAAACAAAACCTTTAAAAGGGCCTCACTATTGTAAAATATACCATTACCTACACAGACCTTTGAATATACCACTTGATTTTGGTTTCCAAGAGTGGCTCTACAATAAACATGACGCATGACTACAGCCTATTTGCCTAATTTGCTGTAACCCTATCACACCAGAAATGCCGAATGAACCTAGAAGGAATCAGGAACCCTCATAATGGACAGGATTGTTTGTCCTAACAACAGCTTAAGATGTTGGTTCATTATGAAAATCCACTGAAGTTATACAAGACTCTTCCACTTCCAGTTCTTCACCCAACAAAGGTTCTTCACAGTTTTGCAGCCATGAAATTGATATGTGGCTTCACCAGAGGAAAGAGTGGCAGGCTGCGTTTGAACTCTGTCATATTCTGAATCACGTCTGGCTGCAAAGAAACATTTTAGAAAAAGAAACTTTGAGAATCAAGCACATAGCCTATATGTATTCACTGAAGCAAAATTCATTTTTTAAATCAGCCAAAGGGTGACCAAGTCCTTAAGTCTCTGTTAAAAGGTAAAGGTAAAGGTAAAGGTACCCCTGCCCGTACGGGCCAGTCTTGACAGACTCTGGGGTTGTGCGCCCATCTCACTTAAGAGGCCAGGGGCCAGCGCTGTCCGGAGACACTTCCGGGTCACGTGGCCAGCGTGACATCGCTGCTCTGGCCAGAGCCAGAGCCAGAGCCAGAGCCAGAGCCGCACACGGAAACGCCGTTTACCTTCCCGCTGGTAAGCGGTCCCTATTTATCTACTTGCACCCGGAGGTGCTTTCGAACTGCTAGGTTGGCAGGCGCTGGGACCGAGCAGCGGGAGCGCACCCCGCCGCAGGGATTCGAACCGCCGACCTTTCGATCGGCAAACCCTAGGCGCTGAGGCTTTAACCCACAGTGCCACCTGCGTCCCACCTCTGTTAAAAAGCCAATAGCAAAAAATATATAACTAAGATCCAAACCTTGTTTACATAAGAACTTCTTTCAGACGCAAAATTTACAAGATAAGATTGCCTAAAAAGTGGATTCTTACAAAACTATATATCCAATATGTTATGATGACAATCTTAAGACAGGAACATCTCTTTGTGCTTGACAGGTAGGTGTGGTTTGCTTCAAATGGCCAAATACAGAAGCCTAATTGGGCCTAATTAGCTCCATGTACCAGAAGTGCCACACCCCAAATCTATACTATTCACAACACTCACAATTTTTCTAAAGGCTTGTTCACACAGTGGTTAAGCTGTCCCAAGCATAGCAGCCAGATAGGTTCCATGAATAATGCATTTCCTGGTGGTGGTTACTTCTAAACATGATAAGGCTGAGCGAGTAATAACAGTGTTGTAGCGTATATTGGGAACTCTCATTTTTTCATAAATGATTAAAAAACATCTTACCTGTGGCAGTGGTGGAGCTGGTGCCAGGTTTACATCATTTTGAGATGGAAATTCTCCCACAACAGGGCCTGTTTAAAGCAGCAACAACAACAGTTCATAAACCTCTAGGAAAATATCTACTTATATAGACAGATATTAAGCAGACCATTAAAAGCAAAGGGTTGTACTGCTTTTCGTACTGCTTGAAAATCTGCACACTTGCAAACTTTTCTCACATTTGTTATTCTCCAGGACTCCTGAGAGTGAATATACTCCCACCAATCCACTAGAGGTCATAACCATCCTTTGCAAAAGATTCTGTTTGTTCTACCAAGTGTTTTTCTGTGCAAACTTGAGCGAAGATTATTTGGAAACAAAGAAAGGCACTCAGTACTTACAGGAATCCATTTCCCGTGCTAGTACATGCACGGATACTTTGTGCCTTCTTTGAGCATCAACTGACAACATCTCCTACAGAAAGACAGAGGAAAGAGAGATGACAATCGGTTATTCCAACAAAAGCACAGGAACATCTGCACTGCAGACCAAAGTGTGCAAGAATGTCTGCCAGCCTGGAGCAGACGTGCCTGACCCAAGCAGGACACTTTATCCAAGTAGGGTGGAATGTCCAAAAAGGAAGAGAAATGTGTAGCCTATGCACACTGTGATATGCAGCCAACTGCTGCTTCTTATGCTGTCATATACAATCTCAAGTCACTCTTTTGCAAACATGAAAACACCTGTTCGGTGTTAAACAAAACTGACCTACTGGGCCCCTCCCTGATCCTGAGCAGGGCTGGCTTATCAATATTTCAGTTATGCCAGTGAGTCCACCCCATTAACTCACCCTGGCTGTTACATAGTGCTTGTGGCCTGCCCAAGAAAACCTCAAATTCTGCCAAAATCTCTTCCACATACTGTGGGAGGTAAATAAAATTAATGATGAAATAGGTGCACTTACTAGAGATGAGAGCCATTTTTGAATAATCTAGAAACACCAGCAATGCTTAAGAGCAATATTAAAATGTATGACAAGAGTAAGCAATTCAAAGTCGATCTAGCTGTCAGTTGCTCAAATCTTTTAAAAGCTTCATTTAGCTGGGGAGTAAATCAATTGCCTTCCACAAGTGTAATCAAATAATTTAACTACAATGCACTTATATCAATAATTAACATTTTCTTAATCGGCCGTAATGACAAGTCTAATGAAAACCATGATGCAATGCAGTCAAGTTCTATTAGCACTGACTTGAACACAATGAGCATTCATAATTAAAAGTAACTAAAGTGGTTCTCGAAAAAGCATCTCCATTCCAAAGTCGGGGGGGGGAGGGAGGGGAGGGACAGTTAATGGCAAGCTCCTCACACAAATATTTTTTAAAGAGAGGCTTCAATTCCAAAATATTTTTTAATTTGCTTTTTTAGATGGCAGAAAGAAGTTTGCCTCACTTCAAAGAAGCTGCCTTATAATCTGTTCACCAGAAATGCTGCACAGTGTTTCATTCCCTTTCTTGCATCCCTTCTTGCAGTGTGTGTGTGTACTCATGCAAAAGCTGGACAGATGCAGTGATGGGGGAATGAATGGACTGGGGGTGTAGATGGAGGAATATGGTGTGGGGGGGTGTGCATAAGGGGTGGATTGATAGAAGGAGCATGGCTATCATCTTGGATATCCTCATGACTGCTCCTGGTGTGGAGACACTGAAAGCACATCTTCTAACTCTTGATTACATAGTCTGCAACCATGCATTTTAACTGCACACCGAGCAGCTGTGTTTGACAGACAAGGCACGCAGGATAGGGATTCAGAGCTCTTTCCTAATACACTCTGCTGTTTGAAAACAGGGACCCAAAGGGATGTGCACTGCCTTTATATGCTGCCTCTTTCAGCTGCGTGTGCATTTAGCTTCTCCCGGTGCTTCATGCTCTGCAACCATTGGGGCATGGAAGGAAATACCCTTTTGTATGGTTTCTAGCCTGGTGTGGGGGGGGGGGAGGGTTCATTAGTGGGCTTCTACTGCTGAAGAGTCATGTGCTTCCTTGTCCACCTCCACCTTGTTCTGTTGTACTACTCCCAAAACCAATACTGGCATATATGTAACATGTATTCTGCTTAGGATATTCAAACCAAAGATCCAAAAAGCATGCATGAATTTGTCTGAGTCACTTCAAAACTGTAATGACCACACCCTTTTTAATAACCATCAGCTATTAAAGGGGGGAAATTAGTTCATCTGAACTTGAACCAACAGCCCTGGAATATGTTTAATGTATTCATTTTTACCTGCCTTGCAAGCTGCACACATTGCACCCTTGCTTGTTACTGCCACCTGGTCGTATTGCTTTCTTCCACTGGCAGTTTGGAGGGGATAAGCAAAATGTTTTGCATGTGCGCTACTGCTTTAGCAGACAGCGCTGTGCCTTTTGGCATTGTTTAGCTTTCTGTGTTTCTTGCAAGTTGTGGGCATTGTGACCTGATGGTTGCACATCTCTCTTAGCATGCACAGATTGCCTCTCTCTGTGTCCATGTGGCATGTGAGTGTTGTTGCAGTCTTGCCCCTGATTTGGGGAGGTTATTCCAGGGACACTGGAAGCATGACTGCTGTTAATATCGTAAGAGCGGCCCTATTGGATCAGACCAAAGGCCTAGCTTGTGCAGCATTCTGCTCTCACAATGGCCAAGCCAATGGATAAGGGAAGCCCACAAGGAGGACAGGAAAACAATAACACTATTATCTTTTGTATTGTTCCTGTTGCTGTTTTTCTCCTCGTCTCTTCCAAGCTGGGCTTGAGTTAGACCAGAGGTTTTCAACCTTTTTGGGTCCATGGCTCTCTTGACCAACAATATTTTTTTCTGTGGCACCCGGTGGGCCTCTGGAGCCCAGCTATGTCACCCCCTGCCTGCAGAGCTAGCAGCCCCTCACCCCTTTTCAAACACCCTCCCTTGTGGAGTGTTCCCTCAGCCTCCTCTCTTCTCCCCTCTCCTTGGGAATCCTCTGGTCTGCCACCCCTGGTCTCTGAGCTGCCCCCCCGAGAGAGGTGCCTCCTCCCACTGCCCCACAGGGGCCTGGGAAGCATCCCCTGGCCAGCCCCAGAGACACCATTCGCTTGGGGAGCTTGTAGCCAGGGCTGCTGCAACAAACAGTTGTGCAAGCCTTTGGGAGGCAGAGATGCAAGAGGGTATCAGAGGAGGGAGGGAAGGAAAGAAGGAGAGACAGAGGCCAGTGTTGTCCATGGCACCCATGACCATCATTCAAGCCACCCCAGGGTGCCACGGCCCACTGGTTGAAAACCACCGAGTTGGACTATAGGACTCCTCTACTACGTACTTGTATTGCAATAAGCAGCTGCTCAATAAGGCAATATTATTCATTTTGCAAAATCACCAATTACTGTTATACATACAGAGCTGATTGCAAGGTTCAAACAACCCTATAACTTCCTTAAATACAGCATACAAACAGTTCAGGTGCTATACGTAACAATGACAATAGTAGCTGCAGAGGTGTCCCCAAGGACAACGTGTGCTTTGTAGAATCTGGCTAAAGAACAACAACAAAAATAGTTGTTCTTCCCCACCCCCCTCTACTTTAAAAAGCTTTTAGAATATAGTGCCACAATTTTAACCCACACCAGATATATACAATTGTTCCTGTAAAGAGCTTTGGCTTGTCCAGGCAAAAGAGAGAAAAAAAACCTATCATTTACATGTCTGAACTATGCTGACAGTATGCACAGAATTAAGTTAGCAAGCATTCTGATGAGTGACTAGGGAATAATTGGGGAGCAACATTTTTACCTTGGTAAAAAGAATCTGGAATAAAATAAAAAACAGAAGAATGTACTCACAGGCTCTATTGTCATGTTCATAGCACACAGCAACATTTTAACATCTGGTATATGTAAACTCCATTTAGATAAAAGTTGTGATGCTTATCAAGTTCTCAAACTGTTATTAATATATTCCCTTAAATTTTACACAATTTTACAATCAGAAGCTAAACTAATCAGAAATATTATGATCAGCTTACCTTATAAAAGTGCATAATATCATCCTTAGTAAGAGTTTTGAGATATGCCACTTCAATGTTATCTGGACGACAAAGATTATAATTAATACAATTATGAAATATAATAATAATAATAATAATAATAATAATAATAATAATAATAATAATAATAAATTTTATTTATATCCCGCCCTCCCCAGCCGAAGCCGGGCTCAGGGCGGCTAACAACACTAAAACAGTATGACATTATAAAACATTATAAAAATGAATTAAAATCAAAATTGATGGCAACCATAAACTAAAGCTTTGTAAAGATTGCCAGAGGAGGGGGTCAGGCTGCGCCCTGACCAAATGCCAGGTGGAACAGCTCTGTCTTGCAGGCCCTGCGGAAAGATGTCAAGTCCTGCAGGGCCCTTGTCTCTTGTGACAGAGCGTTCCACCAGGTTGGAGCCGCAGCCGAAAAAGCCCTGGCTCTAGTTGAGGCCAGCCTAACCTCTCTGAGGCCTGGGACCCTCAAGGTGTTTTTATTTGAAGATCGTAAGTTCCTCTGTGGGGCATACCAGGAGAGGCGGTCCCGTATACACTTCCTTCAGATCACAACACCTCAGTATATTCTAATTATAATTATTATTTATTGAATTTATACACCGCCCTATACCTGGGATATTCCTGTCACTGAAAATATTGCTATCCTGAAGGATCAGGACATTTTCTGAAGCCTGTACATATGTGACATTCCTTGTCCTTAAATATGATTAATGGATCAGGAGTACAGTGGTGCCCCGCAAGACGAATGCCTCGCTAAACGAAAAACCCGCAAGACGAAAGGGTTTTCCGATTTTTTAGCGGCTTCGCAAGACGAATTTCCCTATGGTCTTGCTTCGCAAGATGAAAGCCCATAGGGAAATCTCCGGGGACAGCGGGGAAGCGCAGCACCTGTCCTGAAGGCTTGCGGTGGGAGGTCCGGGAACAGAGGAAAAGGCGCGCAGCGATTCTCCTCTGTTCCCGGGGCTTGCGGTGGGAGGAGGGTTTTTCCTCCCCACCGCCAACCTTCAGAACAGCCTTCTGAATGTTGGCGGTGGGGAGGAAAGCCCTCCTCCCACCACAAGCCTTCAGGACAGGTCCGGGAACAGAGGAGAAGGCGCGCAGCGATTCTCCTCTGTTCCCGGGGCTTGCGGTGGGAGGAGGGTTTTTCCTCCCCACCGCCAACCTTCAGAACAGCCTTCTGAATGTTGGCGGTGGGGAGGAAAGCCCTCCTCCCACCACAAGCCTTCAGGACAGGTCCGGGAACAGAGGAGAAGGCGCGCAGCGATTCTCCTCTGTTCCCGGGGCTTGCGGTGGAAGGAAGGTTTTCCTCCCCACCGCCAACATTCAGAAGGCTGTTCTGAAGGCTGGCGGTGGGAAGAAAAGCCCTTCTCCCGCCTCCAGCCTTCAGAAGAGTTCCCCGCAGGGCTCCCCAAGCTGTGAATGTCTGCCCCGCGCGAGAGGCGCTCTGCTTAAGAGCGCCCCTCGTGCGGGGCAGCAGGCTGCTATCCGCAGCTTGGAGAGCCCTGCGGGGAAGTCCTGCAGGGCTCCCCAAGCTGCAGATGTCTGCCCCGCGTGAGGGGCGCTCTGCTTCAGAGCGTCCCTCGCACCGGGCAGCAGGCTGCTATCCGCAGCCTAGGCAGCCCTGCAGGAACTCTTCTGAAGGCTGGCGGCGGGAGAAGGGCTTTTCTTCCCACCGCCAGCCTCCAGAAGGCTGTTCTGAAGGCTGGCGGTGGGGAGAAAAGTCCTTCTCCCCCCGCCAGCCTTCAGAAGAGGTCCGGGGACAGACTGTCCCCGGATCTGGTCTGAAGGCGGTCTCCCTAGGAACGCATTAATTGATTTTCAATGCATTCCTATGGGAAACCGTGCTTCGCAAGACGAAAAACTCGCAAGAAGAAAAAACTTGCGGAACGAATTAATTTCGTCTTGCGAGGCACCACTGTATCTGCATCAAGCATCATATGTTCTTAGACTGATGCAAAGGAAGGGATAAGGCAGCAGTGGAATTTCTAGAATGCAAATCCTTCATCACATAATTGGTTATAAGAATACATGCCAGGCAGGTTTCAAAAATGGAATGTGGTCTAGATGGGGCAAAGAAATAGGTAATACCACAGAAATAGCTAATAATAATTTAATTTTTAAATTATTTGCACCCCACCCATCTGACCGGGTGCAGCATCCCAGCATTGTGACTTTGACACTAATTAATCTTCTAAGTGTATTCCAGAACTAAATATTATTATTTTATCATGCATGGTGGGTACACTTTAGATGGTCTGAATTGTTACTTTTGTTAAGCTTTCATCCAAAAAAATTACATTTCCAGTTTGGGAGTGCTTATTACCTCTGTCAAAGTTATATTGCTGGGAAATAATTTCGCCCCAGTATTTTGCACACTCAGCAGACAGTTTCTTTGGTTTGTCAAGGCGACGAATTGCTAAAGCCTGGATGTGCTTCTGGAAGGCTTCATCAGACATGTCCTCTATACTCTTCTCCATGGTTTTTAAAAAAGCTTCAACCCTGCTCTCCAAGTAGTGTGGAGGTTTTTCTGACTGGATGATAAATCGTAGTCCTTGGATACCATTTGCCCGCCGTGGACCACTGAACACAATGTAACCTTGAAAAAACCAAATAATTCATTCTATTAGACTCACTAAATAAATAATTAAAAAAGACAGAATTTCTGCCCTTGAATTCTGGCCAAATTCTAACATGACCATTAGTGCCTTAAATGGCCTTACATCAAGTGAATAGATGATATACCGTATTTTTCGCCCCATAGGACGCACTTTTTCCCCTCCAAAAATGAAGGGGAAATCTGGGTGCGTCCTATGGGGCGAATGCAGGCTTTCGCTGAAGCTTGGAGAGCTAGAGGGGTCGGTGCGCACCGACCCCTCTCGCTCTCCAGGCTTCAGGAAGACATCCGCAGCCTGGGCAGCCCTGCAGGAGGTCCGGCAGGGATGTCTAGGCTGCGGATAGCAGCCTGCTTCCCGGAGCGTCGGGCGCCCTGAAAGCAGAGCGCCCGGCGCTTCAGGAGCACATCCACAGCCTGAGCAGCCCTACAGGATGTCCGGAAGGGCTGTCTAGGCTGCGGATAGCAGCCTGCTTCCCGGAGCGTCGGGCGCCCTGAAAGCAGAGCGCCCGTTGCTTCGGGAGCGCATCCGCAGCCTGGGCAGCCCTGCAGGAGGTCCGGCAGGGATGTCTAGGCTGCGGATAGCAACCTGCTTCCCGGAGCGTCGGGCGCCCTGAAAGCAGAGCGCCCGGCGCTTCGGAAGCACATCCGCAGCCTGGGCAGCCCTGTGGGAGTTCTCCGCAGGGCTCCCCACGCTGCGGATAGCAGCCTGCTGCCCGGCGGGCGGGACACCCTGGATCAGAGCGCCCCGTGCGCCAGGCAGACATCCGCAGCGTGGGGAGCCCTGCAGGAGTTCCCCGCAGGGTTCCCCATGCTGCGGATAGCAGCCTGCCGCCCGGCAGGCGGGACACCCTGAAGCAGAGCGCCCCGTGCGCCGGACAGACATCCGCAGCGTGGGGAGCCCTGCAGGGGTTCCCCGCAGGGCTCCCCACGCTGCGGATAGCAGCCTGCCGCCCGGCGGGCGGGGCGCCCTGAAGCAGAGCACCCCGCGCGCCGGACAGACATCCGCAGCGTGGGGAGCCCTGCGGATAGCAGCCTGCCGCCCGGCGGGTGGGGCACCCTGAAGCAGAGCGCCCCGCGTGCCGGGCAGACATCCGCAGTGTGGGGAGCCCTGCAGGAGTTCCCCGCAGGGCTCCCCACGCTGCGGATAGCAGCCTGCCGCCTGAGGCAGACATCGGCCAGCCCCACAAGCTCGGGGGACAGCAGGGAGGCGCAGCGCCGTTCCTCGACCTGGTTCGGTTTCCCCGACCTGCTTTTTTTTGGGGGGGGGAATAAAGGAAAAAAAAATTCCTTTATTTCCCCCCCAAAAAACTAGGTGCGTCCTATGGGACGGAGCGTCCTATGGGGCGAAAAATACGGTAACTACCGTAACTAATCTCAGGTTTTAGCTTTCCTGCAAGCTAATGGAGGGATCTCACATTATGCATTTTGACCATGAAGAAAACAGCATATATACTAAAATTGTATAAATCACTTTCATGATTCCCCTGTATCTCTTTGAAACAGTGATTTCATTGATTTGTCACTGAGCATGAAGGGCCCCAAACCAGCAATAAGATTCCACAGCCATCACATGGACAGCACATTACATTGAACTATAGTGGCTGAAGTATACAATCCAATTTCTGCTCACTATAACAATATTTAGGTGATCTATGGAGAGAGGCAATCTATTATTTACCTAACTGTTCTTTAGTGCGCAGAGTATTGAAGCAAGGCTCTGAGATGATTTGACAGAAGAGCTCCAAAAACATATTCTCTGAGGTGCTTTGCATATCTGTTTGATAATATATTTCAATGCCACAATTGTTATGAACCTCGTTCCTCTGTTGATAGACGAACCAACCTCCTAAAAAAACATGAAAATGATGCAAAGGGTCATTTTGAAAGATGGTCAAGCAGGGAACCATCCATCGGCAACAGAATTTGAATGAAAGGGGAAATATACTCTCTATGTGGTGTACACTAGTTTAGAGAAGAAAATATAAGTACTCTATATAAATGTAATCTGGAGCCCTAGGACTGAAACAAATTACTTTTTCTCGTCATGGTTTCTTTGTTCCATGAGCAAAGAACTTCAGCTTATATTATAATCAGATGCATAATTACCCCAAACAATGCCAGTGAGTGGTTTGGTAAACAGTAGTTCCCGTTTCCACATTAGCAACTAGCCCCCAAATGGTGCATGATCTGCCCATGATGCACCTCTACACATTGCTATCCATTTTCCTACTCTGCAGTGCTTAACTCTTTGCACGCTGTGAATAAATTCAGGATATATATTTGAAAGTCAAATACTGAGACTCGAGTGATTTCATTTGTATAGTAATTCTGCACTCTATTCAGTGAGGAAGACCTTTTCCTCCAAAACTAACACAGAGATTCACAACACAGTCCTAGATTATTGTTCCCAAAATACATATATATCATTTTGGCATTGATTCTGAAATATTTGCAGTGCAGTACTGAAAGCAAGTAACTTTCTAAAAACAAATCAAGGTACAGTGGTGCCTCGCAAGACGAAAAGAATCCGTTCCGCGAGTCTCTTCGTCTTGCGGTTTTTTCGTCTTGCGAAGCAACCCTATTAGCGGCTTAGCGGATTAGCGCTATTAGCGGCAATTAGCGGCTTAGAAAAAGGGGGGGAGCAAAAAAAATCGCAAGACTCGCAAGACGTTTTCGTCTTGCGAAGCAAGCCCATAAAGAAATTTGTCTTGCGAAGCGCCTCGAAAAACGGAAAACCCTTTCGTCTAGCGGGTTTTTCGTCTTGCGAGGCATTCGTCTTGCGGGGCACCACTGTATTTCATTCTGACTTATTACAAATGTAAGCGCCATGAACCTCAGCTTTATATGTTTTATAGCTTATGTCCAAATGGACAACTTACTGTCAGGCAGCTGTACTTCTCTATACCTTACAAGCTGACTCGGAAGCAGAGGTTTTGTATGAGCATGCTCAATGAGAGTGTCTTCAATCATTTGCATAATTCCTAATGCAGCCTGGAAGAGAAGAAATTCATCAGAGATTTTATTCATCTCCTGGCAATTGTCCATGTGGTAGCACAGAAGGATAACAGGTATTACGGAAAATGGCGAAATTAGAAAGGAAAAGGAGATGACTAATTGCAGCAGATGCAAGCATTAGGAATGCAAAGCCGAGTTAGTACATGTGACAGCTATGAAGCACACAAAACTGAAAGGCTGAATCTCTGTTTCTACATTATGTTTTAAATACTTTTAGAAAACAAGACCAACTTTTTTAAAAAATAAATAAATACACATTTTATATGCAATGCCTGTGTCCTACATCTTAGCACACAAGACTGAATTGTTTTTTCCTCCCTGCCACCCCTCTTCATTTACAGAAAATATGTCAACTCATTGCTACTTTGATGTCGACAGCCAGTATCTGCTGTATCATGGGTCAAAGGGCCCCATATTACTCTTGTCTCCTACTCTTCTGCATTTGGTTTCTGAAAGTTTAGTGAAACCACACAATTCCTTAGTTCCCCCTTCATTTCCTACTTTATGCATTGATTAAGGTCCAAGTCCATGGTCCTCTTAAGCCTGTAACTATGAGAGACGTGTCTGCATCATGGGGCTAAAACAATTCAGCTGCACAAACAGCAAAAATGCCTTTGATAAGCCAATGTTATAAAACCCTTTGACCATCTCCAGAGAGGAGTCTTACTTTCTGGAGTCGATATCAAAATCACTATGCATTAAAGTACCAAAGAAAACCTTACGATAATGAGTAACAAAGGTACAAAAAAGCCTGAAGTCACTCTAGGGAAACAAACTCATCAAGATGCATTGAAATTAAATCCAAAATAATAAAGGCTGTTAAAAGCCAACTGTGCTTATAGAGATACAAAACTCCAAAGCCTTTTTGAAAGCTACAGTCATATTCAGATATGCAACTTCAAAATGAAAACTACAAGGCTGGGTCAACTGATCTGAACTCAATAAAATCTCATTTAAAATGTGCTTTAAAATTCAAATTCAGTAAGCCAAAACCTTTTGGATTCTAACATCACAGAAAGTAACCTTGCATAGAAAAGACAACATTTAAAAATGCTAAACCAGGGTGTGGTTTGATTAAACAAATAACGTCAAGGAAAGCCACTTCCTCTTCCATGAAACCAAATATCCAGGTATGGTAGATGTCATTGTTCACTGTGCAGTTCACTATCTGGGGAGACTCAAATAGTTTTTACTAGTCCTTAATGGCTCATGCGGGAGTACTTTGAAACCTTGCCCTTTTGGTTTGCCTTAAGTCAAATTATTTTACCATTACTATGGCATTAAGGGTTATTTTAAGGTGCTCAGAAATAAGTGAGCTGGACATGTTCATTCACTGTTGCCTCTTAACATACCCGTATTTTTCGCTCTATAACACGCACCAGACCATAACACGCATGTAGTTTTTAGAGGAGGAAAACCAGAAAAAAAATATTCTAAACGAAATAGTGGATATATGATTTTTGTGGTTCATGCTGTGGCCACAGGCATGTGATCTGACAGTGAGTTTGGAGTAGCCCAATGCAAAAATCCTGAGGATCCATGTGGATCCATGCTTTGTAACCATAGGGGAGGGAAGGAAGGGGAATCATGGATCCTCTGCTCACGACTGCAGATCCCCACCACCACCCGCAGGCATTCGCTCCATAACACGCACAGACATTTCCCCTTACTTTCTAGGAGGAAAAAAGTGAGTGTTATGGTGCAAAAAATACGGTAAAATATACACAGTTTCTACAGATACAGTACCTTAAAGTTTTTTCTACAAACATGGCTGTTGGTACCTTCCTCTTACTTATTTTATCCAACCAACATACGCAATACAGACCTGTCATACTTAGCGCAAATATGTAAGACCCTAGTCTCATTTTACAGGTGGGTATGGAAGCAAACTAGCTCTATAATTTCATCAAAAGTACCATTAACATCGCTGCATTAAATTCCTTTGCTAAGATAATATTCAAACATTTCACAAAGCTGTACCAGGCAATCTTATACTATAACATTAAAGTCACAATGTCTATTATTTCCAGCTCACAGACTGCCATTTAACATTAGCCACTGACTTCATTCTCAGCTATTTTAAATACATGCTCTTGGTTCAAATTATATGCCTGTTTGAGAACTTAAGTGTGTGGATCTAGCATTCAATTTTACAGCCTTATTTCATCACTGAAGCAGACTGCACAGATACCATGAAGTATAAACTGCCTGAAAGCTCATTCCAATACATGTTGGAATGAAAGTCCCTTGAACATTCAAGTAGTTTTGCTTGATTTTAAGAAATCACTTAACAGGGTCAGTTACTTATCTGGGACAAAAAGGAAGCATCACACAGCCAGACAGTTCAATCTTGAATGTGAAAAGTAAGCTTAAAGAGACATCACAGATATGATTGTGCACCTGTACTGTCCCCAAGATATGCAAGAAGAAACAGAAACCTAAGTCTGGGATACAGCATTGTGCAGATTTCATTTCAAATAGATGTAATAGCCTTTCTGTGTTATTTTATACTCTTTTCTTTAGTTAAAGACACCCACAGAACAATATTGGACAAGCAAACCTGTAAGAGAGACTCACTGACAGAAAAGCTTATGAAGATTTAAAAAGCAAGCATGGATCAAAAGATAGAGAAACTTAACTAAACCCTTGATTTTACGTACAATTATCAGTATAAATCTGCTTCTGGTGAAAAATGTATCAAACCAACCTGTTTTGTTATATTGCCGTGGAGAAGTGCTTCAATGTGTAACCGTGACAACAGCTGAGAAATAAAGGCCTTGAGACGGGGAAGGGTGACATCTACAATAGATATTTAGACGTTTAAAATCAATCACATTTTCCATTTCAAAAAACAAGGCCTATATCATCCTAAAATGCCATGTCTTAGAAGATGCAAATAAAATTATAATAATCAACAAAAGTCAGTGGGAGTTTTCTTCACAAATATTCAGGTTTGGGAAAGTTTCCAGGACAAAATTGCAGTGCTCACTGCGTAGTTTGCCTTGCTTAGAATTCACATGTTATTTGACCCAGATTCCAACACAGAAAAGAAAAGAGAAAGGCAGACAGACAGACTATGCTGCACTGCAGTTAAGCTAAACAGACATCCAGCCTCAAAAATAGTAACAGTCATTCAGGTGGTGGCTGAAGATAAAGCTTAAGCTGTTAACTACATAAAAGAACATGTAGTTTATCATTCCCCATCATCTTGACAGCAATTATTTCTGAATGGCAGTTTCAGAGATTGGTGGTTATTTTGAAATTAATTAAACTTTTCATAGATATGTATGGTAGGATTAATGCCTTTAGCTACAGGCACATCCAAACACCCACTGAAACACATGTGAGTGTAGATGAATGTAAATGGTGAATACAAGTTTAAGTGCCACCAGAGTGGATTGTGGCAATCAACCTTAGAAACTAAACAATCAGCATAACCTAGATTTCACACCTCCACTCCCTTGTAGAAGTGTACAAAGGGAAAGATGGGAAACTTACATAGGGGTCAGGGGGTGGGGAGAGAATGTTGGAAAGAAATTTCTTCCTCCTGCCTGTCTACAGCCAGGCATATGGATCACTAGTAAATAGATGCTGTGTAAATAAGATCTCTGATATAACTGATGGTAAGGTAGAGAACATAGGAATGCTGTATTTGGGGTTGTTCTTGAGGCTGCAGCTACTGCAGAATGATTATGCTGGCTGTTACACAGGGAGGTAAGAAGCGATCATATTGCAACAAATTCTGCACTGATTGATGGTTATCTGCCTAGCCCAGTTCAAGGTATTAGTACTGGTGTACGAAACCTCTTCAACCTGGGATCCAAGTATTTAAAGGAGCGCCTCCCCTGATAACTCCCAGCCCAGTCTATGCTCCAAGACCTGTGGAGGAAGTCCTGCTTGGGTGCTGCTGGAGGGCGAGGCCCATGGGTGGTGAAGTGGAGCAGGGCCTTCTCAGTGATGGACTTCCACTTATGGAACCCCCTCTCAACTGAGATTATATTGACTAGACAGTGCTGATGTTTCAGTGTCGCTTAAAGACAGTGCCGCATGCAATGAAGTTGTCCCATTACTGCAAGGACAACAGAGGGGGACAGCAGAGGAGGGCTCTTGTCTTCATGTCCTGCTTGTGAGCATCTCCAATGGCATATAGACGGCCACTGCTGCAAACAGAACACTAAACTAGAAGGATGTTTGATTTCATCCATAAGACCATTTAGTCTACATCTGGCCCTGAAGATGGGTATGGGGACTAGGCTGGATTGGATAGTGATTTCCCCTTTGCTTCATTCTCTGTTGCTGTCATTAGAATCACTCATGAGTTTGTGTTGGCCCAGTTCTTTTGTCTGATAACAGACATGGGCTTCTAAGTGGAGCAGCGTGAGCCCTGAGTGAGCTATGTGGCTGCAAACTGGAGTGAATTAAATATCTGCTGCTTTCTTCCCGAGACCTATATCCTGCCCTGCCCCATGCAATGTTCCTGAACAAAGTGGAGCAAATTGTACAAGTCTGGCTGAGAGTATAAAACAAATATTACTGTGCTTGCCTTTGTCTTGAAAGGGACTGAGTGTTTACAGAGTTCACAGACTTAATATGACGGAGGTTCAGCTTGCCAACCTGGAAAAGCACCAACTATGCTTGGTGAGCAGTTGAGTGGCAGTGCCTGTACCTTTCTCCAATGTTCTGATTTTCCCTAGACTCAAAGAAAATTGATGAGCTAGAACAGCTGCATCTCTGGACTTTTAAAAGGTAACAGAGAAACAGGATTTGAGAGTGGAAGAAAGGAATGGCATTCAGCATGCTGGGGTTCTGAAAAGTATTTGGAAATCTCATCTGAAAACAGGAATATTCAATATACTGACCTCTAGGTGTTTTGCACTACAATTCACATCATTCCTGAACACTGACTATATTGGCTGGGGCTAATGGGAGTTAAGAGTCAAACATGGGGGGGGGCGCACAATATTGACAACCCCTCTCCTAGGACTATCAAACAGAATTTTAGAACTGCACAACTGCAACTGTAAAAAATAAGAGGCAAATTATATATCCATGGGTCATACTGCATAACCACTTCTTCCAAAGGAATATGGAATTAATTTCTTAAAGTGTTTTTATGCTGTCCAGATCCCAGAATTTAAAAGGCACCCTTTAAGGGCAGATTGTTGGAACTAAATGAAGCCCCGGTTAGGGGGATTAAGCTCTTGAAATCTGTCTGCACCAAAACTGTGGGACTTTTCTGTGAGGGACTTCAAACTTCACATCTGAGCATACTTTTGGAAGCTTACGATCTTCTTGGATTGACTAGTTATTGCTGGTGGATAATTTTAAACTAGATATATTTTAGAGAGAGATATTTTGATGATTATGCTAAGCTTCTTCACAATGGACTTATTTTAAATGCTTAAAGCTTTGTTATTTTAATATTCCCTCTGTAACAAATGTGGTTTTGGTTATCATTAAGGATTATTTAAATTCTAAATTTAGATCTTAAAAACCTAGAACATGACAATAAGGTTTTAAAAGGTTTTCTCACCACCACTAAGTCAATCTAAATTACTAAAAATCTCCATACCCTCCATAGAACAGTTGTATGAATGCATATACTATTTAAGACTGGGATGAAATTAAAATACTTTGCTCAAAGTTCAGTTGAGATAAAAAAATGCTTGACTAATAAACAACAATTATAAAAACAAAACAAGTACACATTGGATAGAAAAGATGTAATTAAAATGGGCAAAATATATAAACTGGCAGCAGCTCACCGTCTAAAGCTTCTTTTAATTCATCTTTGGTCCAGGCAACTTCTGTCATCAGTAGTCGGAGGTAATACATGGCATGCTGGTGTGGTTGTTCAGCTCGGAAATTATTAAGTGATCGCATGTACTAACAAGGTTAAATTAAAATAATGGTTAAGAAATGAAGTTTTGCGATGAACATTGCATGATTTTTTGATATTCTATATTCAAATTATATGGTCAGATAAAAGAAATAAATGCCCTTCAAGATGGGCAGGGCTCCCTCTTAACTGAGATCTCATATCATAGTTTGAAGCTGGATGGCAAATCATTATTCATCCATGATTAAAAGGTTACCCTGAGTAGCATTCGTCAACCAATACTGGGGCCAGTAAAACACACCAGGAATTTGCCTGTAATTGATGAGCAGCTGGCAGGTGGAGGAGAAGAAGCATGGGATCCTGTGGTCTGTTCCTAATCTCTGAACCAGCACTAAGGGATGGGAAATAGTATATATGTGCTGGCTAGAGGAAGAGAACTACAGAAAGACAGAGTCATAGTTGAAAAAGCCCTCACTAAATTTAATTGACTTAAATCTTATGGATGACTACTCTGAAGCCACATTATTTTCAAATGGAGCTTACTCTCAGGCAAGTGTGCAAATGACGACAGTCCAAGTGTGTCCAATCATTGCCCCCAGCAGTCTTATACCTTTCTGCAGGCATATGTACATTCCCTACACATTGTTCATAACTTGTTTGAACTTTTAGGCTCCTGTACACCCCCTCCTGCCTTCAAGGAATAAAATATTACATGTATGGGGTCTTCCCCTGCTTGATAGCATGGGCTGCTTGATATTCTGATTTATAAGGATCAAAGTCAAGTTCAAGATGGCTTACCGCCTCCTTGATAATTTCAAATCTTTTTTCATCAATCTCAAAGGTAGCCATTTTCTCAACAATCTTCTTGAGCAGGATATGCTGCTTGTCATTGTAACCTTTTACGGAAAGCTATAGGAAAAGGATATATAAGCTGTTATGTGTTTGAAATATTCTGTTTTCTAGAATTCTAGATTGTCCATCAAAGCAGCAAACAGCAACTTCTTAACACTGGGAAGCATTCTCCGTTATTTCACCGGAAATACTAAGGTTTGCCCTTTACTACATGGAAGTCTATGTGTGATAGTATTACTGCTTTACTTTTTTCCCAGGGCTTAACATCTATTACAATTACAAAGCAAAATTATAGTGGAAAACAAATATTGTTCCATGCTGCAAAGCAATGCTTCAAACATCAGGTAATAGAAAATGGAATGAAATGTTGTTGCTCTTTCCCAGGATTAAAATCAGAAAAGCAATATGCTAATTGGAATGAAAAGAGTAGTTTATCATTCTTCTTCCAAATGAAGAATAAAAGTATCCTAGGAACCCAAATCTAGAAAAGAATATAGGAAAGAAAAACTTCTGTTCCACAGTTAATAAAGCAGAAGAGTCCATTATATACTGATTTTTAAGAAGTAGGGACTTACAAATGTTTAAGACATCAAGATGACAGGTTCATAAAATCATTGCATAACTCGGTTGACCACCATACACACAAGGCTTTATCGAACGCAGTGCCAACTGGGTGCTGCTTGTGCAATGTGACTTCAGTTTCCTCTCCCTTTCCTGCCCTCCCCCCAAACATGCTGCACAGGCTTCTCCACCCTTCTGGAGCTTACTCTGAAGGTGTATAGGGAGCTAGAGGGACAGGAGAAGAAGAAAAAAGAGGATTTGCAGGTACTGATGACTAGCAGCATCTGCAAAGCTCCTTGCGCATATAAAGGATAAAACCTTTGTTTTAGCAACACCTTGCTGCCTACAAGATGCACCTACTCACCTGTCATTTGTGATGTCTGGTGACTGGTATGTGGGAGGCTCTGCCAACCTTGCAAACTAAGCCATTGAGGCAGATCCTAATAAGGATCTGGCCTATGAAGTCAAAAGGGCTCCCCAACCCCTGTGCTACATGATGAAAGAAATTAGAATGGACTTGACTCATATTGACTAGATCCCAGGTTGCAGTCTGAAAACATAACACCTTGGCAACCTTGCTGATGCTAAATAGGTCTGATCAGATGAGAGACTGCTGAACAACACTTTGTAAACCACACCGAGTTCCATGATGGAAAAAATGGCAAGCTACACATGTAAATAAGCAAAAATACTATAAAACTGTGCTGTTTTCCCCCAGCCAATTTTAGCACTGAAACCAGTACATTAAAAAGCATGCTTTTTAGCAGCCCCATGTTTCATCAGATAAAGAAAATATATGACCTATGCAGAGATTACTGGGGTCTTAAAAGTAAGTGCAATGTTTTGGGAAAGTTTAGGGAAGGAATAGTCATGTACTAGAGATCACTTTTTAATGTACTCGTTTGTTATATAAGGACCCTGTTTCACAAGTCATCTTGATCCTGAAATGCAGTCTTCTCATACCAATAATGCAGTTAGTAATATTTAGTAAATTGCATGTCTGATGAAGGTGGTTCTGGCACACAAAAGCTCATGCTGCAATAAATCTATTAGTCTTCAAGATGCCCTGCAGTACTTTGGTGGTGGCTGGGGTTTTTTATTTTTTAAGTATATATTAGGATCTAAATGACTGAAAGCCAGCAGAACTCCATGTTTAACTAAAAACATAGCAACTCTTTCAAGGTTACTAGACTATACAAATGAGTAAGAAATGCAGATCAGTAATGCATCAGCACACTTCTCAGTCATAAAAAAACCATTCCAATCATGGCCAAACCATTCAATAAATGGTTATAAAACTGCACAAGTCTCACGCCCTTATGATAGGGATGCAAAGGAGGACAAAACCAGTAGCCATTTTTTCAAGCAGCACTCAACTCTCACGCCATCTAATTTTTGCTTGTTCACCCCCCCCCCATCTTACTTACAAGTATTGCATTCATTCCTGATGCAATGGCATAGACCAAACCTGAGAGGCGTGCTGCATATGTATACTCTTTTAAATCATCCTTCAATAACCTGATTAACAGGTATGTCATGTTGCAATGGAGAGGATCAGCATAAAGGTAGCGACTAACAAAAAAGAAAAACAAAACAAAAGGATGCTTTGATACTTCAAGGAGCGACACGGTAATGGATGAAGAAACATGACTGAAGAGTATGTATATGCAGCCTCATAACTAATATTCTTGGGAATGAAACACTGGGAATTTGATTTCTCATTCGGAACTCTAGTGGAATGGAGCAGTATCTCAACTCCAATTCGGACTGTAAATTTGAGTTTTAAGTAAAAAAAAAATCTTGCAAATATTCTGGTGAATGACGTAAAATGAAGTGCAGAAATTGCTGGATGCGAATGGAAATGTTGAAGACTCCAGAATTTTCAGATTATGAGAAAGTATAGCTAGAAATCAAGGTTGAAAAAGAAACTGAAAAAAACAGGTTCTCAATTGGAAAAGCCATTGAAAAATTGCTTCCAGCAAATCAATTTTTTTCCTTCTGATTAGTGGAAGTAAATTTAAGGCTTTTAAGATTCTCCTTGATTTGGTACTTACATACATCCCATAGATGGTATTTTGGAGATCATAGTTCAAGCCAGCTAGCTCTGCTGCATATGCATACTCGTTGAGGGAGTCTTTGAGTAGCTCAAGGTACAAATAGGCCATGTTACAATGCAAGGGATCCACGTAAGCAAATGGGCTGGAAGAAAATGTTGAAAGTAAAATATCTGCTGCAATTACTTCCCAGTTCTGCTAGATCCTTCATACTGGATCTCAAGGACACAGTAAAAAAGAAAATCCTGCTTCCTGTTATGAGAATATTAAGACAGTATGTGAACACAAACACACAGCTAAAGGGGGAAAGATTGATTAAACAATTCCATACTGAGACACACACACACACACGTATTACATCTATGTTAAATCTACTGCATAAGATTACACAAAACCGTTTTTAGCTCACATTATTCTGAATTTGCTACAAAGACAAATGCTTACAAACAAGTACAAAACATATGTAAAACACTTAAAATATACAATGAGTTAAAAATCGCCACAGTGGATAAATCTAAAAGCTTGCCAAGTAGGACAGTCTCACACTTAACTTGCTTGTCATCAGGATTAAACCTCACTGAACACAGCTGCTGGTTTCACAAAATCAGGAAATAGCGCAGTGATAGGTTTGCTACCAAACCACTGGCATTTTCTATATTAGGCACAAAAATATCAAAGTTTTGTATTTAGCAATAGCACATAACACTACCCTGATATATTTTTGCAATATCCCAAGGAGGAAGAGTACGCTGCACAGACTTCTAAAGGTAAAGACAACTCAAAGACTCAAGTCATGTTTCAACAATACTGCTTCGCACCAACATATTAAGAGTGACAAACCAGATTAAGAGCAGAAGTAATTTGTGTACAGTATGGTCTAATATCTATTATGGATATATACATATAGCAGTTAAAAATATGAAATCATCAACATCGCCCAAGTAAAGTGTTCACAAAGCAACATTTCTTACTGAAGAATTCTATCATAAGTAAAATAAAAAGTACAACAATATTCAGCATGTTAAAGCAAAATAATAATTATGGGGCAGAATAATGATTCAAAGAACAAAACATTTAATTAAAACCATGCACCTCTTTTTGAAGAAAAATCAGAATGTTCTTTTAATAATGTGAAACAAGTGACCCTTTGCACGATGATTTCTGACACGCAAACCAACACTATTTATTCAGAAGTTAAGTTTCACTGGGCTCAATCAGACTTGCTCCCAGAAATGTATGTGGCCTCAATATATGTTAAAACTCACTGGACAATGTTGCATTTTCATATACATCTTATCTCAAGGCTATTATTGTAGAGACCCATCACAAGCAGAAACAACATAATCAGAAAAGGCTGAGACCTCAATTTTAAAACCTTTTCAATACAAAACTCATCAGAAGATAAAGAAGTTTGGGGGGGGGGATGACTACATTTTACTTAATATAGGAATTATCATTTCAAGATACATAACCACCCAAGTTTCTATCTATAAACTCTCTTACAAAACTAAGCAGTACTGCAGTTCACATGCTTCCTCAAAAATCAAAATGGGACCATGAAATTAGCTAGCAATTATATTAAGTGTAAAAACATAACTTACTTGGTTTTATCTTAAATTTCATTTTCAGTGCTGTAAAATGTTAAGTATGCTTCAACTTTAACAGGAAATTTGACTTCAGAACCAAGCAATTTCACCAAAGTAAGTTTTTAACTGGTCTATACAAATATCCCCAGCTCATAATGCTCAGCCTTCCTTATGAATTGAGCAGCATTACACTGAGAAATTATCAGGCTTATGAGCATATTTAGCTCATAAGCAGCTCTGGAACATATATTTTCTGTTTGAACGTTCAGCTGCTTTGGGAAAACTACACACCACATTCCAGACACGACAGAAAACGGAGGTTTTGTAGAAAGGCACCCTGGTTGTTGCTAACATTACAAGTAAGTTTATACTATAGGGATGGTGAGTTGAGGCTCACAGATTAGAAAGGTGTGCTTGGGCCCTCTTGAGATCCAGTGACATTGAATCAAGAGTGCAACAGAGTTTCCAAATTGGGGTATGTGAGAGCTATTATCTGATGGGGGGAATATTATCAGCAATATTAGCAAATCCCAATTTCAAATTGAGTAATTCATCATCACTAGATACAAAGGGAGACCTCTGCGGGTGATCAGTTGTACTGCACTGGAAATGATTTAATGATTCAAGTACAGCCAATGCAGAGATGCAACAGTATTATCTGGCCCAGAGGTCTGGTGGGAAGGAGGCAAGACCTGAAGCGTAGTTTATGCAGAACCGCAATGGTGATTATGGGTTCACAGGAATGCTAAATATATTTATTTTATTACTTGTTGCATAGTAACTGTTCTCAAAGCTCCCAAGCTGAGACAGACCAAAACAAAGATGAATTATTTTGTGTGCTAAAGAATGTTTTTAAAATCAAAAGCATTAAAGTGCAGTTCTAAAATTGTTCTGGACATTTGAAGGGAGAGGAGAATGAAGCCCTGTTCATTTATTTCCCTCCATATGACTGTACATGGAGCTGGATCCACTGGCCTCATTGATATTCCCCAACACGCGGAGACAGCAGGGGATAAAACAATGGTGGGAGGCTAGAGCAGGGTTTCCCAAACTTGGGTCTCCAGCTGTTTTTGGACTACAATTCCCACTTTTGCTTTTTTAGGATGCAACTTGAAGTGCTGCAAAGGCTCAAGAAGTGATTCTTCCACAGAATATGGTAGGACACAAAATGCATGTGTACAGTAAGGGAATTATGGCTCTACAATACTAATTCCTGCTATCATACCAGTTTCTGACAAATACAACAGTCCTACATTCTACTTCTTGGACAAATCTTACTTTTAAAAAAACCTTCCTCCAAATTCAGATGCTCCTAGCACACACAAAAATAACTTTAGGGGTTAAATAAGGATAGTAGAATGGTACCAAAATTGTATAAAAGTGGACTTGTCCAGGTCAAACAAGGCACTCATCGGGATCATAAAGCTGAGGGACTGCTCCACTGAATAGACTGAAAGCTACTTTCCTTTGAGGAATGAATCAATCAAACAAACAAACAAACAAACACCCATGGCTTGGATATAGCCATACATGTGTGGAAGCATGTTTCTGTGCATATGTTCTCTGTGCTGTGAAGCTCTATCACCAGAGGTATGTTTGGTGTAGGAGTGTGGTGAAGGAGGAGAGTCATTAACAGCTCTTGGATTAGGTTTAAAACACTCTTGTGGCACTTTAACAGTAACAAATTAAGATGCTAAAAAAACTTTGTTGCTTGTGCGGCAACAGATTAACATGGTTGCTCCTCTGGAACGTGGACAATACTTTTCAGCCAGCACAAAACCTGTGCACACTGTTGCACATCCATAATGCTGGATTGCAGCAATAAGTGGGAACCGACAATCTCAGTTATTCCACTGTAGCAGCCCCAAGCATGTCTAGAATGATAAAATGTTTTCTTGAATGACTCTGCTTAGAATGATAAATTTTAAAGACAAGAATGCGTGCATACCTGAAAAATTCAAAGTTGAGACAAGCTTTGGGTAGGAAAAATTTGTCATCTTGCTTGAACCACAGCTTGCACATAGCAGTGTCCTGAGTTTAAGAAAACATACATTTTCTATTATTAATTAATTATTATTATTATTATTATTAAATTACAAACTGTATTTTTATCATTTTAATCTGTTTATATTCTTTAAACATACAGAGCCAGGCCATCTGAGTTTGGGTGCAGTCCCACAGGGTTTAACAGAGCCCAAATTTCTCAACCCCACCCCAATTAAGCACACAGTGATGCAGACCTATTCCCTACGATGTTCCCTTGTGCTGTCTAAACACATGCTTATATGCTAACATTTCTGAGATGGAAGGAGGACCTCTAAGCCCTGTGGGACTTTTGCCGGTATGAACACTAAATCCATATGCCGTTTGATTGCACCACTGCCAGGTAAGTCTGGAAAGAAGAGACAGCTATGGCAGGGTCTGGGCTTACCTGATATTGGGATGGCCCATTAGGAGTTCATCTCCTAACTCCGCAATTTGAACTCACTTCCACCAAAAAGCCAACTGGATAGGAGCTAGGTAAAGGTAAAGGTACCCCTGCCTGTACGGGCCAGTCTTGACAGACTCTGGGGTTGTGCGCCCATCTCACTTAAGAGGCCAGGGGCCAGCGCTGTCCGGAGACACTTCCAGGTCACGTGGCCAGCGTGACATCGCTGCTCTGGCGAGCCAGAGCCGCACACGGAAACGCCGTTTACCTTCCCGCTGGTAAGCGGTCCCTATTTATCTACTTGCACCCGGAGGTGCCTTCGAACTGCTAGGTTGGCAGGCGCTGGGACCGAGCAGCGGGAGCGCACCCCGCCGCAGGGATTCGAACCGCCAACCTTTCGATCGGCAAGTCCTAGGCGCTGAGGCTTTAACCCACAGCGCCACCTGCGTCCCCTGGATAGGAGCTAGTCACCTCTTAAAATAAAGATCCAATTTTCATTCATTTTTACAATCTATTCTTACAATACTGTTCATATTTTAAGCAGCCTACTCAATGACCTTAATCTTTCAAAAGCAATTCAGGAAAGAATGGTACATATTCCCGAAATTCCACCCACAACTATTAAATACATATGCTTACCTTGATAAGAGTAGGGTACTGTGGTGCATCCTTCTCTAAAGGTACAATTTCAAAGTTAGTAGGGATAAATTCATTCTTCATTGGCAGCTTGAATTTCCCATTGAGGTCAGCATTTTGCCATTTCTACATTCAATGTGCAAACAAGAGGATAGTTTTGTTATTATCCAGTGGGTGGGTTAAAAAAAATTGTGCTGAAATTGTGCTGCTCTATGAAGGATTATTGACCTCTGATGAATCATGCTTCTTCAAAATTCATGACAAAATTAATTATTACCAATGTTTCAAATTATTTAATCTGTATGATTCCTTGCAGTTCACATAATACCATTTAAATTTGCTTTTAACTATGTTCCATAAACACTTAGAACATAGCGCTGACTGAGGGCTAGAGAGCATGCTCTAACCACTGTGTAGAACTACTAAGAAATGCTTTCTGCAATATGTATCACCATGTGAGCAGCTGGTTTTCACTCTTAGCAATATGTGAAAATATTACACAAATCCTCCAAACACAGCTGCGTGTGTGATCATAGCTATATGTTCAGCTAGGTGCTCTGCACATAGTTTCTCTCTCGCTAAAGCTTATTAATCAGGATTTTTTTTTTTGGGGGGGGTGTTTTAAGGGTCCAACATGTATAGTATTGGCTGCACCACAAAGAGATGTTCAAGGATTTGGTTCACATTTTGAAGTGAAATCTAATTCCCCCCATAACACCAGTTGAAATTAACTGACACCAATGTGACACACTTATACAAGCAACAGTATTAGTTGCTTTTGTAAACAACACAAAATAAACTTTATTGTAAGCAGTGGCGGAGCAAGCCGATCGGGCGCCTAGGGCAGCACACGTGCCCTGTGCCCAGGGGCGAGGCCAGCTGCCCGTGGGGGCGGGCCAGCCACCCACAGGGGTGGGGCGACCCAGGGCAGGACGCTCCGCGGGGCCTCCGAGGAGTCTGCCTGCCTTCTCCCACTCAGCCGCCCTACAGCTGAGGGGAAGGTGGCGGGCGGACCATTTGGGGCAGTGCGGAGTCTGCGGGCACTCAAGCCACCGCATCACTCCCAGGAGAGACGCCTGCCTTGGGTGTGCTGCAGGCCCCGCAGTGAGTGCTGCCCAGCATTTTGTCACCCCCTTCAATGGCGACACCTGGGGTGGACTGCCCCCACCGCCCCCCTTCCTCCACCCTGATTGTAAGAAGTGTGAAAATACTGGTTACATATTCAGTTTACCACCAACTTTCTCACCACACCTTAATGACTTCATCAGAAATTGCCTCTTGCTTGTACTGGGTTCCATACCATTTTTCTGTTCTATCAGTTTTTCCTTCAAAAGACTTAGAAACTATTGCAACCCTAAAAAATAAAACCAAAACATAGTAAGTAAGCAAGCATATTACCTCCCCCGCCCCCCAAAATACTATTCAAATAATTCTGCTTGGTCACTAAGTTCAAAGATTCTGTTATTAATACTGTAAATTCTATATGTCCTATTCTATTTTTCCATGTAATCCTCCTGTCAGTAAAACAAAAAGCAACATTTCTCCATATCAAAATGGCTATGTTAAACGACCCCTTGTCATAAAACATATTATATATGTGTGTGTGTGTGTGTGTGTGTGTGTGTGTATATATATGCACACACACACAGAGAGAGAGAGAGAGAGAGAGAGAGATTATACACTGAACTTGCGTATAAGAGGATGTATTTTACAGGATTTAATATATTAAGCTCAGTTTGCTTTTTGCAGCTATGCAAAATTTCACTAAAAAATTCACTAAAATAAAAGATTTCTAGCTCTCATGACAAGTATTTTAAAAAAGACGTTAACAGTAAATTTGAAAAAAATTCCCAGCAATTAAGAGCATATATAACACACCCAAGGTGCTCCTAAATTCATTTTCTACCATTTCTAAACAGAAATCTGAAGCAAAGGAAAAGACCATGCAAATGTCATCCATGGGTAAAACTACAACATACTTTTGTGATCATGCTCTCTGCAACATTTTAACAACTGTTTCCAATTAGTTTTAACAGTTTTCCAGGCTTCAAATGGTCTAGAATTTTAAAGAAATGCTTGGGGGGGGTAACTAAGGAGAAATAATGCAGAATAGCAAGAGTAATTATCATCTCTCTGGCCAATTATATGCGAGAGAAAACATTTACTATCAATCCTGTTCTAGCACCTCAGAGCCAACTCGTAGTTAATTAGAAGACTATAGGACAGTTGGATATATGGAACACTTAATCAGTCTGAATATTTAGTACAAACATAACCTTAAAAACAAAGGATAGGGCTGAATCAGAGACAGAAATAACTAGCAATTTTTTATTTTAACCTTGTCCTTGGCTGCCAAATAATATCTCAAGATGGAAGATTCTGTGCTGTAAATGAAGCACCCCACTCAGCCTTCTTTCACGCTATGTATGACTACAAGGCACAATACAATAGTATGAGGGAAGCTTTATTTCCCTTTGAAATTAGTTACTATGGTAACAATTCTGTCACTGGCAATGAGAGAACACTGCTTATCTCAGTGTTTCTAGCATACACTGGCAGAGAACCATGGCTTCAGCAAAAAAAATAAAAGTCAGTTATGTACACCAAGTATGAAAGTCTATCGTACTGAAAATAGCAGGAAGAGGTTACCTGCCACTAATAAAAACCTCTCTGTTGCCAGTGGACAACTGTGTTTCCACTCCGCTGCAACAATCTTGTTTTACAAATCATATGACAAATACAGAGCAAGTCAACACATTACTATGAATTAAGCAGCAGTCAGGGGTGTCTGCTGACATGGACCCTGTATGTGGGCCAAGTGCAAACTTGGGGTGTGCATACAATCACAGGTAAAAACCATGATGAACCACTGTGATTCTCAAGAAGAGCTGCACAAAGAAGAGTGTGTTTTCCTTAAGTAGAAGCATTGGGCTCAGTCCAGTTAATCCTACAAGCACAAGTTCCCTCTCAGTCCCTATTCTGCAGCAACTATCATCTTTATAGTTTCCCAAATAATCAATTTGTGTCATCTATGCCCCTCAACCTGCCACAACTAGAATCAGATACCTAATTCGAATCTCATTTTCAGATTCTGATTTCAAGGGCAAGCACTGACCAGTTTGCCAATGTGGCAAACTATAGTTACAATAAATAGAAAACAGAAAGAAAAGCATCACGCTAGAGGGGAAAAGCATGCCTGCTGTTCCTTTCGTTTCTTCCCCTATGGGTTGGAGGATTGTTTCAATTGAGCCCTAGTGTGAAAGCATCCAGAAGAGTCAGTGACATGGGTGTGAAGTTTCAATGAAGTCTATCAACATCGTATGATAATTCAAAAGAACTACACATTAGTTACGTAAATATGACAAAGGGTTCTATCAGTTCTTAAAATTATTATGCAGTGTTCTTCCCTCCTTCCATGCTATGCTAAATATTTTTCTTTGTATAGATTAGGAAAACTTAAATATTTCATTCAAGGAGTTTTGCACGTGTAAAGTTCTTTTGGATTTAAAAGTACAATCTACAATCCATTAGCAGTTTTAACCTGCAAAATATTTCCATCTCAATCTGTACAAAATATTGGATGTGGCAATATAGCTTACCGGACATTTTCAGGTCTTAATTTATCCAATACCATTTCTATTAAATCAGGCCTAAATTCTTCAAGTAAATATTCTGCAGCAAGAACTTCTTCTATAGGATAGTACTACAATAAAAATGTGATATTTTTAGTTTAAACCGAAGACATTATGCATAATACTAAAGTGATAAAATATAGTTACAAAGATAGTTGGCTATCACTCTAAGTAACACTTGGAGTAGACTCAGTGAAATCAATAGATCTTCTCAGAGTTATGACTAATGTTTGATGTCACCCATAGTACAGAAAGAATCACTGTCATTTAGGTACACAGCTAATAAAAAAAAGCTACCTGTACTAAATTGTTGATATTATAAGGGATAAAAAGAAGCAAATGCTGACCTCTGGAGGATGTTTTCAAAGTGAATGGAAGCAACATAAACATGTTCATGTAGCAGTATCTAAAAAACCCCCTACTTTCAGAAATTCTAACAGAAAGCTATCTTCTCTCTCTCCCCCCCCCCCCCCCAGCAAAAAGCAAAGAATTCAGTACTTATGAATTCATTCTGGAAATAAAAAAGAGTGTAGAAGCAAAGATGTCTCCAAGGTTGTTTTGCAAACTGGAACCTTTGGTGAGTCTGCCTTCGATCTAAGTCACCAAGGCTCTTTAGATGTGAAGACACTAAAACCTAACAGGTCTACAGATAAATAAGACAATACCATACGTTTAGGACCAGGCCCTAAGAATGCCTGGTACAGGAAAGATCATTTAACCAGTAAGCATGCTTGTGCATTGTAAAAGTCATACTGATTAATCAATATACAGATAATCAGTTCAGTTATGCTTGGAAGGAAACAGTGCAAATTATTCAGCTATATCCAGCACCAGTCAGGGTCCCAGTCCACACTTGGTAACTAGTCTTTCCATGGAGTTATTAAGTGAGGAGACAATTAGCTGTCACTACCACTTTATAGTGTAATTGTGTGCCATATCAACATCTTTTGGCCTGCAATACTCATCTTGGACAAAGTAATTTATCACTATACATGCATAATTTTTTTGTGCTTTACCCCAACCTAATGACATTGATGCCCAACTTTTGACACATTTCAGAAATGTTGAGAAATATTTCAGCATTAAATTCAGTCCAATTTCGTAACTTACGTGAAGAATCCCTGCAACTTTTGATGTATAACCCCGGGGTCTTTCCTTATCTTTAAACCTGAAGGCTACAGCATTTAAATCCTAAAACAAGAAATAAAATTAAGTTATTCTGCAATGCCACTCTTCATATTGTAAACGATGGGTAAGAATGGTATTTTTAAACGATAATGGGAAATGAAGCTTGGACATAAATTTTATTTGTTTTCTGAAGTTAGCAATCAATTGAATAAATGCACTAATGAATGCAGGCAAACATAAGAGAATAAGTGAAAACCGCTTTAAGTTATTACAAAGCATTTAGGGCAAAGTAAACAATGTATGTAATAAACTGCATTCAAAAGCATTAGAAACTAATTGATTGCATTCAAGAACATTAGGAACTTAACTAAGCAGATTTAAAGAAAATGGAAGTTATAATAATTTTAATCTTCTATAAGATGAATTTATGTTTATAAAGTTATGGATTATTAAATATAGCATCATTTTAGGTAGGTCATGTGTTTGTTCATAAGTTCATAAATTAATTTTAAAAACAAGAAAATTTAACAGATGCAATCGATTTCTAATTAAGGTATCTAAAATAAGAGAAGATCCGGTGTGAATCTCTAAAACTACTTGAAAGAAAACCTCAAATATGTTGCAATTATCATACCTTACATTCTTGGAAAACCCACTCTTGAGGTCCTTCTGTACGTAGTTTTTGTATATACTGAAACATGTGCAAGATAATATCCTCCACGTGTACTTTCAAGAAAAAGATAAAATATTGCATGCATAAGCAATTTCTCAGGGAAACACAAGGTGAACATTTTTAGTTTTCTTAGGGCCAAGACTAGACATGACACAAGAGATCTGCAATTAGAATCTCCTGTGTGCATGTACAAGGCTTTTAAAAAACGAATCAGCAGCCCCATGCATGCACTCTGAAGACGGGGATGTTTGAAACCCTTTTCTCCGATGCCCTTCCCCCATCTATTTGCTCCAGTGGGTGAGCCATTTAGGGCTGCTATTCTATCCCCACTTAACTGAGAGTAAGCCCCATTGAATTCAGCAGGACTTACTGCTGAACAGATATGGTTGGGACTGCATTGCCGACCATCAATCTTCCAGTTCAGCCCTTATACTTAAAACTAGCAGCTCAGTCTGACAGAGGCTAAACTAATACAAAGTTGTACAAACCGAATGTATGCAGTATTCACACATCTATTTGACTAATGTAAAAGCATATAGAGTATCAAGCAAACAACATGACATGATACCTTTAGATATACAAATAATTTCCAGAGAGATAAACTTGCTGATCAGTTATGATCATAACAGAGGCCCAATTTGCACGTAACACAAAACCAAACCATGGCTCATTGTGAGCAACCAAAGATAGAAGATTGTGGCCACTTTGCTCCTCCTCTGATCCTGCTGCTGATATGCTGCTGTGACCTTAGCATTATGTCCAAACATAATGGCTGAGCTTTATGTCTGAATCCAGGTTCATGTTTTATTTCCCCTGCACAAATTACGAGTGGCAAAACCATAGAACAAACCTTGCCCCCAGCTCATGGCTTGTTTTGAGCAAAATAAATCATAAGCCCAGGATCAGATGTAATGCTAAGGCAAACCATGTAGTAGGAGTAGCACTAGAGGAAAAGAAAACAGCCACTATCTTATCTCTGAGAACCCACATTTGCTTCCTTGTGGCAAGCCATAATTTGGCTTAGTTTTATATACAATTAGGAATCCTCCAACTAGCTTCCTGATAATTTCAACAGAATTAGATGGGCTAAGAACTTTCCTCATATTTGGGCGAACACTAGCAGTATTCAGATGCAGGAAAACAATTTTCAAATCTGTAGAATTAAGAATGAGCACATAGATCATTTGTTCAACCCTCTAAAAAAACCCACCTACAATCTTAAAATTACAAATGTTTGGCAGTGAGGTTGTTCTTATCTCTACATTTTTGCATGTGATGGGGAAGTTAGTTTGAAGCCAATTCATTTGTCCCTGACCTAGCTATTATAGTATGGATTTCCATCAGATTATTTCTCACTCTGGGAGATGTAAAAAAAGTCTACTTAGAGTAGCCCACTTAGATCAACAGAATAAAAGAAGGGATCCACTTACAAAGTCCTTCTTCTGTGAGGTCAACATTTATGATGAAAAACATGAAACCTCTAGCACCTTCTTTTTGTCCTCCAACCAGGGTATTTACCCAGCCTGTGAAATAGAATATATTTAAAACTCACACACAATAGTTTATTTTTTCTTAGTTATGTTGTTCATGTACACAAACAAAATTAGAAGGTACAGTGGTACCTCAGGTTAAGAACTTAACTCGTTTCGGAGGTCCGTTCTTAACCTGAAATCATTCTTAACCTAAGGTACCACTTTAGCTAATGGGACCTCCCGCTGCCGCCATGCTGCCACCGTGCGATTTCTGTTCACATCCTGAAGCAAAGTTCTTAACCTGAGGTACTATTTCTGGGTTAGCGGAGTCTGTAACCTGAAGCATATGTAACCCGAGGTACCACTGTATATGTCTTTGGTTAACATCTATGAAATTAAATAAATACTATGAAAGAACCAAATGACAGAAAGACATAGCATGCAGACAAAATCTAAGTGCATTGGGGGCAATCCTTTGTAAAGATCTTCTGCAATGAGCAGTTTAGAATTCAGCAGATTCCCAATGCAGCTAGGCTATGTCAGTCCAAGTCCCCATCCCCAGCTCAGTTGGCAATATGCCTGTGCCCCCTTGCCACTCCTGGTGGAGCTGGAGTTGAAGCTGGTGCAGGCCCCCAAACGGGGCATTTTGAGAGCAAGGGGGACATATGCTACACATTGGTAAACATGTCCTGAGCATCACAAACAGTCATCCTGTTGATGGAATACTGGCGAGAGGGGATATACTGCATACAAATGAGATCCCTTATAATCTTTCATATAAGAAGTACTGAGCCATTGATAGGAAAAAACAAAAAAAGCATCAGTAATATAATGCGGGATTGTTTGAAATATTACAACTGCAACTTGGATTTTGTTTACTTCACTCCTACTTTTCAGGGGCTGAGCTGTAGGGAAGCAATTGCCCCAAGGTTTCAATGTCAACTCACTGCACACCTTACCTTTAGCTTTGAGTTCTGATAGAAGACTTCCTGGACCTTCATGACCAATAAGATGGCCAAGATAATGGCCAGGGTTTGATTTATAGTACTTCTGAAGATCTGGTATTGGAAACGTGACGTAAAGATTTCTAATGTCTTTGATAGGTACCACTTGGTAAAGTTGCTGTGAAACAAACAAAAAAGCAAAATAAATCAGATTTAAACTGAACCCAGTATTTTGCCTTTACAAGGCTACTTTTCTTCTCAAATCCACCACCCACAGTTCATTACACATATGCCCATTTCATGCTTAGGCCATAACATAAAATTAATATTGCTCAACTGCATTTTCTAGCAGAACAATTAGTGAAGTTTCAGGAAGGGACCGATTACACCTACACCCACACCTTTTCCAGCCAACATACATTTGTCTTGCTGTACAAGTAATTCTGATGTGCCATGACGTTACTCAACTTATCACAGTAGTTTTCTGGTCTTGCTTAAAAACACAACATAAAACTTATTTTAAAAGAAGTCACAATGCAATAAACCCACCCTGAGATGTTCTTCCTGGAAAGGATGTTCAGGGAATTCTGGTAATGGAACGTTTTTGTTCTCTACTTCAGAGAATAGCTTCACTACCAAACTTGTTAGCTCATCTAAAGATTCTGTATGCATATATTTGGGAGGAAAAGAAAGTTACACATGGTCAAAAGTTTCACAGATGTTATCCTTGATTGCTCCTTTTAGAGAAAGCCTTGATAAGCACAGTCTTAAGAAAAGTCAGTATCTAAAATCTGAATGCATTTTACACATTCTTCAATATAAAAATTCTGTGCCCAGAATAAAACCTGTCTATGTACTGTTGATGCAGCACAATGTATTATGTGTACAGTAAGTATCTTCCTAAGGAATTAAAACTATGGAGTCTAGACTGGGAGGCAGAAAGCAGTGAGACTAAGAAAGATACGGAGATTGGAGCATGCTAGGAAATGCATGTCACTGAAGCCTGCCCTCCATGTTCTGAGTTCTGGAACATCACTGCATGTTTATATTTTAAGATTCATCTATAAGAAAATACTAGGGCTAGAAACATATACATTATATAAAAACAGACATTTTCAGAATGACAAATTATGCAGCAGACACACAATCTTTTTCTTCTACTACAAATCTGCAGAGTACATACATCCCTTCCTATAATTTTTTTTTAAGTCATCCTACAAATTAATAAGTGTAGATATTAGAAATGCTACAGATTTAAGGTAGACCTGTGGTTTAGGATTTGGAGAGTGGTTGCATTCTTTACACACCCACACCCACACAGAGTTAAGTTCCAGTGCTAATCCATTGTAAATTGATTATATATTAAAAGTAGCTCCCAAAAAGTTTGGCATTCTTACCTCGTCCTAGAACACAAACAGCCATTAAATTTGATGAATAATAAGTGGAGTGAAACTTCAATAACTCTTGTCTTACATCTATTCCTTCTTGGTTTGGTCTAGTTTCCAAAGTGAATTTGCTTCCTACAGTACATAAATAAAAAGGATGTGTTACAATAAGAGCCATGACTGGGTAAATGTGCTCAGTTCTGTAAAAACTGTTAATCCCTGCAATCACAAGAGGCGATACTGCACATATCCCTCAAACAGATTACAGCATCTGGATTGTTTTATATTACTACTACATTTATACTCTTCATTTCCTCCAATGAGCTCAGGTGGCATATAGTACATGGTTCTCCGCACCCCCTCACTTTATTCTCATAACAACAAATGATGGGCATTGTGCATGCAGATCCTATTTATATTTCTATCACATGATGGTACTTCTATCGAGTGCAAGATGTTTATCGGATTTCCTGCTTTCATGATTTCAGCAAGACCATTTGTGGCTCAGCTTGAATAGCTTGGAGTTAGGAGAATTGAAATCTAGAATTGTGTTCTCAAGGGATTGCTTCTACAAATCCTTCACTTATCTCTTTTCCTAAGACTTCCCAATCCATCTCTCTGTGACATTGTAGGGAAATCTTGAACTACTGCATATCCTGATATTTCACCATTATCATTTCAAGTCTTCCTGTTTTGATGTTATCTGCTGCTCATATGTCAACTCCTACTTGTAGATTAAATTGTATATTTTACCCTCTAAAATAATCTCCAAAACACCTCCACTCTTATCTTTATCTCATCCTTATTCCTTAGTTTCACAGTCATGGTTACTAATGCTATATATTCTATCAATCTGTTTTGCCAAATTTCCATCGTGGGCATCTCCTCTTCTTTCCGTTTTTTCGCATATACTGTTCTAGCTGCAGCGGTTGTGTACAGAAAAATACTGAGTGCCTTTTTTGGAATTGGAATATCATCACCTATTATCCCTAATAGAAAGGCCCCTGGCCTTTTGAGAAACGCGAGTTTTAGAATCTTATTTAATTCTGTGTGGATCATTTCCCAATACTCTCCAGCATATTTACATGACCACCACATATGGATCAGGGTTCCCTCCATCTCGTGGCACCTCCAGAATAAATTAGACCCTTTTTTATACATTTTCACTAATTTGCTGGGTTTTGCTTAATAAGATAACAGGCAAATCCTATTCTGATATTCATAATATAAAGGTTGTGTACAGCAGAAATACAGGTATGTTAATCATACAATTAGTGTTGTGCCTAACAACAAATGCAGTGTATATCCTCATAGTTCATGGACATGTTCAGGCCAGCGTCAGATATAGTGTTATTGAGTCAACAAAGCATGGTTTGTTGGAGTAGAAATGAGCAGTTAGCTCAAGCGCTTCCTCCTCCCACCCTTGGCCTTAGATAAGACTTTCGGGATAATTAAAATAGTTTCCCTACGATACCTGACTTAGGAAACTGTGGTTTAAGTCAGGGTGGATGTCACTCACTTGACATCAGGTGGCAACTTCAAATGGGCTGCCTGCCAGTGTCTATCTCCCAGTTCTTATTAATCAATAATAATTTTCTAAATTACTTCACTTTTTCTGGCAGTGAAAAAGGAAAATCAAGACTAGAGTTTCTAATTTCCAGTAAGCTGACTCTAACATTGCTGCTATGCAAAATAAAGCTAAAACACAGCATTCTGGGTTGATGAAATGTAGTTATGAAAACAAGCTTAATGCAAGAAATCATAAAATAAGTGAGGTGAAGATAATGTTCTAAAAATAATGAGAACAGGGATTTAAAGAATGATCAGCTCAATTCACAAATAGTAGTAATGAATATAGACAAGCACGAATAAGAAAAACCATTCAAGATACATAAACAAATGGTCTTATTCAATTTATGATGAATGCACAGTAGTTCAGGTCTCCGTACACTTTTATTGTGAATTGCCACCCTTACAGAATAATTCAACATTGCACTTTCCTGATTGCTTGCCAGACAGAATGATCCCCCCTTTCTTCCCCTCCCCATGCCCTGTTATCCTGACCCTCCAGAGCAGATTTGGGGGTTGTGGAGGGGGAGGAAAGCCCTGTTGTACTAATTGGAGTCCTTGCACTGGCTTCCGCTAGCACACTAGGTTAGTGGAATCTGACTCAACATCTGCACTTCACATGGCAGAGTATCTGGTGCTGCTATACCTCTTTAAGCTTCTGTTTTCTTTTTTTATTATTTTAAAGACTGCAACTACATTTGAAAATAAGAGTTTTTGAAATCATGTTTAAGACAAAAAGTGACCATTATCAGAAAGGGATCTTGCTACCACCATTTTAAACCTAATACGTTCACCAAAGGTAATACCGCTGTAATAAACGGACGGAATAAAACCTTAGGAGTGAGCTTGCATGCTGCTCTCACTTAACCAGACTTAAACCCTCTGCTATCACAGATTCAAAGCACATTTCAATCAGAAGGGTGGATGATCTATGCTGAAAAAGAGACAAGGGAAGTGAAACACACTGATTCATCTGAACTTTACTGTGGCATCAACCACAATATCTTTCTGGAAAATTTCTCAGGAATTGCTTTGTTTTCTCGTTTAAGAAGCAGTGCCGAGAGAGGTTTCTTCCACCAGTACAGCTATATAATACTTTTTCCACACTTATAAAGAAATATTTCTTCTAGTGTGGCAGCACTCACACTTTGAAACTCTCTACCTAAGTACTCTTTTATGATCTGCTTAAAACATTTTTGTTTACGCAAGCCCATCCATGTAGATGTTGACATGCTTTAATCGCTCTTCAGTCTACTGTTAATTTTAATTATCTTTTAAATGCTTTTAATTACAGTATTTATTCTTAAATTGCTTTTTATTGGTAATTTTAATACTTCTTGTAAACCACTTATAAGCTTTGTAATTATCAACTGGATATAAATTCTGTTAAATAAATGTGACACATTCTCAGTTGCTTTTAAAGGTGAATCAAATGCAGTAAACCACCATGTGTAAAGGCTACATCATCAAATAATTTCCATACAACATGTTTTTATTTTAACACATTCTTAAAAAAAAAACAAAAAACAGATTTTCCATCATACAATTTAAGAGAAAAAGAGAAAAAAATACATAACAGAAAAGAAACATTAAATCATTATACATTAAATCATTATACAATATCCAAAAAAGAAAAAGAACAAAAACAAAATAAAATGAACCCACCACCCTGTTTAACTTCCCTCCACCACTACTCGTCTTCTCTAGAATCCATTTTACCCTTATCATTGCATTCTGGTTGTTTTTATTTTCTCTATATACATACATATGTCACTGATAATTTATTGTTTTGATGCATTTACATTCTTAGTCTAAGCATATTAGCATGTCTTTTTTGGAGCAGTATTTTGCCATATGGTCATCAAAGCATTGCCATTCATTTTTCAGTTTTTGATTTGACTGCTGTCGTATGGATGCTGTTAGTTTAGCCAATTTTAAATATTCATTTAATTTGAGAATCCATTCCTCCTTGGTAGGTAATTCTTTAGCTTTCCATTTAGGTGCTATTACTATTCTAGCTGCGGTGGTTGCATATAAGAAAATTCTTTTTTTCAATTTCAGTATTTCTTTCCCTAATAGGCCCAGTAGGTAAGCCTCTGGTTTTTTCATTAGTGGGATTTTAAGCATTTTTTTTCAACTCCTCATGTATTTCTCCCCAGAAGTACTTAATTGGGGTGCAGCTCTGACTTTAATCTTCTCATATGCAAGGTAGGCGTGCTATCCATACCTGTTGTTAAAGCCCTCCAGGTCTAATAAATCTGCTTTTTCCAAAGTGATCCAATCTTCCAGCCATACAAGGCATTCTGCTTCATAATATATTTTTTCCAATATAAAATAATGCCTTGGAGCCTCACAGCACTGCACAGTTTAAAGGGACTCCCCAATCGAAAGCAGATCATGTGCAAATGTAATGGAAGATTAAATACCTGTTCCAAATTTACTGAAGGGGTGATTGGGATTTCCAGTAGCCTTTTCCAGCTGAAATAGTCTCCAAGCATCATTCATTAAATTCTTCTCATGCTCAGAATCAACAGCATTCACTTCTCTGTCTTTGCAGCTTTCATCAAACAGAGGGCACAAGAAAAACTGAGCAAACCTGCAAGAAAAAAAGTCAGATTTCCCAAATCAATGTTTTGACAATTACATTGTTGATAGTTTAACATATGAAATTCATGTTCAGTGTGGAGAAGCACACAATTTATTATCAGTTCAGGATAGGATTTGCCCACAATTTAATTAAAACTTTTGTTCACCTGGAGCCACTCTGTTGCTAAGTAGTCTCATCATATGTTCTAATCTAGTGCAGTTTACTATAATGACCTTTTTAGCAGACAGGACACAATCTATGAGCAAGATACCATCAGCTGCCTTTTTGCTACCTCAGATCTGCTTCTTCTTGCTGTTGTCTTATGAACTAGCCACTGAAAGTTTCCTTAGCAGAGGCCTGCTGTGTGTCTATGAAAATAGAGCTTTGGGACCTGCTCTACACAGATGTACTGAGGACCCTTCCAAAATCACCAAAGCGAACGTTACTATGCCTCTCCTTGGCCCTCAACATGAACCAAATCACTTTTTTTAAAAAAAAGTAAAAGGACAAAGACCATGACATGAGTGAGGGCTGTGCAATCTGTTAATTACTTTGTCTTTGAAAAAAAATCATGCTAAATTACCTGGGAGTAAGCCCCACCAAATTCAACTTACTTCTGAGTAGACATACCAGAGATTGCACTGTTGTTTTGCTAACTCTGAAGTAAAATCAAATATACAGCGTGCAGCAGTAGCTTGAATATCCCTATTTTCACCAAATATAAAATTCCACAGAGCCTTTGAGAGTCAGCTGATAAATATGCAACATATGCTGAGAGTGTAAGCAGAATATATTTATAGAACAAACATATGTGAGGTTCCTATGCAACACTTTCATGGCTATGTAAAGTAACAGCAAAATGCTAAACCATATGACATTTTTAAGACACTCGCCATACTGTTGATGAGTCTCTCCTCACAAAAAACCTATTTTGATATACTACCGTAAGGGCTCATTCCATATGTTTTCTTTTATCGCTGTTATTCCCAAGATGTTTAAAGTATTTCAGTAATTTAGTCTTTACAATTGTATTAAAGTCATTATTATGAAAAAGCAGAAGTAATAAATACACTAAATAATGTTATCATCTGGTAGGACTCCCATGTTAATTGTGCTTGCTGGAAAGACAAAACCAAACCAATATATTTAATCATTAATAGATATGCTCACCTGTCCAGGGCACCTTCCAAGTGTTCATGTGATACATCAAAATAAAAGTTGGTGTGTTCTCCACTGGTAAAAGCATTTGAACTTCCTGCGTGTTCACTGAGAAATTGGCTGTACTCATTTTCTTTTGGGTATTTCTCAGTTCCCAAAAAAAGCATATGTTCACAAAAATGGCTTAACCCAGCAATGTTAGGGGGATCAGATAATGACCCTATGAATAGGAGAAATGGGCAGAAATAGAGTCTTACTTTAAAAGCTGATACACAAATTCAGTATAAAGCAATCAAATCATCCAGAACAATCAACATTTTAACACTTTTCTCTGGGTCAGAGAAATCATCTTACTGATTATGATTGCAAATATTTAGGAAATTATATAGCTCCATTTCCCTTTGCAGAAAAGCTAGGCTGGAATGCATCTGCTAGTATACAGCTGCTTCATACTAACTTTAGAGAAGCTATAGGAAAGGTGTTAGCTGGAAATCAGAGGCAAGTGGTTTATGTGAGCACCCCAAGCACTTCAAACTACAAAGAAAAGATATTTGATAAAGCAGGACATACATATGTAACCATTTTGGTTTTTGGTTTTTAATCAGAACATCTAGTAACAACCATGTTCTAATTTCATGTTTGCTTAACATGCAAATACATCATTTTTAGGCCTACTATCTGACTTCTCAAACATATTACACAAGGAATAATTTTCATATGACATGCCATATGCCATTAATTTATACCAGGAAATTAAACTATTTTAATTTCCCAGCAGACACACTGGGAGCTTAAGCGCAGAAGGATATGGAGCATATAAATTGAGTTCTTCCATCATTCATCCTTGAAAAACTTAAACCTGCTTTAGAACAAGTAATTTATACAGCCAGTTTTATGACAAACCTAACTTCTGAGGCTAATCTGGCTAAGCTACAATCCTACTTCCATTTACCTGGGAGAAAGCTGCACTGAATTCAACAGGACTTACTTCTGAATACTTCCTGGGAGTTCAATGGAGTTTTGTGCACTTCCAAATAATGTCAACTTCCAAGTAAGCAAAACTAGGATTGGAGCCTCAGTGTAGAATGTAGAAGGTTGTAAACCATTCTTTTTAAAGTTATCGCATTTGAATTAGATTACAGTGCAAAACCAAGTTACAATATATTATAGATGATCATATACCTATGTGTACATCAAGTGCAGCTGAAGACTTGTCTGTAGTGGGGTCACTGATAAGCATTGCCTTGATGCCATTTGCCAGTTCTAGCCCACGATACTCTCGTTTATCTTCAGGTGATTTGATAATATCATTTGCTATTCTTTTAATAGCAAAACGATTCATTTTGTTGTGTGTTGCTTGCTGAAGCCTAAAAAAAAAGCAGTAGAAGTTAAAGTGATATCTCAGTTCAAATAGCCTAAGAAAGAAAAGGGGGAGACGCATCTGCAACTCAAGAACACTCAACTCTAGAAGGTCCAGATCAAAAACTTATTGTCCACAGTCCAACACTGTAAGGCATACTTAAGTTCACTGAAATCAATAGACTAAAGCTATATTACTTCCTTCAAATGTAGAACAGCTCTGAGTGCTTTCAATAACAAGTTGGCCTAATAATGGTCACAGTGAATCCAGTTTATTAATATCTATTTTATAATATTTCAAAGCCTATACTTTATTTCCTTTTTATCTGTAAGAATATAGTTGCTGTCAGCCTTCACTAACTGATAATATTGTCTATATATTGAAAAAAAGTGCAATGTAAAATCAACATATGCTTGTCTAAATAAAAGCATTCTTTCAGTTATGATGCAGTAAAGCCTAGTTTATAACATCATTTTCATCTGCCAAGAGTAGATTTAACGAGTAGCTCTTTAAATCCATGATGAATTGCTTTACAATGAATATAGAATGCTAGAGAGCCAAAATGAACTGACCAAGCAGGTTCAAAATGTCACAACCACACTCCCAATGACAAGCCAAAAACAGTTTACTTCAATGTCCGTGATTCTGTGAATTAATTCAAGCCCACATGAAAGGTGAAGTCATTCATGCTGGGCTATTTACCTGACTACACCCTTATTCGGAACTGAATAAATATAATTGCATTTCCTGTATTTGTTCATGCTACATACACCCTATTCCTGACCTGTCATTGATCTAGCTAGAAGATAGGAACAAAAGAAAAGAAGAAGCATAGAAAAATAAGAAAACCATCCCTGCACATATTCCAGGTACCAGGCATCATTGCAAGAGCTTCTTGTTCTGTCATGCCTTTGCATACAGTCTCCTGTTTCTTGGCTTTCATGTAAGGCATATAAATATATATTTAAAATATATGCCTAAAAGGAACAGCATGCCTTCTGCAACCTGCCAAATAAAAATGCATTTGTGCTGCAATTCTATCCACACTTACCCAAGAGCAAGCCAAACTGAAAACTATGAGACTTATTTCTGAGTAGAAAGACACAAGATCAGCCTGTTAACAAGGTCCCTTTTCAGTTCCTAGATCATTCTCGCCTCTTTCACCCAAGTATCTTGTACTCTGCAAACTAAAGTGCTGAATGATTTGTTCCCAGTGTCTCCTGGCAATTACACCACCAGGCTGAAACACTGAAGACAAATACAAAGTGTATTAGCTATTTGGAGCAGAACAGCATCACATTACGATTGTTCTAAATAATTCATTTGATAAAACTACAAAGCTATTCCATCATTACTGTTACTGCCACAAAAGTAAAGAAACTTCAAAAGGAAAAATAAGAGCATAGAATTTTGGGAACAGTGCTATTTACTTTTTTTTTTAAAAAAAGGTAACAGAAGAATGTGAAAAATTAAGACTTAGAGGAAGGCGAAATAAGTACTAGAGAATAGTGTGTTTAAGGAATATTACATATCTAGGCCAAAATCAGACCACATATTTAAAGACTACGTTCAGCCATCACAATCGCACACCCCAAATAGTTAGCAAGGTCTACAAAAAGCATTTTGGGTTCCACACAGTCAATTCTCATGCAACTGTGCAGAGGACATCTATCCATATGGAATAGTGGATATTTTAAAACATTTTAATAGAGAAACATAAATAAAAATAAACTTACTTGCATAAATATTTTTATGTTCTCCAATCAATCTCATACTGACCACGGCTTAAACCACATAGTAAAATTCCACTGTCTACTGACACTACCAAAGTCCATAGCCCTCACTTATATACTAAACATTTTACATTGATGTTTTATGCAAACCAGTTTCATCTCAGCTACAGCACACTGCATTTCTAAAATCAAGGTGTTCATCTTGCTCTGTATAGACTTCCTCATCCCTCATTGAGAACTGTGCTAACCTATGAAACAGCAGGTGTCAACAAGACAAGCAAAAGAAAAAAATAGTCAAAAGATACCATGCCAAAGAGCAGAGGTTGCAGACAGGCACAATTAAGAATCAAACTGAGGGGTCAGGCAGCTGTAGAAGTGAAAGCCTGTAATAGCAACAACTGCTCCAGTAACAGAGGAGTAGGATAAATTAATAAGAAATAATAGTTAAAAAGTAGGGGTTTAGTGGGGTTTAAAAAAACAGAAGGAAATAGAGCCAATATGATACACGGATGTCATATTTGAGAGTTGAATAGGTATTCAGTTCAGACAGAAGTCGGACTCTATGGAGCTTATGTTGGGATTCAGGTTCAAGTTGGGAGTTCAACAGTGCACCAGATGCCCAGCTGATTTCCTAGCTTAGATTGGGGACATGAGTTGAGACCTAGTATTGGAGTGACCAGTGGAGCATAAAAGGAACTGACTTGTGTTCCACAAGCCTCACTCTGCCACTAATGCTGTTTAACGTCTATATGAAACCGTTGGTAGATACCATCCAGGACTTTGAGGTGAGACATCATTCATATCTTGATACCACCCAGTCCAGGAATCGCTTAGTTCTGAACCAGTGACTAGAATGTCATAGCCAAGTATTGGGAGGAACCAATTGAGGAGCCACCAAGGGAAGAAGGCTCAGAGCCCAAAGAATGGTAGTGGGACAACGATGAGTAGTCAGAGGGAGAAGACTGGGAAGTTGAGATGTTGGAAGCTGAAGGGATAACAGGGCTCAGTGAGTTGGGAGAGTGTGGCAGAAAGAAGTCAAGAATCAGAGGATGAAGCTGGAGAGTAGAAGAAGGGAGGTCAAAAGGCAGAGATGAGTCAGGCTGGTGAAGAGTCATGGGTGTCTCCCTCTCCTGCTGCAACAAGTTCCCACTCCCAACTCACAGAACCAAGAGAGGGATAAAATGGGCAAAGCAGACAGACTGCACACAGGCAAAGTCTCCAATTGCTTGCAAGAAGCCCTGGAGAGGAGGAGACTTGAGACAAGGAGTACTCAGCTAAATCTGTGAAGACTGATTCTCTAACCAAGAGTTAACTTCAGCTATGTGATTTGCTGACTGGCTTGCTCTGTGACATAGAAGGTGTGGATGTGGTCAGCCAAACTAATTGTATCCAGACAAGTCGGAAGAGATGTGAGTAAATAACCCTAAAGCATTGGAGGGAGGTTATGCACATAATCATCTAATGTTGTTTGGAGCCTAGGCATAGTCTTGGACAGAATCTGCAACAATTTAAATCAATGAGATCTCACCCCACTGACCCATGTTTTTATCACCTTGAAAATCAAGTAATGCAATGTGTACTACGTTCAGCTACCCTCATAAATGACTCATGAACTACAGCTAGTACAGAATATCACTGCTTACTTCCTGATGAACATGGGGAGGTGATTAACATATAATCAATTTTGCAGGAGCTGTACTAGTTTCCTGAGAACTTCTGAGCCTAATTCAATATCATGGTACTTACCTTTAAACCAGAGAAAGCTAACCTGTGACCCTATAGTTGTTTCTGGACTACAACTTCCATCATCCCCGACTATGGGTCATGTTGACTAGGGGGCGATGGGATCATCTGGAAGGCCACAAGCTCCCTATCCCTGCTTTAAATCATGCACAGCCTGGACCCAGCATTCATCAACAGGGACCACCTCTCTCTGTATTATGGTGTAACGATAAAAGATCAAGTCCTGCTCTGTATTTCCTCAGGAAGTGAAATGAGCAGCTAAAAGCCAGCCTTTCATTTGTTATCACTCCGAGATTCTGGAATAACTTCCTAAATGGATTTTTTTAAATAAAAAAAGTCTGTCTTGATGGCATTCTGGAGGGATTTGCAAACTATTTTACATGAAGTAGACAGCAGATAAATAGGATGCTTTGGAGTGGTATGACTTTTATTATTAGGTTGTGGTTTTTTGTGCTTTTATGTTCTATCAGATTTTAAGTACTGCTTTTCATTTTAATGCAAAGTGCACTGAGCTTAGTAAAAGTAGCATACAAATGTTTTGAGGCACAGACACTGGACTGGAAGTAAGAGGAAAGGGTCCACAGAATGCGTCCAAGTCAAGTTTTTCACTCAGATAGCAACCAGAAGAGTGCATTTTGCATTTAAGCTGTGGGCCTTTCCCAATTTATACTCGAGCTAAGAAGCTGTATATAAAGTACCGGTACTGCTTTGGCTGATTGGCCTCTGAATGCTGACATTATGGAACAGTTAACAACATTTACCTTTTGATCCACAGTTAAGGATGAGTCCTAAATTAGAGTAATAAAGCCTGTAATGAACAGTATGTTGCAAAATATAGCACAAGGTAGAGCAGAAGGATTCAAATGGCTACAATGTCAGAAATTCCCACAACTGACAAATTCAGGTATGACACCCACAGAAGCCAATGTTTCCATTAAATAAAATTCACCAGCTGCACAATTCCTGCCAAATGGCAATCAGGTTAATGTAACTTCTCACCTCTTCTATAACGAAGACAGCATTCAGAGCTTTGGAGGAATTCATTAAAACTCACTACTATCATATACAAATAAAAAATAACCAAGTCCATTCCCTAACATAGTTTTTAGCCTAGTCCTCCTTATACACATTCCTTGTTGACCTTAAAAAAACTCTTAAAGACAGGGAGTGAAGATGAGGGGGCTGATATTGTGACATATTTCCTAAAGTAATAGTGACATTTAAAGGCAAATCAGCCAATAACAAGCTTTTTTTTTTTTTACATATTACTCTCAGTAATGAAAAAGAGGCATTTTTATCAATGTACAGATCTATTTAAATACATTACAGTTCAGTAGTTTTAAGTCACTTTTATATTGTTCAATGTGATACAACACAAAAAAGATCTAGCAGTGTCACCCCCATATCTCCAGAGTCAGACTTCAACCACATCTGCATCATCACTCATGTCCCAAGCAAGTGGTGTGGTGAAGTACCATCACTCACCTGACCTCTGGTCAGTTGTTGCTCTAGCCAGGAGGTGAAGCCATGTTGGTACAGTGCTCTTACTGGTGTGTTTGTACCATGCTGCCCTTGCTACTGCCTTTCCCCTCCCAATAGTCCTCCAGCTAAGCAGCAGCAACATGAGGGCAGGTACCGGTAAGTGGTGACACTACACCACCTGCTACTTACCCCAAGTAATTTAAAAATCTCTGTAACTACTAAGTTCACTGTTTAGAAGTCACTGGCTATATCTAGTAATCAAGGAAGTGAGATAGAATTGTAAGCATGGAAGGGACCTCAAGGATCATCTAGTCCAACTCCCCTGCTATGCAGAAATCACTAGTGACTCATGTTAAGTTTGTGGTCTACTAAGACCCCTAAAGCCTTTTCACATGTACTACTGGCAAGCCAAGTGTCCCCCATCTTATAATTGTGCAGCTGGTTATTGCTGCCTATGTGCAGAACCTTAGATTTGTCCCTATTGAAATTCATTTTGTTAGTTTGGCCCATTTCTCCAATCTGTTGAAGTCATCTTGAATCCCAATTCTGTCTTCTGCAGCATCACCTACCCCTCCCAGTTAGGTGTCATCTGCAAATTTGATGAGCATCCCCTCAATTCCTTCATCGAAGTCATTAAACAGACGTTAAACAACAGGCCAGACTTGTCACTTTTTTCCAGGATTAAACGCTTTAAGAATTATGATGTTTTAAAGACTTTTACATACGAAGTGTTGACAAACTCAGCTACAAATATCTCTACTCTACCTAATTCATAAATCTAAGTCAAAAGTACCTCCAGAAATGTATAAATGGCATCTCCCTGAATCCCGCTTTTGTCATGACATTTTTAAATTGATAACTGTCTGCTTTATTTTAGAATCCCGAGTTTAGTTCTTGTTCAAATGCTACATAGAAGCAGAAAAGAAAATGAATCCTAGAGTTGATAGATCTCACTGTAGGTAAGAATCTGTTTCCTTCTGCATTATACAGCAAAAGCATGACTCATCCCTACTTGCGCTTCCTATGCATCTAATTTAACACACACCTTGGCTTTCACAGTTCCTACTTTTTTTGTCCTGGCAAGGGCTCTGTGTCTTTATTAGGCCTCTGACAGGCAAATAAAACATGTAACAAATTTGCCAAGCAATGGTACATAGTCTTCAGAAAGCTACATCTGTTGAAATTCTACCTGTTATGCAGCTGTTAGAGGCACAAAAAACTCCTCATAATTATGAATATACTTTCAACAGAAGCTAAATGCACTTGCTAAGGTGGTACCTAATAATACTTCTGGGAACAAGTATTGAACTAGCATGTGACAGTCTGAGTAATCTATATTTATAGCAGCTTAAACACTGACCTGGAATAACCCAGATAATGAGATCAATTAATTTCCAGTTCAATTAAAAACAGGACTTTTCCTATGGAGATACAGTTTGGATGTATAGTGGCTTATTCTTCCCTCTCTCTCTGCCTCCTAGATATTTTTATAGAGAAACACATTACTTACATGCCATATATTAGTGACACTTCTCACAACCTCAACAGGGAAATGGGTTTCATCAAATTAGTTCCTAAGCTTGTGCAAGGCAAACCAGAGCTCATTAACAATAAGCATTCTTCTAAACAAGAATATGAACACCCCAATTCACCACTTGTATATCTTTTTGCTTTATATATCTAGATATATAAAGTGTATCTTTATACTTCCTGGGGATTCTCAATAATAACCAGTTCTGAAATAGTTAATACTGTACTATTAAAGAGGAAATGTTGTACGACAGCACACATCACGGATGCAAAGTTTGAGTTGCTTTCAACAGAACATTTTTATGATGAAAGTGGATTGCAACTGAGATCTAAACAATTGCGTGGGAAGGAGTTACAGAAAGGATACACACAAAAACACATACGACTCCCAAGCTGTTTATAAAGGCTTTTAGAATGATTTAGAGGAATGCTTCTGTCATAAGCATTTATTTTCAGTAATGATAAACTATGTTTATAATTTCTAGAAATAAAGAGGACCCATAGTGTTATACAACACAATAAACTAAAATTAAATTATGAACATAATGACATTAATTGAAAGAAGAACCCTCACAAGTGGTGTACAAAGTTCTGGCATTTCAGGTGCTGTCATTAAAGGGTAGCAACACAGGAAGTGACTCAAATGGAATAACAGGAAGGATAAATGCTATTATTCATGTATTGAGCAAGGGGTTGGGCTTAATGGCTTACAAGCCCCCCCCCCCCATTCAATCATCATATACAAAACTATTTGGTGGCAATAACAGGCATTAACATGCTTAGAAGAGGAAACAGATAAGTTTCACTGAAGTGAGAATAAGATAGAGGAAAAAATACACAACAGTTCATTTCGAAAATATGTTTTTTCATACCATGCACAGTGCAGCAACACAGAAGCAGATGCTCACAAAGCCTGAAGTTCTCTGGCAATAACTTAATGGGAAAATATCAATGAGGTGCACAGGTGTCTGCAAGAGCTGAACTGAAAGGTTAATTTACTGCAGCACGTAGGACTTTATTCGCACAATGAAGAGAAAGATTGCTATCTCATATCAAAACAAGTAGGAAGCCCAAAATGATTCAGCTACATCCCTAGCTGACTATCTTGCATCACTCAAAGGTCACTGTTTTTCTACAGAATTGTAAACTCCATCCAGCATATATAATAACCAGATATATTCACCTGATACCTCTCTTTCCTCACAAAATAAAGGGTCAAGAGCCCCTGATCTTACTGATTATTTGTCAATGCCTTCAACCTTTGATATACCTGAAGTATAATTTTTATCCCAGAAAACCAGATAAGACTCCCTGCCCTTGCTCTGGTCTGCATAATTATCTCTTCTTTTTAGTCTTTGCAGAACTTATTTACTCATTTTATTATGATTATCCCCCCACCTTAGGAAAATAATGAAACTAGCTTCCCCTTTTCCTTCATTTCTCTTGTAGTTTAAGATCACATTTCTTTCGGCCTTCCAACAGTATTCCTCTCTAATTGGCTTGTTTCCCACTGTCCTTCCATTTTCACAAGGGCCCACACAATCTAATGTTTCAGTGACAAAGGATGGAGACAGACTACTAATCATGGGAACCCTACTTAGAATTGGTCCCAATGGTAGTTTAAGTGTGGGATGAGCTGGTTGCTGGGAGGGTTCTACTCACTTACTTCATAGGGTACTTAGAAACAGATACCAGTTTGTCACATGGTTCCTATTTATATCTGGGAAATATGTCAACCAATATTTTAAATATTAAGCCACCCTGTATACTACAAAAAAAACTAGTTAAAAAACTGGACTGCACTCTTGCCAGCTGCTTTAACCAAAAAAAGTAACACAATTTTTTCCTAACCACTTTTGTTGTTTCCTGTAATCAATTCTTATCTAGAAGGTACCTTAGAAATATAAAAGAAAGCCAACCTATACCCTCTCTTTGTTATTTGCTGCTGTATGATTACCTTGTAACAGGGATGGCTAACCTCAGTTCAGGTCTGATCTGACCCCTTAAGCAAATTTTTCTGGCCCTCCCAGAACTCTGATTTTTGCTGCAGCAGCAAAAAAGAAAGAAAATGAAACAGACACAGTGCTGGAGTGGGAAGAGCCCAGTTCTCCAAAGGGAATTCAAATCACTCTCCAGTGTCATGAGATTGATCATCTGAGCAGAGAGGGAATGATAATCACCCTCAGAGTGGATCAGCTGGAGTGGGGAGGCTGTCTGCCTGTGGATATTTTATGTAAGAGTGTCTGCACACATGCAACATGCAAGTACATTAATGAGTGTGTGGCAGCCACACCTACTACGGGAATGGGGCCCCTAAGTGAATCCCCCAAGTCAAAGAAAGCTACCCTGCCTTACAGAGAGAAGACTCAATTAACATGCTACACAAATTTTCTATCAAGATACTAACCTTTTATGAAATCAGCAACCTAGGGCCTGATCTGTCAAGAAAAATGGCTCTCTTGCTTTAAGCCTCTGTGAGAAACAGTTATATATCAGTAATTGGGATGAGTTCATCAGTTTGAAGCACCTGCGTTATCTCACCCTCCTGTGTTTCAAGGTCAGTGACTGGGCCTGCTAATTGAGAATTGGCTTTTGCTGTGAGAATGCACATATGCCCAAGTTCAGGAAGCGTTTTGATTGGCTCAGGGGACTCACCCCAGTTGCTATACATTTTTACTATAAAGTTAGCCATTGCCTTCACCCCTTTGTCTCTTCTTTCCTGTTGCTTGTACCTGTTTCTTTGTAACGCCTGCAAGATCCTATTTTCTGTGCTAGGGAAGCTTTTGGGTCACTGTTTTAAAAAAGTTAGTTTCATGATTCCATTCATAATTGTCAATTGTATTTAAGATCTGCACTTTTTATGGGAATTTCACATGCTTTCCCCTTTCCTTTTGAATAACTATCTCATTTAAGATGGGTGTCTGTCTTTTGGGATAAAGCTTTGGTACTGAATCCAGTTCCTAAGTGCCCTGCTTTTAACTTCTCCTTCTCTGATATCCTAGAAGCATCCAGTAAGGGTCAACCCAGGCTGGTTGGACTTAAGGAGCAGTGGTAGTATACTACATTGCAGGGTTGGTTTTATACCCTGCTCAGTAGACAAGATCTGAAACATCAAGAACTGTGCCCAGGGATTTGAGGTAGAAGTTCTTGACATCAATGTAGCCCACAACTGTGACACACATTTCAGATTCAATGATACACTGGTACTATAAATCTAATGGGATCAAGAGAAAGTAAAAGAGCATAATTTCATACTCTGACATTGAAATGGAGATACTCTGTCAGCAAACAGGAACCACAGCCCCCAACCCAAAATGGGGGGGGAGTTAAAAAAACCTTTTTCTGGAGATGACAGAATTTCTTATTAATAAGAAAAAATAACAAAGTGAACAAAAGGCGTAACAGTGTAGGGTGGGAGCCTGGATGGATGATCTCATTGTATTAGTATTGGCAATGTCCAAACATTCATAGGGTGAATAGAAAATCCAACTACTGTCCATTGCTCCAGTAAAACGAAGCTATCTTCTGTTGTGGGATTCAGCAACTACTATTTGATCAATGAATTAAACATTGTGCCCAACTGGAAAGGTATCCTCAATTTACCTTTTAAAAAATCAGTATTGATAATGCATTAAAAAGTTCAAAGAACATTTTAGAAGTACCATTTCCTCCAGGAAGACACAGAAGGAGGGCTGAGATATCAAATCATCTGAAGAACTTTTAATGTGCAAATGTATGCAGATTAACTAAAAATTAAGATTTCTTTAAATGGGAGATAGCCCTACTTCTGATGTTGTGTACAGTACATGCATGTGGTGCACACAGAGGCAGGAAATAATAATTAAAGCATGAAATAATCTGCAGTATTGCCAACTCATTTTATGGATTGTGTTGTTGAAACCTTTGTTCTACTTCTTTAAAAAAGTTACTGATGCAGTTATGTGGGCCTAATTCCAACAGAATCAAGGGGTGCATTTATTTCCAACATATATCAGAGTATTAAGTTACCTTTGGTGAAAGCTTCTCAGTCATCCTTTCTTAACAATATGTTAGCAACAGATTTATATTTAATAAATAGATCAAATAATTTTTTATAATAGTTCTTAAGTTCAAAAATCTTGCTACTACATGACACATTCACTGGAAACCTGTACAACCTGATCTTATTTACGTATGTTTAGTGGTAGGCAACTCCCACCAAGTTCAATGGAGCTTAATTCCAAGAGCACTTTGTTGCACCTCATCGTACCATTTGACTACATTAACCTAAACCTATACATTTTCAAAGCTTTGCATGCTTTAGTTCAGCGCTGTGGTTGTTCTTCCTCATACAGACCAATCTGTCAGAAAACAGATGCCCTATATACCTGCTGTATATTGTACTTAAACTACTGTATTTAAACTAACTGTTGCCTCATTTGTATTTAAGTATGTTTTCTGAGTACAAGCCAAATCTTACTCTGTTCAATTATGGCATACCTTTTGAATTCAAAATGATTTATGGTGCAATTGTACAGCTGTCTACTAAGAAGTCTTATTTAGTTCAGTGGGGGCTTACTCCCAAGTAAGTGTGTTTAGCATTGCTGCATGTGTTCTATAAAGTAAAACAGTTGTTAAACAGTGTCAAAACCACAGTTTTGAATGGGTGGGGAGAGAAGCTTCCTTCCTGTGGAACAACTTATAAAGGTGTCTAATGCATTCCTAACTTACATAATGTTGGGCTAACATGGTTCCCGATTCTTGCTCTAAACAAAGTTGTCTGCACTGTGTTTTTAAGTCCACATGAAAGCCATGCAAGCATTAAAAGCTAATCCTCTTCAAAGGCAACGGAGATCTGATAAACCTGTTACGTACACACTTGCAGGGAAGTACTTTCCATCAGCCATGTAGGTAAACAACTAATATTGCCAACTCATGCAAAACAGTCGCACTTAAAGAACAGCAACACGATATTGCAAAACCCTCGCCTGCATGCATGTATTTTGTGCTCTCGTTTCTGACATCCACACACACTAAGAGAAAAGCATTCGTGTACCGACGGCGACACAGTATTTAAAGACGATCGCAGTTTGCGAAGAAAAAAACCCGATTCCCCAGATTTTTTTCTGCGAAAAAAACATTCTTTCGCTCGAATTTCAGCGATCGTTCGCCGCTTGCTAAGTTCTCCCCTTAGTAAACCGGTTACGACCAATGTGACGTTGAATTCCTCCCATTAAAAACATGACTCCCAGCAAAAAATACAAGGGGTGGGCGGAGGGGTAGGGAAAAGAAAACAACCACTGAGCGTTATTTGCGCCAGCTGTTTACGACTTGCTTACTCCTACTTGCACCACTACACCCGACTCAATCGCTTGGGGGCTATTTCGCAGCCGCATACGACCCCCTTTCTTGCCTACCAGAGTCACTTCGCAGAGTCGGAGAAAGAGGCCGCTACACCGCCCCTTCCCCTCAAAGCCAAGCCTCCCTCCTTAAACAGCTCAGTGCCAGAGTCCACCTTCCCTTCCCCCACGGCCTCGCATTAGCGCTGATTCACCCGCTCCCAGGTAGAGGTCCCCCTCCAAAAAAATCACACACATTTAACCGCCTGTTATACAACCAGGGCAGAAACCCAGGTGGGGGGGTGGAGAGACACATCCCACCCCACCCTCCTCCGCGCGCCTCCTCAACGGCTTACACAACGGAAAGAGGGAGCTGGGGGGCGCGCGCGCACGCACACACCCTCTCCCCCCCCCCCGTTAATACTACTACTACTACTACTACTACTACACTGGCACACAACACCCCCATTTTGGGGCAACGGCGCGCCGCGTGGCGGAGGAGGTGGGGAAGGAGACACGATACCCGGAGACGAAGAGCCGCTGTCGCAGCGAAAGCAGGCGAGGCGGAGCGAGAGGCCGGGCGAAGCAGCAGCCCCAGGAGAGCAGCACAGTCCTGCTGAGGAGAGGAATAAGCCGGGGAAACCACTGCCGCATTATATCCCGGCCCTGCCTGTTGTCGCCGGTGCTCAAGCCCGGCCTACCTCTCCGCCGCTCCTCCCTCAGCTGAAGCCGCTTCTGGCCGGCGGAGGCGCCATTTTCTCTGCCCTCGTTTACCCGGCGGAGTGTCGCTGCTGCTGCCCTCGCCCACCTCCTCCTCCCTTCAAGCCCCGCGCCGAGGCCTGGAAGCACTTCTGCTGCTCCTACCTGGCGCCGAGGGGAACCAAGTCGCCTTCCTGCGGAGGGACCGCTAAGAGAGAGGCCGAGGGCGGCGACGGCGGTTGCAGAAGCGACGCGGCGGGAAAGCGAGCAAAAGGCCGCCGAGCTGTCTGCTGCTCTCCTCGATCGCGGGGTGGAGGGATTCCCGTTATGGAGAATGATGACAGCCTGGTTTCTAAGACACTCGCCCTTTGCACGCTTTGCTTCGATAGTCGACCCCGTTTTAACTTCCGAGTTAAAAGCATGCACGTGCGAAAGGAACTAGCACATGTGTGGAACGCCCCAGCGCGCGCGCTCTCATTCTGCTTCTCCGGGAGACCCTCCTAACTATATATACTTACCTAGGGGGGGAGCGAGTCTTGCCACCATCCACTGGGTTTTGCTTCCGATTAAAATGGGTTAGGAGACATCATCGCTCGAGCCCTGCATCCTTTCGATTCCGGAAGAACAACGCAATATGCGGCAGGGGCTGTTGCCGGCGGATGGCTTGCTCGGCACGATTGTCGGCAGACAACAGCCTACTAGACGGTTGTACGTATGCGAAATCGGCTGCCCCAGTAATGAAGCAGTTGGAAGGCAGCATCACCTGTCTCCTGTGTGGGATCCTTTTTTAAACAGCCAGATCCGATGCAGCTAGGCGCGCCTATGCCTTTTGATTTCGATGGGCTATGCGCTAAGCTGCGTAGAATCGGTGTAAGGACAAAAAGGGCTTCAGAAATACCGGTAATCTGTGAAATGGCAACGGTAAAATCAAGCTAAATGATCAAGGCGCACCTGTATTTGTCACAGAGGCAAAAACTAGCCTTGGGCACAAACTTCAGCATCCTAAGAGTTTCTGTTTATTATTAAAGGAAAGTTCTAGCCCTCTAGTCTGAAATATAGGTTCCTTCCTACATTCATGTTTGCCTCTCCCTGAGATTAAAAGCAAAACAAATTATGCAAATAAGTACAAATCCTTGTTTTGAATTTACATATTCATATAACTAGTTTTGTGTGGATGAGACCAAATGTCCATCTAGGAGTCTAGTGTTACACTTCCAGCTATAACTAGCAAGCTACTTGTTGAAAACTTAAAAGCGTACCATGAAGACAACAGCCTCTTCCTGTTCTTTGTCTCCAGCACCTGGTCATAAAATTCATCCTTTTTTCACAGAATTTTATTGATCTTGGTGTAAAATTCTGGTGTTAGTGGGTTGTTGTTGTTTTTCCCTTTTAAAGCACAAATTATATGCAGGCTGGTATTTAGGCAAACTTCATAAGAGGAGCCTGCTGGATCAGGCCAATACCCCTTTCCTAGTCCATCATCCTGAAGTATAATGGGGGTAGATCGTGAAGATCTCAGGGTATTTCTGCAAGGCAGGAATCTTTGGAAGAATTATACAAGCCTATAAAATCAGGACGCAGGTGGCGCTGTGGGTTAAAGCCTCAGCGCCTAGGGCTTGCTGATCGAAAGGTCGGCGGTTCGAATCCCTGCGGCGGGGTGCGCTCCCGCTGCTCGGTCCCAGCACCTGCCAACCTAGCAGTTCGAAAGCACCTCCGGGTGCAAGTAGATAAATAGGGACCGCTTACCAGAGGGAAGGTAAACGGCGTTTCCGTGTGCGGCTCTGGCTCTAGCAGCCAGAGCAGCGATGTCACGCTGGCCACGTGACCCGGAAGTGTCTCCGGACAGCGCTGGCCCCTGGCCTCTTAAGTGAGATGGGCGCACAACCCCAGAGTCTGTCAAGACTGGCCCGTACGGGCAGGGGTACCTTTACCTTTACCTTTATAAAATCAGTACAAAAGTTCCCATTAACTTTAATTGCTGCTTTCAAGCTTGTTCTGTTTGGCTGATGATGTATAATTTTAAAAAAGACTGTTAATTTCTTCTTCCAAAGTTGTCGTACAGACGACATTTGACATATTTTAATTAGAGTAACATAATTCAGACTTCCAGGAATATTAAACACATGTGGAATCAGAGAATTGTGTAAGGAAGGATCCCGAGGGTCATCTAATCCAACCCCCTGAAATTCAAGAATCTCAACTAAAGCATTCATGACAGATGGCCATCCAGCCTCTGCTTAAAAACCTCCAAGGAAGGAGAGTCCACAACTGCCTGAGGGAGTCTGCACACATTCCACCTCTGCACACATTCCAGTTTGCCAATATCCTCCTCAAATTGTGGCACCCAAACTGGACAGAGCATTGGTGCCAAGGTCTGTGTGACATGGAGGGGGGGTGCTTGTTGTGTGCGCATGATGTCACATGTTTGACATCACACAAATCAGGAGGAGGCCGCAAGGCCCAGGGAGGTCTGCTGCCACCACAGTTAAGCCTGATAAGGCCTTCCGCCACCACAGGGAAGCAGCTCATTGCCTGACATGCATTCTGGGTCTTATTAACCCTATAAACAATAATGGCTCCCAGTGGGTTTTTAATGATGGGCAACTAGGCTGGTCGGGCCTCCTGAAGCAACAGCTGTGATGGAAAAGTTTGCTTTGCTTGGCAGGTTGGGTCAACAAGTGATTTCTTTTTCTTTTTCCCTGCCAGCAAATGGTTAGCGAACGGCAGCTTATTATTGACTGGGGGTTCCAGGAGGGGGAGATGAAAAGGAGAGGATTTGGAGAGACAGTTTTTAGTTTGAGATAGAGTAGGTTGGGAGAATAGGTAGGGAGACAGGGAGTGAGAGAAGAGAGTTTGTTCTGGGTAGAAACACCCACTCTAAGGAATATATATCACAAGCTAGAGAAAGGAGTCTCTGAGCTTATTGTGAAGGACAGTGTGTAGTGTCCTGTAAGAGTAATTAGGCCAGGAATTAACTGGGAGGCTGAGTCAGGAGAAGTAGAAGCTGTGAGAATACAGTCTGCTTAGGTCTCATTCCAGTCAGGAGGGGAGAGATTCTTCTACAAAAAGAGAAGACTCCCAAACCAGTTAAGAGGGGTATGGAGATCCCTTGAGTCTGTTACTTGGAGTACCTCAGGAGTAGGGTTGTCTAAGTGGTGTGTAACTGACAGGAAGTACCACCTTGTTTTAAGAACCGAGATATTTAGCGGGAACAGCTGTGCAACAACAGAGAGCCCTGAAGTGAAATATTACAATCTGAAGTATCCTATGTTTTACCCACTTGTGTCATAAACTTCCTTTTTTAAATAAAATCTTTATTTGATCAAATCCTGCCTGAGACTCCAAATTATTAAGTTTTCCCTCACACAAGTCCCCCACAAGATAATCTGGGGTAGTTTGTGGGAATTCGTGGAACTGGTGTTCTGTGAGGTGGGTGCACTATATTTAAGTGAGGGCGGGCCCAATGGCGCCAGGGGGAAAAGGGCCGTCACGCCATCGCATATTACCGGTAATTGGTGGCAGTGCCATGATACAAAGTTAAAACCCACACAGAAATGTACCCAGAGATACAGAACAACCAGTTTAATAAAGTACCGAGGATATTTTATTAAAAGAAGAAAAATTTTCTGTCAGAAAATGACCAGCAAGCGCCAAGCAAAAGAAACTCGGGATGACCCAGTGCAGGGAGCTGCTGCATTTGAGGAGAATCCTAATACTGAATTAGATAGAAATGATAAGGCTAAGATTAGAACTGGCTAAAGTTGAAGCAGAGAAAGAAAAACAAAGTTGAAGCAAAAAGAGAAAAGGCCAGAATCGCAGCTGACATTCAGTTAGCACAGATACAGGCTGAGAGAGAGCTGGCAGAGAGAGCAGATTAGCTCACAAGGAAAAAAGAGAAAGAGATGCCAGATTAGCTCAAGAATACAGAGAAAGGGAGGCTAAGATGCCCATGAAAAAGACATGTTTCTTTTAAAAATGGAGGAAATTAAGCTGAGAGCAGAACTGCCACAACCATTGTTGCGGGGTGAAGATTTTACCTCAACTAATATAAAGAGATTTCCAAAGTATGTCAAAGGTGATGATGTACAGGCATTCCTGTTTAGTTTTGAACAGACCTGTAAAGATTTAAATATTACTGAGGAAAACTGGATGCTGTACTTACGCCCACAGATATGTGGAATTTTGAGTGAAATATTAATTTTGTGATTTTTGAGAGAAGATGAAACCTCACATTTAAAGAAAGAGTGAAGGTGCTTGGTGTTCTGTGAGGTGGGTGCACATATATATTTAAGTGAGGGTGGGCCCAACGGCGCCAGGGGGGAAAGTGCCGTTGTGCCGTCACAACAGCTGAACCTCATAACAGGACAGTTGCACGAAAACTGTTTCGTATGTTAATGGAAGTACTTATGTTCTGCCCTTTCAATAATATCCTCCACCAGTTGCTGAAAAACCAACATTCTTGCAAAGTCCTGCTGGTTTTGAGGTTGGGGTGCTTGCTTGTTCTTTTGACATCCACTTGCCAGTAGGAACAAGGGAACTCGGGCTTGTCACAGAAAGAGCTGCAATCTATGGAATACAAATCTTAGAACTTCAGTACACACATGTGTGCTCTCTCAATCTCTTTCTTCCTTCTTTTAACAGGAGTGGCAGAAGGTGGAGTAGGTTCTGGTGGTAAACCTCTGAGGAAACTGAAGAAGTTTGACAAGGAGCACTCAGTTGTTTTAGCAGCAATAAAAAGACTCACCCCATCACATGCTACTGAAATGAAGTTGAGAGATAGGGAGTGTAACCAGAATGGGTAACCAGAAGTAGCTTTTTGAGTCAGCTCATTTAAGTTATGGTATTCAAAGTGAATCACTGGGCTCCAAATTCTTTTATTCTAAATGTGCCTCTTTTGCACATAACTCCACCTGAGTCTATCTTGAGGTTGTAATGAAAACAAACTTTTTCAGCAGGGGGCTGGTTCACTGTCCCTCAGACCTTGGGGGACGGATGGACTATATTTTGAAGGGCGGGGGGAATGAACGAATTCCTATGCCCCACAAATAACCCAGAGATGCATTTTAAATAAAAGGACACATTCTTCTCATGTAAAAACACACGGATTCCATTTAGAAGACGATTGGGCTGGATCCGGCCTCCGGGCCTTAGTTTGCCTACCCATGAAATAGATCTTGCGAGCCTGCAGGCTGCCAATACGTGTTCTACACCAACAGCCTAATGTTCAATGTGTTCCCTGTTGTTGTACCAGACCTGCTCAGTGATTCCAACAAGTTTCGCAACATATTACAGGACTAGGACACCCCGAAAGAATACAGCTTTTGTAAACATCCTCATCCAAGGCTAGTTCCTGCTTTGCTTGTTTAGAATCTGTAAACATTTCCCTCTTTTCTTGACCTCCCTAGTCCTTCAGCCAAAGGGGTGGGGGAACCTTTCCTGGCTAGTGATCCAGATTCTTATCTTTCCACCTCTGCTGAACCAAGTTTGACAGGTGGGTGGGACTGTCCTCCTGTCAGTCACCTGATGTCACTGATGTGAGGTGATATGGTGTTTTGAAGCCCCACTTGTTGACCCTCCAAGACCAGGGTAAGTTCCCACCACTCATCAGCTGTAGGCAGGGGAGAAACTAGGCTTTATTTAATCTGGGTCAGACACCCCCCATGCACATTTGTGTACACACACACAGGTTGGCAGTCCCAATGGTAATCCTCTAGAAGCTTTACCTGGGGCAAAAAACCTGACTAGGCACCCCCTCCCCATAGCTATGGCTCTGCTATAGGAGCTCACTTTAAGCTCCTGGTTGAATGCTTTGGCCTCAACCCCTAGTTGAAAAAAGGCTTCATACTTCCCCCATTTTAAAGTACAAGTATCCTGGAAGTGTGCTCAAAGCATGTAGTGTACATATTTTTGCCTTTTGTTTTTCAGATCCTTTTAGACATACTCAGTTCCCTGTGAGATATAGTCAAGGTGAAAAGTAATTAGTAAGAATGTGATTATGTCATGCCAATTATATACACACCCTCCTTTCATTAAGCCTTATACGTAATGACATATATGAGGAAATGCCTAATTGCAATCATGTCAATTACAGCACAGTGCACAAGCTTCTTGTGCTGTATGCTGTTCTTTGACCAATGGATGAATTCCTCTTAAACTGAAGTGCTACTTATTAATTTAATTCATATCCCACCCTTTTCTTTGAGGAGCTCATGGTGGTGTACATGATTCTCCCCCTTTCTCATTTAATACCCTCAACAACCCTGTGAGGTAGGCTAGGGTGAGAGGCAGTGATTGGCCCAAGGTCACCCAGTGAGTTTCATGGCCGAGTGGGGAACAGAACCCTGGCTCCAGGTCCTAGCCTGACACGCTAACCACTACACCACATTGGCAACTCAAACACACCCTGGTAGAAAATCAAATACCAATCCTGAAAGGCCAGCAGTAATACAGAGCCTCTGAGTGAGAGCCTGTAGCATTTTGGGGAGCTCACTCACTAAATACCCAAGACTCCCTGTGTCTGCTTTTAAATTATTGTAAGGCACCAAGAGGCCTGGATTTAAGTTTGCTACAAAAATAAATGACTGCAAACCTTGCCAGAGGTTTGGAAGGCATCCCAAATTTGGGGTTTCATAGTTAATAACCCTCTACCCACTCGTTTGAGAGAAAGCCTCACTAAAACGCAGTGAAGTCACCTGTGCAGAGATAGGCAATAATTTTAAACCACACAATCTTACCTGTCTCCAGTTGTAGTTCAAGTAGGTGGAACTGTCTGTGACCTGGCAGATCCTTGCTGCAATATCTTTGTTCATTGGTTATTACTGCCTGCTGCTGTTGGTCATCCACCCATGTCCAAACAAATCTGAGGTGTTTGCATAAACCCAGCAAACCAAAGTAATAATAATAATAATAATAATAATAATAATAATAATAATAATTTTTATTTATACCCCGCCCTCCCCAGCCAAGGCCGGGCTCAGGGCGGCTTACAAGCAATAATAAAAACAAGTTGAATGATTACAACTTAAAAACAAAATTAAAATACAACATTAAAATATTAAAATGTAGCCTCATCACAGGAGGAGAAGGAAAATAAAAAAGAAAGAGAGGGAGGAAATCAAATTGGCTCCAAGCCAAAGGCCAGGTGGAACAACTCTGTCTTACAGGCCCTGCGGAAAGAAATCAGATCCTGCAGGGCCCTGGTCTCATGAGGCAGAGCGTTCCACCAGGCTGGAGCCAGAGTTGAAAAGGCCCTGGCTCTGGTTGAAGCCAATCTAACTTCCTTAGGGCCCGGGACCACTAGGGTGTTGCTATTTATGGACCTTGAGGCTCTCCGTGGGGCATACCAGGAGAGGCGGTCCCGTAGGTACGAGGGTCCTAGGCCATGAAGGGCTTTAAAGGTCAAAAGCAGCACCTTAAATCTGACCCTGTACTCCACCGGGAGCCAGTGCAGCTTGAAAAGCACTGGGTGAATATGCTCCCATGGCAGAAACCCCGTGAGGAGCCTTGCTGCAGCATTCGGCACCCGCTGGAGTTTCTGGGACAGCTTCAAGGGCAGCCCCACGTAGAGCGAATTATAGTAGTCAAGCCTGGAGGTGACCGTCACATGGATCACTGTGGCCAGGTCGGGGCGGGAAAGGTAAGGGACCAACTGCTTGATGCGGTGAAGGTGGAAAAATGTTGCCTTGGCTATTGCTGTAACCTGCGCCTCCATGGAGAGGGAGGCGTCAAGGATTACACCCAAACTCTTAACGGAAGGCAATGGCACTAATTGGGCCCCCGCAAGAGAAGGGAGTTGGTCCCTCATCCCCATGCCATCCCGACCCAGCCATAGGACCTCTGCCTTCGAAGGATTTAGTTTCAATCGGCTCCCACGAAACCATCCAGCCACAGCTTCCAAGCATCTGGTCAGTGTGTTCGGGGCCGAGTCAGTGTGGCCATCCATCAGCAGATAGAGCTGAGCGTCATCATTATATTGGTGACAGCCCAGCCCAAAGCTCTGGATAATCTGGGCAAGGGGGAGCATAAAGATGTTAAAAAGCATCAGGGAGAGGATTGAGCCCTGCAGCACTCCACACACCAAGGAGTGGCACGACGACATTTCCCTCCCTAATGCCACCCTCTGTCCCCGACCAGAGATAAAAGAACGCAGCCAGTTACTGGCTATGCCCTGTATCCCCACGTCTGTAGAACAATGAATCTGCATTAACTGGCTGTTAAATATATTCAGAAGCCAGGGCAACAGCTAATTTAAATTTGACCCTTACAGGTATTTAAGCTGTGATCCTCCTCAGATGGTATGGCTGTATGCTATCTCTTCTAAATGTTTGAGCTGGGAAGCAGACAAGTAACACATTTTAGCCTAGGAGAGTGAAGGTCACTGGCATAAAGGAGCAATTGTGACAGGCCACTGCACCACCTCGATGTACAATATATCTACTGGTGCATTTCCCATACAGGGTGTAGCTACTTCTTTTACTTCTTGACTTCATGACACGCCCCCCCCCCCCAAATCTCGGCTTCTCTTCATGCCCACAGACAGCATGGTAAAATCATGGTTTTAACACCATCTGCTCTGGAAAAACAAAAAAGTATAAGATGCAAGGAACAAGCCCTCATGATTTTACATGCAGGTATCACAGTTCCACCGTACAATAACAGGCCACATCCATGCCACATAAATCCACAGTGGTGCTGCAAAGTTCTGGATCCATTGGTTTCACAGCACAGTCACGGAGTGTAAACTGAGACTAAATCACAAATTTCTGTTGAACTCTAAAAGCCTTTTAAAATTTTGTTTAGTAAGGTTTAGATAGCACTAAGAACAACTAGGTGGTTTAGGTAAAATAGTACAAGATATTAATTAAAATAGTGACAAAACAACCTTTAAAATTTCATAATACAATTTTCAAAATTTAAATAAAAACAAGTTTTAAAAAACAAATATGCATGATAAAATTACATGTCTGTGTAGTCTTTCATAAACAGAAAAGCTTACAGCAGGCATGGAAAACAATATAATTATGGTGCTTGCCTAGTAATTATATTATTGCCTACTATTGCCTAACTTGGCTCATAATTTTGTTATGCTTTGATTGGTGAACTGTCATTAGGTTGTTAAAAATTCTTTGTGTCACTCCCAAGGATACTTAAGAAATGCCTTTTTATGGGCCCCAAAGGTGGTCCTTTCACACCACAGAGGACAAATGGTTGCTTCCAGCAAATGAATCGCCCTAGGTGAGTCTCCTTCCTCTGCAGTTTTCCTCTGCTCACAGCAAGGAGGCAGGGAATGGGAACAGTTCAGGTGACTGACTGGACACGTCATATGTAAATAACTACGCTCTCTCTCCCTTTCTCTCTCTACTTTCCACCATAAGGAATATCGCATAGCAACCGTGTAACACTGGGCTCAGGTTGCACCGTTTCAGAGCTATGTGATAGGCAAGCCGAAAAGGGCAGTGGAAACTACAACTCCCAGCATGCCCTGTTGTCATTAAACTGACGGTGCTTTTACAAATCCCTAAGCATAGAGATAAACGATTAGAGCAACAGCCAGTAGTTTCCCTATTTGGGAATTTCTATTTTACTCCGCGAGATGGCTGAAACAGAAGAGTGTCTGTCTGCAGAAGTAATGCTGTGCAGCTTCCGCACAGGACCACCGAATAACCGAGCGTTTGCTTGGGATCAAGTGTCCACACGTGCTAGTCCTGGTGTCATACACGAATATTTCTAGCAGAGATGCATCTCCCGATTCTTTTTTCCTCTGAAATGTGAGAAATGGTCTTCTTACCGCGGCTCAGTTCCAGAGGCTGGAATGCGTTTCCCATACATACATACATTTTTTTTTCCATTCAGTGTAAAGACCTGTGCACAAACTCCTGCCTTTGCTCTAAACACTTTGCCACCAAATCTCAGCCTGACATTTTATTTTGTTTTAAATCTTCCCACAGGCTTTTGCCGGGCGTGGGAGGACGAGATATCTGTATTACACTAATGAGGATTGCGTCAGAAGTAGCCCAGAAGTCCTTTCTACAAAACGGGAACGGACTGCTCGTACATTAGTGGTCTATGTGTTATTTTGATCCTTGCGTCGCCGGATCACGCAGTCAACAACGTAAGTCCGCTTCCTGGGAGGAAATAATAAACGAAGCGGGGGGGGGGGGCAAAAAAGTCCCGTGTTGCCCTGCGCGCCTCCTCCCTTCGCGCTGATTGGCCGAGGCGCGAAGAAGCGACTCGTTCAAAGTAGGCGAGTGTGGAGGCGGAGGCGCTTTGGGCGCGCGTCCCGTTTCAGGCGGTTCTTCTTGACATTCGCCGGTCCGAAGCGCTTCTTTTTCCTCCGGGAGCCGGCGGCTCTTTTTCTCCTCTCCGTCTCTCGCGGGCGCTTCGGCCAGCCGGTGGAGCTCGCAAGTGCGGGGACATCCCTCCCGCAGCCGTTAAAGACGAAACGGGACTCGAGCGGCCGCCTCCCTTCCCTTCCCTTCCTCCGCTCCGCCCGTGTCGGAGTCTTGCCTGCGGCGGCCTGAACATGAGTTCAGCGGGTGGTGGGGGCAAGAAGGACGAGAAGGGCAAAAACATCCAAGTGGTGGTCAGATGCAGGTGAGCGCGGGGGGCGGAGGGTCCTGCAAAATAAAAACGGAAATAAATACGGGGGATTTGCTGCGGAAGCCAAATTAGGTGCCCTTCTCGATCTTGTGCATGTAAGTCTCGCTAACTTCTCACTAGGCTTGATCCCCCCGCGATGGTGTTGTGGATGCTTCGGGTACCGAAGAGATCCTTTTTCTAGGCGTTGTCGGCGATGGTGAAATTCAAAGAGGTTTGGGTGCTAAAGGCTGCGGTCCTGGGCTTACTGGCTTGGCAGCGCAGTGGGACATCTGAATATGCATACAGGGTTCTGCTGTTTTCGAAGAAACCTCCCCCCCCCCCCCGTGTCTTGTAGGTTTGGGCAGAAGCTTGGTGGTGGTCCTCGGGCTGGTAGCTGGTCATCTTCCCCGTGGTTGGTCCAGGTCCATCTCCTGTTGATTGCTGGCATTTTTGCGGAGAATGTTCAGCCTCGGTCTGATCCAGCAGTCGGCTTACTTACATATCTGTATATTCAGGATCAGTTATACTTTAGAAATTACTGGATACTTTGTGGGGAGAAAGCAAGATCCTTGATCTTGCAGACAGAACCTACAGATTTACAGTTTTTATGCATTAAGTTGCGTTGGGATTTGTAGATCCTGTTTCTTCCTTGATGCATATTAATCATAATGTTGGAATAAGTCCCCAGCTCTTTTTGCTTTGTAAATTTAATATGTCACACCTAGGGATGGCTGATGTGTGGCCAACACATGCTCCTCCGGATGTTATTAGATTCCAGCTCCTATCAGACCCAGCTAGCATAGCAGCCAAGGGGTCTTCAGCCCCCCAATAAAAGATTTGATTGACCCGCCCCCCAAGACATTGCCATTCAAATGCTGTATGCACTGAGACATGTGATTGCTTATGCTGGGTGCAGCTTACCTGTTCCCTCCCCCAATATTTTATTAAAGTTGGCACCACTGCCAGCTAGCTGGGTCAGTGGACAAGAATAATGGGAGCTGAAATTAAACAGCCTGCTGTAGACAGTGGTGATGACTGTCTTGCATTATCTGCTTAAAAAAGAAAAAAAAGCATTGTGCCTCTTTTGTTGTGCCATCTTTTATTCCCTCTTTCCTCTTCCCAAGAGGTTTAAGTAGTGCATGTCAATAGAAAAGCTATCAGTTCATTAAGAACAAAGTGAAAGAGATGAGATGAGTCATTTTTTTCTAGCTTGGCATAGAAAATAAGATTCTTTTCTTAAGGTGGAGACAATCTTCAGCAATTCAGTTTCCACTATCTGATTGCTTGGGACAATTTAATTTCAAGTATAGTGTAAATACAGTATGCTTACCTATAACATTTAAATCAAATTGTATCCTTGATATTTTCTTAGTCATTTATTTCAGTCATAATACTTCTGTTGGGGGGCAGGATGAGATACTGATTCATCACCTAAATGCATAGCATACTTTTTAGTTATCCTCTCTAAATAACCCTAGCAAACATGCTGTATTGAATCTCAATGGATTTAGGGCATTGGAAAACTTTCCACAATTCCAGATTTTCCAAGAATCCCACATCACTGTAGGTGATTAGGTCCAACATTTTCCCATTTTTATTGTGTACAATTGACATTTCTTAAACTTGTCAAAGCTAGTTCAGCAAAACCAAATTTCAGCATGAAACCTGCATATATTGCATTCATAATTCAGTGTTCAAGGTGTTAATGCTGAAGGCTGCTCCCTACAAGGCCCTTTCTATCTGTCCTAGGTGGAAAGGGCCCCGGCTCACCTTGCCCTATTTCAGGGACTCCTGGGAGACTGGAGGGTCACTGCCCTGTTGTGAATGCTGAAGAGCCCAGGCTCACTGGAACAAACTCTGGGGTTGGGGCAAATGTCAAAAATGCTTTTAAATGTTTTAAATAGTTTTTAAATTTATCTTGTTTTAAATTTTGGTTTTATGGTCTACTTTTTGCTCTGTTGGGGGTGGGATTAATGTTTGGTTGGGCCTGGGAATTAGTTTAATTTTTAGTATAACTGAATTGTTTTTTGTTTGTTTTTTAAATTAGTTTCTATTTTATATAGTTTGTATTCTGTTCTTAAGCGGGGAGGGTCAGGGTTACATAACACCGGTCCTGAAAGACCTACATTGGCTCCCAGTACATTTCTGAGCACAATTCAGAGTGTTGGTGCTGACCTTTAAAGCCCTAAACGGCCTCTGTCCAGTATACCAGAAGGATCATCTCCACCCCCATTCAGCCCGGATACTGAGGTCTGTGCTCCAGTAGTGGCACCCACCCTGTGGGATGCCCTCCCATCAGATATCAAGGAGATAAAGCACAACACAACTTTTAGAAGACATCTGAAAGTAGCATATCCACTGTTTGCAATCTTGTCAGCCTTGTGTTTGCTTGGAGCTAGACTAGTGCATATGCAATTTGAGATCAACTCTTTTACCATTTTTAAAGGCCCTTCAATGCAGCTGAGCGCAAATCTAACTCCTATTCTGTGGTGGAGTGTGAAAATGGAAGGAAAGAAATTTCAGTTCGCACTGGAGGGGTGATGGATAAAACAACAAAGAAAACGTACACATTTGATATGGTAAGTATCACTATTTGGTTGGCTTCCTAGCATGTCTTAGCTATCTTATCAGTTTTGAGAATTTAGGGTAGAATCATAGCTCAGAACAGAGCATATTCTTGGTATGCAGAAGAGTCCAGGTTTGATCCCTGACAGTGGGATAAGGTACAACTGGTTAGACAGTCCTTTGCCTTAAGAACCTAAGGATTCATTTCCAATCTGAATAGATACTAGACAAGATAATACTAGGACCAGATGGACATATCTGATTTGAACATAATGTAACAATTTGATTTAGTGTTGCCTACCTTGGCCCTTGTGTGTCTCCCATCTGTTCTACTCTACTAGTACAGCTGTGAAAAGGAGATCAGAAGCTTTTGTTCCATTTTTAAACTATGAAACTGAAGTTAGTCTTGATGGTAGTATAGGGAACCAAGCCATAACCATAAACTTTATGGTTTGAAGTTGGCTACTTTCTCTAAACTATAGTTAAGACTCATGACTTATTTGGGTTCAGACATGATCATAAACCACACTTAGTGAAAAATGGAGGCAACAGTTTCAAGCACAGTTGCACCAGAGGAAGAAAATGTGAGAGGCATGAGGCTGATGCTCATTCACAGAACACTGAGCCCTAAGTGAGCGTCACATCTGAATGAGCATACTTCTTGAGCTAGTATGCAGCACTTTCTATTGTGGAATAATATAAATTGAACTAGCTTTACAAATTATTTGCAAATACTATATGGATAGGAAGTGGTTTGTTTTTTTAAAAAGTCTTTTACGCTGGGAAGAATTAAGAGGTAGGTGGGAGTGGCAAGTCTCTTGTCATGTAACAGGTAACCAACCTGATCAGCCTTATTTAAGTTGCCTGTAGAACATGAAATGTCCATAGAAAATGGGTATTTATTTCAGATACGTGGGGGAGAGGATGGCTTCCTAGCACAACCTTGTAAGCAAGCCCAAAAAGTGCTTAGCCTACCTGGACTGCAGGAAGAAGGATGACTCACTCTATCTCCCCTCTACCAGCATGCTTATTGAACAAAAGTATTTCCTCCCACTCCCTTCCCCCATGCCTACCATAGAAAGCAAGAGGAAAGATGAGTGATCTGTTCCCCCTTCACCATCTTGCTCACATGTCTGCATGGAATTACTGGTAGACAGTGCCTACAAATTAAAGGTTAAATACAGAATCTCAGCTTTATTAAGTTCCTTTTATTACTTTTCTTTCACATCTTTCCTTCAGGTAACTTAAGGTTGTGACTGGCCCAATGTCACCCAGTGGGTTTTATGGCTGAGGGGATTTTAATCCTGGTCTCCCAGGTGCTAGTTCAACATTAACTACTACACCACCACACTGACTGTGCTACACCACAAAAATTTCTCTTGACTGGAAAACAATGGGAACTTCTACTACTCTTTCTGGGGGGAAGCAGGTGCAAATGGCATGAGATGACAGGCTGGGAGATGAGAATCTGTAGCTAAATCAGAATATAATTCTGACACTGGTGAAATTATGTGGCAAGTTGGAGAGTTCCTGTTTCATAACTGAAAAACATGTAGCAATGATGCCTTGTATGAACTCTGCAGGTTTTTGGAGCTCAGGCTAAACAAATTGATGTGTACCGGAGTGTTGTGTGCCCGATTTTGAATGAAGTTCTTTTGGGTTACAACTGTACAGTGTTTGCGTGAGTATCATATTTATTTTTCTTCTAACTCCATCTATATCTATGTTCCTGAAGTTAACATTCCAAATTCCTTTGTACAGCTATGGTCAAACAGGAACAGGAAAGACCTTCACTATGGAAGGGGAGAGATCACCTAATGAAGAATACACATGGGAAGAGGTAAAATATGAGGAATGAACAAAACAGCAGAATCCTATGCATGTTTATTTGGAAGGAAGTCTTATTGGAAAATACGCACATACCCCTGTCCAAGTGGTGCAAGATTCTAGGCATAACATTGCTCTGACTCTCTTGCTTTAGGTCTAGGTCATATCACTGCAATTCAACTCTAAACTCAGGCCTTTTGTCTTTCTAATTAACCAGGGAAGGAGGCACACACATTTGCCCTCTGACACAGCCACTCCCTTTGTTCCCTTAACAGCTCATACTTAGCAGGCCATTACCAGGCTGGCCGGGCTATTCCAGCAATTAAATTGTAATGGATCCGGGAATTGGATGTGGGGCTCAGGAATATAGCCTAACCACCTCAAACTCATAACATTATTTGCACTATCTCCAGGATACAACCATATATAATGGATTGTATTGGACACACTTGCATTTTAAAGGTGTATGCTCATGCTAGCATTCTTGTGTTAGATTCCTAAACTCCAAAAAGAAAACCGGTTAATGCTAGTATGCTATGTTTCCTTACTTTTAATTATAGGATCCATTAGCTGGTATTATTCCCCGTACACTGCATCAAATATTTGAAAAGCTTGCTGAAAGTGGCACAGAATTTTCTGTGAAAGTATCTCTGTTGGAAATCTACAACGAGGAGCTCTTTGATCTATTGAATCCCTCTCCAGATGTTGGGGAAAAGCTGCAAATGTTTGATGACCCACGTAACAAGGTAAAAAAACAAAAAAAAAACCCACCCTGGTTTGGCTTCTCCTGAAGGCTGTGGGATTTTAAATTACTTGCTAACCTAGCATTTTGTTGTGACAGAGAGGTGTCATAATCAAGGGTTTGGAAGAGATAACGGTACATAACAAGGATGAAGTTTATCAGATTTTAGAAAGGGGAGCAGCAAAAAGAACCACTGCAGCTACTTTAATGAACCAGTATTCCAGGTAAGAAACATGTCTTTCTCTCTCCATGAGAAGCATCTTATTCGTTCGTGGTATTGGTAAAGAAAAAAAGAAAAACACCTAGCTAGCTCAGTTGGTTAGAGCATGGTTCTGATAATGCCAGGTTTGATCTTGTAATTAATGGGACAGCTGCATATTCCTGCATTGCAGGACTAGGTGATCCTCAGGTCCCTTCCAACTTTACAATTCTACGATTCTAATCTGTAAGAATAGTTCCCTGAGGCAAGCCCCCCCCCCCCCCCAATGTTTTGGATTATGAGGTCCTTGTCTGCTGCAGGCTTCATTAAACTATAAGGTTTACCATAAGCACCCAGGGCAGGTTACAACAATATAACATACAATTGTTTATTTTATTCCTCCCGCCCCCGCCCCCCCCCGTAAGTTTATGTACTCCCTTGCCATCCAAGGAAAAGATATTTGATTTTGAATTCTGTGGAATGCAAATTATAACACAATAAAATTCCACATAAGAAATAAAAGAAGCAATAAAAATACAGTTAAAAATCATAGGGCATTTAGCACAGTGCATTGCAGTTGCTACAGCAGGCGGAACAATCAAGTACTCCACTACTTAGTGTTACATCTGTCTTATTTGGTTGAGTTTTTGTAGAAAATATTATAAGAAGTTGCATTATGTAGAATCAGACCACTGGTCCATCTAGCTCAGTGCAAGGAAGCAGTTCTGTGGGGTTTTTAGGTAGGCTGTACCGAGGATTGAACCTGAGAGCGTTTGCATTAAGAATGTACTATACTATTGATCTTACAGTCCTTCATTTTCATGGCAGTTTGCTTGTCCTGTTTCTTTGTGTTTTCTCACAAAGAAGCATAAGAACGCTTTTTGAACTCTCTTCTTTGAAAATTGCATTTGAATGAGGCCACAACACAAGCTCATGTCACCCTCACAAATCCAGTGTGGATCAGTGGGAGTCAGCTACTAGCCCACCCAGGTTTTGGCTAGTGGGGAAAGAAGGCTCAAGCTGCCTTTTGATGCAGTTTTTCCCATGACCCATAAGCCTTCTCCCTTTCCAGGTTCTATGCCCCCAGAAGGGTCCCATCTAACAGTTTGAATGAGGCCTTGAACTTTCTGCCCACTTATATGGAAGAATGCATTGGAGGCAGGAAGCCAGCAGGTGGCGCCAGAGCCACCAAGACAGAATACTTCCTGCAGTCCTACTTGCAATAAGAAACAAAAGGCTTTATTAATGAAGCTTTGTGAAAGAGAAGGTGCTGTACTGTAGCTGGGAGATTTGCAGAGCTTGGAAAATGCAGTGGTAGAACAGTTCTGTCCTGCTGTTTGTGGCAGCACAAATTCTAAATTGAAGAAAATCTGTAAAATGAGCCAATTTAGCTTCTACTTTGAGTTGACTTGATGTAAGTGAATGCTGGGTGTGCGTGTTTGTGTGTGTTTTAAATGTCCACTGGAATATTTATCTGAAATGCTTCACTCCATTTGCAGTCGCTCCCATTCGGTGTTCTCTGTCACGCTACACATGAAAGAAACGACAACAGATGGTGAAGAGCTTGTTAAAATTGGGAAGCTAAACTTGGTAGGTGCCCATCCTTGGGATTAACCCAATAATAGATTATATATAGGAGCAACAAAAAATGAGGGGTGGGGAAACAGTGCTGCTTTGAAAACTGTGAAAACTTACTGAATGTTTTAACAAAGTGATCTGCTTAAAATAAATGTCTTAAGAGACCATAGGTGCTAGGGCAATGCACCAGACTTGCCCAAGGCCTGGATCCAGAGCCAAATGGAGCATATTAAGAGGGCCTCCGATAAGTTGGGCACAAAAACCACTGATGGCTGTGAGTTTGGTTGGATGGGCCCCGAATGATCTGTGGGTGTCAAGGAATGGGCAGGACATCAGGCAGAAAGGAGAGGCAAGCAAGGTGGAAAAACCATGGGGAAAGAGCCAAGACTTCTCTGGTCAGTGGCTGCATCTTCATGGGAGAAGGTAGACTGAATGCTGCAGCTCTCCTTCTGCCTGACACCCCTCAGGATCCATGCCACACAGCTGTTGAGCAGCGGCATCAATCTTGTGGCATGTGGATGCCACACAGAATTGGATGGGCCAGCTAGTAAGCAGAAGGTGTTCTCTTGTGTGTTGCCATTGCATCCCCTGGCTCTAGTTTGAAACCTATTTTAAATTTGTTAAAATTGGGTCTTAAAACCATTAGTCCTGCCCCTGGAATTGTTTTGGGGGCAGATCCAGGGTGGGTGACCCCCAGGGCAGCAGAAGGCAGATCAGGGATCTGCATACACTCCTAGCAGATAGGCATGTAGCACAGGAGAGTTTGGCTCATTGCAAAAAGTAGGTCACACTTTACCTACTTGTGTTGGCTTATTAGACAATTTGAAAGTAAGGTCTCACCTATGACTGTCACAGCTTATTAACCTAGCCACGGTATTGCTTCCAGGTTGATTTGGCAGGAAGTGAGAATATTGGTCGTTCTGGAGCAGTTGACAAAAGAGCTCGTGAAGCCGGAACTATCAACCAGTCCCTATTGACTCTGGGAAGAGTCATTACCGCACTTGTTGAAAGAACCCCTCATGTTCCATACAGAGAATCTAAGCTCACTAGAATCCTGCAGGACTCCCTTGGAGGGCGCACAAAAACTTCCATAATTGCTACCGTTTCTCCAGCATCGAGCAATCTGGAGGTAAGGTTCTTGCCTTCAAACTCTGTTAGTGGCTGAAAAGTACCTTGTTTCAAAGATAACTTGAGTGATTGGGTGGCCTTCCAAGACTTCATCACTGGACTCCTAACCTATTCTAGGGAGACTCTGTGTATGCTGCAGGGTACGGGTTAGGGCATGCTAATCTAAGCCTTCCTACAACATTGTAAAACTGGCTCAGAACGTATAGATTGCTGTGGATGATAGGAGATAGGATGCTGGTAAAGCTACAGTGTTTGGTTGATTAAGGAGCTACATTAACTTGAAAATTCTCAATTAAGTAAGGTTCCATCTCCATTGAGCAGGAGGCTTAAAAAAATTAATACAAAAAACATTAACTATCACAGAATTGTATCCCTATTAGAAAATGATAATAATGATTTCTACCACCTTCTCTCTGACACAAGCAGGAATGCCTCCTCCAGGAGGATTTTGAGAAAGTTAGCCTATTAAAGCAAAAACAACAGAGTCACATGGCACCATAAAGGCTAACAAATTTCATAATAAAATTTGTAATTTTTTTAATGGTGCCACAACTCTCCTTTTTCTTCGGAGTTGGTGGTTGCTGTGACGTGTATCATCTGTATACAAATTTTCTTTAAAATGCATGTTATTTAGACATACACAAATGTGCAGATTTTGTCAACTTGAAAACTCAAATGATTAGTCAACCATGATTTATTTTAAATGGAGTTACAGCCCTAGAGCTTGATGTAGGCAGGGCTGATTAAAGTTGGTAGGATGCACAGCAGATCAGAGTGAGAAGCCATTTCTATATACAGAAATTCAACTTTCCCCATTGGGATTGACTAGTGGAGATTGATTATATGTTTATAGGAAGACTTGCTGAAACAGAAAACACTTATCTGTCACTTTTATATCTTTTGTACAACAGGAAACTCTGAGTACTCTTGAATATGCCCACAGGGCTAAAAATATCATGAATAAGCCTGAAGTGAACCAGAAACTCACGAAACGGGCACTCATTAAGGTTCAGTATAATTTCATTATTTATAAGTTCTCTTCAGATCTTACCTACTGCATTGCAGGGCAGATCTAGTTCAATTAGTTGCAATGCGAGATCTGTTGAAATTGGGGTTTGCAAAGGCCAGTCAGCTTGGAGGATATGTAACAACACTGTACTGATGTTTCAACAGGAATATACAGAAGAGATTGAACGTTTGAAACGAGATCTTACTTCTGCACGAGAGAAAAACGGTGTCTACATTTCTGTGGAAAACTATGAGTGAGTACTTTGAAATCAGCAAAGTTTGGCCGCTTTGGGTCAGCATGGTATCTTCGTTTCTTCCTCTAATCATGAACTCAGGTGGTTAGTGATAATAGGATTGGTGCCAAAAGCCAAGAGGAAGGCTTCAACATGAGAGGATTTTATACTAATCCAATCTATTTTTTTTAAAAAAATTAAGAGTACCCCCCCCCCCATAGCCCAGTGAGAACAGGCCATGCTCAGTAGCTAATGGATATTGAGCGATGGTTAGAAAAGAAGAAACAGGAACACGTGGGAAGGAATGAAATGGAATATTATTGAGGAGGGCACAGCTAACTAGAACTGTGAGTAAGGAGCACTAATGGTAAAAGGTGAATGTACACTGAGATGTTTTGTTTCGGGTCTTGCTTATATCCTCTAATAATGAACTCAGGTTATTGAGTGCCAACAGGGTTGGAGCTGCAACAGTGCCATTGAGGCATCCGCACGCTCTGGTGAAACCCAAGGTATGCAGAAGAGTAAAACGCTTCTTTAAAAATTCCCCAAAATGACAGTAACACAATGATGACCAAACATGTTCCGTGGCCTTTGACAGCCACAGATTGCTGAGTGTCAGTTGGAAAAGGAAAGGGGGGGGGGGAGTATGAATCGACCACTGTGAACCCCTTTGCAGTTTGTGCCATCTTGAAGGAGCGTGAAGGTGATACACTTACAACGTTTTGTTGCAGGTTCTGCTTGTCTAATATGCTGCCTAGGCAACATTCCTGTACATAATTATTTTGTTTTAAGTAACACACTCCTATCTATATATTAGAATGCCTAAAGTACAGTATAAGTTACAGGCCACTTGCACTTGTTTAATCTCAGAGACTTCATTGTAAATGAGCTGCTCCTATATCTTAAGAAATCTGTATCAATAATTAGTGATAGAAGAAATTAAAAATCATAATAGCGTTTAAACAGGGAATTTCCAGATATGTCTTTCTTTCCTTGCTCTTACAAATATTTAATTGTCTTGCGCAGGCAGAGTCAACTTGTTCAGTGTTCACCATACAATTTATTTATTTTTTAAAATTTTAGTGCTCTTAATGGGAAGTTGACAGTTCAAGAGGAACAAATTGCAGAATATATTGATAAAATTGGCGCAATGGAGGAAGAATTGAAAAGAGTAAGTTGGTAGACTGTTATTAGTCTACGTGGCTCCTTTTGGGAGGAGTAAGGAGGGGTAATATGTTTACATTCTGAAAAAGCTTTAGAATAGCTAGATGAAAATAAAGCATCTTCACATTGACATGTTCCCATCTAACCAACAGTGTTGAGCATGTCCAGGAATGAACAATGTTGGTAAGAAAAAGGAGACAATAATGTACTTTACTCACTTGATTCAATATATTTAAAGCATTGTCAACTTTTGTTCACGTGAAAGCTTTTCTGTGAGATGCAAATTAAATTTGTTGAAGCTAGTGTAACGAAGCAGTCTGACAATATCTCCATTCAGATGCAACAACAAACCATGGCTTGCTGTTCTGATAATCATTAGCAGCAAGCTTTTCCTTCCCTGGGTCCCTTCCTTCAGGTGGTCCCGCCCACCTGACAAAGTTCACCCTAGGGGGAGAGAAATAAAGAGTTGGGCCAAAGATGTTCCCCACCCCTGCTCTAACAGCTCATAGTATTTCTTTCAAGTGTTTTTTAACTGTTTTGGATTACTTTCAATTTCAGGTCACTGAGTTATTCACAGTTCATAAAAGTGAAATGGAGAAGTGCAAGACAAACCTGCAGGTTAGGGAAAAAGAGCTGGAAGATACACAGAAGCACTTGGAAACAACCAAGGTTCTTCTTGAGGAAGAAGTGTATATAGCATCAGCTTTGGAGAACACAGAAGAAAAACTTCATGGCACTGCAATTAAGGTTAACAAAATTCACTCTCCCAGTTTCCTCCCCACTAGCACTTGAATGGGCAATACGCTTATAACGTCATGATTATAACTTACGCTGTCGGCGCTGCATAGGTTTTCAGGCTGCTTTCAAAATCTTGAAGTGCATCCCAGACCATAAGAATGATCTGTTAATGATTTGGGATAAAAACGGAAGAGAATGGTCTACTTCTCTCATGAAGGGAATTCAGAGGGGCAGTGGCATGCACTGTTCATGTGTTCAGGCAGGGCTTGTAGAGCCTTTTAGCCGCTCAAGAGTTACCCTCTCGGCTTTGCCTTTTCCTCACTGAAGTAGCTTGAACCTTGGGCATAGAAACTAGTCATAGACATAGTGACTGAAGCTTCAACACCCCACCCCTTCCATCTCTTCTTTTATTTTATTTGGAAGGTATTTTTTGTTTGCTGCTGTTTATGCCCCAAGTGTGTTTTAGCACCATGCCCTGCAGCAAAAGGCACAGGGTTGCCTTGGAATGAAGCTTTGAAGTTGCTAGGAAATAGTGTGTTCCCCAGCAGGCTATCTGAACTCAATAGCTCTTTTCAACTTTCACTTCCGGACCCCAGCAATTCCATGCAGTTTGGGCCACCTCTAGTTACAGCACTAGCTTTTTCATGTGTTGCATGTTGGCACTTGCTTAAAAATTGAGTGTTGGACTGCACTGCAGAGTCTGCCCCTGATACCCAAACACTAAACTGCTTAAACGTAGGGGTTTAATATGACTGAGAACACAATTGTGTGAGAGTCCTGACTGCATGGAAGCCATTTGTGAGCAACTGTCCATACACAGGTTTTCCTTTGGGTGCTCACACTAGATACTATCTTCTACAATATGGAATAATTGCTTGTTTGATTTGAAGGTGGCTTAACGTTTGCGACTGGACTTAACTGTCAGGGGTCCTTTACCTTTACCTTTTTAACATCACCTAATCTGTACTGATTTTGTAATCAGTGTGATGCGAACTGAAAACTGTCAAAACTTTTCTGCCTTAGCTGCTTAGTGCTGTTAAAGAAACAACCACAGATGTTTCGGGTCTGCATGCAAAATTGGATCGTAAAAAAGCAGTCGAACAGCATAATGAGGAAGTCCAAAAGACATTTGCAGAACACATGAATGCCTTCTTCTGCGATATGAAGAACTCCATCAATGAGAACTGTTGGAAACACCAACAAATGCTGGACTCTTACACTTCTTCGGTTGGTAAGTGCCTCAATTCATCTTTCTGTGCAGTAATTCAGAAGACCCCCCTTCCCCTGAAACTGAATTTGGAGTCAGACTTGTTCCTGAAATCATGGGGAAGACTGTCCTGTTGAGAAGTGACTCACTTAAACTGTGGCGCCCATCTCTCTCTCGGTAGGTGATCTTCTGTCTGCCAATTCTTCAGCTTTTGGAGTTACTGCATCAGCTATAATTTCAGCGTTCGGCTCTCTCCAGGAGATGGTTTCCACTGAAGTTTCTCTAGCTTCTGAAAAGATACTGAATCAGGAGTCTCTGACATCTCAAAATAAAAATGATCTCCGGAAACTCTTAGTAAGTATAAGTGCCGTGGGCAGTAACACTTCTAAATAATTATTGAATTGTTTCTGTAAAATATCCTGATTGCTTGAAATGGACAGCTGTGTGGAAATGTAACTGATAATGGCTCTCTAAACCAGGGAAGGAGAAGCTCTGCAGTCAGCAAAATAAATGATGTGTAGAAGCCACTTACTGATGTTTTGAATGGTTCTTGTTCAGCCTCATTAACCGTCTCCCCAGCCATTCCCTGTTCCTTGGCAGAGTGGCATCAGGGAAGAAGCTAGGAAAGAATACAGCCAGCTGCTGTAGGGAAAAAGCTTCTGAGTTACAACAGAAAACAAATAATATAGTCATCCAGCAACTGATCTGCTGCAAATGACCTATCTACCTCATTGCGATAGGTGAGGTACTTGGTCATTGGGCATCTTGGGAGTTGCCTTAGCTCTCAAGCAAAGTCTTGCTCAGTCAGCTGCCACCCTTCTGTACGTCCTTGACCATTCTACCAGACTGTGGCATAGTTATACCAGACTGTGGTATAGCCATTTTCTGGAGCCAGGTTACAGCTGCCCTCGCCTTAATTTTTGAGCCAACATGGCTTTTGAACAAGAAGCCATAGGTGGTTTTGAGCTGTAACATTTCCTTTTCCACTTTCCACAACAATCAGTTTTCTTACTGAACTCAAAATGATTTAAAGGAGAAGAACTGTCTAATACCCCACAATCTACTTTCGGTTCTAGGAAGAGCACACATCAGGATTGGACCAAGCCTTGAGGAGTCTGTCACCTGTGTTGAAATTTGTTCTGAATCTGAACTCTCAAGTTCATGATAATTTGCATAAATATTCATCCCTGGCTGAAAAGGTAATTTTTAAACAGCTTCTGCCATATCCTGAACTATTGTACTCAAGTGTGTGCGAAAGTTTCTTTGATATAAAATATATATAACAGCAACATCAATAATATTTTAAGAAAGTATCTAAGCAAGGAAGTGAAACGTCCCATGCTTTGGTGTTGTGAATTGATGGTGCATTGTGTGGATGTGTACAGAGATTGTGTGGCTGGAGTAATTTTTAAAAACCCTACTACAAGTCCTAACATTGGTGTATTTCTGAACCTTGATCTATCATTTTCTTGTTTATAGATGACAGGTTATAGAGAAGAAATGACTATATTCTTCCAAGACCATTCTCTTGCTTTGAGTAAACTACAGGAGGACATTTCCCAGAAGTTGGCTCAACTTCAACATGATTGTGAGAGCTTACAAGAAGAGGTGGTGTTGTCTAAGGTGGCCCTTAAAAAGGTATCTCTGCTTTTTGCGGCACAATAAGGAATAGGCCAAGTTAGTCTCTGCAGGTCCTCAATGGAATCAGACAGAGGCAGGCAGAACTGTGACCATGGTTGATAGGCAAATTGGACTGGTGAGGGTTGTTGGTTCTGGTGCCCTTCACCTTATGTTTCAAGTTGTACATTTGCCATCCTGTAGAGGTGGGGAAAGTCAAGTTGCAGCTCTCAACTTCAGGTTCCATTTAAATGCCGCAATATGCAGGAGAAGGGCATTTGGCCCTTTTTTGTGTTGAGCAATCCATACAAGCCACATCTTTTTGTATGGGAACTGGAAGTTTATCTGTTATTTCATAGGGTTCATTGAAGAAATAAACACTCATTTGTGCACCCTGAAGCTGGGGTGTGTGTGTTTCTGTGCACTTCACTTTCGTGTGCTGTGTTCCCTCGGCACTACTGCCCTGCCCCCAATTTGTAACAGGGTTAGTGTGTTGTGCAATATGGCCTAGCTGCTGCTGTGTCATGAATTCAACATGCTGCCATTGATACCTTCCTGCACAGCAGTGTGCAGTGAAACCATGTGAGAGCCAGCTGGCTGCACCCTATTTAGGTAGATGAAGGAGTTGAGTGTTGCGCTCCTGAATGTGCATCTGAGACAGGGAAACAATGAGGTGTTAGCGTGCATAAGAGCAAATAGTGCTGGAGAACAGTGTACTTAAATATAGGTTCCAGTATCTGTAGGAACAGATGTTATTTTTGAATATGCTTGTCGGCCTAATGTACAACTTGTGTGGTGCAGCAGGTAACTGTCCCCATTCCTAGTTCACGAGCTCCTGTCGAGGGACTGAAGTTCCATGCAGCAGAATATTTTAAATGTTTCCCCATGTTCATCAAAAAGTACACTGGCTTTCTTTTTATGCTGTGGCTCTAAAAAACAGTAGAATTGTGTTTTAATTCTCTGCATTTGTTCTAGGCCTCTTCCCAGCTTCTTACTTCTCTGGGCCTGCTAGAGCAAGAAACCCAGCAGAATCTAAGTGAAGTGCTGGAGAAAGGTGAAATGGTGAAGAAGAGTATTGGTGCTGCCCAAGAAAGCATAACCTTGTAAGGAAGCTCTTCAACTTGCTTATCGCTTAAATGTCTTTTAAAGGTTACGCACATGTTCCTTAGGCTTACCCTGCAATAATTTTGCAGGGAGGCTATGTAAGAGTTCAGATGTGTGAGCCTTCTAAATGTAGAAGTCTGATTCTAAAAATCTCAAAACCTAAGCATGCTTGAATGCAGCACCTAGTAATAACTGACTGACTTATTGTACATTTTTTGGGACTTGCATTAATTAGTTGTGACTGCTATGAACTTAGTAATGAGTAATTGTGGGAGCTGAATGAATAAAACTTAAGTTTAGGACTGCTTCCAAACTATTATCAAATGGTCTAAATTAGTTTCTGAACAATGTGGGTGCCTGACCTATTTTTGTGGTTAGTTGTCCAAAGGTTATATATTTAATAAAACATAAAATCAGAGAGCTCTTGGTAGTTGTAAGCTGTGGTGTGCCTGCTGGATGAATGAAATAAAACTTCGTGTAACAGAGTTGCCGAAGGTTGTTTCTTTTGCTACATTCTTCAGCCTACCCTTAAGGATACTCATTGATGCTGTCACAATGAAACACTGTATTTATGATTAGGCTTTCTCCTACAGAGGTCCCCCAAAATTACTAGTTACTGTATCAAGAAAGGACTGCGGCTCAGTGCTTTTGAGCACGCGTAAAGGTAAAGGTACCCCTGCCCGTACGGGCCAGTCGTGTCCGACTCTAGGGTTGTGCGCCTAGAGGCACTTAAGAGGCCGGGGGCCAGCGCTGTCCGGAGACACTTCCGGGTCACGTGGCCAGCATGACGAAGCTGCTCTGGCGAGCCAGCACCAGCGCAGCACACGGAAACGCCGTTTACCTTCCCGCTATAAAGCAGTACCTATTTATCTACTTGCACTTAGGGGTGCTTTCGAACTGCTAGGTGGGCAGGAGCTGGGACCAAAAGACGGGAGCTCACCCCGCCGTGGGGATTCGAACCGCCGACCATGTGATCGGCAAGCCCTAGGAGCTGAGGTTTTACCCACAGCACCACCCGCATTGAGCACGCATACACTATATAAATGCAGGAAAGTATCCACAGTAATAATGTGACCTGTTCAACACATAGGAAGTGATAGCCAACGCAATATGCCTGCTGTGTGCCATTAAAAGCAAGTACAGTCGTACCTTAGAAGTCAAACGAAATCCGTTCCTGAAGTACGTTCAAAAATCGAAGCATGACTTCTGATTGGCTGCAGGAGGAGCTGCAGAAGCCCTGTCGGACGTTTGGCTTCCCAAAGAACGTTTGAAAACCAGAACATTCACTTAGGGGTGTGCGGTGTTTGGGAGCCAAAACGTTTGAGAACTAAGCTGTTTGAAAGCCGATGTACGACTGTACTTGGATCAAAAGTTTTAATAATCTATTACTAAATCTGTTAATACAGGCAGACTACTGGCCTTGTCAACTCTACAACTTCGCAGCACAGCAGATTAACGCTGCCTCTCAATGATTTTTCACAAGAGATCAGGCAATCCAACGAAGAAAATGTTCAGATATTGCTGGAATCAGCCAGCCACTGCAGGGACCTGGACAGGCTCCTGAAAGACATGTGCCTGGAAACAAATAAGTGGAGTGAAATTGCGGCTACAAAGATGGACTGCATTGTTGATCAACAGGCAGCCTTCCTCAGCACCAGAAAGGAACACCTACAAAGAATATACAAGGTTACTTAGCATCTTACAGCCTAATGACAGACTTCCTAAAAGTACTGTACCACTTTAGGCCATGGGTGGAGAATCTCTTGGGGGTAATGTGTTGGGTGGTCAGGGGCAGTGGTGCGCTGGACCTCCTGTTTTTTCTTGTTGTTGTTGTGTACCTTCCTGTTTCTCCACCCCTTGCCAACCACAAAATAGGCCAAATACTGTAGGTTGCCCACTCTTGCTTTAGATAGACAAGACCAGTCTGTGGCTAGCATATATAAAACATCTTGGATTGGATAAAATTTGGGTGTGAAAATTACTTGATTCTCAGTCGAGAACAGTTGGAAAGGCTGGGCCTATTCAACATCCAGTATTTGGCCAAGGTTGGGGAGAGTTGCCCATCTTTACATGGAAGAATTCAAACACATTTTGGCCCCCTCTGCACTATACATTTAAAGCAGCACCCTACCACTTTAAACAGCCATGCCTTCTCCCAATGAATCTGGGAAATGTTAGCTAGTTAAGGGTACTGGACCCTGTACTCCACTCACAGAGCTATAATTCTCAGAGTGGTTTAACAGTTAATCCCTCTTCTCTGGGAATTGTAGCTCTGTGGGAAAAATAGAGGTCTCCTAACAACTCTCAGCACCCTTAGCAAACTACAGTCTTTGGGGGAAACCATGGCTGTTAAAGTGGTATAATGCTGCTTTAACTGTATAGCGCAGATGAGGCCTTCTGAGAGTTTGATGACAAGTGGCAGCGCTATCAGATTTGGCCACCTGATATTGGTGAAGGCAAATGAAGTTGCAGTACCCTTGCTTTGAGCTCCAGTTGTGCCAAGATGTACAATCATTTCTGTGTGCAGTGTGATGTGCTTTCAAGCGCAATATAGCGCTTTTAGAAAATGTTCGCCCTCTGGCGTGATTCTGAACCAACTTTTTCTAGTCAACCTTCCTGCCAAAGCAACAGGACCTGGTTCACATGATACATTAAAGCATAGTTAAAGCAAACTAGGTGGTTCAGGATGAGCATGCAGCATGCTGGGGCACATTGCTGAAATTGGAGTGCTTCATTCCTTCCCCACACCTGCTGCTGCTTATAATTTGACAAAGAAGTCAGGAGACGTCTGGGCAGTGCCACTAGTGGTTTTCCAGAGTTTTAGAAGCCTTTGTAGAGGAGAACTGGCAAAGAAGAAAGCTTAAATATTTTTGCTACTTGGAAGCTAACTTGGTTTTCTGAGAACATGGACCTTTGTATGTATAAAACCAAGCTTTAGCCCTTTTTGTCCAGCATTATATTTATTAATTCCACATTTTGTAAAGAAAGTTCCTAGTATTAAGCTCATCTAGGAGTTTTCGTGAATTAATTAGGAAAAAAATAGCTCTGTATGCGTGGTGTTTAGATTTCTTACAGTGGTTAGTAGGAACCATATGATAAAAAATGAAAATGTTTACCAGTTGCTACAACTCTGGAGTGTTTTAAGACTTGCATTTTGCTTTCAGGATTTAGATGAGAATTGCAGCTCATCAGTTACTAAGGTCACAGACCATATTACAGGACAAAAAGATACTGAAGCAGAAGCCCTGAAGAGGCTCCTTGACAGGATGAGGAATGATAAGAATGTGCTCCTGAAGCAGAAAGAGATACTCCTTGAAGAAACCGAGGATGGGTCAACTCGCATTAATGGCTTCCTGAAGGAGGAACTTAAAGTGGATGTCCCGACAGGTATTTGGAGGGAAACGATGAGTCATGGAGAAATCCAAAAGTGTGTGGAATTTAGCAGCTTTTCTGTGCCAAAAGATGGCGGTTTTCGGTGTCACTTAAACTTACTTTTCTCCTGAAGGAGCCACCCCAAAAAGGAGAGGATACCAGTACCCAGTGACAGTTGTGAAAACAGAACCTCGCGATGTCCTGCTGGAAAGATTAAGGCAAAAGCAGACAGAAGTCGCAGCTACGCCCAAAGCTCCTGAAAAGGTATTTGCGGAAGTTAGAAGGGGGGAGGAAAGATGCATCTTCAAATGTGTAATTCTTAATGGCAGGGACACAGAAGTACATAAAGAGAAGTGAAATATCTATCTCTCTAATCTATCATACCGCCCTATACCTGCAGGTCTAGGGTTGGTAAGTAGCTGCAGAGCAAGGGGGCAAACCTTTTTTAAGGGCCACATACCAGTGGTGGGCAGGTCTGGAGGCAAAAGTGCACACAGCAAGGAATGAAAGGTTTTCATTTGTCATGTACTCATGAAACTAGCCTGTTACAAAAGCACCTCCTGCCGGCTGTGCATTTAACTTTATGACGGGGCTTCTATCTGTATTCACTGATATAGCAGGCTTACTGTTGTGTTCCCAGGATGATTTGGAGGAGGAGGATGAGGAGGATATAATAGAGACCAACGGGAGCCCGCTAAGTGAAAAATCCTTCTTGGAGACAAGTGTGTGTATCAGTGGAGGAGTTCCTTTCTTCCAGGTAACTGTTTTATTTTCTGTAGAACAAGAAAATTACAAGGTTGTAACAATCTACAAGTCTGTCGGGACTAATCAGAGCTAGGAGATAGGCATAGTTCAGTATAACAGGCACACTGGAAATGTAGAAGATTAGGGATGTAGTCCTTGAACTCACTGGAACTGACTTCTGAGTAGACAAGCCTAGGGCTGTGCTGTAGAAAGTCTGGCTTCTCACGAAGAGGTAAAGTGAACTTGAATGTGTACTTGCAGTTGTCCAAAACGAAAGTGGTGCAACCCTTGTACCTTTGAAGCATCACACTTTCAAACCAAAGCAAGAATCTCTGCAGAATTTCTAGCAAAAATCCTTAGGCGGCATAAGCTTGTAGAAGATTTTAGATAGAATTGAATGAAGTATGGAATTTGGTACTGGGAAGAGAGTTAATCTTGAAAAGTAGCTTTCATTTTTAAAAACAAGAATCTTACCCTTATTGGCTGCAAATAAAACTTGGATAGCTGCTAAAATCAGGCAGTGGGGCTTCAGTGCTGTGTATCTCCTTGTCCCACCCCATGACTAGCAGATGGAGAATAAATACAGGTAATGTTGCAAAACTTACAGGTCTTGGATGAATTTGGAGCAGGTTACATCCAGCTGTATGTTAGGTGACCAACCCGATAAATACAGTTGTCTTGAAACAAAAAACCATTGGTGTGTCCTTGGCTACTAATTTAAAGCTTTTCTAATATTTATCTATTTGTTTTTGTAACTTCAAATGCAAACAGCTTTTAATCTACTGTCTGGTAAAGAATATAATTACGAGTTTCTTTTTCTGGGTGGTGTTGGTGTGGTTCTCTCATAGATCACTGCTAAGACTTGATAATCCACCTTAAATGGCTATGCCACAGAACAGAACTTTTTTGCTGGTATTGCTGGCACCTATAGTTGTCTCAATGGGGCGCGGGTGGCACTGTGGGTTAAACCACAGAGCTTAGGACTTGCCGATCAGAAGGTTGGCAGTTCAAATCCCCGCAATGGGGTGAGCTCCCGTTGCTCGGTCCCTGCTCCTGCCCACCTAGCAGTTCGAAAGCACGTCAAAGTGCAAATAGATAAATAGGTACCGCTCCAGCGGGAAGGTAAACAGCTATATTAAGGCATGGTTTGCCCAACAAGCCGAAAGAGATGGTAAGGTAGACTCCAGATGAGGAATGCTATTTTTTAAAAATGCTCCCCTATATTTCAAAGCTCCTTGCTGGTAAAAAATCAGCGTGACAGGCCCAGACCTGGACTTAAACATTTTTACATTGTGCTAGTTTTTTGTTCACTGGAATTTTCCCCCCCTTTAAGGGGTATTGTCCACCTGTAGGACAATCTCTTCTATCACTTCATTTTGCATTTGTTGACCCAGCTTTAAATCATCACTAAGTTGCTAGGCCAGTCTAAAATTGTGATAAGTCTACCTTTCAAAAGAGCCAAATTTCCAGTGTCATCTGCTGTGTGGTTTTGCCAGTCAGTGAACTGTGTACCGTAGTGCGTACTGTAAATTTTAAAACATAAAGTGGAATAAATGATCAGCTGAGCTCTTTAACCCTACAGCATAAAAGGAGTATCAAAAAGGATAAAGAGAACAGATCTGCATTGATCCTGGAAAAGACCAGGGAAGAAGATAAAGGAGACCCAACTTTTTCAAAGTCAAGATATCCATTTAGAGTACAGAACTAAGGATGTACAGCATTTGTCTTTGTTTCTTCAATGTTTCACGGCTTATTAGTTTGAGTTCTGTATGTAGTACTATAATGTTGGTGTCCCAAATTAGCTGTGAAGAGAGTTTGAAAATACCAGTCTCTTAATAAATGCTTTAACTCACTATTTTTGAATTTTTTTAACACCTTATTTTCTAATAAATACATAAAATGTCCAGCATCGTTAAGCTTATTTTTCTGCAAGAGGAATCAACATACATTGCTGGGTGGGAAATAGGCCTTTTGAACATATCAAACATGTGTGCCTTATTTGTAAATTGAATTAACCTGGGTTTCTCTAACAAATGACCAAAAGCACTTTTAGTATCAAGCCTTCCTCCCCAGATTGGCCTCTGCTCTGATGGGCTTTCTCAGTCTCAGGGATACAATCCTCATACACATAACGCATTGACTCATTAAGTGAAGATATTCGACTAACCCTATTGTATCTTAAGGATCCTAGATTCCTTGGCAGCAGTGTATAGAGTCATCAAACCCTGGAGCTCTGTCTCCTGAGGCTTACTCTGCATAGCACAAGAAGGCAAGTCTTCTCCACAACTGAGACCTGAAGCTAAGCCAGGACATTTGCCCCCTACAGCAGAGCACGCGTGTGGATCTTACCGAGTTGTTCCTATGCTCCTGCTGTCAGGCAAACACTCTCCAATGGTATTAACCTATTTAGAACATTTAAGAACAATTAAAAACATCTAAAAGTATGTATGCTGACTGTCTTTACTATCAAGCTCCGATCACTTTTAAATTCACTCTCTCATCACCCATATTTAATCTGTTGGAATGTTCAGGGAGGCAGGAGAGGATATATTGTTTATTAATATTCCTCCTATCTTGCGCTAGCAAGTTCCTTTACTTAGCAGAGTTTCACATTCCACTTTTAAACGCACAGTGGATAACTGGTTGCAGGCTTCTATAAGCCTCTAACTATTAGGTTCCTGGTAAGTTCCCTTATATCCCTCTTAAAAGAGTAAACACACCACAATATTGTGTAAAGTATATAAAAGTAGTTTACTTACATTCAGTTCACAGTTGGATCCCTGAAGGCAGACTTAGTTACAAAGTATATACAAGTGGAGCTATCCCATATGGGGAGAATTCCAGTGTCCTCTGTTGGAGCATCTCCAGCTAAAAACTGCTCTAACAAGGGAGGAAGTCAAAAAGAGTGCTGCGTGCCTTGTCCTTTTGTTACCTGGACAGGTAAGGTCACACCTACCTCTAGTCACATGCAAAGGAAGTATGTCCCAGCCAGAAGGAAACAGGAAGTTTTTGACTGGCTGGAGCAAACATTCCCCCGCATGTCCACTAGGAAAACAAGGAACGTTGTACTTGACTGCTACTTATGTATCACATCCCACACAATCAAATCTCATTGGTGTTTCAACCGATCTTTCTGTAACTATGCACTGACCGTGCGTTGGAGGGTGCTACATGTGCCCTTTCAGTTCATTATTTCTTTCTCGGGTCCAGGGTCACCAATAGTTTCCAAACGTAGCACTGATTCAGTAATCTGTAACAACAAATATTCTATCTATAATGTAACTTAATCCAGCAAGCTAGCACCTGAATAGGTGGCCTGAAAGCAGGCAAGGAAATTTTATTACATCTGTTAACGCGGAAGCCAGTCTTGTTCATCCCAGGTTTACAGAAGGTCATTTTATTAGCTGTTATCCATAGCTTATGTTGACAATTGATTTTCATTGTTGAACAGTGAAATTTATTATCTGCCATTTGATAAAGATAATTAAATTGGCTTTATATAGAGTTACTATTGTAAATGTTATGCCTGCGAAATGCTCGCGTAAAACTGCTGTCAGAGTGGAAATGTGGAAAGTGAAAGCTGCTTTCATTACATTTAATGGCCTCTGAGCTTTTCTGCCCTGACTCTGATTTCACAGGTTATTACAGTGCCTATTAAAACTTGTTTTTGAGACATGGTTGTCCCTCTTGTTCTTCAGGTACTGTCATTGTTCTTTAAATGAGTCTTGCCATTTTACACCACTGCAAAATTGTACAAAGGAAAGAAACGATTCAGCTGTCCAGGTTGGAGTGATGTGTGTTGCTTTCTGGCTAGTTTTTCTACCCAATATATTTTTGTAGGATCTAAGTATACACTTTGGACTACTAGTGGCTCTAATAAAACTGTTCAGGCTTGGTTTACTGGGCTGGTGAACTCTTCCAAGATGTCATTGGCTCAACTTTCCACCTCCTTGCTTGTTAAACACAGATTGTACTTGCAGATCATGAAATTGCTCTTATGGATCATTTTGTACAGAGCAGAAAAGATTGCAAACAGTTCTTTTTTCTGGAAACTTTACCAAGTAAAAAAAAACACTGGCTGATTTTAACAGCTGATGAGCTGGAACTTAAAGGCTTCTAACGTTTACCTTCCTTTGGCTGTGTTACAGCATAACTTACTTGAGGGCAGACAGGATGCATTTGCATCAGGACCCGGATAGATGGACCACAACGATGGACAGTGGCAATATATAATGGGGGCCTATAATGGAAAGCTTTGAGCCAAGCAGGGAACCTGTAGCCCTCCATTAGTCATTCAACTCCAACTCCCCTCAGCCTCAGCCAGCATGACCAGTAGTCAGGCATGATGAATGTTATAGTTAGCAGGTTCCCCACCTCTGACTTGAAGGACACACCTGTTCGTAGGCTGAGCAAAAGATTGAAATGTAGGAAGCCTGAAGAATGCTGTGAGGTAAAGGAAGATGGACCCAGGGTGGCAGGAAGCATTGTTTAGCTGGGATGGGCACTGGGGACAGCACTGCTCATTTTCAAAAGTCAGAGTTGTGGAGCACAGTCCAGAATTGTTGAGCTAGCAAATCTTCTCAGCAGTCCACTAAGCAGCAGTAGAGATTATTGTTTTTCTGCTGCTTGTAAAGGAAAGGTTGTTTGGTAAGAGGAACAGCAAGCTGATAGGAAGTAAATTGAAGTATGGGAGACATAGGCAGTATATTTTGGGATAGGTGTAAAGTTGAACAGATAATTATCAGGGGAAATCAGGCTGCTGTTTAAATGACACCAAGTTCTGCTTGCACATCAGTGATTTCACTATTAGCTACATATCATTTTAAGGAGAAATCAAATATCTGAGCATGTATTTCGCTTGCAATCTCTGCATCATGGATTTTGTAGTCTCAAATTTAGTACAGCACACATGTTTTGCTCACCAAAAGGATTGGCATCAGAAGGTTATATATAATGATATTGTAGGTGGCTGCTATACCGCAATATAAGTCTCTCTCCTAAGTATGAAGATGGTAAGGCTACATAAAAAAGATGTACTGCAAGGATACAAATGGTTTGGTAGAAAGTCTGTAATATTGCAAGAATGTAGCTATGGAGAGAATATGTACCACTCATTCATGCACATCTGACCTGCAAGCAGAATTTGTTTGCGCCCTAGTATTTTTTTCCACTGCCTTGTACTCCCAGGTTAATCAGCCCCATAACTGGATTGTCAGTTATCCTCCTTGTAATGGTCTCTAATTGCTCAGATGCCATTTTGTACTCTCTTCAAGTGAACAGCCAGGATCTTGTTCAAAGGCAATGTTCCCCTGCCTCCTCCCTCTGCTTCTCTTATGTTGCAGGGTCCAGATAACAGGAAGAGACAGACAGATAACAGCCCCTCCTACAGATTTCAACGCTGCTTTTAGCCAGAGAAAAAGACGCCAGACAAAACCGAATCAATTAATTTGAATGATCTACTGATTGTCTATGTTAGTTATTCTCTCATTATCTTGCCCAGAGTTTAGTTCAGGCTCTTTAACCTCTGTCACCTAGGAAAAAGTTGGTGCTGTTCTAGGGCATATTCTTATACATGTGATGTAGTGAAATAACACCTGCATTAAATATATATATATATATATATATATATATATATATATATATATATATATATATATATATAAAACTGCAAAGCCCACTGTGTGCTAGCTGTAGATATAACTTAAGGGTTTGTTTTTAAAGGCCTCCAGGTTCACCATTAGTGGGAAGGACAAATATCATATACACAGCAAAGTTGTCTATCCCAGGACTGGGAGTTCTAGTTTCAAGTGCCCATTTGACCATAAAGCTTGGTGAGTGACCTTTGGCCAGTCACTAGCCTACCACAGGCATGTCCAACAGGTAGATCGTGGGGTATTCCTGGTAGATCCTGGTAGATTTTTGGCACCTCAGTAATATCTCCCCCCCCCCCAAAGCTCAACAACTTTGGTTCATCCAACAACAATGGGTGGATCACTGCCATAATACTGTGAGTAGATCGCAGTCTATTGGGAGTTGGACGTCCATGGCCTACCACACAAGTTTGTTGTGAGAAGAAAAAAAAGGTGGAAGAACCATGAGCTTCTCGGATAAAGGGCAGGATATAAATTTAATGACCAATGTTGCTATTCCAGAATGGTGAATGCCCTTGCTTACAATGGTAGGTGTGCCTTTAGTGGAATTTGTGGGATGTAACATAAGCAGTCAAGTACAACACTTCCTCTTTGCCCAGAGTGGACATGCAGGGAGTGTGTTCCTCCAGCCAGGAGGACTTCTAGTCTGGAGCTTCCTCCCCCTGCATGTGACCAGGTCGAAGGGCATGACCCTGAGAGACCCCATCAAAAGGCCGGTCATGCAGCCATCTTCCCTTGTTCTTCTTCTTCTTTTGATGCTGAAACTGACATTTTGCTGTCTGCTGGCTTTCAGCCAGCAGCACATGGGCTCATTCCCATATGGGATGAACTCAAACTCTGTTCTGTAGCTACAAGCTTAAGACTGCCTTCAGGGAACCAACTGTGAACTGAATGTGAGTAAACTTCTTATTACTCTTATAGAAGACTGTTGTGTCTTTATTTTTTTTAAGAGGGATAAAGGGGGAAATTACCAGGAATAACTCAATCTGGACAAAGCCAGATTGGATTGCTTAAGTAAAGAGATTCAAACAAATCTACCAAATACACAAGGAGTAATCGATTATGAAACTGATCTCCCATTGCAGTATTATTCTGAATATAAAGTGCCCTGGCATTGCCTGATATTTGCTAAAAATGGCACTCAAGGCGGACAAAACCCAGATTATTTCTACTTGTTTCCAGGACACCAGATGATAAACGGAATGATGCATGTATGCCTGTAGCTCTGTCTATGTTTGGGCCCTATCCCCATTTAATGCTTCTTGGCTTTGGCGTAATAATTCAACCCACCACAAGAGGTCACCCAATCGCCCCCGGGAGGCAAAGGCAAAGCTTTATAAGGGAGCCTCTGCAAAGTGAAAGTAACTTTCTTCTGGCCAAGGGGCAATTGACATTACCACAATCATGGGCAACCTCTGTCCTCTGAGGTTTCATAGGTTTCTGCTTGTTCTAGATCTATTGCTCAGTGCAACCCCTGATTTTTTTGAGACCATATTTTAACTTGATGGTAAAATACGGTTAAAAAAACCTTTAGTTCTGCTTCCTGAATTGCTTCAGAGATGCATTCAGTATAGGGTGGATGCCCTCTGGGGTTGGCATAGGGTGAATCAACTTGATTTGGGAGGGCACAGGGTGGATGTGGGGGAATAATAATAATAATAATAATAATAATAATAATAATAATAATATTTGTTTATACATACCTGTCAGAGCTGCCTCTAGGTCCCAGCTCACAGAGGACCAACGCTAGGCTGTCGTTATGTACAAAAGTCTTTATTGAGGTTCAGTTTCCATTTCAAAGCCGCAGCGCGCAGCTCTACGTCTTACACCCTAGACCGGCGAAGTCCCGTCTGAGTCTCCTCCCCTATGACACCAGTTTAAGATCCTAGCCCTGCTCCACCTTTTACGCTGCTCTCTCCTCCTCTGGGTCCTCCTGCCCGCTGGGGCATTGCCCTTTCTGGACTCTTCCGACGCTGAGTCGCTTAGCTCCTCCCCCCCCTCCGGCGGGCTTTAGGACCCGGTTCCCAATCCTCATTCTCTGCTGTCCCGCGCTCCTGTACATTTGAACTTGCCTCTCGCGCCAACCCAGTGACCTTCCTCCTGACCGTTACACTACTTCTGTCACTGCTTCCCTCTTCCGGGATACTGGCCGGATCTGACCTCCCCTCCGTTGTCTGACTCTCCGATGGAGGTGTGGTCAGCCCTGCCTCATCTTCTCTCCCTGGTGGGGAATGCACTGGCCCCGATCCTTGGGACTCTTCCCCCCCACTCTGCTCTGGTGGGGAAGCTGGTCCTGATTTCCAACTACTGCTCTGGGAGTCCCTGCTGCCCCCTTGCTCCTGGGGCGTTCCCCTTGGGAACCCCCTACCCCTGGCCACTGGCGCCCCCTTCTGTGAATCTTCCGATTCGCTGGAGAGGCTCATGGAATCCCTCGGTCCACTGTCCTCTTCTCCTACGCTCCCCTCGGATTCTTCCCCTTCGCTCTCCATCTCCTCTCTTCCCTGTGCCTCTGCTCCTGAACCCCTGACAATACCCCTCCCATCTGGCTGGGTATCTATGCATAGCTCTACCCATCAGCCCCCAGTCAGCTGTCAACTGTACTCCAAAACATATGGAGGGCACCAGGTTGGGAAACACTGTCCTACACTGTCCTACAAATGTTTCCCCTCTGAACACATTTCACAAATACACATGGGATAAAGGCATGCTTGATACTAATATGCAGAAGCTGAAGAACAAACTCTAGTTCCTGTTATTTGGAATAGAAAACAACTGGGAACACAAAGAAAATTCCTTTAGAAACTTGGGAGTGTGCAGGAGCTTACTATTACAAAGATGGCAGAAGGAAAATGGAATCTTATGTACATTTCAGAACTGGGACCTGTTCCATTGGGTGATACCTTCAAAAAAAATCCCCTGCTGAAAGAATGACCTGCTTATTCCAACAAAAGATGGCCAATGTCAACCTTCTATTATCTTGGCATGCACACTTGTGCCTTAGTTTATTTGTTGCTTTTAATTCCAGGCGGATTGGGTGCTTAAGGGGCAAAGCTGATAAACTGGCAATTACAGGAGAAAGTCAACAAGGTGAGATGGCACCACCCAGGCAGGTGAACTGTTTGCACTGGAGAGGAGGGGAGACAGTCTCTCTGGACAAGACAGGCCCCAAACAGCGGAGATAAGAGGTTTCCTTTTGACTACAGCCCCTGCTGCAGCTAAAATGATCTGAGAAGATAAATGGACATTCCGCTCAATAAACCTGTGGAAATACACCAGCTTTTAACAATTGCTAATTGATTTGATTTTCATTTAGTCCACCTTCTTTCCAAAAGTTCATAGAGGGCCATTTGCCCCTCTACTGACATGCCGTTCTGGTCCCTTGGGGCATATAAATTCAATAAATCAATTTTTAAAAATGCTTTTAGATTTATAGCCTATTGTTTTATTAAATGGGCAGGCTGCAACCTTATCTCACCTCTTCTATTTGTAGTTACCTTTTACTTATTTTTAAATAGATAACTTTGCAAGATGCTATACATTTAAATTAAAAACCCAAGCAGCATGCAAAACCTTTGCCATTGAGTCGCAGGGTACAGGACATAGGTTTATTGTGGGGGTATTGTTAGGGATTGGGCCTGGGGCACTGAGCGATGGGTCTTTTGTAACAGGCCCCATTGGTCCCGCTTTGCAAAACTTTGCATGTAGGACAGCAACAGTGGCATGTAGGATGCCACTGGGCATCTTCATCTCCCAAAGCCACCCTATATGTGGCCAAGGTGTGTCACGGGTTGGAGTGCCAGATCTTTAAGTTTCCCAGCCCTGGTTTATCCAATACTGTACTCTCCTTTGGGTCTTAAGTGATGAAGGAGGATGGACAAAGGAGAAGAAAAGAGGCGGGGCAATGGTGGGGAAGAGAGGACTGCTAGGAGGGATGGTTTCATCATCAGAAGCTGCCTTAAGCACTTGGATCCCACCATTAGTCCAGCTAGCTCACTAGCTGCCTACTTGACTGGAAGCAGGTATTTCCCATTCCCTCCTCCTCCTCCTCCTCCTTAATAACTAATAATAATAATTTTATTATTTGCTACTGCTTTCTGGACTAGTCTTTCCCATATCTATTATTATCTATATCTATTATTATTATTATTATTATTATTATTATTATTATTAGTCTTTCCCATATCTATTATTATCAATATCTATCATCATCATCATCTGTCTTTCCCATATCTATTATTATTATCTGTATTATTGGCATACAAATTTAACAACAACAGTACAGGCTCACTCTGCTCTCCTGCCCACCTCCCATTAATTTTACAGATCCCGACGTCTGTATAATGGCTACAAGCTCAGACCAGCAAGGGGAAGGGAAAACCTGAAACCTATTTTATTCTAAAAGGAAGAGGTGGAGAAGAGTGTGAAATTCCTGTGCAGATTGTGTTGTGGTCTGCTTGAAAAACAAAATAACACCCCCCACCCCATCCCATGGGCTAGACAGGGGGGCAGCTGGCCCCTAAATCAATACAAATCTGAGGTTATGCCCCCCCATGTCTGCCCTCCCCCGCAAAAAAATCCTGGCCACGCCCACGCCCATGCCCTACCCCACCCCAAGCACGATGCCTGGAAAAATCCACGGTGTTTCGAACATTCCTGTTTCCCCAAGGGTCCTTTTCATCTAACCATCCTGAAGCAGAGAGTTTTACTCTGAGGAGTCCAGTCCCCTTCTCCTCAAAGAGAGCCAGCCTTCTCGGGGCCCGGGAGCCAAATTCTAGGTAATCAGTGGCTATTGCTTCTGATTGCAGACTGAGGCGATGGATGTCGATAAGGAGGGGACCGGGAGACTCTGCACTGGTTGGCTACCACGCGGGGGAGCGTCTGTGTTGCGCTTTCACTTGGGTTTAACCTCCCAAGGGTTAGAGACCCGCCTCGCGCGACGTTCGCTCTGCGCGCTGGGCTGCAGCCTCTTTTCCTGCACCGCTCGGCGGCCGCCTGAGGAGGCGTTGCAAATTTCCTTCCCAACCACGACAGAACCAAACATATGTTCCCCCATACTTTTTCTTTCCTTTTTTTGTTTAAAGGAGAGGGGAAGAGAGGGAGGGAGGGAGGAAGTTTTATTTTATCCAGAAAATAATTAAAATCTCCTGTATTTTTTATTGCTTCGAGTATCCAGCAGAGTGGAAATATTGAAACTTCAAGCCCTCTTGCATTAAAAAGTCACAACTGTTCCATTTTATGAGTTCTGAGTGTGTGAAAAGAACGGACGGGGACAGTTTTAGAGGGAGGAAGGGAGCCGGGTGGGGAGAGCAGGGTATTTGGAGCCCCGAATGGCCGTAAAAACATAATACAATCGACTATAAAAACCTGCGAGGGTGATATTAAAAATTATGTAGCTCCATAAATGCGGCGTTTTGTGGAGAGTTGGGCTTAATCGCTTTCAGCCTCTAGAAAAAGGGCGCTGGGATCGCGAACGGAGATGGTGGTGGGGGTGTTATTTGGGGGGGCACTAAAAATTAAGTGCCGATTCCCCCCCAAAAAACCTCCTACTTCTCTTGCTAGAGCTTATGCAGCAGCCCAGGAATGCAATAACTCGGCTATTGAAACTTCCTTTTAACAAGGCCTATTGCCTGTATAAAAGTCAGCGAAGAATAATCTCCCCCCCCCCGCCCGCACTTCCCTCTTTATTTGCTTCCCACCACTAGGAGTACAACAAACCTGAGCTTGAATCTCTTTCAATCTTGAGTCTCTCGCCTTTTAAAATAAAAAACTGGGTGGCTTGTAAAAATATCGAGGGAGGGCTGAGGCTGGATGAGTTCCGATCATACCCGTCGTTTGTTTATTTATCCCCAAAGGGCAGCGAGGTTGGGGTGGGTAGCTGGGTGCTATTTTTTCCTTTTTCTTTTACGGCGCGCGTCTTAAGGAAACTAAACTTGCAAATCCAAAGCTTCCAGGTGAAAATATTAGCCGGTTCTCTTGGGGTGGGCAACAAGGCAAGACCTTGAGTGCGCGCTAAGGTAGGCAGAAAAAAGTTATCAAAGAAAGGGATTCGGTTACCTATACCAGATTTTTATAAGACCCTGGCAAACGCAGTGGGGGGGGGGAGGCTCTCGCGCGTGATGAAGCCTCGGTGGCTCCATACAACTAAATGGGGCTTCTGTAAACGCAACGATTTCTGATCGTTCTGCATCTCGGTTTGGGGGCTCCTCGCTTGCTCTCTTGTGATGAGCCTCGTGGATTTAAGATAGGAGCCACGCGGAAGAACTGCAAACGGAGCAGCTGCCCTTGCTTGTCTTCTGATGAGGACTTACTGAGACAGACAGACAGACAGACAGACAGACAGACAGACAGACAGACAGACAGACAGACAGACAGACAGACAGATAAATAAATAAATAAAGATGTTCACATATTCATGAATGAAGCCAAGGGAAGGAAATTCTCCCCCCCTCCCCATGATACTTCATGTTAGCCAAGTCTTGGCAGAATGGGGGTGTGGGCAGGAAGAGAAACTATGGGTTTGGAGGCTGCAATACTAGCCCCACTTCCCTAGGAGCCTTAGTTGTCAACGTTTCCCTTTTTATAAGGGAAATTCCCTTATTCCAATAGGACTCCTCACAATAAAAGGGAAAAGTTGACAGCTATGGCTTAAGCCCCATTGAATTCAGCGGGACTTGCTTCTGAATAGCCCTGGTTGGGCTCGCGAGTTAAGCACACTCCATCGAAATCTATGGGCCCAGCGAGTCCCATTGATTGCAATGGGAATAAAGCAGGATTCATTTCGCACCACATCCAGCCCTCAATGTTCATAGCCGAGAAAAGTCAGTTTCCCAAAGATCAGCGGCGGGAAAGCCTTCTGAGTCAACGAAAAGGGCGTGTTTTCCTTCTCGGCTGGAGGAGGAAATTGGTTTACAAACCAGCAAAACCGTGGCGTGTTGGAGAGGGTGGGGAACAGGAGAAGGAGCCTTCCTTTCTCTGAATGAAGTTGGCCCAGCATGAAAGGCGACGTTTCTTCGCATTTCCTTACCCCCCGCCCTCGACGAGATGCGCAAACTGGAAACGAACCAGGCGACTTCACTGGCCGAGGTTTCGTCTGCCTGCAACTGACCAAAAAGCAAGCCAGAATGGACTTGAGAAAGAAAGAATCCTTTCGCAGTCAGGACATTTGGCTATTTCAGGGCTATTTCACTTGAAAGCGAGGTCCCCCCAAGTAAAGGGATTTTTAACTCCAAAAGAAGCCTGTGTGTTGACGCCCCTGACATCTGTAACATCTGTTTGGGATAGTGGCTTTTTTTAATGCAGGAGGGTGGACGGAGGTCCTGGAGAATATTCCGGGGGTTAAAATAAAAAATAAACTTAGAACGAACACCTGGGGAGCAAAGGGAGGAAGGTAACTGCGTTTGATCCAACTTGTCTCGCGCCTGGTCCTATCCTGCTGCTACTCAATACACCCCCGCGTGGATCTGATGGTGACTTCTGCGCTTGGCATAGCGGAGATCCCAGGTGTATGGATCCGTGTCTGACGCCCCCGCCAGGCCCGGAAGGCCCGGGTGCAAGGAGGAGCAGGAGGTGAAAGGTCCTCGCGGCTCAGTTAGCACCCAGCCAGGAGATAAGTGGGGAGGAACGAGCCTAGCTTAGCCTCAAGACATCCGCAGCTTCTTCCCAAATTGGAAGGAGGAGCCGGCAGTTTCAAACAATGATCTGTCGGATTAAAGGCAGGCGAGCGAACGGAAGAATTAATGGGCAGAGAAGAAGTTGCAGGAGAGCGAGAGAGGAAACGATCAGGGAGACAGTGGAACAGACTCCCACTAGAGGTGGTGGATTCTCCTTCCTTGGAGGTTTTTAAGCAGATGTCGGCTGGCCCCACCTGTCATGGATGATCTAGCTGAGATTCTTGCATTGCAGCTCGGCCGTTCTATGATTCTGAATTGTTCCTCCATATTGCACGAAGGTCAGTGTGTTAGCCTATGAGGTGTGGAGTCCTGAATTCAAATCCTCACACACTCATGAAGTGTCTTCCGGTCACCACCTATAGGCTTGATCTACCTCACTAGGTGCGTGTTTGTGGGGATAAGATTCGGGAGGAAGGAGACCACCTTGAACTCCTCGGAGAAAATATGGGATGGAAAAACCCCATAAGCAGCCAACAACTCAAACGCTGTTTAGTGGGAGAGTAGGAAAAACTCTTTTAAACAAAATCATCTGCAAGAAAGAGAGAAGGAACAAGGGCCCGTTGGAGAACGGAGTCTATTATTCGCCCAACCTGGGCTCAGCCCCGGAACCTGTTCTGCAATATTTGGGATGAGCTGTGAAAAGAGCGGGAAGGTAAGCGTTCCCCTGCGCGACTGCAGAGCGCCTTTCCCGCGTTGCTGCGGTAATCGGAGTAAACTGCTTTAGAGGATGAAGCGGCTTCCAAGGCAAGAAAATATGTCTCGGACACATATTTCCTCTCCCCCCTCGAGGTTGTTACAGAAGAGGTGCAAAAGAAGGGACCCCCCCCCCGGGAAGGTTTGGTTCCCAAACCGTGCTGGCAAAATCCAACTGGAATTTTGTGCACCTTTACTTAGGAGTCCCATTGAACTCAGCTAGAATTACTCCCAGGTCAAAATGCATCCATTCTGACTGTTCAGGTGGCAGGTGGCGTTGAACCAACCACTATGAGCACACAGGATCCGGGCAAAGCTTGTGCTTGGTGGTAGAAAGAAGGCAGAGGAGGCGGAGGGAAGCCCTTCAAAAAGGCTGCCGCGGGCAGGATCCAGCCAGCTAGATCATCCAAGCGGGGGAAGGGTGTTCTTGGTGACTATGGTCCCAGTTGCCCTGAGAGCATTGACAAGTTCCCCCTGTGTAGTTCTGGGCTGCTTCATCACCATTCTCATGATCACTGCAACTCCACAAGATGAGATCTTGCATGGAGCCCCAGACCAAGGGAGGTTGACAGTTATTTTGTGTTTATTCCATTTGCGAATTATTGCACCAACTGTTGTCACCTTCTCACCCAGCTGCTTGGCAATAGTCTTGTTGCCCAGTCCAGCCTTGCGCAGGTCTACAATCTTGTCCCTGACATCCTTGGACAGCTCTTTGCTCTTGGTCATGGTGGCTGCTTTGGAATCGGCTGGATTGATTGCTTCTGTCGACAGGTGTCTTTTGTACAGGTACTGTAACGAACTGAGATGACAGGTAAGACCTCTCTTTTACAGCAGGTGCTTCTAATCTCAGCTCCTTACATACAGTGAAGATACCAGGTAGCCTGACATCTGGCTGGTTGATAGGGGATCAAACACTTCTTTCATTCATTATAATGCACATCAATCTCGTGACTTTTGACTTCTGGGTTTCTGTGGGTTTTCCTGTTATTCTGTCTCTCACAGCTACAATAAACCTACCATTAAAATTATGGACTGGTCATTTCTTCATCAGAGGGCAAACGGCCAAATTTAGCAGGGGATCAAGTACTTTCACCCCTCACTGTCCCTCTTGCTGTCAAGAACCACTTAGGAGCGCAGCTGGGGCCTCGGACTGATCCTCCGGGCAACATCCCCCCCCCACTTTCCCTTGTGGATTCGCTCTGCGGCCGCTCCATCGGCTGCTGTGGATTGGCACCGTGGGGTTGGAGAAGGGGAGGGGGCAGGATTGGCCACAGGCGGTGGGCGTGGCTTATCCGTTTGCCCAGCGCCCTCATTGGCTAGCCGGCGGCCTGACATGAGGCGGCCCCACCCCCTCCGATTGAAACCTGCTGCCCGGAGGGAAGACTCAGAGCAAACTTCCCAGCGCCTGGGGCAGCAGGGCTGGCAGGAGAGCGAGGTGCCAGGATCGCGACCATGCAGTACCAGCCGCCCGCCCTGTACGCGCCCACCCCGCTGCTGCAGCCCGTGCACCCCACGCCCTTCTACATCGAGGACATCCTGGGCAGGGGCGCCCCGACGGGGCTCCCCCACCCCGCGCAGCCGCCACTGCCGCCTCCTCCGCCCACACTGCCGTCCCCCAACTCGTCCTTCACCAGCCTGGTGGCGGGGGCCTCCTACCGGACCCCGATCTACGAGCCCACCCCGATCCACCCGGCCTTCTCGCACCATCTGGCCGCTGCCGCCACCTACGGGGCGGGCCCCTACGGCGCGCCCGCCGGAGCCCCGCTCTACCCGTTCCCCCGCGCCGTCAGCGACTACGCGCACGCCCTCATCCGCCACGACCCCCTGGGTAAGCGGCGCAGGCGGAGGGAGGGGGGGGGAGTGCAGGGAGGGGGCGCTCAACCCCGGGGTAAGAAGCAGGGGGCTTTCCATATTGGTTGCGCTCCCAGATCCGTTGGCTCCTGGTCAAGAAGGATGGGATTGATAGACCAATTAAGGGGCGGGGGGGGGGGAGAGGATTGGGGAAGGTATGGGGTCCTCTCCCCAACCCCTAACCTCCTGGTCCCCTTACCCCGCGGTCAGTTGACCCACTTACCACGCGCCTTAAGCCGGCGCTCCCAGAAATCCAGAGGAATGATTGAGATCGTGGTGAGGGCAGCGGGCTTCCGAGTTGGAAACTTTCTTGGTTGTCAAAGAAGGATCAAGCTAAGTTTTTTAAATATATATATATATATATATTTAAATTAAAATAACCGAGGAACTAGCCAGTGACTATTGGACCCCAAAAAGTTTCTGAGTAGGTTGGACAGTATAGAAGTTGCATTGAAGGGTGCAGATGATTCTGGAGGAAAAGGAAAAATCAGCTCCTCCTGGGCCTTAGGCCTCCCGAGAGGAATCGAGCGCCTCCACGGCAAATGTGACAAGACTAGCTCAGCTTCTTCCGTGGCCTTCGGAGGGCCTTTGAAATCGGTGCGTGTGCTTGTGTTTTTGCGGCACCAGCTTTCGTGGGCCAGAGAACCCAGGAAAGTGGACGAAACACGAAGCCTCAGCTGGCCTCTTGCTTTTGCACGAAGCGTGCAAGCCTGTGGATGTTGACTCATAGTCCCCGTGGCTTTCCGCTGGGGGCTCCGAGGACTTTGCAGCCTTGATCTCTAAGGGGTCATCGTCGTGCTAAACCTTTTGGGGTTGTTGCTTTTTGCTGCAGCTGATTAACGAGGCTGCAAGGGAGAAACTATGGTTTGCGGCGGGGCAGTGAAAGAGCGAGCTTAGGCGCCCCACCGCCGCAGCCGGGACTGGGTGGCGCTCAGCTGCAGCAGCAGCCAGCCCCGCGCAGGGTGTGTCCGCGCTGTTCTCCTCCACGATCCGACCTGCAGTGCAGGAGGATTTGCTGGGAATTAAGTACGTGCGTTTAAAAACGTCGGATCTTGTCACTCCTCCTTCGCTAAGGCGTGCTTACTCGGAAGTCAGCTCCGCGGCGTCGGATGGGCCTTAGGACGAGGGAGCGCGCAGGCCGAACGCTTCTTCTTTCTTTTGGGCACCGATTCGACTCAAAAGCATTTCTCTAGGTTTTAATTCGGATCGGAGGCTGGGGTGTGCGCCGGTAGTCCGCTGCGATCTCTCGCGCGCTGGTGGACTTGCTAGCTTCGGAGCCGCGGGATTCGACGTCCAGTTGCAACAGGCGCGGGATCCTCCGGGCTTTCAGTCTTGCTCCAGATTCATTTCTTGCTGAAATGAATGGAACTGACTTACCTTAATCATGGCCAATTTAAGTGCCATCGACTTCAAAAAACCTTTCCTCCAAGCAGGGATCCAGCCTAACGGGTGGTTCAGGTGGTTTGCAAAAGCGGAGTCACTCCGGAGGCGAAACGGATTTACGATTTCTCGATTATTTGTCTATATTTGCGCTTGTTTCTCTTTCGAACCGGAAGAGGGGAGGCTGTGCCCCATATGGTGTAAAACTGAAGCTTGCGAGGGCCCCGATTCTCTCCCTCACCTCCTCGCGCCCCCCAGTCACCGCAGGCCGCCAGCAGACCTTGCAACGTCTAAGATTTGCCGGATTGGCTCGAGTTCGTGCTGTCTGAGAGCGGGTTGGCTGACCCTTTCCGTTCATACAGGATATCTTGAGCTCTTGATAGGAGTAAATCTGGGTTCAGAAGCTGTTAAGTGTTTTCCTGGCCGCCCGGAGCAGGCTCTTCCCCGGGAGTCGTGCACACTGCTGATTATTTTATCGACATCCTCAATACAGACAAATTCAGGAAACACTCGGCTTCTGATAGCCCGGATCCGTTTTTCTGATATTGTTCATTTCCTCTGTGTGGGATGGGGCTTTATGACAGCTAAAATAACTCGTTGCTTCCTTAAAAAAAAAATCAGCACATGCAGAAAAAAGAAGCCTGTTTTCACCAGAATTACTAAGGCCTGACGCAAACGAAATCTTGAATAACAATGTTTTTTGCATTTTTCAAAGGCTTCGGCCAGACAGAAACACAAACACCGACCGACAGGGTGAGGGGATGTGGGGCCCTTTGAAACTCGGGCGCCCGCTCTCCTTATTATGGCGTAGGATAAACTCCCGATGCGGGGCCTGTTTACTTGAAAGTAAGCCTTCTGTCTCCTAAGGGGGCTTTCTGCCAAGTGGATCGGCTAGGAGGGCAGCCGCCTTCTGAAGCGATGTGTTTCATGACCTTACTAGCCTGCGTACTTTTCAGCCACATAGATTCCCCTCCCAAATCCCGGGAACTGTAGTTTGTTTGCCCCCGAGCTACAATTCCCAGCACCCTTAAGCTACGGTTCCCAGGATTCTTTGGGGGAAAGTAATGTGCTTTAAATGCGCTTTAGATGTATATGGGGCGCACAGTCCAAAAGGTTATGGATAAACTTCCCACCTCCCGTTTCCACTGCAATCCTAAACTGCAATCCTAAACTTCACAGTAGCAATGGTAGATTACACTGATTTCCGTAAACGTCGTTAGGATCGCGTTAGACATGAATTATATATATAAATATATTTAAGGGAAACCCCACCGGGTTAGTCATTGTGAGCTCTGATTTCCGAGTGGATTATAGACATCCGAGTGGATTACAGGCATCCGAGTGGATTACAGACATAGAACTTCTTTCCGAGTGATCATGCATAGGATTGGTCTGTTATTGTTTCCTGGCTGCGATTTTATGCAGCCGATAAATCCCACAGAAGCCATGCACGGGAAACAGCACCGTAGTAATGGAACAAGCAGCCTACCTCGCAGGGTTACTTGTGAGGGTGGCCATAGATTGCAAGAGCACCCAACATGGTGCCCGCCAGATTTTTTAGGACTACAACTCCCATCGTTCTAGACCATGCTGGGTGGGGCTAATGGGAGTTGTAGTCCTTAACATCCGGGAGGATATCAGTTTGGCTGCCCTTGATGGACCGAAGCTGGTTATGGGGACGCTGGGGGCGAGCAACGAGCCAAGGCAAGATCCTGCTTCTCGGAAGCCTGACTGCTGCTGAGGACGGAACGGTTGTTCTATCTTTCTTATCGAGCAAAATTTATACACCGCTTAGTAGAACGAAAGACCTCTGCGCGGTGTACAAGTCTAAAATATACCTTTAAAATGCTAATTTAAAATGAAATGAAATGTTATATTTTTTAAAAATACAAATACAAATCGGTATTTTTTTTTTAAAAAAAACCTTATGCCTACTAAAATCACACGCCCCAGCAGGCTTGCTGGAACAACAACAACAAAAAGTTTTTAGCAGGCGCTGAAAACAGCGAAGGAGCCTGCTTGCTTTCAATCGGCAGGGAGTTCCACAGCGTACCCTCTGCCGATGGATAATTATGCGGCACTTGTAAAGGCCCCAGATCCGCCGGTCTAGGTGGAACTTTCTTTGGTCTGATTCAACAGGGCCAGTAGTGCGCTCTTAATTTCGTGGAAAAACTTTAAAAGCGTCAGTATCAAATAGTCTTCTTGCGGCAACACTGGAATGGCGAGCCCATCTCAGAAAATAATGATTTCCCGTTATACAAACGGGGAAACTGCTGTTTTTGAAGGCCCACGCTTTCTCTCTATATGCACACACAACCTTTTTTTGTATTATTTGATATGATGCAGAACCTACCAATTACCGGTAATTAAATGTAGCAATTAATTGCTACAATTTTTATCCTGCTTCCCCCCCACCCTCGGCAGAGATAAGGTTCTCTCTATTTTATCCTTAACAACCCTGTAAGGTAGGTTAGGCTGAGAGACTCGGGCAGGGTCACTCACCCGGTGAGCTTTATGGCTAATTTGAACCCTGGTCACCAGGGTTCTAGTCCAGTGCTCTAACCTCTGCACCACCCTACCATAGTAAAAAACAAACAAAACCGTTTGCGTGGAGACGAAAACAAATCCATGTGTTTCAACGTGGGTTTTGCCCCAAAGCTCTCTTGGCAGCAGACGCTAAACTAAAGGCTCTTCTCTGTTTCCTCTTACACAGTTCTTGTCCTCCACTTCCTTGAGGAAGCAGCCCTAAATCACGTGGAAGACTAGGCTGCAGTCCTGCACACGCTTCATTGGGAGTAAATCCCGTGAACTCCGAAGAACTTAATTTCTGAGTAGACCCTGTGCAGAATTGCACTGCCTAAAACCCCGGTTAAAAAAAAAATCCTTTAAGGGATAGGGTGTTGTGCACCAGAATCGAAGTCACCTCGAATTTAATCCAGAGGAAACTGAACTGAGGTGCCTTCATTAAGATTTGGGGACAGGGCATGCCACGGACTCAGTGGGTGGAGTTCCGCGTGCTTCCACTTAAACTGGTTTACATCTCGTTCTACAAACCAAAGTACTTGGGTTTTTGCGTGATACCATATTTTTAATAATTCGTCTCACCTTCCCACTCAAACCAACCAACCAGTTAATGGAAGTCTATAGGTTCGTTGCACGGATGGCCTATATATAAAACCCTAGAGGGGGGCAGGGAGGGGCAGCTGATCCCCCTAAATCAATAAAAATACATAGCTACTGAGGTTCTGCCCCCCCCCCAACAAAAGGCCTGCCGTCCCCTAGCAAAAACCTTGGCTACGCCCATGATAATACATACGACTTTGCAAGTTGAAAACGTCGTATAATAGCTAGGAATTATTATTCTTGTTATTTCGATCTCCATTGTTTGAAAAGGAATCCCGCTGGTTCTGTGTTTATCGCGTTATTTTTGCGGAACTTAAACCTGAATATGAGATCCAGGTTAATGAGTTTAGGATCGGGAGGCAAATCTGCTCATTCAAGGTTTCAGCCTTGTAGCACCTTTAGATGGAGGGAAAGCCCACCAGCTAAAATGAAATTTACATCTGACTAAGCGCGCCCGTCTAGCTTTTACGTGGTTGGGCATTTCCAGCGATTTCCAGAGAATCTGCCGTCGCGTCAGGTGCCTCGGGATCCCTTGACACCGAAAACGGCCTCTTCCTACCGCCGAGCTCGTGAGAACGCCGTTCAAGCGCGTCTTCATTCCTGCCTAGACGAATCGGGCTTGGTCGTTAAAGACCTGGGGCTCCGTTGAAACAATAAGGACTCCCGGTCCTTGCAGGGCAAACTTATGACGTGCTCTAGTGCTTAAGGCCTATGGGGCCCCCTCCTCGGACTAAGCGCGTGCACATCAGGATTTGTGGCACCAAGTCTAAACACAAGCAAGCGCGCTCCATGGATTCAAAGCATATTCCACTCTCCTTTTCCCTCCCAGTGTACAATCACCGCTTTAAAAATGATCTTATTACTTATCTTGAATTTATTTAGGAGTCGCACACACGTAAGGGCTCCAAGCTACTTAAAACCATTTTTAAGAGCATAAGCATCAGTTTTGTAAAATCTAGATACGGAGACAGATGATATAGATATAACGATTCCTTTAAAAATCCACAAAGCAATCCACAATGAAAGCAGCAAAATGCTTTGAACAAACAGCTAGAATGTTGACTTCTCCCTCCCAAAAAAACCACCCACATTTAAGTGTCCGGCTTAAACAACGTTTGCACTGGCAGTGCAATTCTCTAACACGTTTATGCAACGCCAGTTGGGGCTTATTCCCACATTCGGGTACAGTGGATTGCAGCTTTGCCTGTTTAGTAAGCGCCCAGGATTGTGCTGTTGATCGGGAATACCTACGGGACCGTCCTTCAGTCCTCTTGTGGGCGAAAACTGGGACGAATTAATTATTATTATACTCTACATTTGTTAATTAGGCTTATCCATCTGCCCTGGTATCTGTGCTACCTATTGCTGTTCCTTGCGAATGGTTCCCAGACCCCCACTAGGGTGTTGATACGATTATGTGCCGAGCACATGATCACCAAATCTGTTTCTGTAAAACAGGCATGGCCAAACTTGGCCCTCCAGATGTTTTGGGACTACAACTCCCATCACCCCTAGCTAACAGGACCAGTGGTCAGGAATGATGCGAATTGTAGTCCCAAAACATCTGGAGGGCCAAGTTTGGCCATGCCTGCTGTAAAAGATGTTTGAATATACAGTACATTCAAGCTGTGATTGTCACGGACTGTAATGTTCGCATCTCATTGCCATTCAGCTCCCACCTTACAATTTTTCCCTTTATGTAGCTGACTGCATGCATCTGAGGAAGTGGGTTTAAATCCACGGATAACGATAATAAACTCGTTATTCTTCAAGTTGCTTCCGGAACATTTTTTTTTTTAAATATGCAATCGATGAAAGAGTAGAATAAAGCAGTAGCTTGTTAATAAAATAAAATAATAAAATAAAATAAACACCGAGAAAAAGACCATCACGATGATGCCAATTTTCTAAGCGTGTGAACAGAATTTTTTATTCATGTATAGAACTCGTGAGTTGTAGTCAGCAATATCCGGAGCGCGAAAGGTTCCCTTCACCTGGATTAAGAACTGCGGAAACAAAGTGCGCACGAGGTATAATTAAGTGTCCGAAATGTCACAAGAAGTGCAGATCGTTTCAGATGACTTTCGAAGGGGTTTAGATGCGCCCATCCTAGCTGCGATCTACAATAAAATTAAAAAGCCAATATGGTGTAGTAGTGGTTAGAGCAGTGTTTCCCAACCTTGGGCCTCCAGCTGTTTTTGGACTACAACTCCCATCATCCCTAGCTAGCAAGACTAGTGGTCAGGGATGATGGGAATTGTAGTTCAAAAACAGCTGAAGGCCCAAGGTTGGGAAACACTGGGTTAGAGCGATGCACTAGGACCTTGGGAGACCAGCGGGCCAATCCATACTCAGCCACTGTAGCTCATTGGGTAACCTTGGGCCACCCACAGCCTATCAGCCTAACCTACCCCACAGGGTTGTTGTGAGGATCAGAACGGGGATGGGGCAAACAGAACGTGTGCACCGCCTTGAGTCCCTGGGAAGAAAGGCGGGTGCGCCCGTGTAATAATAACACATCGAATTAATCAACTAAAAATGGTGTTTACTAACCAATGGCGGACAGCTATTAGACGCGGTCTCTAAGTGGAAACTTCGCGTTCGGAAGTCTCCGAGACCTCTCTGCTAGGGACGGAGCAGTGAGGAAAGCCCCGGGGGTTTCAAGGCTTCCAGGCTGGCTGGCTAGGGGTGGGCGCGCCGCCTCCGGGTCTGCGCTGCGCTGGCCGCGCTCAGCTTGCGGGGAGCCTTGATTTGCCTTGGGAGGCGGCTTCCTTGGGCGCGAGAGAGCCGAGAGGAAGCCTTGGGTGTTTCTTCTTCTTCTGAGCAAGAGAGACCAACAGGAAACACATTGGCGGAAATGTTGCCATCAGCCCATTGCGGAGAGCGGCTTAAACTGCCCTCTGGCTGATGTGACAAATCGGGGGAGGCTCGAGCGGAAAGTGAAGCCGCGAGGAACCCCAGCCGGCTCCGGGCGCAGCACCGACCTCACAACCGCGGATTAGCCGCCCCGGATTAGTGACTCCGGTTTGGAATCTTGTGACTCACTTTGCCCGCCCCCAGCTTTCAGTTAAGGACCCACGTCAACCTCAGAGGGCTACTGTATTTGAATCCCAAAAGGCATGGCAAGCGATTTCAGGATACTTTTGTTGTGGGTGTATGTAGGAGCTATATACATAAACTCACTCCGACCGGAATTTTGGGAAGCGAAGGGTGCTAGGAATTGTAGCTGGGGTGGGTACTACAGTTCCCGTGATTCTTTTTTGGGGGTGGTGGTAATGTGATTTGAATGCATTTTACAGGTACAGTGTATAGGAAGCCTGCGTTTGTATGTGCGTACACATATATGTATGTACAAACACATACAAGTGTATGAGTGTGTGCATATGAAGCGATGTACAGGTGTATATTTTTCATTCCCTCCTACAGTAACACCTGAATCAATCTAGAAAATGTTAGTCCAGGTATGTCACCGTAACAGGGAATGAAACACAGAAGGTGTTTTCTTCTTCTGATAATAAGTGATGACTTTTGTTTCTTAACATGTCAGCTGTTTTGAACTTCCTTCAATGTCTCCAAAAGGCACTGTATTGCGGTATCGTCTCCTAGACCGGCGATTTATTAATTGCTGATGAAAAATATTTTCATTCAGCAGGAATTCCGAAGGAACTCAGTGGTGGCTCATTCCCCTTTTAAGTTTCTTAATTAATTGATCAATTAGATTATTTAATTGACGGTGCGATCCTGGACATTTTCACTCAGCAGAAAGTCCGGCTGTACTCAATGGGGCTGACTCCGATTTAAGTTTGTTTTTGGATAGTGGTAGCACCGCAAAAGTATTTCATCGTTAGGGAGTCAACTAAACACTGGCTGCGTCGTAAAAGGCAGGTCCTAATCATAGGTTGGAGGATTACTTTGGGGTAATTCATGCCAGTTTGATTAGGCTGGGTGCAGGAAAAGAGGTGTTTGAGCTGTCCGAATCGGAAAACGCCGCCCTTTCCTCGATATGTCCCGGGCTTCAGTCGAAGTGACCGGGACCAGGGATCTAGAAAGCGGGAAGAAACCACCCAGGCAAGGCAGGATCCCTTTTTATTTTATCTGGGTCGGCATCCCTGGAGGGAATACAGTCCTTGGAACAGGAAAGAGTCGGCTGGGTCTCAAGCGGCTTCTGCTTGCGTCGGCCTGCGCTGCTCGTGTAAACGCCGGGCTAGCGGACCCAGAAATCGGAGTGGCGCCTGAATGAAGTGAGCGGTTTAAGTATCGGAACGTGGCTTTCTCTTTAAGCAAAAGTGAACGAACGACGTTCGTGTGAAGGGAAGGACAAAAAGTGGGACCCATTTGCTAACACCGGTCTATTTATTAGCCTTTGCGAAGAAAATGATCCATTCTGCACCTGCTGGGAGCTCGGCCCCATTGAGCTCAACGAAGTTCAATAGGCATTGCAGCATCAGCCCCCTCTTAAGAGTCTTTTTAGGGATCTTGCTCATTCATTCATTTCAACGGTTGATAGACCGCTTCCCACCGTAGTGTCGAAGAGGCGCACGTTGAAGTTACAAAAAAACAGAAAGGCTAAAAAGTTGTGGAGTGTGTTGTCTGCGGGCACCTTCTTGGGAGAATTCATTCGATGTATGCCGTTTGAACGGATTTCCAAAATAATGAAATAGAATAAGAGTGAATTAAATGTGGCTAAGGTTTTTCGCACTTTCCCTTCACCTGCCTATGCATCAAATAGGCATTTCAGTACAAGTTAGCTCCATGGGAATTTATTTCTTAGTATTTTCAGATTCTGGTTTTATGGGGTACCCCTCCCGGCTCATCTCTCTGTCTCTTTAGTGGGCAATGCACATTACTTGTCAAAATATGGTGAGCTAGCCCTGCTGCGCTTAGGGTGCCCTTCTGCTCATTCTGCTGAACCCGCCTCTGGACTTCTGTTCCAAAGTCCTGAGCAGAAAGGGCACTACGGTTTTGCGGGCGGTGGTGGTGGGAGAGAGCTGGAAATTATTCCAGATTAAATATCCTTGGAGTTGAACCAGCTGAGCGTTCTATGGAGTGAAGTGAACGTTCCATCCGGTGAACTGAACGTTCTATGGGGTAAACTGAACGTTCCATGGGCTTGAATCAAGTAGAGGGAAATTCGGATTAAATCAGACTTCGCCACCGAGGGCGCCCTCCAGATGTCGCGGACTGCAGGTAGGAATTGTAGCCGGAGGGCATCAATTTCGGCGAAGGGGGGATTGCGATCTTGGCACAAATGGGGATGTGGAAAGCTTTGCCCCTGGACGCTCCAGCGCTCCGGAGGCCCCACGGGCGCCGAGGTGCCTCCCCTTGCAATGTAGTATTAACAGCGCCACCGTCTCTCCGTCTCCCGCAGGCAAGCCGCTGCTGTGGAGCCCCTTCATGCAGAGGCCGCTGCACAAGCGGAAAGGGGGCCAGGTGCGCTTCTCCAACGACCAGACCCTCGAGCTGGAGAAGAAGTTCGAGACGCAGAAGTACCTCTCTCCGCCCGAGAGGAAACGCCTGGCCAAGATGCTGCAGCTGAGCGAGAGGCAGGTGAGGCGACGCGAGGGAGGCAATTGAGGGTGACCCTTCCGAGACAGAGTCCAACTAAATTTCAGTAACTTTCCCTTCACCTCCTTAGCAATCGTGCTCGAACGGTGCAATCACCTGGGTTCGGTTGATATATTATTATATTATATTGACATACCTTGGTTTTTAGGAACAGGTTCCTGGCCACCTTACATTGGCAGCTAACGATTAACTGGTTCGAATTAGGCTAAATTCCTCTCTCACCACCAAAGGAACCCGCACAAGCAACGCTGACACAAAACCCCACATATATTAAGTAAAATAGAAACATCACCACCCGACCCGACCCCCACTCATCTTCCCGCCCTCCACTTCCCCCCTTATTCTTCCTAATGTCTCAACAAATGAAACCGATTTGCTTTTTAAAAAAATGTTACGTGGGAAAAAATACGAGAGACATTGCACATACCTTTGCAAATCAAGAAGATCTTGAATAAAAAGACATTAAAAAAAATTAGGCTAAATTCCAAGAAATGTCTTCCTTTTTCTTTACCTGATATCACAATAAAGGAAGATCCGGAGCAATTTCTAGAAGTAGGGAGTAGACTATACGCCCAATATGCAGCCTGGCCTCTCCGAATTTCTCTCGGAAGCAAGAGTACAAACACATACCTACTTGGAAACAATATTCAACGATTTCAGCGAGGCTATGCAAATGTGCATAGGTTTCTTATTATGCTCTTCCTCCCAACAGGAGCCCATGGCACAGGACTGCAGTCTCATGTCCCACTGTAAAGGGGTGGAATTAAAGCTGTAAACCTGTATAAACTTTATTGGAAATAAGCTCTCTAGCCAACTCTGTGGGTCCCACTTCTTGAGTAGGCATGATTGCCATTGCACTGTGGGTGTATCGAGGACTGTAGTCTTTTCATCGGTCTCTCTTTAATATCCCCCTTTCTCTCTTTTTGCTGTTGTTGGATTGCTTAGGTTAAAACTTGGTTTCAGAATCGTCGGGCTAAATGGCGGCGTCTAAAGCAGGTAAGAGAAATGCTCCTATTCCAATAATAATAATAATAATAATAATAATAATAAATTTTATTTATATCCCGCCCTCCCTCGCCAAAGCCAGGCTCAGGGCGGCTAACAACAATAAAATAGTACAACATTCTAAAATCATTTCATTCTAAAATTAATTCAAATCAAATTGATGGCAAACATTGGGCTAGAGTTCTGTGAAGATTGCCAAAGGAGGGAGTCAGGCTGTGCCCTGACCAAAGGCCTGGTGGAACAGCTCTGTCTTGAAGGCCCTGCGGAAAGATGTCAAGTCCCGCAGGGCCCTAGTCTCTTATGACAGAGCGTTCCACCAGATCGGAGCCACAGCTGAAAAAGCCCTGGCTCTAGTTGAGGCCAGCCTACCCTCTCTGTGGCCTGGGACCTTCAAGATGTTTTTGTTTGAAGACTGTAAGTTTCTTCGTGGGATATACCAGGAGAGGCGGTCCCGTAGGTACGAGGGTCCTAGGCTGTATGGGGCTTTAAAGATTAAAACCAGCACCTTAAACCTGATCCTGTACTCCTGGATCCTCATTTTACACACACACAGAGTGCTGAGGAGGCTGTTTACCCTCTTCAGCTATTATTATTATTATTATTTGTATCCCACCTATCTACCGTAACTGGGTTGCCCCAGCCACTCTGGGTGACTACTGTTAAGATGACGAACAGTCCCATTGGGATCTCTGAGTTGCTGTTTAGCATGAACCTTATTCCTCCCCCTGCCACACCCCAAAATTGGCTCTGCTTTCTGTCTTTGCAATGGGTGCCAATTATGTTACTTATTTTGGGAACCCTAGAAAAAGACATGGCCACATTATAAGGAAAAGGAGCCGCTCCGAGTCATAAGAAGAGCCCTTCTGGATCAGGCCAGTGCTCCCCCTATTCCAGTATCCTCTTCTCATATGGAAAGCACACAAGTAGGACCTGAGGGCAACAGCTCTCTGGAGATTGAGAGGGATAGAGAACTTAGCCCTGTCTTGTCCCTGACTAACTGATCATCTGGCTTGACCCATGAACTGAACGTGTTAGGAAAATGAATGTGACCCTCCAGTCATTTATTTCTGAGCACCCCCAGTGAAACAGGCAGAACTCCTTCACCATCATAACCAGCTTTAGGATCACACCAGTGATGCAGCCCAAGTCACTGGGCTCCTTGCTTTCTTGGGGTTCAGTATGCATAAGTATCATTTCCCACTGACAAACCCAGTGGGGCTCTGATTCAGATGACAAAGTGGCCCTTAGAAGTGCTAAGATATAATCAGAATTGGAAGGTCATCTGGTTCAACACCCTGCAATGCTGGTAATAGAACATGCTCCCTGGAGCTGTGAACATAGGTTATATGCAAAAATGGCAGGCTGCGTTCTTTGCTTTAAGGAAAGAGTAAAAAAAAAACCAACATCCTCAGAACAAACTCCACAATCTGTTAATGAAAATCAAAAACAATCTCTAATGCAGTACCAAGAAGTTTTGGGCATGGTCAGCCACAATCCAAAACAGACACTATGCAGCCCAATCCTTTGCATGTTTACTCAGAAGTAAGCCCCATTGAGATGGATGGAACTTGCTTCCTAGTAAGCAAGTACAGTGGTACCTTGGGTTACAGATGCTTCAGGTTACAGGTGCTTCAGGTTACAGACTCTGCTAACCCAGAAATAGTACCTTGGGTTAAGAACTTTGCTTCAGGATGAGAACAGAAATCGTGCAGCAGCAGTGCGGTGGCAGCGGGAAGCCCCATTAGCTAAAGTTGTGCTTCAGGTTAAGAACAGTTTCAGGTTAAGAACGGACCTCCGGAACGAATTAAGTTCTTAATCCGAGGTACCACTGTATTCCATAGAATTGGAGCCTAATCCTGTAACCCTTCTGATCGTCATGGTTTTAGATGTAAATTCCACCATGTTCCATAGGGCTTGCAACCAAGTAAGTGGTCCTGGGCTTTTTACCTGATCACACCCCCACCCCCACCTGTACTTGTGAGAAGGAAAATAGTTGTGATTTTAATTGGTTGGTATCTCTGTGAGATAGTGGAAAGGTTAAAAATGGTTTTTATAAATAAACACCTCCATCCTTGCCTCCCTTCCCTCCTACTTGACTGCCCCAGTGTTTCCTTCACCTGAGATCCTTCATTGTACATTTTCTCCCTGACTTTTTCAGGAGAACCCTCAAGCTAGCAAAAAAGAGGAAACTGAAAGTGGGGACAATCACCAGGATTCAAGACAAGAGGACTGTCTGAGTCCCGACCACAATAAGGAGACTTCTCCAGGGAGACCACTGTACACCCCATCACCAGCCTCCCAGGAAGAGCTGGATACTGACATCTCTGATGATTCAGACCAAGAGGTGGACATTGAAGGTGACAAGGGCTATTTCAATAGTCCTCATCAGTAGTGGTCCCCTTGAGGACGGACTTTCCCTCTGCTTGCACTTTAAGAGGAGTTGGCTTGACAAAAATGAGGAGGGGAAATATAACTCTAAGTCAGTGTTTTTGTTGAGACAATCACCTGAAAAATGGGGCAGATCTTTTTACTTTGAAATGACAGGAAAGAGCCTGTGCTTGTTGATAGATTTGTACAGTGATCAGTTTTTATATCCTCCTGGGAATATAACTACTACTACACCTTCTTTGAAGACCTTTAACTGGCTGAGAGGGGAAAAAAAACCCACACCAAACAAACTGGATGAAAAGGGCCCTTTTGATTCCCCAAGGAGAATTTCACTTCTGGGATGGAACCTTTGCAAAAAGACCTTTTGAATGTTGCAGGACTGAAACAAAATGTTTAGAATTTTGGGCCCAGGGGTCCAAAAAGTGGGGAGAGAGTGTAGCAGATACCATCGACATAACCTTACTTTCATCTCCTCAAAACACTGGTGCAGTTAGGTAATGTTAGATGCTGGGCTTGTGGGACTTTCTCCTTAGATCGTATCATGTATTATTTCACTTAACACTTAATTCCAGTGGTCTTACAGGGATGCTCTTCGGCTGGGAATATGTATCACTTCAAAAGGTGGTAAACCAGCCTTAATGCATTTGAGGGCCCTCTGGTTCATTCAGTAGGGTCACCTTGACCTCTGCCCCAAAGTCCAGTCCCACTGACTGAAAACAATGTATAACCAATGTGGGTATCATGATTTTTTTAAAAAAATGTTTTTATTAAAGATTTTCTTGGGTTACAAAAGCATGGACATTGTCTCTATTTTCAGCTCATAAAGTCCTTTCTACATATCAGCTATATTCAATGTGAGACATTAATGCTGTATGCAGTATAAGGTTGGGGAAGAAGAGAGGTGGGGAGAGAGAGCAGGGGGAGGGGGGTAGTAAACTTTCATTCTTTTACATGGTGTATGTGCAAGTTTTTGTGTCGGCGTAATGTGGGTAGGTTCTCTTTCTATTCCTTTATTAGTTATTGGCAGTGAGAGAGGTTGTGGGCCCAGGGTATGGTTGTTTGCCTTCAGTATACTGCGGTAAGTTTTGTTTGTGTGTGTTTTGCTTGTGTGTGGATGGGATGTTATTGGTTCAAGTTAGCTATATTGATTTGTATGCTGTTGGTCAGATCAATGTGGGCCTTATGTGAAGTGAGTTCTTAAATGATTGGAATATGAGTGCGGGAAGGAACAATGGCATGGGCAGGAAGAGAACTCCCTTATCTTTAAGAAGAATGTTGACAAGCTGGAACATCCACAGAGGAGGGAAACGAAGAAGATCAAGGGTCTGGAAAACAAGCCTTATGAGGAACAGTTGAAGGAGCTAGGTATGTTTAGCCTGGAAAAGAGGAGACTGAGAGAAGACATGTTAGCCATCTTCAGATATCTCAAGGGCTCTCACGTGGAAAAGGGAACAAGCTTGTTTTCTCCTGCTCTGGGGGGTAGGTCTCAAATCAATGTTTCAAGTTACAAGAAAGGAGATTCTGACTAAACATCAGGAAGAACTTTCTGACAGTAAGAGCTGTTTGACAGTAAAACAGACTTCCACGAAAGGTGCTGAACTTTCCTTCCTTGAAGGTTTATAAGCAGAGGTTGGGTGGCTATCTGTCAAGGAGGATCTAGCTGAGATTCCTGCATTGTGGGGGGCTGGATTGTCCAACTCTACCATTCTATTATTCTAAATGATTCTTCCCTATTGTGGGATATACACATGTGTATTGTGGGGGCTTGTGGTCAGTGTGTTAGCCTAGGAGTGGGGAGACCTCTGTTCAAACCTCACTCACTCATGAAGCGCATGCCACCACCTAATTTATCTCACTGGGTGGGTTTTTGTGGGTATAAGATTTGCAAGGAAGGAGACCATATATGCTGCCCTGAGCTCCTTGGAGAGGAGATGGGGCAAAAAACATAAGCAAAGAACAACTCAAACTCTGTTTAATGGGAGGGTGGGGTAAACTGTTTAAAACAAATAAACTCATCCTCTAGGAGTTAGCTTTATTTATTTCATTTCATAAAAATTATACACCATTTGATTGTAACTTCCCCTCCTCCCCAAAGATTTGAGATCCAGCACTGAGACTCATCAGTTGCTATGGACACATCCCTGTACTTATTCTAAAGGTCAAAAGAGATTACTTTCATGCCCTTGTACAGTGGTACCTCGGGTTAAGAACTTAATTCGTTCCGGAGGTCCGTTCTTAACCTGAAACTGTTCTTAACCTGAAGCACCACTTTAGCTAATGGGGCCTCCTGCTGCCACCGCGCAATTTCTGTTCTCATCCTGAAGCAAAGTTCTTAACCCGAGCTACTATTTCTGGGTTAGTGCAGTCTGTAACCTGAAGCATATGTAACCTGAAGCATATGTAACCCAAGGTACCACTGTACATCGAAACACACACACACATTTTTTGCAAAGAACTTAGGTATTAATTAATATTAAGTGGGCAGCCTGTCTGATATTCTCAACTGCTGAAGGCTGGATGATCCCAAGGAGGCACAAGTCAGCTAAAGGAAAGCCATTGGTAACAATAAGAAAGGACTGGATAGTACTGTGAACATCATATGGTCAGATTTGTGGACATTAAAGCAGCAGCAAGAAGCAAGAAGATGATTGGATCCCCTTCGGAGCTTGAAATATGGGTACCCCCAACAAAAATTTAAAATTCGGCTTTGTAATTTGGAATTTATGTAATTTGGTTTGATTTGATGTGATTGGTCGGTTAATAAAAATTATTCTTAAAAAAAAAAGGAAAGCCATTGGTGATCTGTCTTGTTCCTGATCAAGAATTAGAGGGAGTCCCCCATACCAAGACTTTCACAGCGCAATCAATCCTAGGCACATCTACTCAGAAGCAATCCCTTTTGAATAATATAATTCCGTGCACTTGAGATGCACTACTGAACTCAGCGGGACTTATGTCCAAGGAGCCATATCAAGGCTCGAACTGAATTCCCACCACCACTTTGCCATCTAAAATGAATCAGATGTGATAGAAAGTCTAGCACAGTGGTAAATTCCCCCAACCCCTTGCTTCATGATGAACTGTTGGCAGTATACGGAACGACTTCCAGACAAGGCAGCTATTTGTAGGCCTACATGAGTTTCCACCAGTTCCCGGGAAGGTGATCCTGGAGAGGAAGCAAGCCTGATCTTTTGGAAAACCCCTCAGTTTGCTTTGAGTTTGCAAACAGGATGACAGGTCATGTTAACAGGCTAGGAAATGACGACCAGGACTGATCCTGAGCATGATTACTGGAAAGTAAGTTCTACTCGTTGGGCACCTGTGTGTCCATACACCTTTCTTCCCAGGGTCCTCAAAATAGAAATCGAGTGGGGAGGGACAGGGAATGGGAGACTGAAAGGAATAGCTGGAATTCTGAACAGGGAACTTTCAGCACTGTAGCAATAGTTGCAATCCCCACTACTATTTGCAAGTGTGGAAATCAGTTACAACAATACTGTAGCACCAGACCATCTGTTGTATATTCCCTTTCATGCAGTCTCTTATTCATCTCACTGACCCCAAGATCTGTATGTTGGTGTGTTATTCTCCATCTTTCTGGACCATTCTCTGGTTGACGGTTGGCTATTTTGGTTGAATTGGCATGGGTGACCTTTACGGCATGGCTCCCATTTTGTTTTGGAGCTCATTTTATCAGGAGATTCAACTTGAAAACGGTTATCATTTAGCAGGAGAACAAACACGGGAAGCACATTTTTGCAAGCAAAACGTTAATGATTGGAAGAATTGCACCAATTTCAGCATGGCAGTGTGTGATTAATCTTCTGGGTCAGGTACTTATATTTTTAGCCATTAGGTTCGTTGGCCTTTGATAGTCAGAACTCTTTCTAGCCTAATAGGATATTGATTTTGCTGGATAGTGTACTTTGACTCCTTAAACAACACCCACTTTTGAAGACTGTCAACAGTGTCTAACAGTTTAGCTGGACCAAAGTGCCTGGCACAGATTTTGGAGGGGGTGGAGGGAGGGAGGGAGGGAGAACAGAGTGGTTTTCATTGAGGCAAGTGACTGGCATGTGGAAAGGTGCATGATTTCTCAACAGGCATGGCAGTGTTTAAAGTACAAGCATTTTCATCAAAAGGGAGTTTTGAATCAAAACAGCTGTTCACATGAGAGTACAAGTGTTCTCTTTATAGCCCTAAACCAGGTTCTGTTATCAGTTCAGTAGTTTGGCTCTTCACAGATACTCAGGTTATCCTGTCAATAGCGTAAGAAGAGCCTGCTGGATCAGGCCAATGGCCCATCTAGCCTAGCATCACAGTGGCCAACCACTCTTAATAAGGAAGAGTGGGAGGAGGAAGTGTTGGAAGCTGAAGGGTTTAGTGAGCAGGAAGAGCCTATGGCAGAGAGCAGTCTAGAAGCAGAAGCAGGCAAGGAGGGAGGCCAAGAGGCAGAGATGAGTCAGGTTGGTGAAGGAGGATGGTGTCGCCACCTCTACTGCGATGACATTGCTGGTCTCCCAGGACTAGAAGAGGTATGAAGAGAGAGGAGCAGAGGCTGGTTCATTGGTGTAGGAAGGACCCAGGTGGTGAGCAGGAGATTTAGGCAGATGTGGGAAGGCAGGGACCTTCAGCCTCCACAGCTGCTTCATAGGGGAAAGACCTATGAGGAGTTGGTGTCCTCATTAGGCCTGGCACGCCTGAGCAGGCCTGTTTGCTGAAAGAACTTTGGCTGGTAGCCAACAAAACCATACTCAGAGTAGTCCCACTAAAAGCTACTTTTAAGTCTACTGACTTCAATATGCCTTCTCTGAGTGTGGCTAACACTTGATAGTACCCTTTATTTTTATTCTGCAGTGTTTCACAAATTCTGTACAGATGACCTTATCAGCAAGAGCAGATATATCTCAATTCGTCATCAAACCTTTCATCAGGAGATAAGGACAAAACAAAGTAGTTCTAGTTGAGCTTATTGATTAATCCATTAATGATTTTGTCAAATTATGGAGATTGTCTTCAGCTACCCGGCTTGGTTGCTAACCACATGATTAAATAGATGCAACCTTGACTTCTGTTGCGAGTATCTGCCACATTGCAGGCTCTGGAAAAACACACCCCACACTACAGCTTCAAGGATTAAAATGAATAGTCAATTGCACCAGGAAGTGCGTGATTAACAGTTAATCAACCCGTTAACCGTCTTGCAAATTGGGGTCCAATTTTTCCTTAGCTGCTTATGGAATCCACATTCCATTATTTGCAAATTACAACAGATTAATTGAACAAATGCTTTCAAAATGGACCAGAGTGCTGGTTTAGAAGCACAGAGGAAGTGGTTTCTTAGACAACGGTTTCCCACAAATAGATTTGATAACAGGTACGTGGCTGTGGTGAGATGGTGATATTGAAGTACAGAACGGTTGATTGTTTTACTGAAGATAGAGCCTCCTTTTTAGTATTATTAAAGCCTTTTGCTAGTCAATTACCTACTCTCTTTAAGTCCTTAAAACTCACTAACATACAATCCTGGTTGAAGCAGCTGTGCCTTGTCACTATATTTTTCTAGCACATTAGGATAATTATCTGGCTAATGGTGAATAGCAAGTGCAAACATGGGAGAACAGCTTTCCTCATTAAGGACGTGTGATATTTTCAAGGATCACAAGTTGGCAGAGGAAAGGAGGTAAGAAGTCACTGGATTATGTTGTTCTCCCTTTTAACCTATAATATTAGGCCTCGGTTATATTCATCATTAATTGCTGTGTTGCAAAAATGACTAACAGCGAAATTCTATGCATGCCTACCCAGAAGTAAGCCCCACAGTGGGGCCTGGTTTCAGATAAACAGGCAGTTGTGTGGGGTGGCTGCCTTAAGTATCAGATATGGGGATCTTTCAAGGTGATGGAGGTATGGATCTGAATTCTTGATGTATAAAGCCTAAGGAAGAACCTTGAGTTCATTTGTTGTTGTCAGGGGCTCAGGAGCAGAGGCACAGGGAAGAGAGGAGATGGAGAGCGAAGGGGAAGAATCCGAGGGGAGCGTAGGAGAAGAGGACAGTGGACCGAGGGATTCCATGAGCCTCTCCAGCGAATCGGAAGATTCACAGAAGGGGGCGCCAGTGGCCAGGGGTAGGGGGTTCCCAAGGGGAATGCCCCAGGAGCAAGGGGGCAGCAGGGACTCCCAGAGCAGTAGCTGGAAATCAGGACCAGCTTCCCCACCAGAGCAGAGTGGGGGGGAAGAGTCCCAAGGATCGGGGCCAGTGCATTCCCCACCAGGGAGAGAAGATAAGGCAGGGCTGACCACGCCTCCATCAGAAAGTCGGACAACGGAGGAGAGGTCAGATCCGGCCAGTGTCCCGGAAGAGGGAAGCAGTGACCGAAGTACTGTAATGGTTAGGAGAAAGGTCACTGGGCTGGCGTGAGAGGCAAGTTCAAATGTACAGGAGCGCGGGACAGCAGAGAATGAGGATTGGGAACCGGGTCCTAAAGCCCGCCGGAGGGAGGGGGAGGAGCTAAGCGACTCAGCGTCGGAAGAGTCCAGAAAGGGCAATGCCCCAGCGGGCAGGAGGACCCAGAGGAGGAGAGAGCAGCGTAAAAGGTGGAGCAGGGCTAGGATCTTAAACTGGTGTCATAGGGGAGGAGACTCAGACGGGACTTCGCCGATCTAGGGTTTAAGATGTAGGGCTGCACGCTGTGGCTTTGAAATGGAAACTGAACTTCAATAAAGACTTTTGTACATTACTACAGCCTAGCGTTGGTCCTCTGTGAGCTGGGACCTAGAGGCAGCTCTGACAGTTGTTGTTTTTTTCAATTAATAAATAAAAGTTTCCCTGCTCAATCCCTGATTGAAATAATAAAGAACTTTGCAGAAGGTGACTTCCCAGTTTTCCAAATGCTTCCATGAAGTCCTAGGGTTGGCCCAACCATTGGACAATTGGAAAGAGGTAGTAGATGTTGGCGGGACGCAGGTGGCGCTGTGGGTTAAAGCCTCAGCGCCTAGGGCTTGCCGATCGAAAGGTCGGTGGTTCGAATCCCTGCGGCGGGGTGCGCTCCCGCTGCTCGGTCCCAGCGCCTGCCAACCTAGCAGTTCGAAAGCACCTCCGGGTGCAAGTAGATAAATAGGGACCGCTTACCAGTGGGAAGGTAAACGGCGTTTCCGTGTGCGGCTCTGGCTCGCCAGAGCAGCAATGTCACGCTGGCCACGTGACCCGGAAGTGTCTCCGGACAGCGCTGGCCCCTGGCCTCTTAAGTGAGATGGGCGCACAACCCCAGAGTCTGTCAAGACTGGCCCGTACGGGCAGGGGTACCTTTACCTTTACCTTTACCTTTAGTAGATGTTGGCAGGTGGGGAGCATCAGTGAGGTCTTACGGGACAGAGCTGTGTTCCATATGCCCCCTAAACTAGCCTGCTGCCCTCAGATGTGATGGAGGATGCTGTCCAGCCACTGTTGCTGAAATATGATTCAGTTGCCAATGAGGATGGATGTTGGAGATGGAACAGCAGGAGCAGGTCCTTGCCCTTGGTCTTAGGTAGCAAGGAACTGCTACTCCTTACCTTCCATGGCTGTAGGCTTCCTCTTTCCCTGAACACTGGTGCACAATTGCATCCTGTACTCTCTATAGATTTAAAATAAAAAAATCTGTCTGGAAACATTATGGGCTCAGACACCTCAACTGGGCTTCTGCCCTACAACCGTAAAAACTGAATAAACCAGCAGCAGGCTTATGGAAACAACTTGATCAAAAGAGATGACTTTTCACCACCACCTAAAAACAAAGCAGTGTATGGTCACAGCCACACAATGCACCTAAAGCACATTAAATCCCCCCCAAGGTATCCTGAGAACCATAGTTTACCCCACACAGCTACAAACCCCAGTACCTTCAACAAACTATAGTTCCTGGCATTATTGGGAGTAAATCATGCACTTTAAATGTATTGGAGAATGTCAATACTGGCTCTTAGATTAGGCAGAGTGAGGGAGCCACCATGGAGAGTTTTGGTATCATGGAAGAACATTTGTTAGTTTTTAATTCATTATAATTCTATTTTTATTTCCAATAAGAGTCACTTATGGGGTTTTCTACCTCAGATGCCAGAATATCTTGTCAAGTCCTGGGTCTGTCATGCACCTTGACTTGGGAGAGGTGGATGTTACTGAGTTCCAAGGAATGGCTGCTGAAATCAGAACAGTTCTGCTCATTGTAGCCCCCAGATTCATTTCTTGGCTCTTGAAGCAGATCCAAACATAGGAGGGGGACCTTGTATGCAAGAATGCCTACCCCAAGGCCCTATGTTGTTGGACACTAATCCCCATCAGCCTTAGGTGGAAAGGCCAGTGGTCGGGGATGATTGGAGATGTGGTCCAGCAACTTCTGTAGAACCACAAGCTCTCCATCCATGTCCTGATATATACTAGTCCTAGATTGTTTAAGCAACAGAGGAAACAGCATTTTGAAAAGCACATGGAAGCTACATGGAAACCACTGCAGTGGGTTTTTTTAAGTATGGGAGTGAAACCAGCTTCCACTCTGGATGGCCTTCAAGAAGTTCACCGCAGTATTCTAAACAGGAGCTCAACAGAGGTACAGGCATAGCAGATCTGTTTGGCACACGACCCTTTGTACTCACCTGTTGTCTGCTCTGAAGGATGCATTTTAAGAAAAATGATTATTAATAATATAAAGAATATTATTTATACCCTGTCCACCCAGCCCCAGACACCCTGGGTGGCTTCCGACACACAAAGAAACATAATAAAACATCACACATTAAAAACTTTCCAATACTGGGCTGCTTTGAGATGGCTTCTAAAACTGGAACTAACAATGACAGAAATGAATCCCACCCCCATTCAGAATTTCATGAGCCAGCTACAGCCACCTTTCAAATTTTGGGGTGTAATGGCTCCGCACCAGCCATTTCCATCTGTTTCCCTCCTCTCCACTGTATCTCCATCAAAATATGATCAAGGCAGTGTGGGGTGCAGGGGTAGACAAGGTGAAGCCTTGCAGTTGTTGTGGACTACAATTCCCAATAGCCCCAGCCAGCATAACCAACAGTCTGGGATAATGGTAGCTGTAGTCCAGTGTTTCCCAGACTTGGGTCTCCAGCAGTTTTTGGACTACAATTCCCATCATCCCTGACCACTAGTCTTGCTAGCTAGGGATGATGGGAGTTGTAGTCCAAAAGCAGCTGAAGACCCAAGTTTGGGAAACACTGCGTGTAGTCCAAAATATCTGGAGCGCACCCTGTTGGCTACCTCCATTATAGCATACACAAACAGGTAGGTAGATAAAGTATAGCTGTTCTTAGTTCTGGCAAGTATTTTTGCTAAAATGTTATTGACCACATCCACACTCCTCTTTAGATACAGATCACTCATCTCCCTTTATATTCCTCTTAAACTGGCTTTCTTCTTTAAAATTTCCTCTGCTACTAAAGGTTATTCAGAACCATATTGGATGATGCTGATATAATTGCTCTGCCAATACTGCCTGCAAATGTAGCAGCAGATCACCTTTTAACTCCTAATGAGCCTAAAATTAAATTAGCAGCAGTGTGTTCTTGGCAGTGCTTATCTCCAGATCTAGATGACTGTTTATCTTAGCAATCAGAGGACTCAACTGCATACAGCTCAGGCAAGTGTCTGCAAATAGCCTCACTTATGCCATATTAGCACCCTTTGCAAATGGAGAAATAGGAATTAATCATACAGGCCTAGTTTGGTTCCTCTTTCTGCATGTTTGCCAATACATTTGTAATGTTATTAGAAAATGAGTCAATGTTCAGCATTAATTAGATGTGGGAAATGGAGCAGAAAAACCACATTTTAGCTGTTTTAATCAAGAGGAAATGTTCTAATGCTGGATACGGATTTAATGCAAAACTAAATATTTGACTCAAGATGGCTTATGCTAGTCAATTAGCCAGTGTTTGTCATCGTTTTCAAGATTAGTCGTTTAATGCTTCATTTGATATGGCTTTGCCATATGAACAGAGAGCTGATTAATGACCCATTTTTTGCTATTATAGTGATTTCTGTGTCCATGCATTGTTAGGCTGAAGGATCACACACTGCTTAACCATATACCTTTTTTTTTAGTCCTTTGTATATCGCACGTGACCTGTGTAGAATACCACTAGGTGAAATACATTTTTACATCTGATGTTTTTTATTGTTTGATGTTTTTATTGGAATGCTGTGGTTTTTAGTCTGTATACTGCTTTGTGATATTTTATGTGAAAGTGCAGTCAGTTAAGTAAGTAAGTAAGTAAGTAAATAAATAAATAAATAAAAGTGTAGAAAATATATCCACAAATGACTCCCCCTCCTTCCCTCCACAATCAACCAATAACTGTTAGAAGGGTTCTGGGAAGTTCAAAAGCTTGCTCACTTCTCTATGGTATTTAAAATGGTCTGACCATTAGAGAGCTTTATATATTCTTTTCAAGGTAGTCCATCTCATGACTAAGGGGGCAGGGAGGCTTTGTGGGTGCCATGGAAAGAAATCTGCAGTTGTCTATTTTAAGGAAAATAGTAAATTGTCATCATAGCTGAAGGAGCGTCTCCACCTCCATGGTTCAGCCTGGACCCTGAGGTCTAGCTCCAAGGGCCTTCTGGTGGTTCCTTCTCTGCAAGAAGCAAAGCTACAGGGAACTAGGCAGAGGGCCTTCTCGGTAGTGGCACCCACCCTGTAGAACGCCCTCCCATCAGATGTCAAGGAAATAAACAACTATTTGACTTTTAGAAGACATCTGAAGGCAGCCCTGTTTAGGGAAGTTTTTAATGTTTGATGTTTTATTGTATTTTTAATATTTTGTTGCAAGCTGCCCAGAGTGGCAGGGGAAACCCAGTCAGATGAGCGGGGTATAAATATTATTATTATTATTATTATTATTATTATTATTATTATTATTATATTTTATTGCACACACTGATATTTCAGGAGACAGTTGAAAAATGAATAGCTTAATGATTCATATCTTAAACCGAGGATACCTTTCTCACTCCATCACAGAATTTGGGGTATTAGTATTCTGTCATTTTAAACATAGATTCCACCCAAATTCAGTTTCAAGGAAAACTGAATTTCACAACCTGTATACATAATGCAAATGACTCCTATTTGCATATAGACTCACAACAACTGTGAAATAGGATGACAAAATAATCAAAGCATATATATTGCAACAAAAGGCAACATAACTATCCCCACAACCAATATAGGGAAAGAAGCAGCAGATTCGAGATTAAGGCCAAATCAACAGTGACCAGTGGTTGAGTCCCAAAGTCCTGCAATATGAAGCCCTGTTTATTACATCTGTATTTTTTTTTAAATTTATTACATCTGTATACCACCCAGCCAGTCAAGATCTTTGGGTGGCTTCCATAAATGGTAAAATAAAAAAATAGAGTGCATGCTTGCAACAAAAAACAAGATGAAAGAAACCATTACAGTAAAAAACAACAACCTGTTTTATGATTGGAAAATGAAAAATACAAAACAGGCACCCATAACTGAGTTGCAGGCATGAAAAAGGATCAGTAAACACAAGTAACTGGAGGAGGATGAATGATTTACCACAGATTTTGTCTTCACCTGGCAGGCTTGCTGTGTGCTGGATAATCAATGAGTCCATTGCGTGATACTAGAGAAAACAGGGGTAGAAGCTTGGCTAGAAATACCAAATATGTGTACATTGAGACAGTCTAGGACATTTTTACAGTTTATCTAATCAGAATGAATTGCAATCATTCAAGCCAAACCTGAACTTTAGCCTCTTTGGAAATGCAAGGACAGTTAGCTTACCTCTTCGCTTTTACACAGTGATTTCCCCTGAAATCAATTACATTCCTCTCAAATGTGTAAAGGGGAACTTTATTTTACTGTTTCAACTATTGTGTAAGACAGGCACCTTCAACCTTCGGCCCTCCAAATGTTTTGGGCTACAATTCCCATCATCCCTGACCACTGGTCCTGTTAGCTAGGGATCATGGGAGTTGTAAGCCAAAACAACTGGAGGGCTGCAGGTTGGGGATGCCTGGTATAAGATGTAAATACATCCATTTAGATGTATCACAAGAAGAGAGAAAATTCGGGAAGATCGCACAAAAAAGGGAGTCTGTTGAAATTTGATTTGTACTTAGTGTCTTAGCTTGAATCTGATCCCCATTGCTTTCCTAACACTAGCCGAAGAACCTAACTTTAACTTCAGCTCATTTGTACTGAATGAGTGTGACTGACCCAAGGGGGTGATACACGGGTTCATAAAAGAAGGGTGGTCCTTAGAAGACCTGGGACTGAGAAGCAGGAGTTCACAGGAGAGGGTGTTTCTTGTTCAGCCATTTCAATAGCAGGGGCAGTTTGGTGTGGTCTTGAGGCTGCCTCAAGTTCTTCACCTGATCACGAAAGGCACCACAACTCCCGTACGGATAATGCCATTATATTTCTTGGGTTTTCAAACCTTGGGACATTTGCAGAAGCAATGTGAGAGCAGAACAAGCAGCATTCAGTTCCTTCCTCAGTTGCCTGCTGGCCCAAGAAGACTGTTCCAGAAAAGTGAAGAGAGTCCAAGTCTGGTAGCCACTCGCAATAGGAGTGGTCCTTCTAAACCTCTTCTTGACTAGCCGGATGTGTATGTGCCTATGTCCATTAAAATAAACACCTTTAGGGTTGAGGGAACACCCTCGCTGGCCCCTGCAGATACCCATGCTGAGTGGTGTTCAGATTGCCTTGGATGGGGTTGGACTTTAGGAGGCTAAAGGAACCCTTGTTGGGAGTGGTTTTAAATCCAGCATGGCCACTTGCGGCTCAGGTAGCCTTCGTATCACATAGAAGCTTCAGCTGACCTACCAGCAATGGGCTGATCTAGGCAGAGATAGCCTGGCAACAGTTATTAAGCTCAAAGCAAAGTGCTGGTTGTATCCTATAAAGTCCTACATAGTAGTCAGGACAGAGGTTACCTGAAAGACAGCCTTCTGTTGTATGTACCTGCTTGACCATTGATATTCCTTGATGCAGGACATCCAGTAGTGTTCAGATGCCAAGTAAAAACTTTTATTTTCTTTATCCTATGCCGGTGATGGGGAACTTGTGACTTTCCTGTATACCTAAAGGAATGTCTCCACCCCCATCGTTCAGCCCGGACACTGAGATCCAGTGCCGAGGGCCTTCTGGAGGTTCCCTCATTGCGAGAAGTGAGGTTACAGGGAACCAGACAGAGGGCCTTCTCGGTAGTGGCGCCCGCCCTGTGGAACACCCTCCCTTCAGATGTGAAGGAAATAAGCAGCTATCTTATCTTTAAAAGACATCTGAAGGCAGCCCTGCTTAGGGAAGTTTTTAATGTTTGATGTTTTATTGTATTTTTAATATTTTTAATATTTAATGCTGTATTGTTTTTAACACCTGATTGGGAGCCGCCCAGAGTGGCTGGGGAAACTCAGCCAGATGGGCGGGGTATAAATAAATTATTATTATTGTTATTATTATTATTATTATTATTATTATTATTATTATTATTATTATTTCCAGATGATGCTCTTTCCTTCCTGGAGGAGAAAAAATGCACACAACTGAATACAACATGTAGTTTGGCCTTTGATGCTTGCCATCCAAATGGAGTCAACATTAGAGTCAACTAGAGCCTATCAACCCCCCCTCGCAAATATTGTACAGTGAAGGTATAGGGGGAATCTGTGGCCCTCTAGATCAGGACTTGCCAGTGTGGCACTCCTGGGTGCATAGACCCCACAAAGGCCTCTCCTGTCTATCATAAGGTCCCCTCCCTCCGACCTTTTCTCCTTGTGAAAATCTGTTGCAGCCAATAGATTAGGTTGAGATGCATTCTTGGAGGTGGTACATGTGCGCGCATGCAGTTTCTCCCCAAAAGTTTGACAATCTTTAGATGTTATTGGATTCCAGTTCCCGTCAGCCCCAGCCAGCATGAGCAATGGTCCAGAATGATGGGATTTTGAGAATAACAGCAGTTGGCAGGTGACGTCACAGGTTCCCCATCCCTAACTTAAGGGATGACCAATTATAGAAGATTTATCTTCTCCCCCTTTTTTTGCAAACTGTTTTAGCTGCTGCATTTGTCTATTTCTTTTCTTTTAAACTATGCGGTTTAAAACTTTTGATGTTGGCCGCTGTTTATTTCCCCCATTGATGGGATGGGAAAGTACTGTAAAAATATTGAATAAGCTGGTGGAGGAAGCAAGCAAGTAAGTTGTGGCTATAGCTGCCCTTAAGAGAGCATGGAGTAGGAAAATGTGTACTGGAGAACTATCAGCATTAGGAACAACTTGGCAATGGAAGTTGTTTTCAACATTGCAGTGTTTGTTCTTTCTGAAGGCTACGTGCTGACTAATCCTGCTACTCTCATTTCTGTCTGATTGAGGTTTTTCCCCCTCCTGCCCAGGTTCTCAAATCTACTTTGTTTGCCACTAGATTGTAGATGATAGGAAGCTCCTATGACAGTGGCAAGATAACCTTTTTGGAGCTCACAGAATACCACACAGAGAGGCAACCTGGGGCAGAACATAATCTTGAGGGCCTTCCTCTTGCACCCCCTCCCCAAATTGTCAGTAGGCAATGTAGCACATGGAATATCAGCTTAACTTGCAGGTATTGAATGGTGAAAAATTCATTTGTAACCATGCATTATCAATGCACTAGATAGGCAAATGGTTTGCTTATCTAGTGAATTAGCATTCACAGCTATTAATTAATTCATGGCTGTTAATAAATATATTCTGCTTTACAAAACGAATACCTTGCAATCTCTGGTATTCCAAACGTTATTTAGAATTGCTAAAAAGCAAGAGCAGAAATGATAGAACGTTCACGTAATTAATAAAACAGTAATTCGTGAATCACGTGCTGCTTAAACCTACTTGTATGACTTCTTTCTCTTGTCTTCATTTTGGCAAACCTATAATTTAAGAGGTCAAAAGAGATTTGCCAAGTAAGTTTATTTTCTGCTCTGCGGTACTTCTTGTCCTGTGGTTGATCAACTAGGTGAGCACACTTACCACTGGGATATGGAGTCCCTGACCTGTGGAGCAGATCAACCCCATGGCTAATTTCTACCAAGCTCATGTTATCCAATATATGCTGCTGTCCCATCCCCTTGGAGCCAGCAGGCACAGAGAGCAGAGGAAGCCAGCCTGCCTCACTCTGCTACTCCTCTTCTGATCTGGGCTGGAGTAGGGTAGTGGATATCCTTCATTTGGTCTCTGCCTTCCCCTGTGTTTAGAACAGAGGGAGCCGTCTTATACTGAGTCAGCCTGTTTGGTTCAGTTTTGTCAATGCTGACTGGTGGTGGCTCTCCATTATTTCATGTAGGAGTCCCTTCTAGTTCTATTTGGATATGCCAGGAACCAAACCAGGATCCTTCTACATAGAAAGTCCCACATTTATGGTAGAACAGACACAGGATGTTTTGCAGTAAGTTAGCTTTTTAGAGTTGACAAGCAGAGCAAGTCTGTAAATATGAGAAGCTTGAGCAGTTACTTGCTAGTTTTAATTTTTTATAGTTTTGTGCAAATACAAAGAAGACTTGACATATCAAACAAATCTACAGAAAACAAAGAAACAAAGCAAAAAAGAAAAAAAGAGAAAAAAAGGAAAAACAAAATCATGAACATAAATGTAGTGCAATTAACTATACAATACTATCCCAAAACATCAATTCTCAAACAAAATACTTTCTCTTTTGGAATAGATCTTTTTTGTTATTCTATTTATTTTCAACTTCCATCTACCTCACCACAATTCATTCTATCTATCTGATACAATTTTTTTCCTGTATTTCAATTCATGTCCTCATCTTGGTATAAGGAAACATTTTTTCTTTTTAGGGATTTGTTCTAGGCACAACCAAATTTTGCTTGTTGAACCTTGACTTAATAGATAAGTGTTAAAGCATTCCCACTCCTTTTGGACTACATCAATTGGTTTATTCCTTAATGATTTGGTCATTTTTGTGAGTTCCAAGTACTTGCTTAACTTTAATTCCCATTCTTCTCTAGTAGGGATCTGTTCACTTTTCCAGTACTTGGCTACCAGTATCCTAGCTGCTGTAGCTGCATATAGAAATAATCTTGTTCTTTCTTTTGGGATATCATTGGTTAAAATCCCAAGAAGGAATGCTAGTTTTACTTTTGGTCTAACATACACAAGATGGTACTCTGCACATTAAAGTAAAGCCAAGAGCTTGGCTGACAGAATTAAAGGTTTTGGATTTTAAAAGCATGCACCTTATTAAACACTGATATAACACTGAACCAAGTTTCAAAGTTTTCTGAACGTGCAGGAGAGTACTAACTTTTCTAGTAAGCAAAATGAGGTGGATGGTGCATGCACCTTAAAATGTTCAGTATTGCCTTGCTCAATGATTTGGGGGGGCTAATGATTCAGTCAAGACCAAGCTTATGTGTCTGTAGGGTTAAAATTGAATTGGGATTAAGAACTGCTAACAATGGATAAGGCTGATGGATTTTGCAATTGTTCTAATCTCAGATAGATGTTACCTATGACTCCTAAATTGGCAAAGGTTGTCCCTATGCACCAATATTCTGGAAATAATTGTACTTGAAAAGATCCAATCCGATGTTACGAACATCTTCCCCTTAAGCTTTTGTTTGTAATGCCATTCTGTATATCTCCAAGAGCTAGTTAAAATTGACTCCAGACACTGGATTTGCAAAACAACTCCTGGGCAGAGATAACATTTTTTTTAACCGTAAAGTAAGCCCATTAGTATGTCTGTGAGCAACCATTAATGATGGTCAATTGCACTGTGGAGGGGCTACTGTGCTGTTGACTAAGCTAATGCAGTGTTCAAGAAGAGTGACAGATTTATTTAAGTTCTCTTCTGGCTATTAGAGAGTAGGGGAAGCCAAGGATAATACAAGACAAATGATAGACATTCCTTTATAAAGCACCTGATGTCTGCCTCAATGATCTCTAAGTGCTACTTTGTATGCTTAATGTGCAGAACGTCCCAATATGGGTCAACAGAGAAGATCAACAGAACTTACATTTGAAACACCATGAACAAATTTCACGAGTTTTTTGTGTGTGTGTGCCTGAGTGCTGGATGATGGTTCTGCTTTTTTAAAGGATATACGAGTCATTTGTGGGCTACATTATTAGTTTCGCTCCATTTTGCAGGCAAGAATTGTAAAATGCGAAGCTATGGGGCCTTCAGGGGAAAACAGAAAAGTTTGGAAAGAGTATTAAGAAGGCCTTTGCTCTTCCATGCACCATTGTACTGTCTCTTTGTATGCAGGGATCAGTGCAATGGATTTTCTCCTCCTTGTTCTCCTTTAGACACTCCTGCGTTTGTTGTGGGATCATTCTCAGAAATATTGGGCAGCATTATATATGTGTGCATTGTTATTATTATTGAGCTGGCCCTAACATTAGGCAGAGTAAGGTGGCAGATGTTGGAAGGTAGCAGCTGTTTTCCCTGTCCATTTCTTCTAAGCTGCCATTCCATTCCTTCTGAGCCAGCACCTCAGTGGCAGTGAAGCTTCCTTCTTGCCTACCCTCCTTGATGCCTGACCTGTGCTCCCTAACCTAGTTGCCCTCTCTCATCTCCAGTGCTGAAGTAAAGTTCAGCTGTCAGTTTGGTCCACTACGATAGGTGGAATGGCGTTTTGTCTGCACCATCTTGTCCTTAGCTGCCGATAGCCAAATATCTTCAGCTGCCCCTGCATGACATTTCCCTGTGGCACGTGGTTTGACAGGATGAAGTTCCATTTCCCACCAAGGTGGTAAAACCCATAAAAGAATTTTCTGCCTGCTCTAGACATAAGCACCCACTTGCAAATAACTTCCAGTCGCTCACTGACAATCACCAAAGCAGTTACAGAACTAGAACCTGAGATTTGTTCACAATCACACATGCATATTCAGTCCAAGTGATGACTTGCATTATGTGAATGAACCACCACAGATCAGACACTTTACGAAGAATTGTCGCACCATCTCACTATACCAGGAATAGGGGACCTGTGACCCTCCTGATGCTGACATCCGTCATCTCGGTTGGGGTTGATGGAGCCCCCCCCCATCTAGATAAACACAGTTTCCTAATTTCTCCACTAATTATGATATGATATAAATAATATAATGTAAATTATAATATAATGCTGGCTCCTTTTAGTTGCCAGGCATCAAGGACAAGACCACATGTTGTGTATCTGCCCCCACTCTGGGCTTTTCTTATCTTATCGGAAAACATCTTCCAGAGGCTGTGAGCTTCAATGGGAGAATGAAACATATTGCCTTCGTTGGGATGACAAGCATCTTGCGGCAGTGTGATTTTGAGCAGGAAACGGCGGCAAGGGGAAGGGTTAAGCAGCCTCTTTAACCTCTCCCACCTTATTCCTCAGCAGAAACAGTTTAAGAACCCTTCCCTTGGCTTGGTTATCTCTGCCTTCTCCTCCCTGCACAAGCCCCAGGTGAAGGAAGAAGGAAGTGGCGATTGCAATCTTGGTATGTCCCCACCCAGGATGTCACTGGGCAGGTGTAAATACACCCCCTATTGCCACCTACATCTGTTTTCAAATGGATACACTGTGGGTGATGCAGAAACAAACTGCAACGAGCTTTTATTTTCAGAAGGAAACCAGTTTCTCAGGGACACACACAAAAAAATGCAATAGCTGTAGAGAAAACAAGTGTCCGAATCGATTCTAGAATTAAATGTTCTGTGTAGGCAGCTTCAGTTCGCAAGAAAAGCTTTTGTAACCATACAAGGTGCCACAAGACTCTCTCTCTCTCTCTTTTTTTAACCTGACATCCTTCAACCGGAGATGTTACAGATAGTACCTGGGGCATTCTGCATGCAAAGTATGTGGTTTACCACTGACCTATAGGTGACATAGCTGGCAACCTAAATGATCAGAAGCACGATGGGAGGACGAGAGGTCTTTTGTGCACTTCCTTGATCTAAAACCACAGCACCCTTATCTTCTACTGTAAAAAGAAAAGGCTCCTTCTGCAACTCTTATAGTCGTATTTTCTTAGCAGGGCCTCAGCATTAGATTTGATCCCTTAAGCATCAAGTTCTGACGCAGACAGCACTTTGCTGTCCACAGTCTAGCATGGGATAAGGACTCTCCTTGGAGTTCTTAGAAAGTCTGCTAACTGGTGTTGTTTTTGCAGCTGAAGAAAGCAAAAAGTCATTCATGGTTAAGATAAAATGCTCAAAAACCCACTACAAGATTACTGCCACTGCCAAATCTTTCAATTGTATTCATGAATGCATTTGTTTCCTATCCTGTACTCTACTGTTTGCTTTTCACAACAGGCTGCTCCAGTAAGCCTCTCATCATTGGTTATCTGCTCTGGGTAATGAAATTGTGCTATTTGTTAAGTATATTTTACTCATTGGAATCCATTCAACAGATGAGAAGCATGTTTATTTTAAAACTCACATTTCCTTCGCACTCTCTCCACTCTGTCTCTCTCCACTATTTTGCAATGCATTTAGTTTTAATCCAAGTGAGTAAGCACCATTGTATTGCCTGGGAAGACCTGGGAATTAGCTCATCAATATTTCCTATGCCTGCAAAAACAAGCTTGGAATCTATTATCAATAAATCTAATGGCAATGATTTTTTTGTAAGCAAAACTACTTCACAGCTGAAGTAGTAAATGGACACATTGCTTTAAAGTTGTTGGTTTTGTTTATATCCTGTCATTCTGTATAAAATACACTCTAGGTGACTTAGAATAAATGAGATGAAAAATCCACAATAATATAAAGAAAACAAATGGGAAGAGGGTCTTTCCAGGGGTGGCATCCTGGTTTTGAAATGCCCTCCTCTTCTTTTTCTGGTACTTGGTGTAGCCGAATAATTTTTTTAATTTTCCAGACTTCTAAACTTGGTATTGATCTGTTTTATTTAGATGCTGATTATATAGACTTGCTTATTTCTTTTTAGGTTTCTAAAAACGTATTACTTATCTAACGATGTTTTAAATGTCCTTACTTATTAGATTTATTTACTTATTGAGTTTTTGTGCATGGCACCATAATAAGGCACACATCATTTAAAAATAGCAAGTTTTTGCATTTATATGTCAAAATATAAATACAGTGGTACCTTGGGTTACATATGCTTCAGGTTACATACGCTTCAGGTTACAGACTCCGCTAGCCCAGAAATAGTGTTTCAGGTTAAGAACTTTGCTTCAGGATGAGAACAGAAATTGCGCAGTGGCGGCGCCGCAGCAGCGGGAGGCCCCATTAGCTAAAGTGGTGCTTCAGGTTAAGAACAGTTTCAGGTTAAGCATGGACCTCCGGAACGAATTAACTACTTAACCTGAGGTACCACTGTACATTGCTGAAGTTGCAGCAGATTAAAAATATATATTTCAAGCAGGCTGTGATTTCGCGAGACTGCATCATGTCACAGATCTAGAGAGGCTCAGCTTAGAGGTGCAAAGGCTAAAATTAAACCTCTGTGTTTTGTCTTGTTTTGTGCACTCTAATCTCCAATGCTTTAGGGCAGGGCAATCTTAATCTTTCCCCACCCCAGGTAAAGCAGCACTCAATAGGACTGAACTGTCCACTCATCAGCTGATGCACAGGGACTTCAGTCCTTCTCACTGCAGGGGGCTGCTTGGCCAGTGCTTTCCCCATAAGGAAGGCACTGATAAATCTGGATCCAACTGATTGACTGCTGGGTGTGATTTTCGCAGAAATGGCCTTGTGGACCAAACAAACTGGCCCATTTGCTGGAGGTTGCCCACCCTTTGAGATTTTCAAAACATGGGACAGCTGCATATTCCTGCAAGGGTTTGAACTAGATAATCCTCAGGTTCTCTTCTATGATTCTATGAGCACAACCTCACTTAGTGGTACTGAATTCTAGTTGAACAGAAAAGGACAGTAAGTGAATAATTCATTGTACATCCTGAAATTAAGGGCCGCAACTCTGTACATGTAACACTTAACTGCAGCATAAATTCATATCCAGAACTAAAGTGGCTGCAGCAGAGGAAGAGATGAGACAAGACGTCCTGCTCTATCAGCTCTGCAGGGAGACCAGCTCCATTTGACTCCTCTCTTCCTTCAGCAGTTGGCTATAGGCAGCCCTTCCATCTTCTAAGGTGACCGTGTGCACTACTTTGCAGAGGACAATCTTATTTGAAGGACTGGCTGGTCCGAGTCTGGGTTAAAGATAAAGAACCCAAAGAACAGAGAGCTTTGAGGCCTTGATATTGCTCACCAGCAGTTAGCACCTGAACAGCCACATTCCACACCACTACAGTGAGACGAATTGCATTTCTATTTACGTTGTAGCAGTTACTTGTAAACTTGCACCTGTGCACACATGCAAATTTTATGCAAATATGTGTCTTGTCTCCTCCTCTTTTTTGATGATGCAGTTCCTCTTTTTCAGGGATGCCAAAGCAGCCAACCTAATTCAATGTGGCCCTAGGAGAGGGAGAGAGGGAGCAGGAGGGCCCACTCCATTGGCTCAGCAGAAAGACCAGTTGCCATTTGATTCCTCCTCACTCTGAGTTCTTTCCACTGATTCCAACCAGTCATTATAAGAACATGGTCCCTTGGCAAACTGGTACCTTGAATTTGTGTTTATTCTTCTTCCGTCCCAATCTGCTTTTCCTTTTGTGTGTGTCATGTTTCTTAGATTGTAAGCTTATGGGCAAGAGAGTATCTTGTTTGCTACGGTTTTTGTTGATCTACTCTGGGAACTCTCCCTTTTACGCTGCAGAGATGGGTAAAAATGCATTAAATATATAGTGCATTTTAAATATATATCCACACAACCCCCTCTGAGTGTTGCTGTGCAGTATGTTAGAGAATGGCTCTTACGTTTCTGACTGTAGGTAATTAGTGCTTTCTGGCTTTTGCAACAGCCACGTGAAAAAAGAAAAGGTCATTTATTAAGAGCAGAATGAGTTCCCTTTTAGTTATGTGGCAATTTGTGTCTGTCTTCTCGTCCTCGTCGCCCCCCCCCCCCGTCTGCCCCCTCCCAGCCTATGGAAAGTGTTATCTCAGGCTGTTTTGTGCAGGAAGTTCTCTTTATCACTTCCTCTCAGTTGCAGTTTGCCTAGGACTTAAATATGAGATCAGATTGCATCAAAATGTGGGCCTTTGTGTGCTTAACTCATCAAAGGAGCGGACCCTCTCTGGCCTCGATATCACTTCGCTGCATATGCGGCTATGTAGCAAAACAAATTATATCTCAACAGGACAGGGCTATTTCTGTTGGTTTGTGCAGCAAAGGACAGGCCCAGAAAGTGGGGGCGGCTGGTTGGTAGGGCTTCAGGTATCTGTGCTGTTTCACTTCTTCTTTTTTTATATACATTCATAAGCCTTGTTTTTTCCCCTTTCAAAAAAAGAAAAAAGGAAAGAAATATGGTTCGGCTGATTTCACTATGTAAATCAAAATACTTAACTATTATCATTTGCAAAGAAAGGAGCTTTCACTCTGAATCGTTTTTGCTGCCACCTTTGCTTCTGCTGGAAAAATAAGCACTCTTCTTTTGATTCTGAATGAGGAGGAGTCTCACTGAGAGAACTTCTCTCAAACTCAGATCTACCTACTTCTGTGCTCAGCAGTGCAAAAATTGTGGCCCGTGTAGGAAGGTTTAGAAAGTTTCTGTTCTCCCCTTGTGGTTGCTGTTTCTATTTTCTTTTCCTTCTATTAGAGAAGTTCTCTCTTCCTATCGCAGGCTTGCATTACCAGATGCTAGCTTATATTGCCAGCCACAGGAAACCCATTCAATTGTGTAGTGGAGCAATACTTCTGCTTCAAGTGAGGGGGCCCATCTCCTCCTCTGCTGACTCTAGGGTTTTTCTTTTCTTTTTCTGTGCATGTGGTGGCAGTGTTACCTCTGCACAGCCACTCTGAACTCTTCCTTGGAAAAGAAAAAAAAACCCCACAGTGCTGTTACTCAAGAACCTTGCCAGCAGCTGGTCGGAGCTGTCTGAAGCCCTCATGGTGTAGCCGTGCTTGGCCACTGTAAAAAACAGCAACGATGAATGCTGGCTTGGTACTTCTTTTCCAGCTCTGAGTCTGCATGTTTTTGTCATGTGATCCTGTTAGTACGACTTTGGTCAAATGGCCTAATTGAACGATGCAATCTTTCCATGAAAAGCTGCCACATCAGAATGTACTCAGGGGCTTGTGGTTTTGAAAGTGTCCTCGCATCAAAATCTACTTTCATGCAGGAAACTAACGTGTCTAGGAGAAAGTGAAATCTCCCCCCAGGACCACCAGTAGACCCAATTAGAGTCACATAACTCAAATCTACTTTTTTGTGGTATATATTTTGACAATCCCAAAGTTTGAGAGTAAGTGGCATGGATGCTGCAAAGTAAGTTGGCTGCTCTGCTGAAGAGCACTTAAATTCTTTCCCCATCTTGTCTCCAGAAAATGACATTGCAAGGAAGCTCTCCACTGATGAAACTGGATGTGAATATGTTGCTTAAAAAATCAGGGAGGAAAAGGAATCCTAGAATTATATGATAGAGTTGGAAGGGACTCTGAGTATCATCTAGCCCAATCCCCTGCAATGCAGGAATCTTTTGTCCAACATGGGGCTCAAAAACTATAAGGCATAGGACATTTTTATTCACCCCAGTGAGATAATCCAGGACAGCCATTGTAATCAAAATCTGAGATGTATTAATGTGTTTTTTTTTGTTTGTTTAATGCTGTGATCTGTTGTGGAACAACCCAGTTGAAGAAGGTAACAGGGGTTACTAAGACCTCATTGCTGGTTGAGAAGGGCCCCTCATAAGTTTGAGCTTCAGGGCCCCCCAAGTGTAGGTCCACCACTGCAGCAACCATATAGCAAGAGCCAGCATGCTGCATTGATTGGGACTGAGAGGGACTGGTCTGTTTTGGGCGATGGCATTTGGTGCATGATGCCATGTGCCAGCTGCTCACAGGTCAAAGGGTGTTGCCTCTGGCCAGAGATTTGTAAGGTGGGGTTGAGCTTGGCATCTGTCAGTGCAAACAGGCAAATATGTCATTAATCTAATCTTAAATTAATTGATCCATATTTCCATACCTGTTTGCATTTGGAAAAAAGCCCTCATGGAAATTCACCAGTATTTTAGTGCAGATTTCTCCTGGTATACACAATTTCCCATATTTTATGCATTTTTGTATACTGGTCTTCACTCTGCAGTTATATGCAACACTTACCCTAGTATATGAAATTCAGAGAATTTCAGCTTGTGTGTTGTCTTGTAAAATGTGTGCTACTCAAATTCTTATTTTAATATTAACTCATTTGGTCAACTGAGTTCGCTACTGTAGCAGATGGGACTGGCCTATTCCACCTTTCCAGCTGCTGCTCTACTGTGTTGAATTCAGCAAAGACAAGCAAGACTGGGGTACATGTGTGATAGGCAGAAAAATTGAAATGACAGCCTACAAACTTGCCTACCAAAGACTTTAGAGAAAAATTTCGTTTGGAGATTATGGTTTTTTGTTGAACACCCAAGTGTGATGCAAACCACACGGTTCTAAGGTCTATCCACAAAGTGCTTCCTTTCGCAGTTTGGTAAATGTGGCCTTCCTATCTACAAAAGTGATGATGCATCTCATGTATGGCTGTCTTACGCAATTTAACACTTATGTTGGTGTTGTTCTTTATTGTGCCACAGATGACTGACAAGCCATAGAATCACTTCTCTATTGTGGGTTTAAGAACATCACCCCATTAACTATTGTGTCGGCAGTCACTCTTCTTAACCCTTCAGTGCCCTTTCTTTTCTTCACATACTAAGTCTGTTTAATATTTTTTTTCTAATGTTCTTCAGTTAATTCACCCTCAGGGGCACCTGGTGTGGGGTGGTGGTGTCGTGGAGCCTCCTCCTCAATATGAGCATGGCTGTCACCTTCTGAGATGAGGTGGGCGCAGAGCAGGGGTTTGTGTGACAAAGTCCTAGCTAAACCAATGCTTTCATGTACTAAGAACTTCTCTGAATTGTGAAGCTTAACTGTGCTATTTGCCATTGCGTTAACAAGTCCCCCCACATTCCAAATTAACTTTGTTAATTCCATTAGGGATTGGTAATATCTCTTTCTCCAAGTATGCGCCTGACAAGTGGGTGTTTTATTTGGTCGGGGATGTCAAATATCGCTTGCATGCTCTTATTGCTGCTGCTATTTGGTTGATCCTATTAAATGGGTGAGGCTTTTTTTGAACAAGGAAACAAAGCAACATTCAGCCACAACAAGCAACCCTGCATTAGAAAGAACCAGCCAGGAAATAGAAAAGAAAATGTTTGTTTTTGTCTATCACTTCAGTGTTTAAAAAGTTTTAATCAATAGTGATCAGGCATCTCTTTGCCACCGTGTAATTAAATAGCCAATCTGGTTCCCCCTCTCAACATCTTTCAACAAAGGATTGATGCTCCCCACTCTCTTCCCCGAAAGAAACTACCAGGTAACAAGACAAATCTGGCTTCTAATCCAAAAGGCTGTTTAACTAGTGATTCATTAGTGTGTGTAAAAATAGCTAACTTGACTTGAAAACTCTACCTGAACACAAAGAAAAGCCTTCATAACTCATGTAAAGTGAAGATTAAACATTTTAACATAGACAGTGCCTTAATCCCACAAACCTTATTTATGTCCAGATGTAGCGCTATTGGCAATAAACAGCAATTTGAGAAGTCGTAACCCAAGAAAATCATTGTCAAGTGGCTTTAGAGCTGCCTGTAAATTTCTCCTTGATGACTTGAGCGCTGGTGTACAACTGCACAGTTAAATATTTGTATTAGGGGCTCCTACCTTTTACAGACTAATTAAAGAAGACGGAATTCTTTCGTTCTCTCTCATATCATGCTAGTTCTGATCTCTCTCAAGAAAAGGCTACTCTATAAATTGAAGTAAAGATTTTTTGTGTGTGTGGCCGTCCAAACCGGCACTTTTACTAGGTTGCAATAAATCAAAGCAGTAAAAAAAAGTAAATGTAGCTGAAGTGCTCTTAATGATGCTGTGGGCTTACAATCCTATTAAACAGGACTTTGCATTGAATGCTACAAATTGTTTAAGAGGTTATTATAGCAGGGAATGATACTGCTACCTAAGCAAAGTGATTGAAGTCTAAGGCAGTCCAATGCTTTGACAAAAATGATTACATTTAAAGCTGAGAAGCAAAAAATAATAATTATATGCTAAGATTTGTCTAGTTATAATAAAAATAAACCCAACATTCATAAGGCAGAGTAGATTTATTTTCTTCCTGTTTTGTCAGTGCTAGTGAATATAGACAGGAATGGACAGGTTTGGGGTTCTGGCAAACAATGATGGTTCTGGCATGCATTTAATCTACATTCATTACCAGGATGAAATTGTCCCTGTCAAAATATACTTGAATATACAAGGCTGTCTTATGCTGAATCAGACCATTGACCCATCAAGCCCAGTAATCTCTGTAATGAAACTGTAACACAACATATTGAACTGTGGTCACAGGAAAAAAAAACATGATCTATTAACGTTAGCAGCATTTAAACACATTAACTCAACAAAACATAAACAATGAATGGAATGAGAATGAAAATGGAAAATGGAATTAAATATTTTGAAGCTAATCAACAGAGCATTCTGTCCCTGTGTCAGACTTCCTCAACTGGGTACCCTCTGCTGATGACTTGAGAAAGCTGGGTGGTGGTGGTGTTCCTTCAGCTAACGTGTGCCAAACTGAAAAAAAAAGCTTTAAATGCAACCAACAGCACTTTAAATTGGGTCTAGAAACAAGACATACAATCATAGAATCTTAGAGTTGGAAGAGGCCAATTTAGCTGTTTCAACTGGAGAATTAACGTGCTTATAAACTTGCGTGATTTCTGAAAGCCAGGGAAGGAGGAGGAAGGACTATGATGGACCAGACAGGAAACAAGTTCCAAAGATATGGGTCTTTTAATAGAATGCCTTAACATATCCTCCTAAGACACGAATTTATTGAGAGCAAAGTAAAAATTACCGTACAATGTTCTCCAAACAAAATCTAAAGAAGTCCCATTTACCCTGGGTTGTTTTTTTTTTTACTTCTGAGGCTGTATGAAGAAGAACGTGTTGCACAGCAACTGGGACCCAAGCCATGCAGAACTTCATAAATTATATTTAGTGCATTGCACTCTGATGAAAAACTGGACCCAAGCCTCACCCGGGTGTGGAAAACTTTAAACAGGAGGTGTGGTAGATGTTATGTGTCTTGTACTTGCAAGCTGCTTAACCTCCATACCACAGAAACTCCTGTGGTCTCAGATGTGAATAATCTGTAACGGGCTTCTATGTTGTCTTGCTTAATTACTTTGTACAGCACACTTAGTGTGACCTCTTCTCTAAAAACTCATTTTCAATTGACGTGGTATTAAAGAGCCCAACACCATAATCGCCCACCTAAAAAAAGCATCATGTGATTCTTTTTCTTTTTCAACAAGCATTATGGCTTCACAGTGCGGTTTTCCTTTTATCTGCTCAAGACAATGAACTCAATATGTAATCCAGGCATAGGCAAACTCTGGCCCTCCAGATGTTTGGGATTACAATTCCCATCATCCCTAGCTAACAGGACCAGTGGTCAGGGATGATGGGAATTGTAGTCCCAAATATCTGGAGGGCCAGAGTTTGCCTATGCCTGATGCAACCAATCAAGAAATATATATAAAAAAGAACATTTTATCTCCTATAGTGACTGTTTTGCCTGGAAGTGATCTTTATTTTTTTATTTTTTTAAAGATTCCTTTATCAATAGATTTCTGTGAGTGTGTGTGGGGTTTCGTTCATAGTCACAAACTAACATAATCCACTGACACCTTAGTTCTCCAGTCCTTTCAGCTTGAAATAACTTGATTTATTTAAATAAACTTTACTTGCAAATCATAAATTCAGAGTCAGAGCAAAAGGAAGACACCTTTGGATCTAAGCCACATTTTTCCCTAATAAAAATTGGAGGCACATTTAAATCTCACACCCTAAAAGGTTTTATTTTCAAGCAGGGGAGACCAGCTGGTGCTCTCCAGATGTATGTGTGTATGTTTGTTATTACATACCTATTCCACATTTCCTCCAAGGAGCTCAAAGTGGCATACATGGTACCTGCTACACATTTTATCCTCACTACAACCCTGTGAGATGGGACATGGGTGGCGCTGTGGGTTAAACTACAGAGCCTAGGACTTGCCGATCAGAAGGTCAGCGGTTCGAATCCCCATGACGGGGTGAGCTCCCGTTACTCAGTCCCTGCTCCTGCCAACCTAGCAGTTCGAAAGCACGTCAAAGTGCAAGTAGATAAATAGGTACCGCTCCGGCGGGAAGGTAAACGGCATTTCTGTGCACTGCCCTGGTTTGCCAGAAGTGGCTTAGTCATGCTGGCCACATGACCTGGAAGCTGTACGCTGGCTCCCTTGCCCAATAAAGCGAGATGAGCGCTGCAACCCCAGAGTTGTTCATGACGACATAATGGTCAGGGGTCCCTTTACCGTTACCTTTACAACCCTGTGAGATAGGTTAGGCTGTGACTGGCCTAAGGTGACTCAGTGAGCTTTTTGAATAATTGGGGATTTGACCCCTGGTCTTCCAGGTCTTGGTCCAACACTGTAAACACCACACCACACTGGACTCCAATCTTGTTGGACTCTCACTCCCATCAGCCCCAGTCAGCATAGCCAATGATGAGGGATGATGGGAGATGTGACACAATAACATCTAGAGAGCACCATGCCATGTCCTGTCAGCATGTTTAGACATAGCTATTACTCACTCTACATGGAATATAGTATCTGCCTCCGTTGCCATTCCACAGCCATAATTTGGGTACAGACACCACCACCATCATCAGGAAGTAAATTCTGCCGCATCCCTATATCAGAATAAATTAAATGATCCAAGCACACCTAGTACAGTGGTACCTCAGGTTAAGAACTTAATTCGTTCTGGAGGTCCATTCTTAACCCGAAACTGTTCTTAGCCTGAGGTACCACTTTAGCTAATGTGGCCTTCCGCTGCTGCTGCACCACCGCCACACGATTTCTGTTCTCATCCTGAAGTAAAGTTCTTAACCCGAGGTACTATTTCTGGGTTAGCAGAGTCAGTAACCTGAAGCGTTTGTAAGCTGAAGTCTGGTACCTGTAACCTGAGGTACCACTGTACAAGCACATGGTCTTGCCCTGCTGTATGGTCCTTGTAGCTAGAGGTGGCAGGGACTGAATGAGGGAGGGATCATCTGTATGCAGAGCATGTACTTGTCCCAGGGCTGATCCAAGGCACACTGCTGCCTGAAGCAAATGAAAGATGGTGCACCCTCCCATTTTGTACAAAAGCCAACCAGACGGGCAGTTGAATCTTACTTCAACACGTGTGATGGGACAGCATCCTACAGTGCACTTGAGGGCAGCAGGCTGGCCTAGGTGGTGCAGGGCAGGTCCCATTGCATACACAGCTTCAGCAACTCACAATTCCCTCTAGTATCTGCTGTCTGGGGCAGCCACCTCACTCTGCCCAATAGTAGAGCTGGCAGTTGGAATGAAAAATGTCCTGTACTCAGTCTTCAATCAATCAGTTAATTCAACTGCCGTGTGGGAATTGCTGCTCTAAGCAATGTAAGGTGTGTCTCACACTGTATAAACTAATTAAAGCAATAAATAAATACATAGTTTAAGCCTCATGTGTGAAAGCACCCATAGCTGCTAATGAAATCTTCAGCCATTCATCATACTGACCGCAGATTATTCTAACATCTTCAACAGCAACATCCAACATAACACAAATGTAGGACTTCCGGGTTGGCGCCATCGCCGAATGGCGGACTCCCTCCGAGCTCCGGAGGGAGCCTGCTCGGCAGGGGCTGGGTTCTACCGCGCCGGTGACGCGGGGACCCTCAAAAACCATGGGCGCTGAAACCCATGGGCATGGTGACTCGGCGGGCACCGTTTGCGTCCCCTCCGACCCGTGAAGGAGCCTTTTTAAAGGCTGCGGAGCGGGTGACAGGGGGGTGGTGGTGCTGTGAGTCCTCCGCTTCCCCTGCCGAGCGAAGCCGCATGCCATTCGACGGAGAGCGCTGACTTCTTCCATTGAAAATTTGGACTTTAAAAGAATAACCCGTGAGTAATTGGAACTTGGATTAAAAAAGGGGAAAAATTCTTTTTAAATTCGGAGCGAGCGGGGGAGGTGCAAAAAGTCAGCCTCCCCCTGTTGTAGAGGAGCTAAAGCAAAGGATTTGACAACTAAGATCGAGTGCAACCTTTTTTTGATAAAATTATTAACTTCGCGATGGAAAATTATAAGACTGGGCTGGAGGAGAAAAGTGGAATGTGAATTAAAAGGCAACCCCCCCCCCCCGGAAACCCCGGGAGCGATCTGTAAGAGCACCGGGAGAGGAGAAATAGAGGTTTTGACAGCTGTCAAAGGAGCTGTCAAAGTGGAAGAACAAAAAGAGAACTTTGTTACGAGGACTTTGCTGGTCACATTTGTTACAAATTGGATATAAATTGTTTAAAACAAGGAATAATAAGTTACTTTGACTGTTGGGTGTGATCGGGAAGGAAACTGAGTTACTATAATCCCTCTAGAGGAGCTGTGGGACACTACAAGTATTGTTGGCATCGAATTTGAATAGGACTTTTTATCTCCTGGGAAACTGCAGAAATGGAACACTATTTTGTCTACAGAGGTTTACACACTAAAGGAGACAATAGATTTATCTATTGAAGAATGGAAGGGACTTGACGTAATGTTTTGTTCCTGAATAACAAAGCCTCTGCAGAGGAATTAGAAGCTTTTTGGAATTAGAACATTTGTGCAGGAGAGCGCGGGGAAAAAAAAAAAGAGGAGGAGAGAGAACAACAAGAACAACAAGAATAACAAGAACTGGACAAAGTCGGAAGATAGACTCCTTCCAAGATTGGACATGTGAAATCAAAGATGACCAAAAGACGGCAAAGACTAATAAAAAGACGGCAAAGCGGACTGGTGAAGGACTGTGGTTTAGATGTGAGAGCTCCAGGATGACAGTAGATATTGACAGACATTGGGAACGCAACCGGGAAAGGAGGGAGGGAAATTTGGAATCCAAAGGGTGTTAAATTACATTTTATTCTTTTTTCTATTTTTCTGTTTATTTTAATCTGTATTGCATATTAAAGAGGGGAACTCGTGGAAGGGAACAGGTCGATTTTAGGGGATGGGAAAATATTTTTTAAATTGGGCCAATGATAATAATTTTAAAATTTGGGGTAAGAATTTGTTGAATCTATTTGAAAGAATTGGAATACAAGAGGGGGAGGGGAGGGGAAGTCCTGGAAGGATGCCAATGAAAATAAGGTTTTTAATTTGGATGTTTTTCTTTTTCTGTTATATTTGAAAATCTTTAATAAATATTATTTAAAAAAACAAAAAAACAAAAACAAATGTAAGCTCCGTGTAAAATCTTATCAGGCCCACTAAAATAATGGGATTTTTGTTTACAAGGTGTTGATGGGGTTTAGAAGCTTTGATAATAATTCCAGACAGTCAATAAATACGGAGACTTTTACACTGCCAGTAGGAGCCTAGCTAAATTATCTAATCTTGAAAATGACAGACAGCACAATGAACTCTGAACTTAATCTCCTCCAAACACTGAGGACACAGCTGAGTGTTTAAAGTGCTATATAACCTCAGTACCTGCTTTGAAAAGGAATCACTCGATATCTGGAGACCCAGAAACACAGAAGGTGGAATCCACTTGGTGCTGCTTGCTCTGTTCCTCCAGCGGAGGCATCCACTAACGGAAGAAATGTGGGTGGGTTATTTTTATTTTGTTGTCTCCCTCTGCAGCCTTCAGAGCTGCCCTTCCTGGTGTGTTTTGGAGGGTTGGGGGAGCTTCCAGAAGCGATTTTTGAGACATTTTGCTGAGGAGGAATCAGGAAAAATAATCCGCCCCATTTCTTCTGTTAGGGGATGGGCATCAGATGGATATTACCTTGAATAAGCTCAGGGAGATACTTCATACAAAACTGGCTTCTGTTGGTGAATGAGTAGGCTTCTGAGTTACACAAAGCTCTTAATTGGTTAGGATATGGACATTTCACTCAAATTCTTTCAGATTCTTGTGGTATGGACAGCTGAATTGACACTGTCCAACAATTCTGTATCCTGCCCTTCTCCTGCAGAACATAGCTCAGTTGGTTAGAATGTGGTGCTGATAACACCAAGGTTGCAGGTTCGATTCTTGTATGGAACAGCTGCATATCCTTGCACGGCAGGGCGTTGGACTAGGTGATCCTCAGGGTCCCTTCCAACTCTACAATTCTATGATTCTACGTAAAAAGCAATTTGACAACAGCAAATTGTTAAACTTACACAGTGCTGCACATTTTGGGCCCATGGCACATTGCCAAACAGGACAAACTGTTTCAGGTAGTATTCACACTCCATAACCAAGCAGATACTTTAGCATATTATATTGACTACAACATAATGCTTCTTTCAAGCCTATTTTCAGAAAGAGGAGAGAACCCTATAGCAACAGGGAAGGTCTTTTTGGGGGGGCGGGACATGTGCCTGCAGGTATCACATTGGCAATCCCTGATCAAGGATAATGAAAATATAGCTACTGCTTCCGTTAGGCAGTTTTACAGTGCAATCCTAGCCATGTCTGTTGAGAAGTTTGGTCCCCGTATGGGACACCTGAATATCCCTGCATTGCAGGGGTGGACTAGATGGTCCTCAGGGTCCCTTCCAACTCTACAATTTGATGATTCTAAGTAATTCATATTGAATTCAATGGGGCTTATTCTCAGGTAAGTGGGCTTGGGACTGCAGTCTTAGATGTTGTAGTTAATGGTCTCATTCTCCACTCGAAACTCTTTAGATGGCAATGTGGATTATTTGAAGCACTTGCAGAAAGTTAAAATGTGTGTTAAAATATGGGCACATACTTCAGTTATCTGTTTGCCATTCCAACATTTTGAATTCAAGATTTAGTTAGGTTTTTTTTAAAAAGCTGATACACCAATTTAAACAATTCAATGAACTGTTGTAGACATATTTTCAAATGTGATGTTCACTTTCCATAAACATTCTCTCTCTCTCTCTCTCTCTCTCTCTCGGATATTTACAGGAGAAGCCCTGCTATTTCTGTGGAATATGTGGAAGTTTCAATGTTGTTTAGTCGTTTAGTCATGTCCGACTCTTCGTGACCCCATGGACCAGAGCACGCCAGGCACTCCTTTCAATATGTCCCTATTTTTCCTTCAGTACCATTTTAGTTTCCTTTGAGTCTGGCAAAGTGCACAATAGTTTTTTTAAAAAAACATGGGAAATTACTTGCAGCTACTTTTGTTTTCAAAAACCGTTTCTGTCTGCAAATAATAAATATAATAATGTGGGGGGGGGAATAGGTGCTTTGAAACTTCGGAGAAAATACTTATGCTTGCATTCATTAATAAGATTCCTTTTCACTTTTTCAGAGAACAGTAAAACCTTGAGTCTGAGTCAATTTAGCATCTTACACCAAGCTATAAATTAATTTGAAGGAGGAACGCACAATCTGGTCATGCCCTCATTAAACTGACATTTAAGTGATTGGCGTTGCTCAATGTTTTGGCATTCTTGTGTGTAGCAACACAGCCCATTTATTTCCCACAACAATGTTTATTTTGCATGACTATAGTTCCATGGTTACTTCATTATCATGCATGAAGCAAGCCGGAAGCATGCTATGTGGTGTGTAATAAAGAGGAACTAAAACCTGACCTGTAGATGGAGTGCTTTTGAAAAATCATTTGAGCTTCACGTTGTCATGCGTTTTGTTTGGCAGGACAATAAGCTCCCCAATGTGTTCACTCAGGAGGAATTCTTAGAATGATTAGCAGAAGCATTCACTTCTTAGTGGTGCTTCAGTATGACTGCCTTAATAGTGGCTACCTAAATACAAACCTTCTCCCAGGTTAGCCTTATCATAGGGCAGGAGTGGGGAATCTGTGACCCTCCAAATATTGCTAGCCTACTCCTTCAATCAGGGATGCGGGTGGCACTGTGGGTTAAACCACAGAGCCTAGGACTTGCCGATCAGAAGGTCAGCGGTTCGAATCCCAGCAACGGGGTGAGCTCCCATTGCTCGGTCCCTGCTCCTGCCAATCTAGCAGTTCGAAAGCACGTTAAAGTGCAAGTAGATAAATAGGTACCACTCTGGTGGGAAGGTAAACGGCGTTTCCGTGTGCTGCTCTGGTTCGCCAAGAAGCGGCTTAGTCATGCTGGCCACATGACCTGGAAACTGTACGTCTGCTCCCTCGGCCAATAAAGTGAGATGAGCGCCGCAACCCCAGTCGGCCACGACTGCACCTAATGGTCAGGGGTCCCTTTACCTTACTCCTTCCATCAAGCCTAATGTGCTGGCTGGGGCTGATATTGCTGAAGTCCAGCAATATCTGGAGTCTCAATATCCCCATGGCTTAGGCCCACTTCATCTAAAATATAACACATGCATGTGACAAACATATGCTTGCAAACACGAATATCACATCAGGGACTCAATCAGGGAGGCAGCGCTGATTGCAACTCCCTGTCTAGAGTGTTGCCCTGTGTGATACATTAAATGGTCCCTAGCTACCCTGGCATCTGGTAAGCATCTGGATTTGTTTTTCCTTCAGAAAGCCTCTCTGAGATGATGTGTGAGAACCGAACAATGCAGAGGCTAAAAGATATTTTATTCAGTGTTGACTCTTCTTCTTCTGAAAATTTCCTTTAGTGCCTCGCCAATTGAATAATGAAGAGCTGCTAATGCAGGATGTTAATAGATAATGAGCAACACAATCACCTCGACACCCATCTCTCCCACCTCCTTATCTGCCCCCTTTGAGATCATCATTGCCTGTTTGAGTGGCAGATTATGGCAGATTATATGCAGAGGACCTTTTAAATTGTTTCATATGGCTGGCACCATACGGGATGCTACTTCCAAAAAAAGGCTGCAGAAAACGTATTTGCTCATTATACAGTGGCAGTTCCAGATGTAGACGCCCACCAGAGCTGCTAAATGGAGCTCTTCCAGGAAGACAAATGGGGAAACAATCAGTTTTGGGGGTGGTGTGGGGACCTTGAATGCAGTGGGGAGCAGGCAGCCATTTGCTGAATGTCTTGGGCTAACTCTGTAATGTGGAGGGTAGGCAGGCAGGGTCTCTCTGAGTGCGAAAGCCAGGCTACTGTTGTTGTCTTTCTTTCCTAACAGGGAGCACAGACTTTGTGCAGCATAGCTCCCGAAGCAGATGTGCAGTGCAACGTGAATGTAAAACTTTGCTGCCTTTTACATTTAAAAAAGCAATAGCACTCCACAATTAGTGCATTAGAGGTACACACAGCCACTAAAAACAACAACAAACAAGTCACTGATTACTACCTTGCAAATTATAGCCAATAATGACTATATAATTATATCTATTCATTGTATTCCTATCCAGTCTTTCCATCAAGGAGCTCAAGGCGATGAACATGGTTCTCTCCAGCTATCTTCACAACAACCATGTGAGGTAGGTTGGCTTTAGAGACAGTGACTGACTGAAGCTCACCTAGTGAGCATCCTGGCTGAGGAGGGGTATGTGTGTGAAAGGGTTCTGTCCGAAGAGGCAATAAAAAAGGGTTTAAAATGAATAAAGCTGCCACTTTACTATGATACAGCAGCCCTCATTATATTACTCAGAAGTTGTGGTAGCAATAAACATACTATTAACTAGGGGAGGAATCACATGCTAACAGTACATTTGCACTAACCCATTTCCCATAGGACCTAATACACATCTCTCACAGATGCTTTCAGGACTCTTACCAAACAGAACTATTATAGCAAAAACAAAAACAATGGCTGTCTTCTGGCACCTTAAGGATTGTGAAATTTCTTATGGCCCAATCCTTTTTGTACTAAAAAGTCCCTTCATTTAATGCAGGAAGAGTTAGATAGTGGCAGACACACGCACACAAACAAACAAACAAACAAACACAAGCACACCCCTCACAGGTATGAAGGAGTGTTAATTGTGGGGTTGCTGTTTCAATGGCCTTCCCTATACTGTTTACAATTCCCCTCTTATCCACCAACATCTGGCACCTAGTCCACAAAAACATATACAACAATATCTGCACAATCCTACGTGTGTCCACCTGGACATCCATCTCATAGAGTTCCTTTGGACTTATTGCCAAGTAAGTGGGTATAGGATTGTGGACTGGGGTTATGGAACTGCCACTTGATATCAGTGAGGGAAGAAGTCAGCTCCAACAAGCCCCTTCCTGTGAGGATACTAATTGAGCTCTCTGAGGGAAGAAGTGAGTGGCAGGAGCTGCCTGGGCCTCCTGGCCTGGGTGTGGTCACCAGCTCCACTCCTGCATCTCATATGGAGGAAGCAGTGCTTCAGTGCAGTGCTCTTTATCAAGGGTATTATTATTATTATTATTATTATTATTATTATTATTATTCTTTCTTACCTGGCCTTCACCATAAAGTCTGGGTACAGCACTTTAAAAATTCAATATGAAAATCAATTCAAAACAAATTACAAGACAAGACCATAGGATAGGTGCTAAAATATGTATCGCTCAGGTGTCAAGGGCCAGGGTAAAGGGGTGTGTTTTGGGTACCTGATTCCAAAACATAACGAAGGTGCCAGACACACCTCTGGGAGAGGGCATTCCACGGCTTAGAGGCTGCCACTCCCCGCTCCAAACTTCTGAGGGTGGTGAAACTATCCGGAGAGCCCCCTCTTCTGAATGTAACCCCCAAAAGGATCTGTAGGGTTGGAGGAGGTTCAGAACCATGACTGACATAAGCTGTGACATTAAGAATTGTAAACTTCAGAACATGTGCTTGAGCTTGCTTTCCCCTCCTCCTTCCCATTCCTTTTTCCTCTTGTGATATGTCTTTTTAGATTGTGAAACTGATGGCAGGAATTAAACCTAGACACAGAATCAGGGACCCTGAGGAAACTCTAGTCCAGCCCCCTGCAATGCAGGAATATGCAGCTATCCCTTTTCGGGGATCGAACATGCAACCTTGGCGTTATTAGCACCACGCTCTTACCAACTGAGCTATCCATGCTTTGTCTTGAAATTGATTTTTGTAAGTCTCTTTCTGGCTAAGGGGTGTGATATAAACGCTGTAGATAAATAATAATAAATCTGTTAATCCTTGTGGTATCACAGGCCAAGCCCCCTCGTCATTTTTACCCTGGCCACATATCCCTCGGAAAATCTGCACTAAAATTTACTGTGGGTAATATCTACAATAAACAATGTTCACGTTAGAAAGGTATACCCCAGAGAGTATAGAGAAGAGAACATCCATCACCAGCCCTTTGCCAGGCTATAGAGTGTAAGCGACAGTTTTCCTTTGGCTGTGTGGGTAGGTTTTGTGCCATTTTGGCATGCAGTTTCAACTTTTGTCACCTGCTCCATCCTATGCGCATATTTTGCCTCATGTCTGGTAACTGGACCAGTGGGGGGCTTGCTTGTCTGTCACCGTTATGCTAGATTAATGAAAAACAACATGTCTTCACAGCTGCATAACCGATCATTCACGCAATACTGATCCAGGAACAAAATAATCACCACTGTTTTGACAATGTGTGTTTGCAATTGTGCATTAAATAAGGCAGGGAGCCAGGAACCAAGTGGAAAATATGATAATCTGTGTATGGGCGCCATCATTTCTGCCAGATCAAAGCAGCTGAGAAAAACACTTTGGACACTACAGGTTAACACCCAGGGCTCACAATTGCTTTCTGACATTTCTAGTTCAACCTTCCTGTTAGGAGGTCAGGTTAGTGTACATGAAAGCTACTCCCATTTATATTTAAAGCCACCCTGTGTGATAGGTTGGGCCAAGAAAATGTGTGTGAGACTAGCCAAAGATTGTCCACAGGGCCTTGCAGAGCCAGGCAGAGGCCCAGGATAGGTAGATAATGTGCCCCCGGCCCCGGTCGCCTCCACCCACCTGGCGCCCATTCCGTGCTCCTCTGCGGAGCCAATCGCAGGCCCCACCCCAGACGCCAGGGAAGCTTTTCTCTTGCGCTGCCAGCCATGGCCCCAGGAAATCCGCCCACCACCACTGCCACCTTTAAGCCTCCACATTCGCCCCAGTGCATCCCCTGCGATTGTGAAAATGCTGACCGAGGCCCCCTTTGGAATCGGAGGCCCGGGCCAAGTGGCCCATATGCCCCCCCCCCCCCCGGCTGGGCCTGATTGTCCAATGTGCATTATGGATGAGAAGGAATTTGAAGTCAGATGCCCTCCCACCAGCCCCAGCAAGCATGGTCAATAGTCAAGGATGATGGGACTTGTAGTCCAGAAACACATTTGTAGTCCACAGGTTCTCCATCCCTGTACCAGAGGGGGCTTGCAGGAGACTAAGATGGAGTTAGACAGAGTCCTCAAGGGTTCCACAACTAGATGCTCCATGGGGGGGGGGTGAACTTGAACCTGACTAATCCTTTGAAACCCCCCCCCATGAGCTCTTCCACCCCATTATACCTCTTTCTTTGGAGGCAGTGACTGGCCTTGGGTCAAAGCAGAACTACTTACCTGTGTTTCTCACTCTTGTTTGCAACGACTGAATCATGCCCTTAGTAAGCCATTATTTTGTTATGGTTAATAATTTTATAATCATCAAACTTCATGAGGTGTCTCCAATAAGCTAGAAGTTAATACCTAATCTTTTGCATGTTCATGTTCAGTCTCCAGATGGCAACGGTTGCTGTCAAGCAATCCTTTCATCTGTGTTTGTGTGACATCCAGTGGCTGGCGGGATCAGCCACAAGCATGCTGTCTTCGGTTAATGATTTAAGAGGTCATTCTCTCTGCACAAAACCAGTAGTTCCTCTGGTTATTTCCCCCTTACATTTGTTAAAACACCTTGTTGTCTGTGATGTGCACATACAGTTGAATTCAAGCATATGTGGCTAAGATAACTTACTTGTGTCCTACTGAAGTATGCATCATTCTGAAGGGAGCAACCTTAAACCCACAGGGAGAGTTGACAGAGGCCTCTTCATTGTCACAATGTATATAGCTCCTACAGTTCCCCAGGAAAACCATTGCGGTTATTGTGGCTCTGGGAGAGAAATAAAGGTCTCTCAACAACTCTCAGCAGCCTTAACAAACTACAATTCCCAGGTTTCCTAGGGGGAAGACATGACTATTTAAAGTGACATAGATGTATAGTGCAGATGGGGCATGCTTATTTTGTTAAATTTGTTAAATAGGTCTCTCACTGTTGCCTGTAGTTTGAAATAATAATTAGAAGTCAGGGTGTTTCTTGGAGTCTGCAGGATGGGAAGATATGCCTCAAACAAGCATGCTGTTGTTTTTTAATTGTAGCAACTTGCCCTGAGACTTTGGGGTGAATGGCAAATAATAATAATAAAGCCAAAATAATATGGCAAATAATAATAATAATAAATAATAATGGCAAATAATAATAATGAAGCCAAAATAATAATAATGTTTTGCTTATAGCAAAACATCATGGATGATAATGGGATTTGGGGTTTTATTTTTCTGAGATCCATTTAAGAAATAAACATGCTAAATTCCATAATTCTATCTTTTTTTGGGTTTTTTTTTTTTTTAAATATTCAGCCTGAATACCATTGCTCATGCAGCCCAAACAGAACTACCCACACACAAGAGAGAGGCATTAGTAGGGTGGATAGGATCCCAAGGTTTGAAGAAGTACTTCTTTTTTATTTTTAAAATCCTCAAAGGGTGTTGGGGAATAAAAATGAATCCCTGTGACCCATGTATGTGGAGAACTAATAAACAGGGGCTTTGCACACTCTCCAGTAGCAGAGATTAAACTCACAAAAGTTAAGCAGCAGTATAGTGTTAGGAATATAGGTTGCTAACCCGTTTTTATCCCGTACATCTGCACATAGCAGCTGACCTCTCTTTCTATCCCTCTTGCAATGAGCAGATGCCACACCGTTAAGTAACTTTAAAATGCATTACTTACAGATTCAAGGTCTCAGTAATGCATTGTTCCATGCAGCAGCAAGAATAATAATGGCAAAATACTCTTGGTTAGAAAATACAGCAAAGATATTTCCAAACACATGCTCTAAGTTCAGAGCTAGCTTAAGCGTGTCTGTCCTCTTTGGTTACATGAGGCAGAGAGAGAGAGAGAGAGAGAGAGAGAGAGAGAGAGAGAGAGAGAGAAGAACAGGAAGACAAGGCTTCACTTCCTCCTTCACTGGAGGAGTGTCTTGGAAGTACAGTTCTGGGGTCCTTAACCCCTTTATGCACTAACTAGCAATCATGCATAGTTGTGTTTGACTGCAAATTTACCCAAAGGGGACCCCCCCCAAAAAAACCAGCCCAGTGAGATCTGACCATGTTTTTTAATGGCCATGTAATTTGACTGGCATGGTGGGGGGGAGACAGACACAGAAAACTGAATGGGAGGGGGAATATTAATATTAATAATAATAATAATACCCTGCCCATCTGCCTGGGTTTCCCCAGACTCTGAGAAGCTAACAGAATATATAAATCATCAAACATTAAAAACTTCCTGATACAGGGCTGACTTCACGTGTCTTCTAAAAGTTGTATAGTTCTTTATCTCCTTGACATCTGAAGGGAGGGTGTTCCACAGGAAGGGCACCACTACCGAGAATAGAATGGAGTGGTTGGAATTCTGAAAATAAGCACTCCCTGCTGCAAAATTTTGTTGCAGCCCCTCTGGTTTTTAGCATAATAGTTGCCAAGATGCATCTCTGAGATCACTATGAAAAGTTCCCAGAACAGCGCATATTGATCTTGGTACATGTTGCAGTATTTCCCCCATTGTAATCTGCTTCCTTAACTTGTGCAGACTTTTATTAAGGCAACAGGAAAAAGCCAAGCATGGAAAATATGACTGTATGCCATTGGATGGGTGGCAGTAGTGGTCAGACTGAGCTTGATGTAGAAGCTAAAAATGTCATTGATTTTAAAGCACCCTCTGCTTTGCCTTATCCTAGGGGTATATTTCTATTTTATGGATGTGTTATTTTAAATTTAAAAATATCTTTATTGAAGGTTCAAAAAGTACATAATTATATGTGCACTAAACGTGGTGAGACATAAATACAGTGCTACCTCAGGTTACACACGTTTCAGGTTACATACGCTTCAGGTTACAGACTCCGCTAACCCAGAAATAGGACCTCGGGTTAAGAACTTTGCTTCAGGATGAGAACAGAAATCGTGTGGCAGCAGCAGGAGGCCCCATTAGCTAAAGTGGTACCTCAGGTTAAGAACAGTTTCAGGTTAAGAACGGACCTCCAGAACGAATTAAGTTCTTAACCTGAAGTAACACTGTAAAAGAGAGAGAGAGAGAGAGAGAGAGAAAGAAAGAAAGAAACAGAACCTGTGTAGAAGGGAAAATAAAGTGGGGGGGGGGGAGGGAAACCCCCCAAAACTGTATACTTTACAATGTTGTTATTGTACTTCATGGATGTATAAAAATATTTTGCACATGCAGTGTTTTAGCTAATATACTGCCTGTTACATCAAAATGGGTATGTATTAAGTAGACCTGGCTTCAAGGAGAAGACCGAGACTGGAGTCATAAGCAAAAGGTTACCAGCGCTGGCAGAGGAACGACAGCTGTGACAGCACTTGCGGGCAGAACGTCTTCAGGACTGCCAGAGTCAATCCAGGGTTTGTTTTCTCACCCTAACTTTCTCATTGCTGACCATTTTTCATTTCAGCGGTAATAGTAAGAGAGGAGAAGGTCCTCCCTTAACACTGAAACAGTTCAATATTTGACCATGGCTATAAATACCAGCCCAAATGCAGCAGGATTTTATGCAGAAGAAAACAAAGATAACGTATATGAAACTGTTCTTGGCGAGATCAAGTACTTGGAGCTGCCTCTAGGAATCACTTTAGGGTAAGTAGCATCATATCGCGAAGAATGCACTTTATTCTGTCCTGTGGGGGGTGGTTTTATTTATTTATGTTTGGTTATAAGAGCTATCCTATCATTCCTTCCGACCTCAGTAGAGGTTTAGCTGTTCCTAAAACAACCAGTAAAAATGGACACCTCTGAAACTGAAGCATATTCCTTGATTTTAATGAAATGTGTTGTTTCCATGAAAAGTACCGGTATTTAGGTTCCATAAGTTAAGGCGAGATTCTTCCTAAGACTCAGTTTTTCTGTTTAGTGGTGTTATTTGGATTTCTGTGCTGGAAGCAGGTTTGCATTGGGGCACATGATTTGCTGATGGTATTGGTTTGGTTTCTGTGAATGTATACTCTTTATTTCCCCTGCTTTTGGAGTCTAAGAAAATGTTATATTTGAAAAATAGGTGTGTGTCCCCCTCCCCCCGTCCAACCCCCAGGGAGTGGATTACATTTCATACCCATGCAGATATAGCTTTGATGATTAAAAAGTATTTGTGCAGCTAGTGCAGAGTGAATTACCGAAACGGTTGACATTCATAGTAGCACATAGGCTAAAATACAGCAATTAGCAAATAAAAAAGAAAGAAAATACATTTGCGTTTCCATGGCCATATTATATATTTGATTACAAGGTATCATATTCAAGTTTATTTTTAGTACCCGACAGAGATTTTTTTAAAAATAGAATGGCTCTGCTGCCACAAGGATCAGTTTACAAAGATGATTCTGCTAGAAAAACTATGAGAGAGAGCCAACTACCCTAAGTCATACTCAGAGTAGATCCATTGAAAGCAGTGGACAAACATTGCACATCACCCAGGATATTTTTATTTTCATGTCACCGTTTTAGCAAATTTAACTTCCCCCGTTTCATATGTTCTTCACCCGATGTAAATAGAGTGGAAAAGCAATTTTTTAATATCTATTTGTATTTCAGTCAAGGTAGAACGTTGTTGAAAAATTATGGAAGAACCATAGTAGCAACACTGCCTCCTTCCCTCCTGGTTCTGTGAGGATAGGAGGATGTTTCTTGGATTGCCATATGTCCTCTTTTTCTAGGACATGTCCTCTTTTTAAGGGGTAAATTTTCTGTCTGGGTGGAATTCTTGAATTTGCCGAACTGTCCGGGGGTGTGGGAGCAGGCTACTTTTTATGTTGTTTTGGTATATTTTGAAGGGACATTGTAGATTGCACCCGCTCCCCCTCCCCTCCTGCCTCAGGCACTGGCAAATGTGTCTTTTTTGTTTTTGTTGTTGTTCAAAATATGGCAACCCTAACATCCCTCTGGAGGGATGCAGGTGGCGTTGTGGGTTAAACCACAGAGCCTAGGGCTTGCCAATCAGAAGGTCGGTGGTTTGAATCCCTGCGATGGGGTGAGCTCCCGTTGCTCGGTTCCTGCTCCTGCCAACCTAGCAGTTGAAAGCACATCAAAGTGCAAGTAGATAAATAGGTACCACTCTGGCAGGAAGGTAAACGGCGTTTCCGTGCGCTGCTCTGGTTCGCCAGAAGCGGCTTAGTCATGCTGGCCACATGACCCGGAAGCTGTACACTGGCTCCCTCGGCCAATAAAGCGAGATGAGCGCCACAACCCCAGAGACATCCGCGACTGGACCTAACGGTCAGGGGTCCCTTTACCCTTTAACATCCCTCTATCCAGTTGACCTGTTTCTTCCTGTTACCCTTTCCTCATCTGAATAGTGTTTCATGTTGAACTGCAAGTAAGCATAGGAGGACGTCAACTGGGCCTAGCTTTATGAGAAACCAAAGCAATTTAACATGTATATTTTTATTTTGGTCCCTGCCTTTTTCAGTTCAAAGAGCTTGTACTGCCTTATCCTCTCTCCTTCTTACACCTATGAGGTATTTACCAACCCATTTCCAGATACAGTGGCTCAAAGTGATAAATGCAAATAAGTATTTATCAAGAAAGTGCTTGCGCTGTCAGTGTTCTACTCTGGGATATGTGAAGGCATTGTTATAAAAAGGAGAGACCCATTGAGAGTGTGCAGAGTACCGCTTTCGTGTAGGATAACTAGACACCCATTCCACCCACCTCTTCTAAAGACAGAACTTCAGCGACCATCTGAGGGCGTTTCCAGACTGCCGATATTTTCAGGTGGGATTCAGCCCACATACCGACAAATCCAGGTTGTGGAGGAGTGGGAGTTTTTCTACCACAAACCTCGGACGTTTGCAATAAGGAAAGCGACGCAAAGTACCTCCCCGTAAACAAACAAGAGGGAATGCTCATTCAACAGCCGACATCGTCCGTCTAATATCTCTGCAGACCAATCAGGTCGAATGCTCAGGGATCAGGTCGTCTGGAAGCGCCTCCAAGTCGTTTTAGACGAGCGCAGACCAGTCCTGTACAGAGGTAGGAGCATCTAAGTGTGTGATACCCCTCCTCCCTCCCCGGTTGGGGTTTGGTGCGCCTACCTCTGCCTAGGACTGGGCTGTCAGGCTGGGTAAGTCCCGTTGGACTCAGCAATTCCATGTAAGCAGGCTTCTTGCCGAATACCTCCAAGTAAGGGCGAGCAAGACTTACTTCCCAGCATAGGTGCCAACTCCTGGGGGCCGAAGTCGCTTCACCCCCTCTAATAAAATATTTGACGGGATCGGCCACCCAAGTTAATGCACATTGCCATTTAGATGGTGTACGTGCACCACGTTACGTGATCGATTGTGCAGGAAGGGGCTCACCTGCCCCTTATATTTTATTCAAGTTAGCACCCTGGCTTCCAAATACGCACGCACAGGATCGGGCTGCAGGGACAGGTTGGAGAAAGGGAATTAACAGGCGCGGAGCTGGGCAGAGCCTAGCGCTATGCGCAGAGTTAGGCCCCCAGCCCATTGGCTGGAAACAGGCTTTCTGGGCGGGGAAGGACGTCCCCTTGAACTTTGTGCCACTGACTCCAAATTAGGAGCTCCTTGGTGCTCAGCAACCCCGCGCCTTCCAGCGCCTCCCCGGCCCGCAGCGAGGGAAGGCTCCTTGCCCCAGCTGCCCGGCTGCCACAGCAGGAGCGCCCCGCGCCCCAGTCCGGGCAACCGCGCGCCCGAGGGAGTTCTGCAGGAGGCGGGCACCTCCGAAGGTCGACGGCTCCTTCCGGCTCGCTGATTGGCTCGCTTCCTCTGCGCAGCGGCTCGCCCCGCCCCTTCGAGCCTCCCTCCTTCCCCCGCGGGCTGCCTCGCTTTCCTCGCTCTCGCCCTTTCCCTCTGCGCGCCTCCGCTCGCTTCCCTCCCATCCAAGATGGCGGAGAGCCTGCCGGAGCATGAGCGGATCCTGCAGGAGATTGAGAGCACCGAGACGGCCTGTGTGGGACCCACCTTGAGGTGAGGGGGCGGGGGAGGCTCTCCCCGGCCAGGCGCAGGGGCTGCACGTGCCAGGCTCCCCCCTCTGTGCGCTGCCCCCAGTCTCTCTCTCTGGTTGCCACAGCAGGAGCCAGAGCAATGACAGCTCCTCCCCAGGCACACGCGCACATTGGCTGCGGGGAGCAGGCTCTCGGGAGAGGTGCCCCCTTTCCTACCAAGTCTCAGGAAGGGAGATTCCTCCGAGCCTTTGAAGTCCTCCCTCCTGTGGAGTTTCTTGCCCTTCCCAAGGGCTTGGGGCGGTGGTCTGTCTTGCTGGTGCCCCCCTCCCCCGTTCCTCTGTCGTCTTTTTCTCTCGTGTATCTTGTCTATTGTACCTACTTCAGCCTGACACTTCACCTCTGCCCTTTGCAGGCTCTTCTTTAAACCGAAAAGAAGGGGAGGGGGAGAGGTCTGCCTTCCTCCTCCTCCTTCCTCATTATCTGACAGCTCACCTGGCCTCCCAAGACAGGCATATCGGGTTAATCAATAGTCTGAGAAATTCAGTTCTGTGCTCCTTTAAATGAGAGAGAAAATGCACTCCTCTAGAGAAGCCGCATTTGGGTTTCCTGAGTTCTGAATTTGTACTAATTGCCTGTGTTTGGAGACCAATGACCTATCAAATGAAGAGGGGAGACACCTTTTTGGAAAATCCTGTTAGGTGAAATGCTAGGGTGAAATGGGTTTGGTAGTTATCCATTTGTCCTGACAAATGCCCCCACCTTTTAGATTTATTACTGAAGTTCCTCTGCAACTGATATTGGCCTGACTTTTTCTGGCACTGTATTTGTTTTGCTTAATTAGAGTATCCCTGTAGCTATCATGAAGATACTCTAATACGTTTGTTTTTAATTTTTTTGTAGCTCTCTTCTGCCATTTTTGTTTTTTTGTTTTCCTTGGCACTTGCAAAGCTTACATCTGATAGACTCTGGTTCTTGCCTCATCTTGTGTGAAATAGTTGTGAAATATATTGGAAGGAACATAAGAGTTGGATTTCGTATTACCCATTGTGGTTGGAGGAACAGTTTGGATGTTTGTATTTTTTTGGGACCTGTGAAAGCTAGTGGGTGTGTCTTGCTATTTATGTAGTCACTGGACTTGTAAATCGGCTTCCTTTGAAAGTGTTGTGTTCACTAATCTTATGTGGAAACAAGGCTGCTCTTATTGTTTCTCACTACAATGTCCTGATCCTAATTACATGCTTTATAGTTGCAACCTGTGCCAAAGAACTGGGGCAAATCTTTACTAATTACTTATTGCTGCACCATCCAGTGGGCATATCTCCGCAAGGATAAAGGTGGCTCTCTGGTGGCTAGAATAACTTTAGGTCTTAGTGATTTTCCTCCCCCTTTCATCTTGCTTGCAACACACCTCTCTTGTGCCATGGGACAGTTCTACAGCATGAAGCTAGGATATATTTTGGTGGTAGATGTTTCATCGCATAGTGGTTCTGATGTTTCATTATGTCATCTGTCCAGACCAGTCATTCTCAACCTTGTTGTTGGACTACAACTTTCATCATCCCTGATCACTGGTCCTGCTAGCAAGGGATGATGAGAGTTGTCGTCCAACAACACGCAGGAGCCCAAGGTTGAGAAAGGCTGGTCTAGACTGAGGATATGTTCGATTCTAATATTGTGTTTAGGTAGAAGATGCTGTGCCCCATTTCTCAGTGCTTGCTTGTTGAATTCACAAAAGAAATATTAAATTGGGAAATAATGAAAGAGTGTAAGGATGAGGAAAAAGTGGGGTGATGTTCAGAGATAGGGCTTGCTTTCCCTGTTGGCAAAGGTTGAAGGAACTGGGTATGGTTAGGCTGGAGAAGAGGATGGGGGGGGGGGTTACATGATAGGACTCCTCACTTAACTAAGGACCATTGCAGAAAAGAGGGCAAATAGTTGCTCTCTGTTCCCCAGAGGACAGGACCAGAACTAATGGATTAAGTTAAAAGATGTTTGATTTTGGTTGAACAGTAGGATAAACTTTTAATGGAGAAATTTGGCACTGGGACCAATTACTTGGGAGCAGAGGTATCTGTCTTGCTGGAGGTCTTCAAGTAGAGGTTAGACAGCCAGCTGTTGGGTGTGGGTGTGTGCGCGCTCTAACTCTGCATTTCCTGCATCCAGCAAGGGGCTAGATTGCCAGCAAGATCCTCTCCAAAAACTCTGCTTCCGTACTCTATTTGTGGTACATGCAGGCTCTATGCTCTTTCTCTTCTGCTCTGGCATACTGAATCCAGTCAAAATCTTAAACAAGCTGTCAAGCTCCACTGAGGTTGGAAGCCCATTACAAAAGTGAGCACACTCATTCTGTCGCCAGAACTGAAGTTCCTTAAAGCTGAAAAACAAATCAATACTTGCCTTCATGAAACTTTTATTTTCATTATGATTAGACAAGTCTCCCAAAAGCAATTCGTTCAGTTCCCCGTTACAGTAGGAGGGATTGATGCAGGGACACCAGCTGCACAAGGTTTGAAAGAAACGCATTTCTTTCATTAGGTTTTCTACAGGCAAAGTGTCTGTTGAGTTGTTGGCCATATCTATCATCTATCTATCTATCTATCTATCTATCTATCTATCTATCTATATCTCAGGCATAGGCCCTCCAGATGTTTGGAACTACAATTCCCATCATCTCTAGCTAACAGGACCAATGGTTAGGGATGATGGGAATTGTAGTACCAAACATCTGGAGGGCTGGAGTTTGCCTATGCCTGATCTATATCTATCTATCATCTATCTATCTATACCTATCTACTGTATCTAGGTTTCCCATTCTCGCCTACAAAAGAGAAACAAATGTTCTATATGCCCAGAGGAGGTTCATGTTGTGCACACTGCTTATTTGCCTCTTGTAGAATTATGAACCACTGGAAATGCTGTGCGTAAGTCAGCTGTGTAGGCAAATTTTCTGTGGAAGAGATTCTTGCACAATATGATAGGAAATCCACTCTTTGCCTGGTAAAGTTTACGACTTCAGATTTGTGTGTGCAACAATTTATTATATAACCATTGTAACAATGCATTTGAAACAGTAATGGGTTACATCTTGCTACAACCAACTATGCTACTAGCACTGGATATGTTGAACAACTTATGTTGCATTTAAAACATATATTTTGTTCCTATCAGTGTTATGGCTGTTTTAACTAGGCTTGTAGAAACCCTCTTAAAACTTTTGAAATAGATAGATATTTATCAAAGCTGAACCTGTTGCTTCCCACCAGTATTTAATAAGGTTATATATATATGCGCTACTGCAGTATGAAAAGTATTTAAGGCACTTTCTGCATTATAGGGCAAAAAGTGTATTGGAACTTAGGCTAAATATTTACTGTGAACAAGGTTTGTGTGTGCATGTGTGTATACTCCCTCCCTCCCTCCCTCCCTCCCTCCCTCCCTCCCCCCTCTCCCCCCCCACACTCACACACACTTTTTTTTTTTTAGTACAAACAGCCTTTAGCAGATATATCATTTAGACATAAGGACCTGGTTTTCTAATACAGTTGGTATACCTTGAGTCATAAGAAGTTGCTTGCAGAGACTGAAACACAGTATTATTCACTAAAGTGCATTGCAAGTCTGCAGGTAGAATGACATAGTATGTACAGTAGTGACTTTGCAAAACTAGATACTGATACATTTTTTAACTGTAGCTTTGGGAAGAAGTTGAACAAGTGAAAATTACTTTGCCACCCACGTATATCCATGTTTTCAATTTACTACTCACCAACTTTATACAGTATAGTGAAATAAGGCAGGGGTCTAGCACAAGATGATCTGAGATGGGGAACTAACTTTAGCTTTCGGGAGCTTGGATAATGGTTAAATTCTTTGGAGAGCCTATTTCAGGGCCTTCATTCCACCCCTGCCCCAATTTATGTCTAGTAAGCATCTGATATTGTTGTCTCCTGTACTTCTCTGCTGGAATACCTTTTATGTTATTTGTTGCACTTATGCTTCACCTTTTCTCCAAGGAGCTCAAAGTGCAGTACAGTGGTACCTCAGGTTACAGACGCTTCAGGTTACAGACTCCACTAACCCAGAAAAAGTACCTCAGGTTAAGAACTTTGCTTCAGGATGAGAACAGAAATTGCGCAGTGGCGGCGCGGCAGCAGCGGGAGGCCCCATTAGCTAAAGTGGTGCTTCAGGTTAAGAACAGTTTCAGGTTAAGAACGGACCTCCAGAACAAATTAAGTTCTTAACCCGAGGTACCACTGTACATGGTTCTCCACCCAGTGGCGCAGCTAGGCAGGGGCGGGGGGTGGCACAGTGGCTACTGGGCATCGGGGGGGGGGGCTGCCTGGCAGCAGGAGAGCTGCAGGGGGGCAGAGCCATTGTTCATCCTTCAAAAATGCTAGCTATGTGGAAAAAGATCAACACCTTTGGTCCACCCCAGGTGCTGGCAGGGGTTGCTACGCTGCTGTCTCCTTTGCCTCATTTAATCACCACAACAACCCTGTGAGGTAGGTTACGCTGAGATGTTCCGACTGGCCCATTGAACTTCATGTATGAGTGGTAGTTTGAACTCTGGTCTCCCAGGTCCTATTTTGACACACTAACCATTCCCAGTTATTTTTTTCTGAAAGTTATTTTTTCTTATAGTCTAAAACTCCCCAATAACCATTTTTTTTAAAAAAAGAAATCATGCAGAGTTGTATATTTGCTACTGCTGTGTGAATTAAATTAAATTAAATTCAGGTTACAGTTATTGAAGACATTTTCCACACTAAAAAACTGTATTTGATACCTGGGCTTCATTGACTCTAGGTTATTAGTGAAAGATGGAAGCATAAGACAATGGGCCCATGTTTTCTAGGTCAAAAACATCAGTACATTCTTGCAACAATACTGCATTCAAATTATGTGGCGATGCCTCACTTAATGCTCTGTAATTCTCAGTTTCACAACAGAACTTCAAAGAAAGTCATGTGTGTGCTTAAGGCACCTGTGTACACATTGCTTTTGTTGATGTTTGGATGTTCAGTGAACTTGAGAAGGATGGTATAAGGACAGTCATTACCTCAGGCCCCAAGAAACAATGGTCCTGCTCAAAAGTGGCTCTAGGGTTCTTTGAACAGAAAGTGAGATTTCACGAAGCTTGTTTTTCAGGGAGACCAAGCAGTTCTAACAGGCACTTGGGATGTTGTTATGATTCTTTCCCGGTGGTTTCATCACTTAACAGCACCCAGTATACCATTCGCTACTATTCTTCACAGTAGCCTCTTTGCTGATTGTGTTCTCTGTTTTATGTCTGCTTTGCTCAGAATTGGCACAACACCATATAGAATCAAATATGTGCAGGGCCAATGTTTTCCTTTGACTCTTCTTTAGATGGATTTAAGCCACACTAAGCTCTGGAGTCAGGGGACGCAGGTGGCGCTGTGGGTTAAAGCCTCAGCGCCTAGGGCTTGCCGATCGAAAGGTCGGCGGTTCGAATCCCTGCGGCGGGGTGCGCTCCCGCTGCTCGGTCCCAGCGCCTGCCAACCTAGCAGTTCGAAAGCACCTCCGGGTGCAAGTAGATAAATAGGGACTGCTTACCAGCGGGAAGGTAAACGGCGTTTCCGTGTGCGGCTCTGGCTCTGGCTCTGGCTCTGGCCAGAGCAGCGATGTCACGCTGGCCACGTGACCCGGAAGTGTCTCCGGACAGCGCTGGCCCCTGGCCTCTTAAGTGAGATGGGCGCACAACCCCAGAGTCTGTCAAGACTGGCCCGTACGGGCAGGGGTACCTTTACCTTTACTTTAAGCTCTGGAGTCACTTCAGATTTCAGCATTGCATTTTGCTTTCTTCAGTGAATCTGAGGCAACCATCAGAAATAATAAAGGTTTTGGAGTGAGCTGATAGGAGAAACATTAACTTTAGATGTGCAGTGGGAAAGGGTGTAATTTCTAATTCCACAGCTTAAGATAACCTAATATAAGAAACTGGTAATAGAACTGGCAGAGGATTTAGCAGTCAATAGCTGGAGACGATTTACCTGTTGTTCTTTCTCTCAGCAATTGCTTAGAACTGAAGGAACAACTACACACACACACTCGTATTGGGAGAAATCCAGTTGAATACATTTGGATATACTTTCAAGTAAGTGCTGTTTGTGAGAGATACAAAACAGAAAAGGTATTGGAGCCTTTCTTCTTTTCAGGTTATCTCTAGAATGGAAACATAATCTTTTTGGACTCATGGTGTTGATAATAACCCAATAACTTAAGAATGGAAGAGCAAGAAATTAAAAATAATAATTGTAGTTTTTATTAAGTTCTATCATATTGCTTGAGTGGTGGTCTTCACAATACTGGGGGAGGAGGATTTTTGCTGAAGCTCTGTAAATATTCCTTTATTTCAAAGACGATTAAGCTGAGCAATATTGTTACAGAGCCTTCGGCTTTCTTCCTCCCTGCCCTTTTATATTAAAACCAGCTAGGGTTGACTTTCACTGCTTTGTGAACTCAAATAAAGAACATTTTTCCAAGGCCTCTTGCTTGCTGTAGAAGGAAAATCTCTTTTGTAAGGGATTTCCTTTTCTGTTGTAACCATTTCCAGAAGGGTAGCACAAGCTACCAGGAGTCCTGGGGCAACTTAAAAGACAAAAGGTGGCATTCAACTAAGATTTTTTGTGGAGTCGACCTATTGAAATCAGTGAACCACTGAGGACCACTGAGCCAAATTATGGCACAAATTTAGTGGACTGTGTGGTCTGTGAAAGCTTATGCCACAGTGAATCTGCTAGTCCTTAAGGGGCCACAAGATTCTGTTGTTTGCCTTTCTGCCTGGAGTAATGGAATGGCTAAAACTGTCCTAGGCAAGGTAAGTGAGGCATCTACCAGACAAGCGAGGTATAGCTGTCTAGTTCTAGTAGCCCAATTGCCTGTAAATAACCCTGCAGTGTGTATTTACCATTGTTGTTTTTTTTAAAAAAATAATATTTATTACTTTTAAACCTTAGAAAAAAGAAGAAAAAGAAAAGAAAAAAGCAAAAGAAAGAAAAAACAATACATTACAATATACACAACGCAACATTAACACATTAAACTAAACAAAACAGAACAAAAACAGTTTAAAAACATACATCATACCATTTCAATGTCTTATCCTTCATTCCCTTGTTTCCTCGACCTCCTCACACCTCCCTTTTTGTATTCCAATTCTATTAATTGTTTCAGCAATTCCTTTCCATCTTTCTCTATTTTCTGTCTTATAATTATCTTATTTTAACCTTATTTTAACATTAAAACTATAATACTTATTTATGCTTAACTCCTTATAACATTTCTACTAAAGCCATATAATTTCATTCCAACATTTTTCTAACACTCATGAATTTTACAATATTTCTATAAATAGACTTTAAACTTTTTCCAATCTTCTTCCACTGTCTCTTCTCCCTGGTCTCGGATTCTGCCAGTCATTTCCGTCAATTCCATATAGTCCATCAACCTGGTGATCTTCTGTCCGAGGCTCTTAACTCTTTTCCAAGTCCCTTCTGCATGTCTTCTTCATATTTATACATGCACTTTACTTTGTCTTCTGATCTTGTTCTTAATTTCCTTCCTTTGATGCTGAAGAGCAGATCTCGGGGAAGCTCCGACCTAGCAATGTTTTTATTCCTTCTCGACAGGTCAGCCAAATCTCTGTAGTTAAAACTAAAATCCAAAAGATATTTCAGGACGTGTTTCAAAATTCCTCCAAATCTGAAGGTCTCCACAACTCCAATCTCCTCCTGACCCAGGTCCAGGTCCCAAAGGTCAGTAAATCCCTGCATGAGGAGATCTATCCAACTTTCCTTCTCCAGTCCAAGCAGGGCTCCAATCCTCAAAATCTGACTTTCTCTGAATTCACTCATAGAAGGCAACAACTTATAGTCATCAAATTGCCTCTGTAAAACTGGGGCTCTCTCCCTCTCCACTTGTATTACTTTAGGTTCAACAACAACAACTTTCTCCCTCGCGTTCTCCACAGTTTGCCATATCAAAATAGATTCCTGTGTCGATTCCTGAATAGTTCTGTATAGATATTCACTTTTGTCCAAAATTAGTCACTTTTTGACCCAAAATATCAATTTTAATAGTCATCACGTCCATCTTCTTGTGGAGCTTTTCTAATGAATCACTTATCTTACAAAATGCATTCACTAAGGCTTCTTCTGTTGACATTCTTAACCAATCCAAGGTCAATCCCTGGTTCTCACGATTTTTTATCTTGCAGCTGGAAATCCCCCCAGCTCAACTCCTGTAACAGCTTCAAAGGCTCCCTCTAGAGGGAAACAATTTCTATTTGTATCAGTCCTTTTAGGCACAGTTCAAGCAATAAAATTAGTTTCGATTTTCAGTTACTTTTATTCCTTTTTAAATGCAGAAGGAGACAATGGAAACAATGTATTTCTCTTATTTAACTAGCTGTCAGCAACAATGAACTTTCCCAAAACGTCGGTCTTGCTAGCAGCCCATTTCCAGGTTCAGAGCGGTGGTAATTTAACTTTCTTCCCTCTCTCCTGCAGGCTTACGCGATCCAAAATTTCCCCCCTCTTCTCCTGCTTCCAAGGGGGGTTTAATGATTTTAGCCAATGGAAGTTTAATCCTTTACAGAGGACTTTCCAAGACTTTAGCTTACAAGCTCTTTGCTTCAATCTATTTACAAAAGGGGAAGGCGGACTTCCTGTTTAGAGCCTCCCCATTTCGGTGCCAAATTAAGACGTTTAAGAATCCAATTTTCCGTTCTACTCACGGGTAGTTGTTTAGAATCAAATTGTCCACAGGAAAAAGTCAGCGCTCTCCGGCAACAGCAATGCGGCTTCACTCCGTGAAAAAAGCAATCAGTTCGAAGCACCGCGTCGCTCACCCCACGTCACTCCGGATCAGTGGCGTAGCGTGGGTTGTCAGCACCCGGGGCAAGGCAAGTAATTTGCGCCCCCTAACCTGTGGATTTGCGCCCCCTAACCCTAACCCCCAGATGTTGCGCCCGGTGCGGCTGGCCCCCCCTGCACCCCCACGCTACGCCACTGCTCCAGATCCCCGAAACTGGGTCTCCCCGTGAGTAGGGGAGGCGCAAAAGGTGCCAGCCGAATCCCACGTTCACAGGCTACTCCCGCCTGTGATTTTGGTGGGTCTCCGCCTTCGCCGTGGCGGCCAGACCCTAATTCCCACGGAGCGAATTCCTCCCGATCAGAGGAATTCCGCCTTTGCCGGAGGCGCCAACCCGGAAGTCTTACCATTGCTTCCTCTGTCAGTGCTAGAGTAAGAGGAAAAATGTCTCCCTGTGCAATGGAACTCTCGCTCAACTGCATAGGATTAGGTTCTGCTTTGTACAAATGTGTACATAAGGTCATCTTTGCTTCCTTTAAGAATTACTCTGGTTTGGGTACTGTCAGTCTCGGTTTCTTTAGCTTGCTGACCTCCACAGAATATTCAAGTTCTGTCAAGCTCTGTTATTTCAGCTGTTAAGGTTTTGCAATGTCTTATGTATGTAAATTTCCTTTTAATAAGTGACAGAGGCACAGAATTGCAACCCAACATTTGAAGCTAGAACTCCAGCGGGTTACAATGACCATGGGGGATGGAGGCGATATAAATCTCATTGCTAAACTGGTACAATAACACACACCCCTCTAATCTTGAATTACCTGATGGTGTTATGGACAAGACTGGCATCTGAGCTGCATACGTTTGTACTGTATGCACAGATGTTAGGAGGTGGGACTAGTCAGCAAGCACAGTTTTTTGTTAGGACTACGTAGTGTGACATGGCTGGTGTGTTTAACACTTGGTTAGGTCTAGAAAGTAACTGGTATTTGGGAAAATCATGTAGAATAAGTTCACTGCCTTCAATGTTTTGGTCTGATAATACATTGTGTACAATCGTAATTTTACAGGTGCCTCTTTGATGTCAGTGGGTTGCTGTTAGTAAGTCTTAAAAGCTGTTGTATCTAGAGTCTAATCTGTCCTCTAGCTCTTAAGCTGAAATTAATAGTTTTAGAGATCAAGTATAGCAAGTTCAAGTGCATGGCTGATATACTCCACACAAACAGCTAGGGAAAGTCCTGTCTAAACATGCTGTGTGCTGTGCTTTAAAAGCTTTTTATTTTGCTATAGTTTCAATAGTTGTGGCCAAATCTTGATCTGAGATGATGTTAGTTGATTCCCACAGTTATAAATGTTGATTTATAACTGTTGATTTGGTCACCAAAATGTTAACGAAGTACCGGTAATTTAGTTTTTCTTTGCCAGCAGAAAAAGCACAAGGTTCAGTTTTGCCCCTGCCAGTTCATCCACACAGTACTTTCATTTAGTTAATAAGTGACTATAGTAAAGGATGCTTTATAACTTGTTTTTTAGGTCTGTGTTAACTAACATTGTTTAAGTGCATGTCTAAAAGTATAAAGAGTAAATGTGAAGATTTGCAATGGTGGGTGTACACTAACCTGGAAGCAAGTCATGTTTGGCTATATTTCTCTTGTTGGTTGTATACTTAGGGCAAACTTGCTTTTGCCATGGTGTGATGCGCATAATCATGCCTATACAATCATATAATATTTTATGTGTTTTCCATGTGTGCTTTAGGAAAGTTTTTATTTTTGCTTTAAAGACTTCAGAGAAATGTGGAGCTGCCAACAAACAATATGAAATGTTGATTATCCTTTTAAAAAAGATCAGAGACCTGATAAAACTAAACTCGATAGATTTTTATTATGCACTGTGAAATAGTGAACAAATGCTCCAGTCTTTCTGACTTTCCATGCATCCTAGTAAATGCTTCTTCATTGCACCAAACCGGTTTAGTCTTTTACCCCCCACTCCTCCTGTGTCCCTCATTCCATCTGAATGTACATTTAGATAGCAACTGACCCTGGAATCTGGATGAGTATTGTAATGTGCAAACGTGGCATAGGTGATGTCCTTGAATACATGGAAAATAGACTCTTTCCCCTTGCTCTCCAAGCATCCTCATGTTCATTGTTGGTGAAGCCACTTATCTTTCCCCTTCAGTGGTTCCTTTCACCTCCGGCACTAGGGTTGAGCTAGGTTAGTCAACCTCTCATTTCATGAAACAATTAAGACAGCAAATGTCTCATTGGCCACTTTCAGGTGCTCCAAAGCATGGCACAAAAGCATTTCTCTTCTGTGGAATCCAAAGGACTCATAGAAGGAGAAGGACTGTTTTCTTATTGTCCTTTAGGGGTAGTTAGCGATAGTCTCTTCGTGCTTCTGGCTGCTCCCAAACATAGATAACAAGTCCTCTGTGTGTATCAGAGGACTCGAGGTGGGAATGGGGTCTGTGTCTCTTCCTTGCAGGGGCCAACCCACTCATGCGGCAGGTGGAGAAGATGCACGGAAATCTCATTGCTTGCTTTAAAATAAAACAAGTAGAAATCTGGGCCGCTAATGGGTAGCAGGCAGTGGCTGTTTTGCAGGACTCAAATGGGCACACTGACTGCTCTGTTCCTGACACAGCTCTGTTCCTGCTATACATCCTTTCTCAAAGCTTGGTCTTTTTGTTTACTGGCTTGTGCCAAAAGAGAGCTGGGCAGGCTAAATGGCCTAAGGTTCATTTTTTTCTTCTTGCTGTATTACTTGCTGGATGCTAATGGAAAATGTCCATTTTGCAGAAGCGTGCTAGGAAGTAATATTGCTCTTAATGCCTGAACGATGATATCATGGAAGCTTGTTTTCATGTAGGAAGCCGGTAAAGAAATGGCACTGTAAGATAAGCCACCAAAAGAGGTTGCTGTAAGAAGTGAATGTGTAAGTTATGGGAACTTGCTTTGTGTTGGGGTTTCTGTGTTGAAAGTAAATTATGTGGAAATGGGTATGCTTCCAGGCCCATTCAGGAATGTTACTGGATCCTGTGACTGCATTTGCTGGAAAGATTTCCGTGCTGTCACTATTCAAGTATTGATCTGCGGCGTTTGCATCATTGTGCCCAGAAAAGAGCATGAGCTTAGTTGTCACAGCATAAATTACAGTTTAATACCCTATCTGTTTCTTGTGAATCTTACTATTCATTGCAAGGTTGAGATAACAGAAATAGTGAGAGTTTGGGATATAAAATACATCTCCCAACCAATCACTCGAGTAGTAGTATAATTGTTTATGTCTTTGATGTCTGATTGGAGGGTGCTCCACAGGGCAGGTGCCACTACTGAGAAGGCCCTCTGCCTGGTTCCCTGTAACTTCATTTCTTGCAGTGAGGGAACTGCCAGAAGGCCTTCGCAGCTAGATCACAGTGTCCGGGCTGAACGATGGGGATGCTCTTTCAGGTATACAGGGCTTTAAGGCCATTTAGGACTTTAAAGGTCAACGCCAACACTTTGATCTGTACTCAGAAACATACTGGGAGCCAATGTAGATCTTTTAGTGTAGAATCAAGGCCAATTTTCAGATATTTTTCTGGTAGTATATGTCCGAACCTATTCTACCAGTTTCCCATTCGTAAACTTCTTGTTCATTTTTTATCGACATATCAAGAGGAGCTTAAGCATTAAGCACAACATCGCTAGGTGTGTTTGGGTGTTCTCTGTCTGGCTTGATTTCTTACAGGGGTTAAGTTGAAAGGGTGGTGGCAAGAGGAATTAAGATTTGTGAATATTTTAAAGCAAACACTTAAATTTGTAAACAGCTTTCCCGTTAATGGAATAGTTTGATAACTTGCTGCAAAGCTGGAGCTGCATTTGGGATGTAACCAACATTAATCTGATTCAGAGCAAACCCACTGATATGAATGGACATGATAAATTCAGGTTCATTCATTTTAGTGGATTTACTCAATGAGTAGGATTCATGTTGGATGCAATCGGTTGAAGGGAATCTTTGCAAACAGAATGTGGGCTTCAATGTCTTGTTCTGTTACAAAATGGCAAACTTGCTTATTACTGGGAAGGCTTATTGTATAAAATTGGTAAGTAGCACAAAAGCTTTGCAGGAAGAGGCATCTCCTTGTTTTGCGCTGTAAAAACAGGAAGAAGGAAGTCCATTGCAAATCTGGGTTTACTGATTATCCGTTGACATTTCACTACAAAGGATATCCATTAACAGCCATCAGTGTGATACATGCTTATCCAGACTGAACAATAACTGCTGTAGTGTCACTACTACAGAATATTGACCCTGGTTATAGGAAGCAATGTTAACTAACAAACTGTACTCAGCCCTTTCCTGCTCATAGAAACAGGATACTATTAGTGAGAACAATTCACAGAAACTGCACATACAGGAAAACGTGCCAAATCAGGCAGAACTAAGATTAATAAATTATCTTCCCCTGTTTGCAAAATTTAAGCAGATTCCATTCTTTAGGCATGTTGTAATCTTCTAAGTAGAGCAGTGACTTATTTTTTAACAGGGATGGAAGAGATAATGTCTGCAAGTAGAAAGTCTGTTTAGGGATTGAGAATATGACCATATTAAATTGGTTGTTGAATTGCAGGAAGCACCTGGGCACCATTTTAGGAAAGATTTTAAGGGTGTGTGTTCAGAAAGCTACATGAAATACAGGAAAAATTAGCATCAGGAGCTGGTGATTAGTCACAAATGTATGTTGGTAGGTTGTTAGAGCAGAAACTGTGGCAAGGCTTCCTGAGAAATTGCTGCAATAATGTAATGTTGTTTTTGTTTTTTGTACTGTCACATTTGGGTTATGCTAATTATGGTTTGGACAGCATCCAATTTGAAATGCAGTATCTTGTGTGTGTGTTTCAGGGTCCAGTGAGCTTTGTTTGAATATTTGAAAACTTCCCCTTGCATGCACAATTCAAGGTTACGGTCTAATAGCAGTTTTGTTAGACAGGCATGGAACTAGAACCACATTTTGATAAGCTTTTGTTATTTTTGTTTCTGTGTTTCAGCAGAGACTGGTTGTATATATGAGGAGGCTGGATCAACGTTGGGAATTTGGTAGTTAGAACAAACAAAAGTTTGTTAGCAGCCCTGAGGATAGGCATGGAGGTAGGCTTGTTCATCAGGGCTGCTACCAAACTCCTGCTTGACCCCTTGGCTTTTATGCTGTGGGGTCCTGTTACTCATGTTGTTTAATATCTATATGTACCTACTAGGTACGCGGGTGGCACCGTGGTCTAAACCACAGAGCCTGGGACTTGCCAATCAGAAGGTTGGCAGTTCGAATCCCCACGACGGAGTGAGCTCCCGTTACTCGGTCCCTGCTCCTGCCCACCTAGCAGTTTGAAAGCACGTCAACGTGCAAGTAGATAAATAGGTACCACTCTGGTGGGAAGGTAAACAGCATTTCCATGCGCTGCTCTGGTTCCCCAGAAGCGGCTTAGTCATGCTGGCCACATGACCTGGAAGCTGTCTGCGGACAAACGCCGACTCCCTTGGCCAGTAAAGTGAGATGAGTGCCGCAACCCCAGAGTCATCTGCGACTGGACCTAATGGTCAGGGGTCCCTTTACCTTTACCTACTAGGAGTAATCATCCGGGGATTCGGGACACAGCATCATTAGGATGCTGATGAGGCCCAGTATCTCTCAGTTTGAATCTGGTGAGGCTATGCAGGTGCTTAACTTATGCAGTGATGGGCTGGATGAGGGCCAATAACCTGAGGCTCAATCTGACAAGAAGGAGGTGATGGGGTGGCTGTTCTCATGTTCAAGAACTGGGAAGATGTCCTCTTCTTGACTAAGTTGCACTGCTCTGAAAGAGCAGGAGCATATCCTGGATCTAGCTTTGCGTATGGAGGCCCAGGTGGCCTTGGTGATGTGAGTGCCCATGCCCTTGTGACGCGGGTGGTGTTGTGGTCTAAACCACTGACCTTCTTGGGCTTGCCGATTGGAAGGTCGGCGGTTTGAATACCCACAACGAAGTGAGCTCCCGTTGCACTGTCCCAGCTCCTGCCAACCTAGCAGTTTGAAAGCATACCAGTGCAAGTAGATAAATAGGTACTGCTGCGGCGGAAACGTAAACAGCGTTCGCGTGCACTTTGGCTTCCGCCACGGTGTTCCATTGCACCAGAAGTGGTTTAGTTGTGCTGGCCGCACAACCCAGAAAGTTGTCTGTGGACAAACGCCGGCTCCCTTGGCCTGAAAGCAAGATGTGTGCCGCAACCCCATAGTCGTCTTTACTGGACTTAACCGTTCAGGGGTCCTTCACCTTCACCTTTACCAGTTGGCTTTACTAGCTCCATCTGTCTGTGGACTGGGATAGCCAGGCCACAATTATTTGTGTTCTGGTATGCTCCCAGCTTACTCCCATTAAGTCAGCTTTTAAAGACCTCAAGTGTTTAGTGATGGTAAACGTTTGGCTTCTGTCAAGAGGGATTTTTATGTAATTGGGGTTTTTATGCGACCATCTCCTTGTCTAGTTGTGGATTGAGATGAGATTGCGCTTTGGGTCCAGCAGAATGATTTGTTCAGTCGCCTTAAAAAAACCAAAAAGTTGCCCAGAACCTGTTTAAGGAGAGGTCCATCACTGTGTGAAAGTGAGATCCCAAATCCCTGCATTTGCCAACATTTCGCATCTTCTGATTGAGTTATTTTATTTAATAAATTAATAAATAAACAAGGGTACATGTGCCAATGATGAATAACATTTCGGAGAATTTTCTTGTACCCCTGCAGAAATTAATGTAAGTGGTGCTTTATCCCATAATCTGGCCTAATGTGCATCTGTAGTATCCCAATCAAGATCTTGTTAATCCCTGGCATTTCCACATAGGGCTGGGAAAGAGTCGTGACTGAAACAAATGGTAGCTGCTGCCAGTCACTCAACCCTGAGCTAGGCAGACCAATGGTATAAAGCAGCTTATATGTTCCCTTAAGTGTTGCTGATTCATTTTATTCAGTAAGCCACACCTTGTGTGAAGGAGTGCTGCCCTCCGGTGTTCACACGATATTGATGAACTTCAGTGAATAATAAAACAAAAGCATAGTACAGTGGTACCTCTGGTTACAAACTTAATTCGTTCTGGAGGTCCGTTCTTAACCTGAAACTGTTCTTAACATGAAGCACCACTTTAGCTAATGGGGCCTCCCGCTGCTGCTGCTGCGCTGCCAGAGCACAATTTCTGTTCTCATCCTGAAACAAAGTTCTTAACCCGAGGTACTATTTCTGGGTTAGCGGAGTCTGTAACCTGAAGCTCATGTAACCTGAAGCGTATGTAACCCAAGGTACCACTGTACTGCATGAAATCCTACTATTGTGGGGCTTTCTTATCAGCAGAATTTTTCACGGATAGGTAATGAAGTATTTAGATGAAAAGACAACAAATCCTATGAATTTGAAATGCTGCAAGTCTTTCTTTTCTCAGGAGTACAGGCTTGGAGGAAATGGCAAATTCATAAAGAACATGGGTTCTTCTCTGCATTATCTGTTAATTCAAATGGAAAAGGAGCAGAAAAGAAGATGTGGCATTGTTCAGAAATCACTGCATAGTAGGTTTAGATGGGCAACAGAAAGAAGTATAAACAAAGGTTGTGTAAAGTAAACTGCCTAACAAGAGTTTTAAAACATGTGAAAAGGAAAATGGGTCAGCAGTTTAATGTTAAGACTGATCATATGTAACTTCAACAACTTGTGTGTGCTATGAATGGGGTAATGCACAATAATTCATTTTAATTTAAGATTTTTTTAAAAAGCCTCCTTGTCAACAGCACACATGATATGCAGAGTGCATTAAAATGAACCCAACATAAACCAGACTTTTAAGAAACCCCTTTATTCTTCTAAGTGACTGGAGGGTGAACAGCGGTAGTGTTTAGCGAACTTCTTGCTTCTTCTTTCACTAAAGAAAATACTAATTTCTAATTTGTGTTCACTCATACCCATTAAATATTGTTTCATATTTCTCTTGGATCACAGAGTTTGAGACAATACAAAAAAATACTTTATTGTGTGTGCTGATAGGCAAAAGGTTCTCTTGTTTCATGAGACACTGCAAGAAATGATGTATTATAACTCCCACAAGATGGTGCTATTTCCATGTGTAGCACAAAACGGCTATGGACAGTTGATTGCTTTATTCTGTACTACCTTCATATTGAACAGCAAATGGCCTGTGAAATGGTGGGCACTTTTATACATTGTATATTATGATCTTTTTGGAAAGACAGGATGCCTTGAGGCAACACATTACATCTATATTGAAAACTTGGAGGACCTTCATTATACAGTATAAAACTACAATCTCCTGCAGTTTATACATGGTGGATTTTCACTTTTCTTTTTGCTATCAGGAACCCATTTTCTTTTCTTTTTCTTTTTCTGTGTTGGTGTTCTGCCTGCAAAATGCGGCCAATAATGCTTTGAGAAATGTGGGGTGCATTGTAAGTACACATATAGGTAAGGATCACAAACAACTGGTTTAAGTAATTGTATTCAGGAGGCTGTATCAGTTTTATTAGTATGTATTTCCGATAATTTTCTGGCTGGCCTTCCCTTTGCTGTAAATCACTGTTGATTTCTCTGTTTTATATTTCCCCCTTAGTTTCCATAATTGGTTATTCCTCTATAGATAAGTATCTACAATATTATTATTATTATTATTTTCAATTTATTACCCACCCTTCACCATGAGGTTCCAGGGCTGGTTTCTACAAATTAAAATTCAGTATTAGGAACAGTTAATGAATTACACACATAGGAATAGAGTGGGCCCTGAAAATGATAGCTAGATATAGATAGATAGATAGATAGATAGATGTGTACACCACCCATCTGACTGGTTTGCCCCAGCCACTCTGGGCAGTTTCCAATAAATAAGAAACACAGTAAGACACCAGACATAAAAAACTTCCCGAAACAAGGCTGCCTTCAGATGTCTTCTAAAAGTCAGATAGTTGTTTATCTCCTTACATCTGATGGGAGTGTGTTCCACAGGGTTGGCATGACTACAGAGAAGGCCTTATGTGTCAAAGGCCAGGGGTGTATCATTTATTTAAAATATTTTCTTGATTTACAAAAGTGTGTGCAATGTCTCTCTCTCGTATTCCCCCCCCCCATGTAACATTTTTTACAAATCAGTTTCATTTGTTGAGACATTAGGAAGAAAAGAGGGAAAGGGGTGGAGGGGGGGAAAGCTGCTCTGAGCCCGGCTTCGGTTGGGGAGGACGGGATATAAATAAAATTTATTATTATTATTATTATTATTATTATTATTATTATTATTATTAATTTTATTTTATTATAAAGATGGGTGGGGATGAGGTCGGGTGGCGATGTTTCTATTTTACTTATTATATGTAGGGTTTGGTGTCAGCGTTGCTTGTGCAGGTTCTTCGTTGTTCACTTGTGTTCCTTTGGTGGTGAGAGAGGTTGGGGTGGGCCTATGGTGTGGTTATTCATTCATTTGTGGTTGACTGTGGTGGTCTTCGTTTTCATCTTTAGTATATGGCAGAAACTATGTAATGTAAGCCAGACACACCTCTGTGGGGAAGGAATTCCCCACAGAAGGATGCCTTCTCCTGGGCCCCCACCACCCTGAACCTCTGAGCGCAGTGGAACTACCAAGAGAAACCATTCTGTGGATCTTAATACTGGAGAGGGTCTGTAGGGAAGGAGGCAATCTTTCAGATATTTGGGGACAAAGTCATTTCTGGATGCATAATGTTATGGCAAACCATGGTTTAGCTTGATGTGAGTGAATCTAGTCTCCTCTCCAGAATCCCTCTATTTTCCTGTATGGCTCTCAGTTTTCACTAACCATCACTTCCTGCACCAGCAAATTTTGTTTAACATTAACCACTGTTAGTTTAAAACGAACCATATACCTGTACCACATTTTGAAGCTGGCTCCTCTTAACCAGAGATCGCCAACCTGGCACACTCTAGATGTGTTGAACTACAACTCCCATCAGCCCTAGCTGGCCTGGCAATGGTAAGGGATGATGGAAGTTGTGGTCCTAAACATCTGGAGGGCAATACAGTAGCTTGCATTTCATTAAACATTAACTGTGGATAGTGGTGTTATATTGTTCAGTCACTGGGTGGCAGTGGGCTTGATTGTATTTGGGTAGAGTTGTGAGTTTCCTGTATCTTTTCCTGTTCTATTTCAGAGAAGACAAGGAATGTTTACCCCCCTACTTCTCTGACTGGTGCATCCTCTAAACCTCCCATGACAGCAGCTGTAATTGTTTGGCATTGTTTTGCCTCTTACTGTGTTTTGGCTTCCAGTGGCCTGACTTAAATTTCCCGTGTCTGCCAATCTCTGTTTGTTCTCATTTCCCATGCTCCTCGGCCACACTTCCATTCCTCTTTTGTTCTTCCACCAATGCCCTTCCTGCATATGTTCTGCTTCCCTCTGCCAACAGACACATTGGCTTGTGAGTGAGAGTGTTTTTTACAGTCTCACTTGGTTGATTTCCCTGCTCTGCTCAGCAGCAGAGTCAATGCCATTTATATGCGTGTGTATATGCATTTACCCAGAGACATTTAGAAACTGATGCGAACAGCAAACGCCAGGCAAGACTCACTGAGTCATTGTTGTTGGTGCAAAGGGGAAAATGTGTCTGGTATCTTGAGAGGAAGGGACGTGGGTGGCATTGTGTAAACCACAGAGCCTAGGACTTGCTGATCAGAAGGTTGGCGGTTCGAATCTCCGCAATGGGGTGAGCTCCTGTTGCTCAGTCCCTGCTCTTGCCCACCTAGCAGTTTGGAAGCATGTCAAAGTGCAAGTAGATAGGTACTGCTCCAGCGGGAAGGTAAACGGCATTTCCGTGCGCTGCTCTGGTTCACCAGAAGCAGCTTAGTCATGCTGGCCACATGACCCAGAAGCTATCTGTGGACAAACGCTGGCTTCCTTGGCCTATAGAGCGATATGAGCCCCACAACCCCAGAGTTGTCCGCGACTGGACTTAACGGTCATGGGTACCTTTACCTTTATTTTGACAGGAAGGTCTATTGAGATATCCTGGATTAGGGGGCAACGGAGACTCTCCTACCCCACCAAACTCAGTCTTCAGCAGGCCACCTCCCACCTGACTAACCTTACTGTCCACCTCCTTAGTCTCAGTGTTGCTTTTCTAGAGCTCAGCATCGAACGTGGTGCTTACCAACCCCAAGGTTGCAGGTTTGATCCCTGAATGGGACAGCTGCATATTCCTGCATTTCAGGGGGTTGGACCAGATGATCCTCAGGGTCTTTTCCAACTCTAAAATTCTATCGGTCTATGAGCAGGGTGGAGGATGTGAACAAAGCAAGAATTAGTTTGCTCTGCTATTTCATGCCTTCCGTTCTACTAGTCTCCATGGGCACTGGCTGACTCCCATCTGGGGCTTTATACGTACATAACTGGAGTAAAAGCTCATCCCAAAATCTGCTCTGGACCCCCAAAATCTTCACTGGAAGATCCCTCAAATTGCCAGAGCAGATTCTGAGGGTATGCCAGGGAGCCATGAGGGTATGCCAGGGAGCCATGGGGACTGCTTCCACTCTGGAAGCAGAAGCCATGTTCACTCTAGCTCAGACAGCTTTGGTTACAGCCTAATGGAATCACTGTGGTTAATGCTCCATTTTGATGCAATTAAAAATATACATATAAATTCCATAAGCCATGTGTACCTTTTAATGGGTAGAAAAGAGAGTGTTGTAAAATAAGAACATCTAAGAAAGTGATGCTGAATCTGATATCTGGGTTTTGAGCATGTCTGTGCTAAAAATTGGTGTTGCCCTATATTATTTATGTTATTTTACTTCTGTTTGTCTAGGCAGGCTTTCCTGGAAGGAGTGAGGCAGTACAATGGAGCCAATTTTTGAACTTTTAGACACTGAGCAGTTCGCATTCATTCTCCGCTAGGGGGCTGATTGTGCAAGCTGATTTTGAACTGTATTTGCCTAGTGGCATGCAAAGTGATGAAATATGATCTAGCATAGTTGAAGGCCATACATTTTATATAGCAGCAATTCATCTATTTTAATAAATGGCTATTTAGGAGATGTTTGTTGTTTGGCATGCTAAGAGAAGAGCACTAAGGTATGAATAATAGAGCTGAGATTTGATTGGCTGAATACCTGACTTAATGAAATTAAGTCTTAGTTTATTCTTCAAGCCTTGGTTTATGTGTTTCACTTCCCAAAGGCAATTTTGACGGTATTGATAACTGAATTAAGTGGCAAATTTATTAATTCATGTGTAATCTTGGATTATTATTTTTAAAAACAAATTTGGAAAAGTTACTGTTATTAGTAAAATTCTAAAAGCCTGCTAATTGCTAACTCAAATTTAATTATTTATATATACTTGACAGGTCTGTATATGATGATCAACCAAATGCACACCAAAAGTTTATGGAAAAGCTAGATGGATGTATACGTAACCATGACAAGGAGATTGAAAAGATGTGCAATTTTCACCACCAAGGCTTTGTAGATGCTATTACAGAACTTCTTAAAGTAAGGGCTGATGCAGAAAAACTCAAGGTAAGGTGTTAGTTATGATTACAATTACTGCAAAGTAGTGAAAAAAATATTCTTCATAATCACACATTCCTTTTTCGAATATACTGATACATTTCTGTGCCTGGAACATTTTAATTGGTGTAAATATCACAGTGGTGAAGACAGAATAATGTAGTTCCATAGCAAGATTGTGGATGTAAATATTTTAGGAAGTTTAATCTATTTTTTTAACAAGTACCCAAAATTTAGCAGGCTTTCTCCTTTCTCAAGCAAATGCTTCTCTGCTCTCTCAAAGGGCAGTTGGAATTGTTGGGATTCTTTAGAAAGATGTTGTGAGATTTCCTCCGAAGTAAATGGTTTAACTAGTCCCTTTAGCTCTCTTTACACATTTGCAAGAAAAATATGCACACCAGACAGAATGAGCATAGTTCACCAGAGGTTATGATTAGAACAGCATTATATAAAGGATATTCAGATAACAAGAGACCAAATACAACATCAATGAGGTCATTGAGCATCTTTGTTCAGAAATTAATGAGTTTTTTAATAAACTAGAATGTGCTCCCTTATTATGATGACCTAATGAGTCACTTAATATGTGGGAAAGTCTGAGGTCGAACACTGCCTGCACCTGCAGCATTAAAATGTTGCTGTGGCTTGGAGATTTCCACGTTTGATGTTAATCAACCACCCAGTGTTTGCATTCAGCAAAGTATGAATGTTTAATTACCGTAAAATGCAATCACCATTTCTTGCAGACAATGAATGGAACATAGAGCTCATTGAGGTTATCAAAAAGGGACCAGTGGTCAATTGGGTCAATGATTTGAATTGTTTGACAGACCTACAGAAACAAAAAAAGTTCAAAAATCCCAAGTAAATTTGAGAAGTTTGCCACAGAATCTGTTAGAAAGAACTGTCATAACTAATTGAAGTTAACAAAAACCCTTGGTGATCAAAAGTTCAAGTTCAAGCTGTAGAGTTAATTTGGATTTACATTTCTTTGTTCTAAGTTTCTCATGAAGCATGATCTGATTACAAGGGTGAGCGGCTGCATCAGGGCAATATGTGCATATTTGTCTAACAAAGGTGAAATTATTTTTAAGGTCCAAGTTACTGATACCAACCGAAGGCTTCAAGATGCTGGGAGAGAGGTGAGAAAATGGCGCTTCCTATGTGCTTAATGGATACTTGCAGGAAACACCGTAGGTGCGCAATTTAACTGTGGTATGTTTGGAAATATCCAAGGTGATTGCTGAGACGGAAGAAATCATCCACTGTAGACTCCAGCAGAGGAATATTACAACAGTGGTTGAGAAGCTGCAGTTGTGTCTTCCGGGTGAGTTACAAATCATGTGCAGTACTTAAGCAGCACTTGGCAAAATTAGAAGGATGTGCATTTCAGTACGGTTAGTTTAAAATTACCTCCATGTGTTCTCGTTTATTTATTTTTAAAAAGGAATTATCGTCATTGTGGTCCTCGGCGGAACATTTCAGCTGAGATGTAGCTCACTTAGCTCTGCTCCCGTTTGATATCCAGGCTATTGGTGAAAGATTATGGATGAAGCTAATGATAATGGCTTAATGCATATATAATGTTGTCATGCTGTTGCAATGTCATTTGACCTCTATTTACACAGGCATTCCCTTGACCTCTTGACCCAAGTCTCCTGTTTTTAATTGCTGTGTTTTAATGGGACTGCTTTATTGCATGTTTTAATGATGGATGTTTGTTTTCATGTTTTCAGGATTTTTCACATTTGCGTGCTTCTTTTATATTTTGTAAGCTGCTTAGAGGTTTATTTTTGGCATTAAGTGGTATATAAATAAAAATAGCTGAAATCTGAAGCTATTTTAAATTGTTTATTAGGAGGCTTTAATGCCTCCTCTTGCAACAGCTTTGAGGCCATGAACAAAGTAAAAAATATATATAGTTCATGAATTAAAATACAGTGCCATCATACAATTGCAGATGAAAATGGGTGGGATATTGGAAATAAGTACCAGCAAAGGCTTTAGGGCAAGCTAAAATAAATACCACCTCCCTTGTCCTGAATCACTGTTTGTGGATATTTTAGCTGCCGAACCCTTGCACGTTGCTGTGCTGAATATGTCAGTGTTGTCCCACGTAGTGCGTTGCTTATTAAGAGCTGTTCTGGTAGAAGGCAATGACCTTCTTTTGTCGTGTGTGTGCCCTGTAACTTGCAAGGATTACAGTAGGTGGTACTGTTGGCATACAGTGTGCTGCTCCCCGTAGCTTGTGATGGATCCTAGAGTACTTCCAATGGCTTAACTTAAAAAAGAAGGTTAAGCTTGTGTTGATGTTGGTTTGAACTTACTGTTTGATTTAACTTTTCTGATTGTTCATGGACTCCCCCTCCCCCCTTCACCATTCATTCCATTGCCTTACATCCCTCCCCCCACCCCCACCCCATATTATTTCATCCTCTCATTGTAAAACATCCATGAGACAAGTGTGCATTTGCATATAGAACTGGAGGACATATATGTATTTTGGAACCTTTGCACTTTTTTGTAGTAGGATTTATGTATTTTAATATCTTCGTTTTACACAGTACTGGAGATGTACAGCAAACTAAAAGAGCAGATGAATGTGAAAAGGTGAGTACAATTCTTTTAAGCCGAAGTATTGCTTTTTTTATTATTATTAATGAATGGGTTCATCCACTTGTCTTCTGCAATTACCGATGGGATGGTAAAGACTACTCTGGTCAAGACATATAATGAATCGTGGTCTGCTCTTTGTACTCTTTTCATGTCTTTGTTTCATGCCTGTCATTACAAATGAACAGATGTTATGAGAAAAATTAACCTTTTTGAAGGGTTTAATGAGAAAAGAAGCCCTGTCTTGTGCAATACGAAACGAAAACATTTTAAGTTCTGTTTGTCACAGTATTTATCACTTTATTTGCTTTAGTGTTTTAGAAAAGTCTACAAATAACTGATACAGTGTAGGAACGGCAAAGAAGCTTTCCTTGCTCATAATTTGCTTTTGGCTGCAGTCCTTTGAACATTTTACACAGGTGTAAATCCTATTGAATGCAGTGGGAGTGGCTTCTGAATCAGCATGCTTAGGGTTGCACTTTTTCTTTGAAAGCACATTCCAAAGCAGTATTATAACTGTAAAAAAGAAAGAAAAAGTTATTAATCCTTTCTACTATTTATACATTAAAAGTGTTTGTTGTTACCCTGTTTAGTATTAATGCAATTGCTGTAATTATAACTCCTGTGGAGCTGTGCAATAAAGCACATTGTTACATCTGTCAATTTGGGGTATATATACATAGATGTTTGTGTATTTGCATGAAGAATCTGAATGAATTCTGGTGAGGGACTTCCGGGTTGGTGCCTCCGGTAATGGCGGAATTCCTCTGATCGGGAGGAATTTGCCCCATGGGAATCTGGGTCTGGCTGCCACGGAGAAGGTGGAGACCCATAAAAAATCACAGGCAGGAGAAGCCTGTGAGCGTGGGATGCGACGGGCACCTTTTGCGCCTCCCCTACTCGCGGGGAAACCCGGTTTCGGGGGTCCGGAGCGACGTGGGGTGAGTGGCGCGGTGCTTCGAATCGTCTGCTTCTTCCACGGAGCGAAGCCGCATAGCTGTTGCCGGAGAGCGCTGACTTTTTCCTGTGGACAATTTGATCTTAAAGTAATTACCCATGAGTAGAGCTGAAGCGGGAGAATTGGATTTTTAAAAAGTTTGATTTGGCATCGTAACGGTGAGGTTCAATACAGGAAGTCCGCCTTCCCCTTTTGTAAATAGACTGAAGCAATGAGGCTGCAATCTGAAGTCTTGGAATGCCTACTGTAAAGGACTAAATTTCCACTGGTAAAGAACATTAAACCCCCCTTGGAGGCAGGAGAAGAGGGGGGAAATTGTGGATTGAGTATGCCTGCAGGAGAGAGCGAAGAGAGCTAAAATACTGCCGCTCTGACTCTGGAAACGGGCTGCTAGCAGGACTGACGTCTTTTGGAATGCTTATTGACAGTGTTTAGAACGTTCATTGACAGCTAGCTAAATAAGAGAAATACATTGTTTCTATTGTCTCCGGCTGCTTTTAAAAAGGAGTAAAAGTAACTGAAAATTGAAACTAACTTTGGATTGTTGGAAACTGTGTTTAAAAGAGGACATTACGGATTAATATAAATAGAAACTGTTTCCCCCTAGTGGAAGCCTTTGAAACTGGTTGCTTTACAAGAGCTGGGCTAGGGGAATTTCCAGCTGCAAGATAAAGAACTGTGAGACTCTGGGACTGACCTTGAATTTTTTAAGTGTTATGGCAACTGGAAAGGAAAAAACAGACCAGTCAATTGCTGAAAAAACATTAAGGTCTGGGAGGACTTGGAAGCAATCCAGGAGAGGCTCAACATCAGGCCCCTCTGCCTCTTCTGCTGCTGCTTTTGCATCAGTACACTCAAAATCAAGAGGAATGTCGACAGAAGAAGCCTTAGCGGCTGCATTAATTAAGATAAATGATTCACTGGAACAGCTTAACAAGAAAACAGACGCGATAAATGTGAAAGTGGATGCTGCAACTACTAAAATTGACTTAAATACAGAAAGTATAAATAATTTGGGACAAAAGGTGAATACCAATACAGAAACTATCCAGAAATTGATACAGGAATCTACTTTGATATGGCAGACTGCGGAGGAAGCCAGGGAGAAAGCCGTTGCTGCTGAATGTAAAGTAACACAACTTGAGAGAGAGAGAGTCCCAGCCCTACAGAGGCAACTTGATGAACATAAGTTGATGCCTGTTATGATTGAACTTAAAGAAAAACAGACGATTTTGAGGATCAGAGCCCTACCTGAATTGGAGAAGGAAAGCTTGACAGATTTTCTCATACAGGAATCTGCTGACTTTTGGGACTTGGACTTTGGGCCAAGAAGAGTTTAGAATTGTGAAGGCCTTCAGACTTGGAAGAGGAGGGAAAAAAGAGAAGAATAGATTAAGAGACTGCTTGATCACCCTTCGAATTAAAGAAGAGAGAGATAGAATCTTGGGTTGGCATTACCAGAAGAACCTAGAAGTACAACAGTCAAGAGTGGACATTTTTAAAGACGTCCCGAAATATCTTTTGGATTTTAGGGCTAACTACGGAGATATTGTTGCCCTGCTGAGAAGGAACAAAATCATCTTTAGGTGGGAGTTTCCCCAAATTCTATCCTTCAGTTTCAAAGGAAGGAAAATAAAAATAAGATCAGTAGAAGATAAAGTAAAGTTTTTGTATAAATATGAAGAAGATCTGCAGAAGGGACTCGGAAAAGAGCCAAGAGCATCGGATAGAAGATCACCAGGATGAAGTTGATGGACTATACGGACTATATGGAACTGGAGGAAATGACTGGCAGAATCCGAGACCAGGGAGAAGAGTCGGCGGAAGAAGACTGGAAAAAGTTTAAAGATTATTTATGGAAATACTGTAAATTTAATGAATGTTAGAAAAATGTTGGAATGAAGTTATATGGCTTTAGTAGAAATGTTATAAGGATTTAAGTATAAATAGATTAATAGAGTATTAAAGATGAATGTTAGAAAAATGTTGGAATGAAGTTATACGGCTTTAGTAGAAATGTTATAAGGAATGAAGTATAAACAGATTAATAGAGTATTAAAGGGAAAATAAGGTTAGAATGTGCTAAGATAATTACAGGATAGAAAACAGAGGAAGATGGAAAGGAATTGCTGAAACAATTAACAGAAGTGGAATACAAAAAGGGAGGTGTGAGGAGGTCGTGGAAATAAGATATTGAAATTATTTGATGTGCTTTAAATTGTTTTTGTTTTGTGTTGTTAGTTTAATGTGTTAGTGTTATGTAGTGTTTGTGTATTGTATTGTATTGTTCTTGTTTTTTTGTAGTGTTTAAATTGTTGGAAAAGTAATAAATATTATTTTTAAAAAATGAATGAATTCTGGTGAGAGGTAGTTATAGGTATAAAGGCAACTTATAAAAATGCTAATTTGGCAGCTTTGTAATATTTAGTCCCTGCAAGTCTCTCTCTTGTCTCTTTTTGTCTCTGACACTCTTACAATTGTGACTATTTATTTAAAACTTTTCAGGCTTCTGGGTCGGCGCCATCGCTGAATGGCGGACTCCCTCCGAGCTCCGGAGGGAGTTGGCTGGGTAGGGGTCGGGTCCTGCCGTGCCGGCGACACGGGGACCCTCAAAAACCATGGGCGGAGATGCCCATGGACTTGGTGACTCGGCGGGCACCGTTTGCGCCCCCCCAACCCGCGAAGGAGCCTTTTTAAAGGCTGCGGAGCGGGTGACGGGGGGTGTGTGTGGTGCTGTGAGTCCAATGCTTCCCCTGCCCAGCGAAGCCGCATGCCATTCGGCGGAGAGCAACGACTTCTTCTTTGAAAATTTCGGATTTGGACTAAAAGGAATAACCCGTGAGTAAATTGATTGGACTTAAAAGGGAAATTTGATCTTTGAATTTGGAGCGAGCGGGGGGAGTGCAAAAAGGAAGTCCGCCCCCCCCCCTGTTGTAGATGGTTCAACGCAAGGATTTGACAACTAAGATCGAGAGATGAACTTGTTTACCTGAGAAAAATTTTTAACTTCATGAAGGGAAATTACAATAATTGTGCTGGAGGAGAAGACTGATTTGTGGGAACTAAAATGCAACCCCCCCGGGAACCGGGAACGATCCGCTATGAGAGACTGGTGAAGAGACACAGAAACTTTGACAGCTGTCAAAGTAGCTGTCAAAGCAGGAAAATAAAAGAGAACTTTGTTACGATGGCTTTGCTGGTTAGATTTGTTACAATTTGGACATAAATTATTGGAAATAAAGGCAACAAGTTATTTGACTTTTGGGTCTGATTTTGAAAGAAATTAAGTTACCATATTCCCTCTAGAGGGAGGCTGGGACATTGCAACAGTAGCAGCAAGTGGAAAAATACTATGAATTTGAGCAGGATCTGTTATCTCTTGGGAAAGCTGCAAAAACGAAGCATTATTTTGTCTACAGAGGTTTCTATACTAAAGGAGACAATGGATTTATCTATTGATGAAAGGAAGGGACTTGACGCAAGTTATGTTCCTGAATAACAAAAGCCTCTGTGGAGAACAAGAAGTTTCTGAATTAGAAGGTTTCTGCAGCAGAACAGGAAAAAGCAACCTGAGGAATAAGAGCTGGACCAAATTTGAAGCCGGAGTATTTGGAACATCCAGACTTTAAAAGGACCAAGAAATAGAATTTAAGTTAGACTCTTAAACATAGAGGTCTGGATGGAAGAACAATGACTTTTTCTGAGAGTTTTTTCGAGATTGGACTTTCTGAAATTAAAAGCTATCAAAAGACGCCAAAGTGGAGTTGAGATATAGACGTGGATACACCAGGCTGGCAGTAGACAATGGATGAACTTTGGGGATTGGAACCGGGGAATGGGGGGGGGGGGGGAGATTTGGAATCCAAAGGCTGTAAAATTATATATTATTTCTTTCTTTTCTTTTTTCATGTTTGTTGTTTGAAAATAGGGGAATTCGTGGAAGGGAAATGGGGTCGATCTTAGGGAATTATATAAAATATAAGGAGAAATGGTTCATTAAGATAAATAAGATAAATTAATTTGGAATAAATGGGTTATTTAAAATTACAAATAAGGTTTTAAAATTTGGGGTAAGAATCTGTGGAATCAATTTAAGGGAAATGGAATACAAGAGGGGGAGGGGGGGGGAAGTCCGGGAAAGATGCCACTGAAACCAAGTGTAAATCATATTTGTTTTTTCTTTCTTTCTTGCTATCTTTCCTTTTTATTCTGGAAAATTTTTAATAAATATTATTAAAAAAAAAAAAAACTTTTCAACCCCTCTCTTCAGCAAAATAAGGGAGGGCATAGCAGGTTACAGATTCTAAGCCTGAAGGCAAGGACTATGACATGGTACAAAGGGAAAGGGGTTTGACATGGACATTCTTCTAGATCTGTCAGCAGCTTTCGACATGGTCGATCACGAACTTCTGGACCACCGCCTTGCCGACGTGGGGATCCAGGGCACAGTCCTTCAATGGCTGCGCTCGTTTCTCTCTGGTCGGGGACAGAGGGTGGCGCTTGGGGGGGAATTGTCATCGCGCCACTCCTTGGTGTGTGGAGTACCTCAGTGTGCGATACTCTCCCCGATGCTTTTCAACATCTTTATGCGCCCCCTCGCCCAGCTTGTCCAGAGCTTTGGGCTGGGTTGCCATCAGTATGCCGATGACACCCAACTCTATCTGTTGATGGATGGCCATCTTGACTCGGCCCCAGACACACTGACCAGATGTTTGGAAGCTGTGGCTGGATGGTTACGTGGGAGCCAGTTGAAGCTAAATCCTTCGAAGACATCATCTGGGACGGGATGATATGGGATTGGGCGGGGCAACTCCCATCTCTTGCGGGGGCGCAATTAGTGCCAGCACCGTCCGTTAAGAGTTTGGGTGTAATCTTCGACACCTCCCTTTCCATGGAGGTGCAGATTGCAGCTATAACAAAGGCGGCATTTTTCCATCTCCGCCAAGCTAAGCAGTTGGCTCCTTACCTCTCTCGCCCTGACCTAGCCACTGTGATCCACGCGACGGTCACCTCCAGACTGGATTATTGTAACTCGCTCTACGTGGGGCTGCCCTTGAGACTGACCCAGAAACTCCAGCGGGTGCAGAATGCTGCAGCGAGACTCCCTACGGGGTCTTCGCTGCGAGATCACATTCACCTGGTGCTATACCAGCTGCACTGGCTCCCGGTGGAGTACAGGATCAGGTTTAAGGTGCTGGTTTTAACCTTTAAAGCCCTATACGGCCTAGGACCCTCGTACCTATGGGATCGCCTCTCCTGGTATGCCCCACAGAGAAATTTACGGTCTTCAAATAAAAACATCTTGAAGGTCCCAGGCCACAGAGAAGTTAGGCTGGCCTCAACTAGAGCCAGGGCTTTTTCAGCTGTGGCTCCAACCTGGTGGAACACTCTGTCACAAGAGACTAGGGCCCTGCAGGACTTGACATCTTTCCGCAGGGCCTGCAAGACAGAGCTGTTCCGCCAGGCCTTTGGCCAGGGCACAGCCTGACTCCCTCCCTCGGCAATTTTTGCGGAGCTCTGGCCCAATGGTGGCCAGTGGCTTGAATTTAATTAATTTTATAATGAATGATTTTAGAGTGTTGTTTGTTATTGTTGTTAGCCGCCCTGAGCCCGGCTTCGGCTGGGGAGGGCGGGATATAAATAAAATTTATTATTATTATTATTTAAAAAAGAAAATGCTGGTGCTATTTTTTTAGTTAGAGTTCCTGTAATGACTAGCTCCTAGAAAAATTTCAGTGAGAGGAGGAGCAAAAAATTGCTGGTCCTTCTGAAGAGTTGATGGAGAGGTCCTGCAAACCCAGCTCTCTCCCTGTCCCACAGCCCGATTGGATAGCGACTGTAGATGACAGCAGGAGGAGGAGCCTGATCATCATTGCATACGATGGTCACTTCTGCTGATCATGCACTTTTCTTCTATGCCACTGATTAAAAGTTAAGCAATGAAGAGCCAGGGAAAGCATCTCAGCTTGTTAGGCTGCATCTATGCATTATGCATAACCGCAATTCAGCACTCTAGCCAGGAGATTGCACTTCATTTTTTTGCACAACTGAAAAAGTTTCACAGATGAAACAACGTACAGTTCTGAGCATGAGTGGGTGGAGCTAGGGGCGGAGTCGGGTGATGTGGCCGGCTGCAAAACGGTGGGGCAAACACAACTCAGACTCAAAACGTGCCAAAAGAGGAGTGAAGTCTGCAAGCAGACAGCTAGCTCCAGATTGCCAAAGTAGCGAGGCCAGCTGCACGCATCACATGGCAATACATGAAATACACGTATATTCACTGCATTGCATTTACATTTTTTTGGAGAATTTATTGAAGCAAAACAGAGGGATTAGCCCAATCTTTGCCAGCCTGGTGCCATCAAGATGTTTTGGATTGCAACTCCCATCAGCCCCATTCAGCACAGCTGATAGCAGTTGTAGTCAAAAACATCTGGAGAGTGCCAGGTTGGCAAAGCCTGCAATAGCCTAAATAACCATTTATGGCCATGATTCTTAGTAGATACAGTGGTACCTCGGGTTACATGCGCTTCAGGTTACAGACTCCGCTAACCCAGAAATATTACCTCGGCTTAAGAACTTTGCTTCAGGATGAGAACAGAAATTGTGCTCCGGTGGTGCAGCGGCAGCAGGAGGCCCCATTAGCTAAAGTGGTGCTTCAGGTTAAGAACAGTTTCAGGTTAAGAATGGACCTCCGGAACGAATTAAGTATGTAACCAGAGGTATCACTGTATTATAGCGAAGGATGAACAGCAGCTAAAGGGCATATGGTGTAGAACTCTCCACAAAGGTGGCCAATCGTGTACTAGGGCAGCTTCTCATCTCCCTCTGCCTCCCCATTTGCTCCTTTTGAGACCCTGATCTTATTTGCACGAAACTCCTAACAGTTTTGTTAGGATTATGCTCAGATGGTAAACAACAACTCCTCCCCCCTTCTTTTCTCCAGATATTATTCTGCTTTAAAGACTATGGAACAGCTAGAAAACATCTACTTTCCTAGAGTTAGTCAGTATCGGTTTTGTCAGATAATGATTGAAAACCTTCCAAAACTTCGTGAGGAAATTAAAGAGATTTCCATGTCGGATCTGAAGGACTTCCTAGAGAGTATTCGGAAGCATTCGGATAAAATTGGTGAAACCGCGATGAAACAGGTATGTTTATGAAATCTAAGCATATTCAAGCTTGACTAAACCAATCGTAATTTAGCCTCAGTTCATCTGCTTACAAGGCCTTACATGACAAGTGGTGCTACACAAACACCTTCCTTCCCTCTGCACCCCCATGGGGCCCGACTTGTGCAAACTTTCCCTCACATTTTCAAAATTTAAGAATTGCATGAATCCAACCTGTGTCAGTCTACTCCACTGGAAAATATTTCGGTCTTGTGTGATTTTGTGGGATCCACCTGAAGAGATAAGCCACATCCCTCCTTCTGCTCCCTTGGCCATTACTTGTCTTTGCTTTCGTAGGACCACAAACGAATTGCGTGTGATCTTTTTGTGTGTGTGTTCAATGGCGTGTTTTGCTATTACAGGCACAGCAGCAGAAAACCTTTAATACTGGTCTCCAGAAGCAAAACAATTTCCGTTATGGGAAGAGTCCATATATAAATAATGATGGCATTCCAGAGCCAAGGAATAAAATTGTTTCAAAACAAAACATTGAAGAGGAAGAGGAGGAACATGAAGATGAGGTATTTCGATCTCAAATAATTTCCTTTCATTTTACTTGTTCTTATTGTTCAGCCTTTAGGAAACAATCCTGAAATGGGTGGAAGTGAATCTTAGAGTCTCTCAGGGGGCTTGTGGTAACCCATTAGACCATCTACCGTATTTTTCGCCCTATAGGATGCACTTTTCCCCCTCCAAAAATGAAGGGGAAATGTGTGTGCGTCCTATGGGGCGAATGCAGGCTTTCGCTGAAGCCTGGAGAGCGAGAGGCGTCAGTGCGCACCGACCCCTCTCCTCTCCAGGCTTCAGGAAGATATCCGCAAGCCTTGGGAGCCCAGCCGGAGGGCCCGCCGGGCTTGCAAGGCTTGCGGGCAGCAGCCTGCAGCCCGGAGCGCGCCCCGTGCTTCGCGCAGATGTCTGCAAGCCTTGCGAGCCCGGCGGGAGTTCCTGCGGGCTCGCAAGGCTTGCGGGCAGCAGCCTGCAGCCCGAAGCACGGGGTGCGCCCCAGAGCACGGCCCGTGCTTCGCGCAGATGTCCGCAAGCCTTGTGAGCCCGGTGGGAGTTCCTGCCGGGCTCCCCAGGCTTGCGGATAGCAGCGTGTTCTGGGGGCTGGGGTCGGGGGAAGCTCCGGTTTTCCCCGCCCCAGCCCCACGGCTGGGGGGGGGGAATATTTATTTATTCATTTATTTCCCCTCAAAAAACCGAGGTGCGCCCTATGGGCCAGTGTGCCCTATAGGGCGAAAAATATAGGGCGAAAAATACGGTAGCTTTCTTTTCATTTTTAACAGCAATTTTCCACATGAAAAAGCCCTCAGTTTTAAAAAATCAATTTGCCACATCAAATGGGGTGCGGGGAGAAAGCTGCTGGTTGAGGAAAGTGGTTTTTGGATTATCATTTTTTACAATACTTGTACAAAGTACTGGCACATCTTTTTTGCTGCCCTGGCAGCCATTTTGTGCTGACAGCCATGACACTTTTATCAATATATGAGTCCCAGCACTACATTATTATTTTTTACTAAATAAATAACAGATTATAACCATTATTTTTATCCCATGAGGAAAGAGTGGAGAAATAAGGGCTCACTGAATATTATTCAGGCAATTTTGATTTGACTTCAATATTTGTAGAAGGGAATCATACTTTTATCAGGCCTTTATCTGTCAAGGGCACCTGTACAATTACCAAAATGGCCGATCATGGCAGAGTCTGCCTCCTGTCTAAATGCTGGCATCCTATTTGGCTTACTGTTATTAGTTTCTAATGCTCATTTGACTTATGAATGTCATGCTGTAGCTGAATGTGTTTTGGTTTGGATCCCTTCCTACAGGTTTTGACAGCTCACGATCTGGTAGATTTTTCTCCCGTTTATCGATGCTTGCATATTTACTCAGTTCTGGTACGTACATCATTCTTTTTTGTGTGTGGGGATTTTTTATTTTTACAGTCCTGTTATTCTTTTGTCTGTTTTCTCTCTGTGTCTCAAAACTACATGAGTTTTTGTAAGACCATTGCAGCTACCTTAACAGAAATCCACCTGTGTTCTAAAAATAATGTGAGTGTGCTGTTTCTGCCAGACTCTGTTGACATCCTGTAATGGTTCTAGGGGATGCTCGTGCGTAAACTGGCGCCACACCTGGCTGGGTTGCCTGAGTGAACCTTTTCCGTCTGGACAGCCACTCGCCCATGGCTGTCTCAATCGCTGGCAGAATCCGTCAGTGGGCGTTTCTTGAACTTCTTTCAGCAAAGAAGCTCTTTGACACCTAGTCTCCGCCTACTCTCCCTGCGCGGAAGCCTTCTGCGCAAGGAGGGTGTGGGCAGTGGAGGACCCGTGCTTTCTCCGCTGGTCCCCGGCGAGGAGTCATGGAACCGCCTCGCCGATTCCCCCATCTGCCCCCCTTCTCCACTGGTGCTACGCTGATTTCCTTCCCCAGAAGATGGGGTGCTTCTCCCCATCCCGAGACACTCTCCGGAATCCCTCTGGAGCCCCCTCTCTCCCTCTGGCTCTGATGGCAGTTCCCTGACACATCCTTTAGTTTATATCCATTAATATCTGTAGCAGGATTTTTATGAGGTTGTGTCCATATATGCACCTTCTATCCTGGGTAGGAATTCATGAGAGATTTCCAGTTTTTGTTATTGGGTGATCAGGAGAGAGAGAACCTGTTTCTTGGTAGCAACAGAGCAACCATAATTGCTATCCCAACAGAACATCCTTCGTATCAAATTAATTATGGTTCTTGTGTTGTTTTAGATAAGAATATGCTCACTATGTAGGGCAGGCATAGGCAAACTCGGCCCTCCAGATGTTTTGGGTCTACAACTCCCATCATCCCTAGCTAACAGGACCAGTGGTGTGGGATGATGGGAGTTGTAGTCCCAAAACATCTGGAGGGCCGATGTTTGCCTATTCCTGATGTAGGATAAAGAGCACACTCCAGCAAATGAGATAAATATACCTAAATTCAGATGTAATTTCAGTGGGAGAATTAAGCATAAGCTTAAGTCGCTCCCATTGAAAGGTACGGGAGTGAAAAGTGTGTGTTCTGTTGGATAGTTGCAAGATCTTGCTCATGTAACTAATTTGACAAATATGACTCATATGGTGGGGGGGGGGGACACCACGAACAACTCAAGTGGCAAAATGGAAACTTTAGAGCTTTCCAAAGATAAAATTGTAACTAGTAGCTTTGAGACAGTTAAAATACTGTACTACTGTTGCTGATTAGGCATCACAAGCCTTTTCACTGGTTGGAAACTAGCTTTTGGGTGCTTTGTTTCTTGAATAGTCATGGTGATGGGGAGCAGTGGTCAGGACTGGGACCATGACAGGGGAAGGGATTTAACCCTTTCCCCCCTGCTGTGGAACTGATCTGGACCACCCACCCCCACAGCTGCTATTTACTTTGTGCGTTTAGGAAGAATGCTACTTGAAAACCGTAAATGCTCCCGCTAGGTAAATACTGTGCTGTATTTGCAATTATGCTACAGTAGTTGTTTCAGAATTACATGTTGCTCTTGGCTGAAGATGAAAACTCACATGGCATGGTAAGTACTTACATACGTAGGTGTCCGTTCACTGAATCTATTTTTAGAGTAATAGAAAGTACTGTATAGTTCTCTTGATCTGATAATGTAAACCACCAGCTTAGTTTACAGCTCTTGTATTTTTAAATAATCTTTCAGCTTTGCATTTTGAGAAAGCCATCTGAGTGTAGTGGGTATTTCCATGTCTGCAATTTCTTATTACGCTACCCAATATATCTTTCTGCTTTGAATTTACTAATTAATGGAAACCTAAATAAGTAAGCTAAGCTAACCGCAAGAGTAGTAAAGCTGAACTTGAGCAGTTTAAGAGGGTTTTTTTTGTTTTGTTTTTTAAATTCTGCTTACATGCAAATTACATTAATTTCAGTATATACAGATGAGTCAATTTTTGTTGTGGTTTTTAAGTAGACAGATGGTTCTTTCTGAATGAATCATCATGATAAAAAAGATCTACATAGATTCCCCCCCCCCTACATTATGAAGAGCTCTGAGAGTCAGGGGACCATTTTTCCCCCTTTTCATAGAAAATAAAAACCAATGAAGTATAGAGGGTGGCCATTAAATATGTGCCACAAATAGATGTTTATTTTAAATATTAAATGAAGTCTTAGCAGTGTTAATCAAGGAGAGTGAAAAGCACACCAGAAAAAGGTTTGTTCTCATTTTACTCAAACTGATATTCCACACCACGTAACTATACTACTGAACATACTGAAACTATTAAGGAAGATAATGCCCTTAACAGCAATGCCTACTCTATTTACGGTAGCCCCAATCTGTGTGACATCTTTAAATCTGGGCACGCTATGATGTTTCCAAACCTGAATATAACTATCTAATTAAAATTTAGCATGATGTAAGGGAGAAATAGCTGGTTTCTTTTTTCTTTCCTTTCTCTCTATCTTCCTCCCACCCCCCCCCCCCCCGGTCCCACACTTTCAAAACTGCACTTATGCATGATCTGGATAGATTTCTTGAGTGCTGAATTTCTAAAGTACTTTGCAAGAATATGGCTTTGGTGCTAGATGCAGATGGATGAGAACACAACTCTGCTCAATTTATATACCAAAGGGTACCCATTTCCTTTTTCATAGCAAAATATAATCAACTCTAACCATCTTGCAGAATAGTAGTAAATCATATATGGAAACTTTAAACTTCAAACATCATAAATGGGTTTCTTTAATGCTGTAAGAGCTAGCCTTGATTTCTTATTACCTGTAGAAAAACAGTCAGTACTTTTGGCCGACCTTTCAACATAGTAACACCACCACCCCCATTTTACATTTTCAACTAAATTTAAGATTCTTGGCAAAGCATCCTTCAATAAAGTTGATACCCTTCCAAGCCCAAGACATCAGGAACAATTGTCAGCTTTTCATGTTGTTTTAAATTTCATCAATTGGTGGTGGAAACCTAACAGTGAACAAATCCTTGAGAGGCAAAATATTTCTCCCATGGCTATTGAAATGACACAAATCAGCGTTGTAAGTTTTCTCATAAATGATGCAAATTGGAAAAGAAAATGTTCTTTTTGTTCTAAGTAAGGAGTTGTTGAATGTCAACTTGCTGTTCAATAGTATTGTCAAAATGAGTTTGTTGAACTAAATGTGAAATTAGGGGTCAGGAATAGGTTCTGTCTAGTAGGTTGGATCCTGAACTCCATCACCCCTAGCGGACCACTTTGACATTTGGGCGGGTCCACACTCCTGCCAGTCACCTGATGTTACAAATGAATGTCTCAAATGAAGTGCTTTTGGGTGTGTTTAGAGTATTGCCATTCCAGAAACGTAACATACATTTTTGTCTGTGCACTTTCACAGGATTTTTTTTTTTTTTTTTAGAAAAAGATGTATGTATATATTTATTTTCCCCTTTAGGGCGATGCAGAGACATTTGAAAATTACTATAGAAAACAAAGAAGGAAACAAGCAAGACTAGTGTTGCAGCCACAGTCAAACATGGTACTTAATTTTCCTTTTAATGGAGAATGGTCTGTTTTAAAATATTTAACATATCAGATAACTTAAACTGTTTATATTTATATATATTGCGTTCTTTTCTTAAAGCATGAAACAGTGGAAGGTTACAGAAGATACTTCAGTCAGATTGTAGGGTGAGTTCCAAAACATGGGTGTATGTTGCTCTCCTCCTTTATAGGCCTTTCTTTGTGGTAGCTTTTGATTCTTCAGCTTGTTCAGTGTTGATTTGCAGCAATGCTAACTGCATTTTTGCCTAACCTGTTGACTGCTGCCTGCTTCAGATGTTGCCAGATGCCTGGGAGGCAGTGGGGGGGGGGGGAGGAGAGCAAATAACTCATGCTCAACCTCCATCCCAAAATAGCTTAAGCTTGCTTGAAAGCAAATCTTGTGCTTACTCTCGGAATGGGGTTTCCAGTGCACCCCCGCCCCCTTCTCTTTTCCCTGGCCCCACAGAGAATTGTCACTCTCATCAGTGTATGTGTACTGTAAACTCATTGACTGTCTGTTCGGATAGGAGAAATTGGTTCTGTCCCACAACCTTGCCCCCACTGCTGGGGTCACAAATTAGCTTTATGACTGCTACTGCAACTCAGTTACTAGTTTCAAGGCAAATGACAAAGGGTGGCTTTCACCCTCAAGCTGGTTTGTGTAATCCTGTTAAACACCCTCTAGCAGCAAACCCCATAAAAATTGGTAACACTGGTTTAAACCTGAGAGAGAGAGCAAGAAACAAACAAGAAGCGGGTTGTTGTTTGGTTATTTATGATTTTAACGGCGATTATTCCTCTTAACTATTTTCTATGTGTTCAGTTTTTTTGTAGTAGAAGATCACATTTTACACGTAACCCAAGGATTGATAACGAGAGCTTACACTGATGAACTTTGGAACATGGCGCTTTCAAAGATTATTGCGGTCCTTAGAACTCATTCGGTAAGTGAGAAGGTGTTGCGAAGATGCCCTTTAGGTTTATTTACTTAAAGAACTTCTGAGTGTGTTTAAAGGAAGGATAATGTCAAAGTAAGGGGGTGGGGAATCCAGGTCCATTATTGGGAGGGTGTTGTGGGTTTTTTTGTAATTAAAAATTGCTCAGATTGGGGGGAGAGCCTGCCAAGCTTTTGTTTGTCCCACCAGTCTCAGGCTGTGAGCCACAGCCCTGGGCTATCTGCATAATCCTTTGCTGATTTACAACTCCCTGGGTCTTCCAAACTGTGGCCTTAGTCCGGCAGTTTAGAATATGCAGAGTTAATCTGCTGTTATTATTGCAATCCGTCCTAATTAGTTTCAACTGACCTCTTCATTAGATCAGATTGAATTAGTTTAGTGCTGAAAGCAGCACCAGGAAATAGTTCCTAATTATCATTCCAAAACCCCTGTTTCCAAAATAAACTTCACCAGCGGAACCCTTAGAGCTGCCCTCTTTTTTTTTGGTACTTCTGTTGCAACATAGGCACAATGCCTTGGATCTCTTTCCAGCTACTTGAAACTGGAACAGTGTTGTTAATTTAATATTTGTTTTATTTGGTTGAGGGATAATTAATCACTATAGAATGTGTGTCATTTAATGCAAAGTTATTTTTGCTCAATTTGCCCAGCTGAATACCCGCATGAGAAAGAGTGGAATAGCTTCAGTTGCTTAGGAGCATTCAAATTGGGGAAACTGCCCTATAATATGAGTCAAGCCATTGGTCCATCTAGTTCAGTATTGTTTACACTGACTGGCAGCAGCTGTCCAGGGTTTCAGATTTGGGTCTCTCTCAGTCTTACCTGGCGATGCCAGAGATTGAATCTGGGACATTCTGCATGCAAAGCAGATTGTCTAACCGTTGCTGACAGAATGGGACTGTGGCAACCTGTGTGGTGTCCATTGTGATTAAAAAATAACATTCACACCACCTCACAAAAATAGTAGTAATAGAATTCATTTATTACCCACTCTTCATCCAAAGATCCCAGGGCACAAAACAACAATTTAAAACACAACATTGTTATTTCAAAAACAAATCCATCAATATAAGGACATTCCAATAATAATAATAATAATAATAATAATAATAATAATAATAATAATAATTTATTTATTTATTATTTCCCCAGCCACTCTGAACGGCTCCCAACAGAATATTAAAAGCACAATAAACATCAAACATTAAAAACCTCCCTAAACATAGCTGCCTTCAGTTGCCTTCTGAAAGTCAGGTGGTTGTTTATTACCTTGATATCTGATGGGAGGGCATTCTAGAGGGTGGGTGCCACTACCAAGAAGGCCCTTTGCCTGGTTCATTCATGCCATTTTGTTGCATGACTGTTTTGTAGATGGATCATTTTGAATAGTTAGAATTATAGACTCATAGAATTGTAGGGTTGAAAAGGACTGCAAGGGTCATCTACTCCAAGCCTTCCATTGGTTAAAATTCGATTTTTGAAACACAGTATGTGGTTTTTACCTTTCAGTCCTATTGCACTGATCCTGATCTTGTTTTGGAGCTCAAGAATCTGATTGTCGTGTTTGCGGACACCTTGCAGGTTGGTGGTAAAATACTTTGTTGTAAGCATTTCATTGGGTGTCCATTTGCAGCCCTTCTGTTGGCCAACTCAATTCAATTCAATGTCTAAAGAGTAGGCCAAGGAAATGTATTATTTAAGGACATATATATACCAAGGATGCCTTTATGTATTGATTGCAGGCATCAACTCTTAAAATTTTGCAGTATCATATTCTCACTTATACTCACTTGCAGCGATAGCATCCTTTAAAATACTGTTTTTAAACACTGTTTTCCTAGGGCTACGGGTTTCCTGTGAACAGGCTCTTTGATCTTTTATTTGAAATAAGGGACCAGTACAATGAAACGCTGCTTAAAAAATGGGCTGTATTGTTCAGGTTAGTATCACAGAATATGAAGATCCTGTTTCAAAGTAATGTTAACCAGTTTTGGTTGTTCTTTCGATGGCTATATAGTTGCATATATCCAGCCAGGGGATTTCACTTAAAGATAAAAATTCTAGCTCTTTATAATTATTGTCAAAGTTACAATTGAAAGTGTGTGTGAAATGTGTGAAAGATGGAGCAGGACTACAGTGTCCTACATAGTCTTTGTTTATCTCCATGGCTAACAGAAGCTGTCTAAATTACACAAAATAAACAAATACCTGAAGTCCCACGGGTTTCTATTTCCTACCCTTGGACACTCTGCCTAACAGGCAATCACTTTTAAATAGTGCTGCCTCTGCTTCTATGTATTCCTTCCCACCAGCGGTTCACAGCTGCTTCTGTCCTCAGACTTTGAGCGCTAGCAATTAGATGGTTCGGGAGCAGTATGTGACACCAGAGCTCAGCACATGCTTAGCTCTCAACATTGAAAGCTGTAGAAGTGCTTCACTTTGGCTAGATTGTGCCCATATACGTTTGCCGTGTGCTTTAGTATTTATGTTTCTAATATGCTCATTTGATTGCACAGGGATATTTTTGAAGCAGATAATTGCAGCCCGATTCCCGTCTCAAATGAAGAAGAGTACAAAATTGTCATTAGCAAATTTCCCTTTCAAGATCCGGAACTTGATAAGGTAAGAAAACACACACTGTGCAAAAGCACCCGGGGAGGCATTTTGATGATCCTCCAAACCAAGTCTACTCCCTCTTTCCTCTTTTCCATGTACACATAGGAGGCTTCTTCCAGTTAGTGGCAAACCATTGTAATTTTGTCTGAATGCAGCAAACTGGTTTGCTCAAATCCTAGTTTGCCTGCAAACTAGGATCAATTTTCAATATGTGTCTGGTGTATATGCACAGTTTTGTTTTTGAAGTGTATGTATTTCCATCCTGGGACTTTGGGGTGAAGTATAGATACTTAAAATAAATAATAAGTAAATATTATTGTCTCAGTGCAGATATAAAAATTAATTAGGGATGAAGGCGAGGACAATGGGATTGTGTGCCTGGGCCCTTCCTCTCAGCTCATCTTCTTTTGTGTGTAGGAAATCTACACACAATCCTCTTTTTCAGTCCTTAGGTGTTCTGGGCATTAATCCACTGAGACAGCAGTACACGCTTGTAGAATCCTGCAAAAGGAGAAATAACCTGATGAATTAGTGTGTTTGTTTTTTTGTTTTAAAAAAGCAAAACTTAACATACTTATAGCCTCCCTCGCCTTTTAAAATTCAATTTATACAGCTTGGAATGTATGGTTGTATTTGTGGTCCCAACTAGGAGAGATCTGAATACTGTAGCATATTTTTATATGATGAATTGTGTTGTCAGTCTCTTGCGGCTTTGCCCATCAGAAATTAGGAATGGCATGTCTCTCCCTATGCAGAGAGGCGGGGAAACTCTTATGACTATAGAGATATCACAGCCAAATACAGCTTAGCACAGGGACCCCCAACCTTTGGCCCTCCAGATGTTTTGGACTACAATTCCCATCATCCCTGACCACTGGTTAGCTAGGGATCATGGGAGTTGTAGGCCAAAACATCTGGAGGGCCACAGGTTGGGGATGCCTGGCTTAGCATATGATATTAAGGTCCTTTTCTCCAACCTGCTTAGCTTTAGTCACTTTGAAATGTAGCGTAACATGGCACATATGTGTTTTGTTTCCGCAGCAGGGTTTTCCAAAGAAACTTCCAATGTCTCAGTCAGTGCCTCAGATTTATATCCAGGTCAAAGAATTCATTTATGCAAGCCTTAAATTTTCAGAGTCACTTCATCGCAGGTAAGCATTTACAAAAGCTGTGTCTGTGTGTGTGTGTGTGTGTAAAAGACATGTAGGACCTATATATATATATATATATATATATATATATATACACAAGAAGAAAGGGTTGGAACTCAGAACACAAGGTGTGCTATCTAAAGGTCCCAGGTTCAATTGTATCCCAGGTAGGTAAAGGTAAAGCTCCTCTCCAAAACCCCTGGGAGCTGCTGTCAGTCAGCTTAGGCAATGCTGAGCTAGATGGAGCAATTGCGAATATGGTAAGATGCAGTATAACAATGCATGTAGGAAGATAGCTGCGTTACCAGATAAGGAATCTGCAAGTTGCATCAAAATCAAACAGCTGGCAGTCTCCTTGCAACTAGGGAGCATGTGGGGTCATTGCTGATCTTGCAGCCTGGTTATGAACATATAGAGGTGCTGAAATGTCTTAACTAGTATCCGATCAGGTAGCTGTACACAGAACTCCTGTTTCTGACGTTATACTTATTTTGGCTATGCTCTTCAGAAAAAAAGGCAAATACAAAGTATACATTCAAAGCTATGTAATTAACAGGAAATGAAAATATTATCTTAAAGGAGTTCAAAATAAAACGTTATGAAGGAGGTCAACTACAGAATGCACGTTTAAAGCATTTAATGCAACTACAGAATGCACATTTAACGCTGCCAAGTTAACAAAAAAAATCTTGAACATTTCAAAAGAAAACATTACTAAATGAAGTCAAATATAAAATGTACATTTAGAGCAGCACAATTATTGAGAGGAGAAAGCGTTGTCATAATTATGTTGTTTTGAATGTATATTTTACTTCCTTCTGTAATGTTTTCTTCTAGATTGTTTGGTGTTTTAATGTAGGTTGTAAGCCGCTTTGATATTTCGTTCCATAACTATTTAAAGTGGTATAAAATTTAAATGAAAAATAAAAATAAGTATAGAACATATCTGCTGCTGTTGCTGCCAATCCCGCTAGTAGTGGTTCACGGCAGGGAGGTGGCTGCAGAAGCCAGACTGATGACCTGGTCTGTACCACGAAACAGCCAGGATGGACTATGATATGGAAATATGGCTAGCACCAGTCATGTTTTCCCAAATCCTCATGGGATTTTCTGGAATTTGCTCTGTGGACCATCTCATTGCCATCCCAACATGGACTATAGGGAAAGTTTTTATGGGCCTGGGAATAGAGCCCTCCACTGTTAGTGAAGTGATAGACAGATAGAAACTTTAATGTTGGCTGGTTCCAAGGAAAATAGAGTGGCAGGTCAACATGAACCGGGAAGCAAAATCCTTTCCACATCAGTAGCAAAGTTAGTTTTGTGAAACCCATAGCATCGTATTCAACCATGTCAGTTCCAGAGTGACTAAGAAAAGCCGCAACGTACTCTCTTCTCTTATGGTAAAGGTAAAGGTAAAGGGACTACTGACCATTAGGTCCAGTCGTGGCCGACTCTGGGGTTGCGGCGCTCATCTCGTTTTATTGGCCGAGGGAGCCGGCGTACAGCTTCCAGGTCATGTGGCCAGCATGACTAAGCCGCTTCTGGCGAACCAGAGCAGCACACGGAAATGCCGTTTACCTTCCCGCCAGAACCTATTTATCTAACTTGTACTTTGACGTGCTTTCAAACTGCTAGGTTGGCAGGAGCAGGGACTGAGCAATGGGAGCTCACCCCGTTGCGGGGATTCGAACCGCCGACCCTCTGATCGGCAAGTCCTAGGCTCTGTGGTTTAACCCACAGCGCCACCTGTGTCCCTTCTCTTATGGTAACCCTGAGTAATATACCGTACCATGTTGGTTAAAAGCTGACCTATTTGGGGCACAGAATGATTCAGCCTCCACCTGGAAAAGCAGGGGTGTGAAGGGCAGAAGATCGTCCAAGGCTATTCATGGAGACAGATACAATTTGGGAAAGCTGGGGCAAACCTGAGTAGCTTCTGTATGTCTCCTTCTTAGGGACCACCTTTATTCTCTCTCCCCCCTCCCCCATCCTTCAGCATTACATTTTACTTTACGAACCATTCGAAATAGTAAGACATTCAGGTTCTAATAGATGGGATAAATTCATTACAAAAATTCATTACAAAAAGAGGCTTCCATTTAAGCCAGTCTGAAAAAGATCGCTTGGTTCTAACTGGATAAAATGTGCAGTTCCCTTTTGCTTTCAGAAATCTGGAAGCTATTTCCAGTTTGTCATCAAGCTTTGTGCACTGTTGACAACTGTAAATTGCTCTCCCTTCACACATACTGAACTAATAAATAAGACTTCTGCGTCCTCATCTCTAACCAGAAACTATTAAAATATGCAGATGATTACCCTTTCCCAGTTATGCTATGAACATAGTTCAAGTTTTTCATAAATGCATATCTTAAAAGTTTGTTAAACTGTTAACAAAGCAGTTGCTTGACTGATGGCCTGTCCTCTATTGGAGCTGAACAGATTTCTACTTAGTTATCTGGGAAAGGAGAAAAAAGGCTGCACAATTATTTTAAAGTTTCATCAGTGGTTTAATCATTCATTTTCAAAGCATCTTAAATTTTTGCATTTCAGTTCAACAGAGATAGATGATATGCTTAGAAAATCGACAAATTTGCTGCTGACTCGAACTTTAAGCAGTTGTTTACAGAACCTCATAAAAAAGCCTCACATAGGTTTGACGGAGGTAAGTTTTGAAATGCATGCTTCAGTGTTCTGGGTGCTCTTGTGCGTAGTTCTCTGATTCTTCAGACTTTCCCTAAGAGCCATGCATGTCCTCCAAAGCTTCTCAACTAGAAGCTCCTGAAAGGGAACATGCCCACCAGTATAACTATTCTTTGCTTTTACTCTGCAGTTACAAAGGGGAGTTTGGGGCACATTCAATCTAGAGCCCTCTCTTGCTTTCACCCAGGATAATGGTGGCACTTAACAAGCCCAGAAAGTTATCACCACCCTGCATGAACTGTGATGAATGATATAGGATGCATTGTCCTCTCCAAGAAATGGGAATTCTGTAGTTGGCAAAATGTAGTGGCACCCGCCCTGTGGAACGCCCTCTCACCAGATGTCAAAGAGAAGAACAACTACCAGACTTTCAGAAGACATCTGAAGGCAGCCCTGTTTAGGGAAGCTTTTAATGTTTAATAGACCACTGTATTTTAATATTTTGTTGGAAGCCGCCCAGAGTGGCTGCGGAAACCCAGCCAGATGGGTGGGGTATAAATAATAAATTATTATTATTAGTAATAGTAGATAATGTATTAGATAATCCTTAATAGATAATAGTAGGTTCTCTGAAGGTGGAAAATTTGCTTCTTGTAGCAATGCATTTACAACCTTGTAGCTTTTGCTAATAAGCATTCTGAATAATCTCCTTTAAATTAGTTGTGCCTCTTCTGCTATAGTCGAATCAAGTTCAGTTGTGTATTGCAAATGTATTTTATCAGAATTTGTTCCTTTTCTGTGTTTTCTGTGGTTGTTAAAGCTGGTGCAAATTATCATAAACACAACGCATTTGGAACAAGCGTGTAAATACCTTGAGGACTTTATAACCAACATTACAAATATTTCACAAGAAACTCTCCATACTGCAAGACTATATGGTCTATCAACGTTTAAGGTATGCGAAGAGTTACCATCTTTTGGTTAACATTTTTAAATACACAGGTCCACAAGGAAGAAAATTATTCTTTTCTAGGTATAGCTTGGTTTCGTGCTCTGTTTTGGGAGGCAGGTTATGAATGTAACAGCCAGGAATGTCAAAACAAAATAAAAAAATTCCTTCCAGTATGCACACGAAAGCTCATACCAAGAACTATCTTAGTTGGTCTTTAAGGTGCTACTGGAAGGAATTTTTTTATTTTGTTTTGACTATGGCAGACCAACACGGCTTCCTATCTGTAGCCAGGAATGTGTAACTCCACCAAAAATATTATGCAACACTACTGTGGCTTTAGTTCATTATTATTGTGGGGCAGATGTCATTGTTTTTCGATGGTTGTCTTAATTTAAATTGGGATAATCTCATTAAAGTTAATCCATGATGAACTGTGTGCCATATAGGTCTTGATGGGGTCATATTGGGAAGGAAGCAAAACTGGAACATGTTTGTGCCCAATATTGTCAAAGCTACACCTACATATTTCTCAAACTTGATCATACATGTTGGTAGTTATCTCATACTGTTTTTAATTAGCAAAAGCATGCCATTGTTTCCCAAGGAAACACATGTGAAAGAATGTTTTAATCAGGTTGCCTGGCTAGAATTATTGCACTGGCATCGCATGCTTTCCATACATCATTGTGGTCCTTTAGATTTGCCCTCTTCTCTGGAAGTTTGAAAGCCACAAACAAACTTCTTCTGCCATTAGGGCTTGGAATAAGAAGCAGTTTCTCATTCCTTGTATGCTAAGGTTACCAGATTTTTTTCCCAATGAATCTGGCGACACTTTTCAGCTTCAGTAGGAATGATAGGATTTTGTCAGGGGACTGATTTGTAAATCCAGGGACTGTCCCCAGGAAACGGGGACGTCTGGTATCCTTATTGTATGCACAATGATTAGCATCGAGTTTTACTCAGAGCAAATCTACCATATTGGCCTGAATATAAGCTACACCCGAATATAAGCCACCCCTTTAAAATTGGAGGGGGAAAAGAAGAGAAAAAATACCCGAATATAAGCTGCTCCCTTCCTCACTGATCCTGGCTGCATACTGGGGGGGGGGGGGGTCGCGCTGCATTGCTGGCGGCCTTTCCCCTTCCTCACTCTCTCCCTTCCTGGCCTTGGGGGAGAGGACAGGGGTCTACGCATGGGGCGGGTGGCGCTTTACTGCGCTCCTGGCGCTGTTTGCCCTGCGCTCCTGGCTGCATACCGTAAGGTCACTAATATAAGCCACACTTTAACTTTTCATGGTCGGAATTTGGGGGGAAAGTGAGGCTTATATTCAGGCCAGGCCAATACAGTATTGAAACTAATGTTCCTAACTTAGTCATGTTCATTAATTTCAGTGGGTATACTCTGTGCATAACTTAGTTCAGCTGGTCTTCAGCTGATGGGTCGGGACCCACTGGTAGGTCTTGGCCTAATCCAGCGTGGGGAACAGCAGGAGCACTACCACCATGCAAATACATGGGGAAAGATTAAGAAACTGGCATCCAAATGCATATTGGCGTTAAAAGTGTGTCCTGGATCTGGAAAGGTTGAAGATTCTTGACGTAGTTGAATACCACCTCATGTCTCTTAAGTCAGTACAGGCGAGTTTCTTTATAACTTATACCCTAGCACCCTGGCAGATTTCTGGTGGAATATCTCTCTCTCTCTCTCTCTCTCTCTCTCTCTCTCTCTCTCGTGTGTGTGTGTGTGTGTGTGAGAGAGAGAGAGAGAGAGAGAGAGAGAGAGAGAGAGAGAGAGCTTTCCCCTTCCTTGTCTGCAAGACAGTGAACATTATCCATTTGCCAGAGAATGAGGCAAATATACTTTGTACAGGTTATTCATATTTTACACCTGAGCAAAAACAATGCAATTTGGAGCCAAAATAAAATGGCGGGAATAGCTGACTGATGAATATTTTAGAGAGTGCAAACCAGGACTTATTAGAGCTGCAGGCAGCTCTGTTCTGTGCTGCAAAAGGCTCTCAATGTTTGACAAATATTACTCCCAAATAAGAATATACAAGATGGCTTGTGCTAATGTTCTATTCCCCCCCCCAACCATTGAATAGCCATTCTAACCCTCAGTCCCAGCCCCATTTCACATACTGTTTTTCAAACTCTTCAGCTACAAATTTAGTTTGGTAGGTAGAGTGAGGAGCTGTTGTTTTGAGAAACCTGGTTCACACACCCTTTGGGCGTATGGGATGTTTTATGGATTATTCAATCCTAGAAATGGTATTTCCCAGAGGCAAAAAATATTTGTTGAGTATGTTAAATAAATAAAATATGTGGAGTGGTAATGTAAAGCGTAGCATAGGTTCAAAGTTGATTCATTTAGTCCTATAAATTTGTTGCATTTTGTAAAATAAGTGACGAACACACAAAAACAGGCATTGGTTGGTTCCATGACAGCTATATCTTCCATTTCAAATAATTGCCTTATTGTGTATACACCCAAATGCGACAGGATTTCACAGAACAACAAACTAAACAGGATTATTCCTACTGAGGCTAGTTCTGTCTTCGGTACTTTTAATTTTGTAACTAAATCTTAAAATAAACCTATCAAATTCCAGTGTTAATCTCTGTTGTCAAGGTTAATGGAGGACATAAGAAGGATAAAGGCATGCTCAAAGGAATTAATACCATGCTCCTGAATTTTCAGCCTTGGGACACTTAATTTGAGGAGTTGCACTGTTATGAATTTTATAACCAGGGCAAATGGCAAAGATGACGTTTTCCATGTGTGCATGATCTTCCTACAGGATTTGCTGCATTGTAGCTTTGATCCCATGGGTTGGTTCTGTTGGAATATGGAACCACATTTTATGAACTTCCAAACAGAATCTTATTTTCATATATATAACAGAATCATAGAACTGCAGAGTTGGAAGGGACCTCAAGGACCATCTAGTCCAACCCCCTGCAACTAGATCATCATACATGACAGACAGCCATCCAGCCTTTGCTTAGCAGGGCACTGGAGAAATCGTCAGAATCCTACTGATTGCTGTATCTGCTTAATACAAATATTTATTATAACTGTTTCTTACTGGGAATCTGCCACACATAAAAATAGTGGCTGTCTCTGCAGCTATGTGTCTCAAACACCCCCAAATAGAAAAGGATACACATGGCAAACTTCCTTTGGGCCATCAGGGAATCCAGCAGCACAGGACTCAACATTACTAGACCTGGGCCCGGAATTAGAGTGGTGGCAGGTGGGGGGCAGAATTGGTAAACTTGTGCCTGCCGAAAGGAAGCAGGCACTGCCTTCTTCTCTTCAGATGATGCAAGGAGCTGTCAGGCGAGACTGCTTTCAAGAAGCTAATGAACTCTTGTTTTCTATGATCGTTGAGAAAAGTTTTGTTCATGGATGGAGGGGTTACTCCTTTGTGGCTGAAAAGATCTCAGAGCTATTCTTCCCTCCCATGGACCCTGTTTTTTGGGGTTTGATTCAGAGAGAAGGTAGATGAAGGAGAAGAGAGTCTTTGGCTCTCCCTTCCCATCCTCCTGACAGTCATCAGTTTTCACTCTTTTACTCAGACAAATTCATTATGGTTTCCCATGTGCCATGTTTAATGTTGACGTTAGGACTAGGAAGCCCAACAGGTCATAGGAACAGGGCACATGTTACTGCAGCACTGGTGGGCGGTAAAGAAATTTTACCATCAAGAAAGATGCATTAGTGGGCGTTAGGTGTAAAAAGGTTGGTTGAGTGGAACTCTGGAACCCAGACAGTTTTAGTGAAAGTTTTAATGGATATTCCATGTGAAACCAGTTGTAGCAACAGCTGTTTTTTGTTCCTGTGTCGTTATTATGTTCTGTGAGAGTTCACAGTTTGCTGCCTATGTGTATGCTGCATCTTGTGTATACTCAAGAAAGGAATGTACTAGCCTGTCTTCTGTGCTTTGGCTTAACCTTTTCTTTCTTTCTATTTTCACTCTGGGATTAAGTAGAAGTATTGATGAAGGGCCTCTATATCAAACTATATGCACATTATCTAATTGTCTGTGGAACCATGCTGTGACTGTCATTTGCAGTATCTAAGCTCCTGGAACAAAACAAAACAAAAATCCAAAATTAATTGCAAACAAAGCCCAGCCAGGTTATAAAGGCATACCCCTTTGTAGATTCTTCCCCCCACCTCCTGCTCTCTATATTACTAAAAACGTATTATTTTTACCTCAGAGAATCACACCAATGCATACGCTTCACTTGTGATGGAAAATCCTTTTTTTATTAATCCTTGTGTACCTTCTTATGGAAAGCTGAATACATCTCATCAGCCTAGCTATCCTGCCGTTTGGCATGCTCTGCTCTTGTTAACTTCATCTCCTGGAGGCAAATTGTATCAGTCTTAATATGTTAAAAAAAATATAACTTGGATTTCTCTCTTGCCATTCTGTTGTTTTTTTTAAATGATACACCTTATGCAAAATAGTGTTCTGTGATTTCAAATTTATTGGTTTCCAGTGTCTTTTTTTTAAAAAAAATGTTATTAGTGAAGTGTCTAGATGCTCTACATAAATAACTATAGCAATCCCTATTTAGTCTAAAATACATCCTTACCAATAAGAATATACAGTTGTGTATTACTTGCAGTTTATCATTCCAAAACATTAAAAACGTGAAACAGTTACCGTCCTCTCACAAAGTTTGTCAGTTTAATCAAATTAAACATAAGCAGAGCCCTGCTGGATTAGGCCACCCTAATGCAGCATCCTATTCCCGCAATAGCTATCTGGATGCCCAGGGAAAATCGGACTGCAAAAGCACTTTCCTCACAAACCATGTGTTTGTTTGGGCCCTAGGTGTGAGAGCCAAGGTGCATGTGCAGAGTCCTGGCTGAGAGCAAGTAAGCTGAGAGGGGAAGTGTGTCAGAAGAAAAACCCGAAACCAGTCTCTCTATATTAGTAATATGTATTAATGTATCATTTATATATGAAACGAAGGCACATTTTTGTAACGTTTGTTGTTCCTTGAGTTGCCTGTTTTATTTTTTCTCTTCACAGCAGAGGGATAGCATGTCTCTATGCTGTGAACAGAAAAATAAAACAGTGGTTTAGACATGGACTCCTTATATAGATAGATCTGAATTACAATAACAACGATTGACTCCCTCACTTCTTGACCCTCATTTGCTGCATTTGAAGAATCTCCAGGATACTAAAACTTCAGCATACTTCTGTTGTTCCCCACTCCCCAGGATGCAAGACATGCTGCTGAAGGAGAAATTTATACCAAACTTAACCAAAAGATTGATGAATTCATCCAGCTTGCTGACTATGATTGGACAATGAGTGAGCCAGATGGGAGAGCCAGTGGCTATTTAATGGATCTTATTAATTTCTTGAGGAGCACCTTTCAGGTTTTCACTCACTTGCCTGTAAGTATACAAATTGCAAGTCATTGCAGGTTTTATTTGTAATACAGTCTAAGGGTGCGAATGACACACGTGGTGGAAGAAACAACAGTCCTGGGACCTGTATCAAACTTGCTTCGATCACAGATAGACCCAGTTCAGAAATGGGCTGAACTCTTGAAAAAAGAGTTCAGCATTGCAGGATTGGGTCTTGCTTAGTCTCAGGATTATGCATTCCCCACCCAAGCCCTTCTCTGGTCTGGCCGCTGGAGAGTACCAGAAGTTTCCTCTTTCTATTTGCAATTAATCATAATTAAGCACACTGTCTGTTTACAGGGAAAGTGCAAACCCAAGGCTTGTTGTGGTTTGTTTCCATCTTATCAGGGCCACTGTGATCTTCTAAGCAGAAGTTGGTCCATTCCCTCCTTTCCCTTGCCAGAATTAACCATGCTGTAGTGTTTCATCTGCATTGGAGCTAACCAGAATTTGCTTTATCGGAATTCGCAAATGAGATTCCAGTCCTGCCTTCTTCTTTTTTGCTTCTCCTCCTCCTCCTTTTTTAAAGAGCCCTGGCTAATGTTAATCATGGTGCCAGTGCCAACATTATTCTCTGCCACAGCTAACAATGAAACTGCAAACTTGCTATATTTCATTTGAATCCACAACAGTGGTGAAATAAAGCTTGGTTCTTGTTTTCTTCTTTTAAAGAAATTCATTTTTAAATGCACCGTAAACCAATGCTTATTCACTTATAATTGCTAGAAAATCAGAGAACCAATAATAATTCCTTACAGCATTGGGGGAAAACACTGCATGTTATGAAAATTCTCATTCCAGAAGTTCATAAACATTGACTGCTTTTCTATAAATCTGTCGATTTGAGGTTTATAATAACTTGCTGTGAGATGAGTTGTTTTGTTTATAAAAATATTAATCTGCTGCTCCCTCATATAAAGTATCAAGGTGGTGTCCAACAGTATATACAAATGAAATAAACTATAGGATAGCATAAAACCAGCACAATCTCCCATATTGTGAATGGTTTTGCAAGTGAAACAGCTACTGCACAATTAAGTTCTTTTAAAAATGGACGTTTGCACACAATAACGTTTTCTACATTTTGTTCTTCCACTGCCTACCTTGCTACAACAGGAAAGTGTTTAGTGTTTACAGAGCTTTTGGGAAACATGGTGTAAAACGACTGTAACACCGCAACACAGGTTTTACAAGGAAGATTTTAAACTTTTCCCCTGAATCTTTTATTTTGTTTTGTTTTTTAAATTGTACCCAGACTAGATTTTTTTTAAAAAAAGTTTTAAACTATGTTGAAAACCACTTTGAGTTTCTTCCCCCTAAAATATAAGAAGTATGTAAACTGTTGTTATCAAGTCAAATATTCCTTTGCTTCAAGTATGTGGTCATTGTCTATTTTATGTTCTAGTTGTTATTTTGGCTGCTTATTAATTGGCTGGTTATATTTATGAAAATAAATATAAGTTAACCTGCTCGAGTTTGACTTAAATTTTATTTCATTGAAGGCAATGGACTCCTTATATTACAGGAGTGCTTCAAGAATAAAAATTATGTCTGGTCTCTGCGATCCATCCCGTCCAGTACAACTTGTTTTCTTGTTTTGTGTAAGAGTGTTTTACACTATATCTAGACGGTACTGAATCAAAGAAGTTAAGCTGGAAAACTTCTGAGATTCATTCAAAATCTATAATTCTGTGCTATGCTCTGGCACAGTGCAAACATGTTAGATTTCCTCAGTGGATTGTGTTTGGCTGCATTGGCAAGTGACAGAGATACATCTAACCAATGTGATTCACCATGGCCATGTTTGTACTAAGAGTTTCCCACAAGCTGGCTTTCTCCAGATGTTTACTGACACATGTTCCACCATGGCTAGCCTGCAGATGTTGTGCAATGGAAGAGAAGTCAGTATGTCAAATATCAGGTTGTAGCTGAAAGCACTTTAGTAGGGATTGAGAGCAACAAGAGCAGTTGAGAAGGAGGAGATGGATGCTGGACAGTTCCTTCTGAGAATTATTTGGCAGGCTTTGCCTGGATCTTCACTTGCAGCAAGATTATAGACAGTCACTTTGCTGATGAATCTTTCCTGTGTTAAGAAAGCTAGCTCATGAGGATTCACAGTTCTGTTCCAGGCCTTTGCCTGCTGTGCTGATTTTCAATTTGCAGGGAGTTTCCAGATGTATTCTGGACTGGCATACCATGCTGAAGGTATGAAGGAGGGTTGCCTTCTTGAAAAGATGGGGGTAGCAAGACTTGGTTCCAAGAGAAGCAGGATTTCAATTCATGGAAAGGCTTGGCTGACTAGATCAATGAGAAGCCTTAGGTGAAGGTCTTGACATTTGGTTGGTAAGTAAAGGAAATTTTACTTACAACATCATTCGTATACTGCCCAATGAACAATGTCTTCTGGTGGCTAACGATAGAAGTTTGAATCCATGAAAACAGGGAGAGCTCTAAAAATCATACAGTGAGAAATCAACTGCATTAGGAAACCAAATAAATAAATAAATGGAAACCTATAGCAGGGAAACATACATTAGTGCTCCAGAGCACAAAAAGAAAGATCTTAAAATGCCTGTAAAAACAAAAAGACCTTCATCTGGCACTGAAAAGACTTAGGTGCCGTGCGAGTTTTACACCTGAAGCAGCTGTGTGTGTACAGAGGGGTGAGGGCAAATCTATATCTCTTGAAAAGTTTTTGTTTGGGAGTTGATGGGGGTGGGGTGAAGTTTCCTTAGAAAAAACCTTTTCCTCCCCGCCAAAAAGCAAGCAAACAAAAACACCCTCCTGCAGAGATGCTGATAGAAGCCAAGTTTGTAGACAGCATCCACACCATGCTCTGCACTTCCCAGGTAGTTGCAGGTAGGGGGAAAGCTTCTTTTATTGCTGAGAGACGGAGTGACCATATGATGTTGCTCTAGCTGAATCAGATAATTGGTCCATCTAGTCCACTTGTGACTGTCCAGGGTCTGCAAGTACCCATTGCCTCCTAATCTGGAAAGTGGGATTCGTAGGTTGTTATCAAGAAGATTATCAGAGAGATAAAGGTGGCTTTGTTTTAGTGCAGGAGTGGCCAGACTTTATTGGTCCAATAGGCTCCAATTGGTAGCTTCTCGGTGTGTCTGATTTATGCTAAAAGCAGCTTGGGTTTGCATTTAATGCCAATTTTCAACAGCTGTGAATGTAAGCTGCTCTTGTGAAGGAACAATTTGGGAGTATTTTCTAAGATTCCCAATTGTTCCTTTATTGTCCTGCACCCGACATCATATGCCGTCACGTGAGTGACAGGTAGGCTTGGCATGGGGGAAATGGACTTGCAGGCCAAATTGAGAGGCCTGGCAGGCCTAATTTAGCCCATGGTGTGGACGTTCCCCACTTATTCAGTAGGGAAATGTATCTTAAACTATTAAATACTATGTCCATTGACACTTGAAGCAAGTGTGTTTCTAGGATCAGATTGTAAGTTCCTAGGCCACAAGGCTGTAGGGGAAATCTCCCCATATATATGTCACTTCTGTAGGGTTGTAGTAGTTGTGAGTTTGTAGTGTCCTTAGTGAACACAATATATTATGCAGCCATGCTCTTTGACTTGTGCCTGGCTACATCTATACTATAAAACACGACCAGAAGCATAACCATGAAGTGACCTGGCATGGTCTCATTGGACAACAGATTCCAGAGGAGTCTTTCTCCAGAATTTCTATAATATCATTTTTCAAGCAAGTGTCACTTATTTACTTTTGACTTCAGGGATGAAAACATCTAAAACAGACATTAATGTAGAGGCAGCAATGTAAGGTGTGCGTGTTTTACACTTGCTTGTGAAAGCCTTTTAGTCATAAGTGTGTAGCTTGGTCAGTTTCTTAATATCTTAGCACCTTTTCGCATACAATGAATGGATTTGATCCGGTTTAGCTAGTCTATGGATGGAAATGCTCTTTCCATATATGGAAAGCACTGAGATCCAGTAGAGTAGAATAGGAGCCACTGACTTTTTTGGAAACTGGAGAAACTGTGGTTGGCACTACACACAGATCCACTGCAATGAAGTACACATCAACTTAATGCTTCTTTTGAGGCTACTTTTGGTCAAGGGAGTGGATTCCATGCACACCAGGAGAGGTTTCTCTGGGCACATGAGTACCTGGAGTGGAGATTTCCTGCCTGAGGCACCTAGGCAGGTGATCTTTGCTGACCCCTCCTTCCTATTGAGGCTCCCTATTCCATCTCTCACACTGCTCTGGAGGCTGCAAAGGAAAGGAAGACTAGGTGAAGTTTGTCTCCCGATCTTCCTCCAGAATGAGTGGAACACCACTGAGCACAACTCTGACTCCAGCCGATTTTTTTTTTAAAAAAAAAACAAAAACAAAAAAACACCTCTGACTCCAGCCTCATAGCATTTAACTATAAAGTACATCTGCAGCCCACAATAAAGCTATCTTGTCTTTACTATGAGATACTGTATCTGCACAATTATCCTTATTGCTTGTAGCTACTGTGGTGTCATCTGGTTGCTAGATATGTTTCTTTAGCTTCGTTTCCCTAAAAGTGTCTTTGTATTATATTTGTCTGTGTTGCCACTTGATAGCAACAGCATTGTTGTTGTTTTTTAGGGCAGGGTTTTTTTTTGTATTTGTACTGAAAACAAGCCTTTTTACATTTCTGATCCATTTAACGGATGGATGTATTTATTTTTAAACACTGTCTGTTACTATTCCTTACACATATTTTTAGCAAAGTAGCAAAATAACAGATTGATGATGGCTGCGATGTAACATTTCCCCCATGTGTGAGCTGAAAGCACTTCTCCATTCACACAGACAAGGGTTGATGCTTCCTTCTGTCAGTGGCTTCTCATGACTCAAGGGATGCTGCTCTGGAGAAGCACTGATCTTGGAGAACAACATTTTGCCGGGGCAAGGGGTGTTACAGGGATCTGCTGCTGCTATAAAGGGGCATCCCAGAAGCCCCAGTGCACAGTAGTAGACCATCTGCAGAGATTTGGATTAATCCAAGGAGTTTTGAAATTATACGTTCCCAAAGCTCTTCAAATAGCACCTGAAACGAAATCTACCCAGCCTGTCTTCCGGAAAATACTGCTTATGCAGGATATTTTATTTCTCTGGCTTCTAGCACTGTGCTGTGTATTAATTCATTACACTTTCAGAATATCACTTAAAAATTGTGTCTATTTGGCTCTTACAGCTGCAAACAGAAGACTAATTTGGCTGAACCATGGCAGATCAATCTCAAATAATAATTTCGAACCATTCCCATCTTCAGGAAAGAAAGTCTATTTTCTCAAGAGCCCTCCCCTACCCCCTCTGACTGCTACCAAATGCAATTTAATGTTGACAGTGCATTTTTATTTTTTGTTTTGTTTTGATTGCCTTACTGGTTTCCTTCTCAGAATAACAACAATGACCATGCAGCTATGTCGGTAAGTAGATGCAAGCTGAAGAAAAAGCATGCACATGGAAAATTTAAACTATGAACTGCCTGCAGGCTTATTGCTTCAATTCTGAGTGACTTTATTTAAAACCCCTCTATTTATACCGATCTGACTCTATACTAAATTGTGTAGTTGCATGCAGAATCCAAGTTGAAGACTAACCTTGGTTTTTGGACATCAAGGCAGAAGGAACCTTTTAAAGCCTCATAGAAACATGATAGGGCATGTGTTGCATCTGAAATGAGATCATTCAAAGGAGACCATAAGACCTCTTGGATGGGAGGTCAGGTGTCAGAATGCAGCTATGGGGATGTGCATACGAAATAAGGTTAAAATGGCTAGATAGTGGCTGAGAATAAAGAGCTGGTGAAAGTTTTAGACAGTCTCTTTCAAAAACATACTTTTTGAAGTGAGGAGAATGTCTGCACCCAAATGTATTTCTTAAAAGATGATGGATTGCTTTAAAAGATTCATGCCCCAATTATTTTCAGGTCACCAACTCATTTTGAGTAGTTTACTTTGGTCCAACATAAATATTTGCATTATAATGAATAACTGCTACTTTCAGATTTGCTAGTGATTGGAAAGCTTCGTCCTTTATTATTTTTTTAAAAGGCTGATGCAGAATTGTGTTCTACTCATTTACCCACAGGACACTTTCCCTACTTTATAATGATTTTGCATCAACACTTCGGTAGAAAAAGTATGCAACAAACGCGATATGATGATCATGTTAGTTCCACACGTGTTGTGCTATAAGCATAAATAGTTGCAAGGGATCAACTCATTCCACTGGGACATCTGACTTTCTGAAGACAAATTTAGAGGACAATAAAAATGCTTAAAGATATTGTTGCAGATAATGCCGGGGTAAAAAGCTCATGAAAGTATTGATAACATGAAAGGTAATTCTGGCTGACAGTCATGATGGCAGCCATAAGGAAATCTGATGTCCCAAGTGCAAAGCAGTCCCCCAAATGGCTACCATATGGCAGCCATGCCTTCTCCAGTTATCTCTAGTCACGTATTGATAATTCTTACCATTCATGATCTTCAATCTAGTTGAAAAAGTGTGCTTCTAAGTCATTGCTTCTGTTGTTTGATTCAAATTTTATTCAGTTGTTCATGCAAATCTATTCCTCCCCAATCCCTGCCCCTGTTTTAATTTCTGTACATTTTAAACATGTAGAAAGAATGCAGTGTGTGTCCTAACTTGCTTAGAGAGGACAACTGGAAAAAATGCCCTCTGACACTAATGTGTTTCCTGGATATTGAGACCCATCTCTAAAACAGCAGATAGAGGCACTGAAGGGATGCAAATTTTCCAGTGACTTAGTCATGTTAGTCTGTTGCAATGAAAACGAGTCTTCTTTTACCTTATAGACTACAGAAAGGCGTTATAGCATAAGCTGTCATGAACTACAGTCCCCATGATCACATGCAACAGGATTAATGTATGGAAGAAGTCCAGGCTTACTTACAACCACCTTCCAGCCGTACTGGTGATAGTTATGAACATAGGGAATTGCTTTGTACTGCATCAAGCCACTGGTCTACCTAGCTCAGAACTACATTGACTTGCAGTGGCTCTATGGGGTTTCAGATGGGGAGATCTGCAAATACTTCTAACAATGAAGAATGTGAAAGTATTATTAGATTGTTTATTTATAATTTCTCCACTAAGAAAAAAGAAATTGGGTGGTTTGCCCAGCATTGCAGAGGAAGTCAATATGCTGGAGTTAGAAACTGATCTTCAACTGATTTCCTAGCAGCCTTATCCATTTTCTCAAGTAAAACTTACAGTCACCTTGATTTGCTAAGAGCTAATTGGCCTTATCTTTCCAGAGCCATTTGGCTTCCCCTGGCTCTGCTAAGGATTTTGCTGTTATGTGTTTGCTTTCACCTTGGAGTTCCTCAGAAAAAAACATTTGCAGATGCTTTAATTTAACTGTTAGCAATGGTGGAGGTAACACAAATGAGGTGAACAACTGAGTTAACATAATCCAATTCTTGTGTGGTCTAAAACAGACTTTTAATATTCTGAAAAAAATGTGGGATATGCTGTTTTTCCCTCAACAATTATATATAAAAAATCACTGGCAAAATTAGATGTTGGTGGAATGAAAATGGTTAAAGTTTGTCTGATAACTAAGCCTTTCCAAGAGTCTTTATGTTCATAACATATATTCAGAAACCATTATCACAGAATTCAGACCTTTGTTTTAAGATCACAATCATGTACCATGAACCTAAAAAGCTGCTAGCATATTTGCCTATGATGTTCTCGTATAAAGCATCCTAATTATTTCTTAGCAGCTATTGCCATGTGGATGTTAGTTTGACCATCTTAATCAATTGCTTCTGTGTTATAGAAATTGCAAATATTCCCAGCATGCCTTTTAGATCAGTTTTTAAGAGACACGGTTGTAAACACATCTATTATTATGATTGTTGTTGTTGTTTCTGATATTTTTATGAGAAGGGGTAATTTAGTGCTGCTATTAGATCAACAGGAAGATTCAATTCTTGCTATCAGGAGAATACTTGATTTAGCATTCTTAAATATGTGAGTTACCCTTTAGATTCGATACATTGAAAAGAAAGCTTCTGCTTAATGTGTGATTTAATATTGTTAAACTAATTATGAAGCTAGACTTTCAGATGTAACAGACAAGTCTTGTTGTTCCCTGTTTGCTTGGGGGATTGTGGATTGTGTTTTATTGTTCCCTTGATTGGCAGTAAAGGCCTTATTTCACAGCTTGCAGCGAGGAGCTATTGGATAAAGGGTGGTGGCGCTCCACAAGCTATATTCAAAAACTGTCAATCAAAAGCCCACGTAGGCTACTTAGAGAATGGAGTTTCTTACTGATTCTTCCAAATGTCGTCTCATGCTGTCCTTGATTGGCATAGCCTGGCAGGGAGGATGGATGAATCTGTCACCGGCTGGTTAATTGTGTTGCCGGTCTCAGTCTGACATCAGGTCTTTGACTCTTAAGTGGCTCAATACAAAACAAATTAGCAGATTGTAGTCATATTTCTCATCCTATATGCTTTGACTTTGTTGAATGCAGTCCATAAATCATATTGACTGACACACTACTGAATGATGAAAGCTGCTTTTGAGACAGCTAGCTATGAGTCTAGAAAGCAGCACCGTGAAGGTGCCATGCAAGAAGGATGCATATGGCTGACCCTTTGGGAATTTCCTAGGAGCCAAATGTCTCTTTACAGCAATTGTTCTTAAGAGAAAAGCTTTCGGATACTACAGAAAGGATTTAACATGTCAGCAGATTCTCTTTTACAAGTTCCTTTGAAATCTAAGACGTTTGTCTAAGGGTTTTCTTTTTCTCCCAAACTTGTATTTCAGCAAATGTGACGGGTGGGTAAGCTGAAGGTGTCCTATCTTCTAGCAGGTGTTATTGGTGGTTTCTTTTTTAATGTAAGAGAATACTTATTTCTTGAACTTTGCCGTGATGGTATACAAAATATGGATAGCTGTAATTGATGAATCAAGACAAATGTGTTAGTAGTTGTTGGGTAGTAGTAATTGTAGGGAACCAAAATAAAATCGTTTCCCCCCCTTAAGTTAAATATACATAATGGATGTAAGAGCATCAAACAGGGATCCAGTGCTGATGATTAAGGATGATTTTTAAGGCCAATGATAAACATTCATTCAGAATCAGTGCAATGATGTTATAGTTTCTTACATGTAAGAAATTGAAAGCGTTGGGTAACAAAAGATGCTTCAAACTGCCCTGTTAAGTCTAGAGACATGAGCTCACTTGCTCAAGATGAATTTGAACAAATAGCTCCTTTTAACCCACCCTCATTTGCCAGTTTTGTGCATTTTTAATTTGGAAGACCTGTATACTTACAACAATTTAAAAGTTACTGGTAAACTGATCAGTAAAAAACAGATTCAGGTACCTCTGACTTACAGTTAAAAGTTCAAATGTTTAGACTTGACTTCTTTATCTTGGTCCAAAATGAAAACCTACATGATCTCAAATGGTTATAACATGTTCCTTTTCCCTCTTCTGCTTTTTTTTTTGACTGTGCCATGAGAGCAATAAGCCTGTAGTCCGAGTGCATAGTTGAAAGCAATTTTAAAAATTCATTTTAGGGGGTTAGCATTTGTCTACCATTATAACAAACATTTAATGTATCTGTATGAAACCTAACTCTTAAAAAGCCACAGAAATTATCATGCTGTGTATTGTAACCATTACCTTGTGCTCCAGTACTATTGTAACCAATTTTAAACAACTGAATGCATAGGTTTGGTGAGAAATGTGAAATGGAGTATTTGTATAACAATATAGTCCATAATATAATTGCATTTTGGATTTAATTGGATGTTATGCTTTTTGATAACTTCACTCATATGCTTACTGTTACTACATTACAGTGGCATCCAAAAAATTATGTAAAATAGGACATGGAGCTGATTTGATGGGGTGCTGCATTAAATCAAAATGCAGTTGCTTCATTAAATCAAAATGTTATTTCCATCAAGTATCTTAAATCAGCTACATCATAATTGAATTAAGCCCATTGATTCTTCTTTCCTTCTCCCCGCCCCAATTCTCTCCTTTCCCCCCATTCATATTGATATTGTTCCATTTGGGGAATTAGAACTGCATGTCCCCCAGTCTGGTCACTGCTGGGTTTCAGACATTTCAAGCATGTTCCGGTGTGTGTTCATTTATTTCTTTTTCTGTTGACACTTGGTTTGTACCTGCCAAATGTTAGTTTCATAAAAGCTTTCAGTTTTTAAATGTCCACCAAAGAGGATGTGTCATGGACCATGAACAGAACATATACTTTAGTATCCAGTAATAATAAATACAAACAAAAAATAGGAGAATTTTCAAAATTGAGTCTTTTTCTGTCTGTTTGGTTCTAAAGGTAGCTGAACACATACAGATGCTAAGTAGGTTATCTGCCCCAAATAACCTTAAACTTTAAGTCATAGTTCAAATCTATAATGAACAGCTTAACCTGCCTATAGAAACCAAAGAAACTTACTTTATCTTCTATTTTTCTCCTTTTGAATCAGTATGTTTGGTATGCAACAAGATATAGGCCTGGTTTGCATGTAACATCAAACCATGGTTTAAGTAAGCCTTTGTTAATAAACCATGATTAGCATTACATGTGAACTATGCCCCTATTACTGTGGTTTGTTGGTGAAAAAAATGCAATGGTTTGTTCTTGGCTTACTGACATTACCTTCAGTATGGCCTAGCGTTACACACGAACCTGGACATATAATGCAATTTAATGCTTTATTTAGGAATGACATCATTCTTATTATATAGCGCAATTCTGTGCATGTTTCCAGAGAAGTAAATCCTATTGTATTCAATAGGGCGTACTTCCAGATGTGTAAGATTGCAGTCTTAAGATGCAACCCAGTGATTCTTACCTAAGAGTAAACCTGATTGAACCCAGGGGAGTTACTTCTGAGTAAACATGCACGGGATTACACTGTCGAGCATACTAGTGTTTAAACTCACAAATTACCAAAGTATTAAAGCAAATTCTTATATTTTCCAACGTATTTAATTTAGAAATGAGGAGGAGCCCTAAAATGTTAGCAGTAACTTTTGTTAACATTCTTTAACTATTCCTTCTGATTAGATTAGAATTCATACCTGTGCTTTGATCCAGCCACTTATTTAGAAATAATTCCCATTAAAATCAGTGAGACTTGCTTCTCTGGAAATGTGTATAAGCTGTTGTGTTGGCGTGTTTAACCTGCCTTTTCCATCACTGGCACTGACATTTATGCTATAATTACTGGAGCAGAAATGTTTAACATGAAACATGTATGTATACTTGAACAGCAGAGGGCTTCATATGACTTCATAGATTAATTATTTTTAGAATTATTGTTCTCCCAGATGTATAGGTGCATAGATAAGAGAAGGGAATATTTGAATTGTCAAGCTTGAAATGTGTAGCATTCCAGGAAATCCATTTTAATAGTGTTAAGGCAAGTGTTTTCTGTAAACCTGTTTTATGATGTGTGTTGCTGAATGTATATAACTTGTTGGTTTCAGTTGTGTGTTTACATATTAACATTGTCGTTTGAAAATACTATTCTAAATAAAGCTACTATTCGTAAACAGAATTTTAAAAAATTACTGTACAACAGGAAGATGTAGCATTTACTGTCTGTTTGTTCTCAGGCTTTGTAAATGTGGGAGAAAATGACCGTTCTGACAAAACATACTTACCTATTCTTACAACTTCTTGCCTTTTTTTTAATAGGGAAAAGTGGCACAGACTGCTTGTATGTCAGCTTGCCAGCATCTGTCAACTTCCCTGATGCAGATGCTGTTGGATAATGATTTAAAACAAATTAGCATGGGAGCCATTCAGCAGTTTAATTTAGATGTCATACAGTGTGAATGTAAGTATGAGAGTCTGAGCTATAAGTTATGAGACAGTCATTTTTGTTTAGCGGGAGGATGTAAATATCCATTATATGTGCATTACTGTAATAAATAAATGTGGAAATTGGGGATCAATGAGATCTTTCTGTTTATTCAAGCAATGGTTCAAGAGTTGTTTGTTTATTAAATTTGTATGCCACCCTTCATCTGAAGTTCACAACATTGGTTGGATACCTTCTAGAAGGCTAGTAGTTTAATTCATTGGAATAAGAGAGAGTAACTTAATAGATTTGTAACCATTTAAAATCCTTATTAACATTTACACTAATATGTGTTGGTTTTTCCTCTGAACTGCAGTCAAAACATTATAGGTTCTAACATTTGCAGTTGTAGGCAATATCTTCTGATAGTATTTAATTCCTAAAAGAGAAAGTCTTTGGATCAGTCTGTAAATCACTTGAAACTTAAGCAACTGAAAAAAGAGAGTTTTATTTGCCATTCATTTTAAATTTGTTAGTATTTGTCTTTCAGAAACTGTTCTGGTGAGTTTCTTTTCAACAGAACTCTAAAAGAACCAATTGAGAGGTCTTAACATTTAAAAAGTTTATAAATATATTATACTAATTCAGCAGTGGAACAAATGGAATAGGGAATCTCAGTTCTTCAAAATTGTAATCACACAATGCCCTGCCCCCATCTCTCTCACCCTCCACTGGGTCTTGTTATTTGTTTGTTTTGTAACACAAAATAAAATCTGTAATAAAAACTAATTAAAAAAAAGATTTTAAGCAAACAACTGGACATTTCCATTTTTGGCTGCCATGAATTGCAGTAAAACCAACTCTTTGCTTCTCATATACTAAAATGTCCTTAATCTGTTTTATAAAGCTATATTAAATTTGCTCAGTTTGTAAACCCGCCCCCCACATTTCCTGTTTGACATATTAAACAACTAAGAGATCATTGTGGGTTTTTTGTTTTTCATAACATAGTGGTTCGGCATCTGTTGCGATGCTTCTGATACAGAATATCTTGTGTGGTAGGAACCATTACATAATGGCTTTGAGTTCCTTCCAACCTTATAATATTTATATTATTGTAGAAAAATGTAACCTTGGGTCTACAGATTATACTGTACTGGAAGGAGAAAGTAAAACCATGACTTTAATACTGGAACATGTTTAGTAAGATAAGTCAGTCAGCTGTTACTGGCTATATTAAAGCAAGTGCTTTGATACTATTTTAAAGGAAAAAATAGTAATGAAGAGTGAGGATGGTAGGACCTAACTTCACAAGTAAAATATGCTCTTGCTTCAAATTCAGCCGGAATCTTTGCTTGGTAGGAAATGTCATTGTTTCAGGTCACTCATACAAGTGTTACTGACTCATTACTTAAGGTATTAAAAAGAAGGTCTAAGTTCACTTCCAGAAGTTCAAAATAGGTGATTCAACATTTGTAAACTTGAGCTGTTCCCTGAAAAATTCAACTAAAACACAGGCAGCCTTGCTTAACGGGTGTGCTACACACACACACACACATACTCATACTCTCTCTAGAATGTGCTGAATCTGCTTTCTTTCTGACATTTCTTTCACAAGCTGTGCCATTGGCACATTCCACGAATCACTGTGCCAGCTGTGATTTATGACCTTACCACCCACTCCCTTCAGCTTCGCCCCTCCTGGGTCAACATTTTGAGCTTGGTACTTGGTGACAGTGCCATTTACACTAGGAAGTGTCTTGCTACTGTATGCAATTAGATGATGTGGAAAAAGGAAGTAGCCAATATACCAAGATGTGATTCCATGAGCACTCTTGCATCTGATACAGAAAACTTTTGGAATTGTTAATTGACTTTCGGCGTTCTAGCTGCTACCTGATTTCACCATTATGCATCACTGAAATGTCCAGTGAGACAACTGGTAGAAGTTGTCTAAAAGGCAGCTTATGCACTGTTCCCAAACCTTTCTCTGCAAGGTGCAACCACAGGAGAGTTTTGGAAGTATTACACAATGCAGCCTCAGTTTACATAGAATGATAGACCTGGCCAGTTACTAGAATGCCATGTGAACTGAATGTGAAGCATCACTTAGTGTCCTCTGCAACATTCCTGGTTTTCGTATCATAGGGATGTCTTAGCAGACCAAACAATATGGGCAAGGCTTTCTGTTGGTTTAAGGTATAGCATTATAACTTAACAAATCCACACATGCAGTGTGGTGGCTATTTTCTTTAAGAAATGTGTAAACTGCTTTCTGCCTTTAAAACCATTCAAAGTGATTCATAGATTATGTGTTCACTTTAGCAGCAGATGTTCATGTTTTAGGCTAATACTCATTTTGTCATTCTGAACTTCTGAATGGCAGCTTTGCAGGGAGGTAATACCCTAGATGTGTTACTGCAGCTTGCTACAGCAAATTCAGTTTTTCCTTTTGTCTCACAAGCTGAAGTGGACCATGCAACTGTATCATAAACATGACAGCTGATCATTATTCCTCAACCAAGTGATATATCAGAAAACATAGCAGCAGAATAAAATTACAAATAGTTTACAATATTCAGGTTACAGTCAGAAGCCAGACAAGTAAAAAAAACAAAACAAAACACTGACCAACAGCCTACTGAAAAAGCCAGCTTCTTAACTTGGTGCTGAACAAACCACAGTGTAGTGGACAATTCCTCAAAGGTTGAGCCCTTTGCTAAAGAGGCGAGTTCTGGTAGCATAATAGCAGTGACATCTATGTGTATGTGAAAACCCATTGGAATAATTAGAGAATCCTTGATGTGATATTTTTTCCTTGGAACCAAACCATGAACCATAAGGGTGTAGAATTGATTTTCTTGAATCCCAACACCTTATTCCATGTGGCAGACTATATTTGAAACTCAGTGGTGGTCTGTGAGGAAAATCAATCCCATACTCCATAAAGGTAAAGGTACCCCTGCCCGTACGGGCCAGTCTTGACAGACTCTGGGGTTGTGCGCCCATCTCACTTAAGAGGCCAGGGGCCAGCGCTGTCCGGAGACACTTCCGGGTCACGTGGCCAGCGTGACATCGCTGCTCTGGCACACGGAAACGCCGTTTACCTTCCCGCTGGTAAGCGGTCCCTATTTATCTACTTGCACCCGGAGGTGCTTTCGAACTGCTAGGTTGGCAGGCGCTGGGACCGAGCAGCGGGAGCGCACCCCGCCGCAGGGATTCGAACCGCCGACCTTTCGATCGGCAAGCCCTAGGCGCTGAGGCTTTAACCCACAGCGCCACCTGCGTCCCTTCCCATACTCCATAGACTCACCTAAAGTAGCCCCCCTTTGATATTGCTGCCCTTGCCTAGATCTTGGCTAAAGCAGGTGCCCAATGTATTTAGACAGTGTCTCCATTATACACATGCACCAAGGGCTTGCTTTAGACCATGAAGAACATCTATCAATACTTGGTCAGGGTCTGATTAACTGATAGAAATTGCTTGGGATGCTATGGACAAATGCACTTGTTCTCTCTCTCTCTCTCTCTCTCTCATCTCTATCTCTATCCCTATCTCTCTCTCTCTCTCTCTCTCTCTCTCTCTCACACACACACACACACAGAGAGAGAGAGAGAGAGAGAGAGAGAGAGAGAGAGAGAAAGAAAGAAAGAAAGAAACTTGTCTTATGGAGATGTCTTATGGAGATACCTCTGAGTTTGGGGACTCTGCCTAATATGGATCAAAACAGGGAGATCTGTTTGTAACTATGACATAAAAGCAATTCTTACTACAAAGCCTCAAATAATAAAATTTTATTACATCTGGATGAAGCGCCTTTAAATTCAAATACCTGAGCCTACACCATGTTCCTTGAAAGTAAGATCCATTGGAAATCAATGGGACAGATTTTCAAGTGGCATAGTTAGGACTGTGATGTGAAAATGGTCATATTGCAGCTTGTCTGCTTACTCCCTTTACCTGGTCTGTAACATAACCTGCATACTAATTGCTCAGCTTCTGTATAGTTTGCATTTTAATGTATGGTCTTCTTACATAGCTTTTACACTGTTTTGAATTTTAAGAGTAGAATTCCATTACAAACAACTTGTTAAAGGCATAAACACAACATTTTATCTTTTCTGCTTAGATTATTCTGCCTGTTTGGATCTTTATGCTCCCTCCTGCTTACTGTCATTCTTCTACCATGGTTAGGCTTAGGGACTAACCATCCCATTTTGCCACTGGAAGTGAAATGGGAATGTGCCACTGCCTTCCTTCGGCCATGCCACCCCCCTTTCCACTGCTGCCACAATGCCTCTCCCCTTGCCACAGCTGTTGAGTGAAGGGGCATTCTGCAATGTGCTCCTGCTCATCTTCTCTGCCCCAGGTGGCACACCAGAACGCCTCTCCTCCCCCCAAAATTTGGCGAGAAGGGGATATTCTGCTAGTGGTGGAAGGGATCGGGTGGGCAGGGTGCTGCCTCTGCTTAGGCTAAGAAGATTTTATAGAGCAAATGCTATAATGACAAAATTAGATGTTGACAGCTTTGGAACTGATAATAATTTTGAAAGGCTTTTCTGATAAATTCACCATGCAAAACAAAGAAAAGCTGCCTCCTTTTCGTGCTATTTGGGACACAGGAATTCTGCACTGTAGGACAGAGGTGAAATGTTGGGAGAATATGCCAATGAAGGTGTGTTTCCAGATCATTGATCTTAAAAATGTCAACATCCCAGTGCTTGGTGATCCATGTTATAGTGAAAAGAAATTCTGGATTCTTGATTGAAAAGATTTATTGTTATTGTTATTGTTATTACAGTGTTCGCCAGCTCTGAGCCTGTACCTGGGTTCCACGGAGAAACCTTACAGTTAGCATTCATCGACCTCAGACAAGTAAGACATTATTTGTATGCCTGTTAATGGTCACATTTTACTGAACACCAAGCCTTTGATTCATAGTCCAAGCAACCCTATGTGTTAGCAGATGACATGAAGTCCACTCACATAATGACTTGTTGACCCTCCATCCCCGGCTGCATTGCATGCTTCTCTGTAGGTTCGCTAGAGGGTGGCTTGGGAGAAGCAAGATGCCGCTGCAGGAAGCCAGGCTGGGGAAACCCTGGTGCTCCTGAGCCACATCATCAGATGCTTATGCCATAAATGTGTTTGTTGGTCTTGATTTTGTTGCAACAGACATAGCACGACTACCCGTCTGACATTTTGGGAAATTTGGGGAAATGACTATCCCACTACTTCACGTGTAACAAGCAAAAGGGTATAGCTATTCAGTTGTCAGAATGTGAGGTTGAATTATTATGTATTTGCAGGGTTGTAAATTTGAATGAAAAGGCTGTTTTAATATACGCTGATCTCATATTGAGTACAACCTTGACCCATATTTCTGTTACAGATAGGTAGCCGTGTTGGTCTGCCATAGTCAAAACAAAAAAAATTCCTTCCAGTAGCACCTTAAAGACCAACTAAGTTAGTTCTTGGTATGAGCTTTCGTGTGCATGCACACTTCTTCAGATACACAAGAAGAAGTGTGAAGAAGTGTGAAGAAGTGTGCATGCACACGAAAGCTCATACCAAGAACTAACTTAGTCCATATTTCTGTGTGGTGCTATGTGAAATAGTTAAGTGGTAAGTAAGTTCAAATGATGGCTTTCATATGGGTTTGTTTGTTTTTTAAACAGGTTTAAGGCTAGAGTTACCATGCATCATCATTAAAAGCAACATTTTATTCTGTAGAATATAATCTCTTGTCGATCTTTTACTTTAGGCTGAAATCATATTTGAGACTGCATGATTCTAGTAGGGCCTTATGAGGAGAGGGAAATGAATATATATATATATATATGTTCTCCTTAATTTACCTTTTGTGGGGTGCACCTTTTGCATTTCCTCACATCATAGGGTTTCTAATTTTTATTGTTATTAGTAATCTCTTTTACATAACTAGTCTATTGTTTGCTTTAAAATCATTACCCAATTCATTTTCACAACTACCCAGTGAAGGTAGACCATTATGATAAATCCTAGTTTTACGTAAGAAAAAGCTGAACTCAGTTGTGCCTCTCCTAAGTATGACATAATATTTTCATTAGGTTCCCTATATCTGCCATTCAGAGTTCCAGGTGCACCATTATGTGTTAAAAATTGAATGCCTTCCAGGTATTTAAGCAACAAGTATTTTAATACAATTCATTGCAATCATTTTTGCTTTGCTTCTGAATCCAGAACGTAAATGAAGACCAGTCCCTTTTTGTTTTCTTCCTCATCTACTAGCGGCTCATTGCAGTGATGTCAAACCTTACAAAGAGCAACATTTAGCTTTTAGTAAGGATTTAACACTCTTCCTCTCCCTTCTATTTATGATCCATTTCTTTCTTAATAGGCCAAATGACAGTTCTTTTCAAGCATACTTAGAAAGGCAACAGAGCCTTTTTCAGAAAGAGGTCATGCTTCTGTTTTTTAGTTTGAATTCGATACTGTTTCATGAATTGCAGGATATGAAAGATAAGGAAGTGGGTCCAGTGGTCAGGTTTTACCTGCCCACCCGGACTGTGCCCTGAGGTCAAACTCCTGATATTTGCTGTTTGGTACAGAGGAGCTGATGACAGGTAGGGGCTGATACAAGGGGGAAAGCTTGAACCATATCAAAGCTAAAAGGCAAGAGAATTGGGACTCAGTGAGAGACTGTAGCTAAAAGATGGATCAGCAGGGTTGCCCTCTTTTTAAAAAGTAGCTGACCTGTGAGGGAAAAGACTTTATCGTCCTGCCAATCACATGCTTACTAATGGAAGCCAGTTATCTCAACAACAGCTTACTCTTTTCTGTGTGATTTCATGGCAACGGGCAAGATTAGTAGGAGCGTGGGGTAGCCTTTGCTGATTATTTCTGACACAAATTAATAAACGTAGCACGCACTGCAGTTAACTGCAAATTTTGGTGCTTTGAAGACATGTTCAAGGCTGTTTCAGGCTTGATGTAGATAGCACTTCTGCCTAGGAAATAGCATGAAACAGCTGATGTATGTGCTGTAACATACATGACTACCTATATCAGCTTTTGCTAACTGGGTACCCTCCAAGTGTTTTAGACTACAACTCCCATCAGCACCAGCTAGCACAGCTGACTGACACTGTTGTTTTGCATGCCATTTTGCATGCTATTTTCATTTAGAAATTTTGTCAGAGTGGACAAGGGCCTCATAGTGGCTGAAAACTGGGGCAAGCATCCAAAAATAAAAATGGCTGCCTCTAAAGAACCACATGAAACATGCTCCTTTGCTCTCAGCAACCTGCTGTAATAATAATTTAACTGTTGCACCGGATATATTCCTCCATAGCTGATCTAGAACGACTAAAGTGAGAAGTAAAAATTAATTGGTAATTCCTTATGGAATGACTATTGCAAAGTTGTTCTAGTTCCAGACATATTCTTGCAGAAATCCACAGATAAAACCTTCTTGAGCTATTGATTGCAAGCTTTTGTGTGTATATATGTATGTGTGTGTGTGTGTGTGTGTGTGTATATATATATATATTGTGTGTGTGTATATATATATATATATATATATATATATATATATATGCATCCTAAATAAATACTTTGCCCAGAGTTGTTTGTACGGGTGGGATTGGATGATGGAAAAATCAGTTATTCTTTTCTACAAGCAAATGGTCCTTATTCCTAAGTAAATGTATTTTAGTATCAGGGAGGCAGAAGCAAACACCATTTTGTTCCTGTAGCTATGGTAGCAAGTTTTAAGTGAATTTTTATAATGTGAAACTGCACATACTCAATGTTGTGAACTTGCCAACTCTGTTTTTTAAAAGTGTGCTGCTGCTGTTGTTTTTTCTGCTGTAACAGATTAGGAATGTCAAAACAGTTGGATAGCATGGAATGTTGGTTGTGCGGTGGGAGGGAAAGAAAATTGTATGCTTCACAACTGGTAACATTCTGGTACTCTAAAGGGGGAATCTCTATAAAACCATTAAGTTCAGGGTCTAAAATGATCTAGTGCTGCACAACTGAACCCAGTGCTGACTGACTTGTGATTTATAACTTGATGTACAGAGATGCACAATTCTTTGTTTTTCAAAGCCTGGTTCCTTAAATATCCAAAAGTGACCAAAAGGCTATATAGCACAATCAATTGATTTGGTAGGCAGGCCTTCGATTTTAACAGACTGAAATTCATAGGAATTGCTTGCCAGGATTGGAAACTGTGATTATGCAAATAGGTGTTAGAAGGAGAAGGCTGGTATAATTGTTGTTGGTGCCACACAGACACTAAAGCCTAGATGTTCAGAGCTAGAAGGCCACAAATGGATCTACCTGTGACTGTCAAACTCCTGCTCAACTCAAATGTAAAATAGTTGACCTAACATTAAAAAAAACATATATTGTCCCATAGATTGGCCTTCCTACCTGAAGACTGGGAAGTGCCCAAGGTAACAACATGTTTAAAAAAAAGAGGTGCAGGAAATTACTGGCAACCAAAATGATTAGGAGACTGAGGCAACTCTTCAGAGATTACAATGGTCAGGACTTTTTAACGTAGAAAAAAGGGAGTAAAAGGTGAGGGGACATGATAGAGGTTTATGAAGTTATCTGTGGTGTGGAAAAACTGGACAGAAACAAGTTTGCCTCCCTCACAATACTAGAAGCCATTGGGATCATCAACTGAAGCTGAAAGAGTGAGGATAAACAAAAGGGAAGTGCTACTTAACATAGTTAAACTGTGGAATTTGCTGTCCCACAAGATGTGATGAGGATGGTCCAACTTAGTTGACTTTAAAAGAGGTTTAGACTACTTCATGAAGGATAAGGCTATCAATGAAGCAAATGGCCATCACGACACCTCCAATATCACAGGCAGAATGCCTCTCAACAGCGGGAGAAAGCTATTGCCCTCATGCAGTGTTCTTGAGCTTGGCCACTGTGGTAAACCAGATTATGCAGGCTCAGGAGATCTCTTCTTATTTTCTTATGTTCTTACCCATCTGCTGTCCTTCTAGAGATTCTAGCAGGATTTCCTTAAGTAGCCAGGTATTTGGCATCAAGGACCAATTATTATCCACTTGGCCATACTGGGTTCTAGAAGCTGTTCAAAACAGCTGCGGTTAAGACCTGTTATCCATTCACTCAGTATGATGTACACTCCTCTTCGGGGTAGCTAATGTGAGAAAAAGGTACAGTGGCTTTGTGAAATCCAGTCCCAATTGTTTATCAGAGGGCCGAAAGGTTATGAACAAGTGTACATTTTTGTAGGTGCATTCCGTCGTGTAATTCTAATGTTGAATAGAAATATTAACACATGCTGAAACATGCTAAATAGCTCACTGCCTAAGTGTTCACATGCTTGCCAGATACTGTGGTCTTTGTACTGATAGTTTGGATTTGGATTTGGTATCCCGCTTTATCACTACCCAAAGGAGTCTCAAAGCGGCTAACATTCTCCTTTCCCTTCCTCCCCCACAACAAACACTCTGTGAGGTGAGTGGGGCTGAGAGACTTCAAAGAAGTGTGACTAGCCCAAGGTCACCCAGCAGCTGCATGTGGAAGAGCGGAGACGCGAACCTGGTTCACCAGATTAGGAGTCTACCGCTCTTAACCACTACACCACACTGGCTCTCTCATAGTCAATGGATAGCTCAGTTGGTTAGAGCATGGTGCTGATAACACCAAGGTTGCAGGTTCAATTTCCATATGGATATAACTGCATTGCAGGGGGTTGAACTAGATGATCTTCAGGCTCCCTTCCAACTCTGCAGTTCTATGATTCTATGTATTGGTTAATGGCTTTGGCTACTGGTTGCTCTGAGGGGGTTTCTGCTTTGGCTTCTAAACTTCATCCCCCCCCCCCCCCACTATTTGCCCATCTTATACTTATACTGATATGCTTGTTTTTCAATTTAAGAAGTAATTTGCTGTCGGATACTGTGCTATATACTTTGCTTAAAGGCGCAGAAGATAAGATCAACTCTGTTTCCTTTGTCCAATATAAAGTTTGGTCTCTATTTTTGCATTCTTGCTGACTTGCATCTCATTGCTCTTCTAATAAGCTTGGGAAGCAGCCTAAATCATAGATACTTCCTGTAATTAGAAGCATTCTAAGTTTACAATTAATGGAACTTGTTCTGTGTAGCTAGACCCACTTTCAAATAAATCCAGAATAATGTACAAACTAGAAATACTCAACTGAAAGGAGCTGAAAGTTCAAATGACGTAGAAATTATTCCCAGTCAGCTTAATTTAACTAAGCCAATAATACACCTTAAACTTCTTTTGAGCTCAAATTACTTTAATGAAGGTGTTAATTACTGAGGGATTAACACTACTTCCAAGTGATAATGGATGGAGTCCATCAATAGTGGGTTAGAATAATATGGTTTTAGGGAACACAAGAATCTACCAAAGGATTACTTGCCAGGAATGGATGCTATTTCAAAGTAGAGGCAGGTCATAAGTGATGTGTGTTTTTCCCTTTAAATCGCAGCAGGCTTGAATGAGGGAAAGAAATTATCTCTCCATTGTGAGGGCAAAATATTTCTCTTTTTGGCACAGTTCAACAAAAGCAAAAATAACTGAATTTATCAATCCCTATAGCTTTAGCTGACAGGATGCCAAAGGCAACTCATTCATGAAGTCAATATTGGAAAGATATGGGGAAATTAAAATAATCAACTACCTGTATATGAAAGTGTCATTTACATATTTTGAGAATGTACTGCATCGGGAAGACAGCAGATACAGAGTTCTAGAGTGAAAAGTAGCAATTCAATCTTACAATTTAACCATTTAAAATTTATAGCCATTAAGTTTGCATGCTAAATTTCAAGCATTTGTTCACCTGAATGTATTAATGGAACACAGCCTGTCACGACTGCGCACCTGAGTGTTCCTTTTTGTTTCTAAAGGTGGAAGCAAAGAGATTCCACGGACCTCTTGTATAGTATCTACAGGGATCCACCCTATCAATATTTACTGATGACTCTTCTCCAGACAAAGTTCCTATAGTGACAGTGGTTACCAAGTAACTGAACTGCAATTGTGAGCTGCACAGGAGAAATCCAACCCAACCCAATCATGATAAGATGGAAGTCATGTTGGCTGGCAAGCCCTTCTACCTCAGGGAGATTGCAGTTCCCCTCATACCGGGTCACCTTTTCCTGTCACTCAGGTTCATTGCCTTGGAAGCTGTTGGATCTTAGCACTTCACCCGCCTTCTGGAGAGGCTTTCTGTATCTGCCATAGATTGTAGGGAGGACTACAGTGTGTCAAAACATCTGGTTTCAGTGCTTTGGTATATCAGTCAGCACAAGATGCCTCAGAGGAATTGCCAGGACTTACTAAATACCAGATGTGCTGAATCCCTGTTCTTTCTCAAACCACTCGTACTGGGCTTAATGGCCACTGAATTCAATCTAGTGCCAGCTGGCTACTCATGCTATCAAGTTTTAGTGTTCCTAATTCAAGGTTTGCTATTAGTGGTGCTGGAAAATAACAGTCTCTACTGTCTGCTTATGCTGCTTCACTTACTAAAGTTACTGGAGTCTCAAGTGACTTCTGTGTGGTTGGGAGTGCTTACGACCAGTTTAGGCTGGTTCACCAGCTGTGGCTGTTCATGGACTAGGATAGCCTAGCCCCAGTTGTCCACATTTTGGTGACCTCCCATCTGGAGCGCCGTAATGTGCTCTGTGTGGGGCAGCTCTTGAAGGCAGCCCAGAGACATCAGCTAGTTGCAGAACCTAGCTGGTGGGTTGTTAAGCAGAGCAGCCTGATAGGACTTTGTGTCACCAGTCCTGAAAGCACAGCAAGCGGCTACTGGGTCCAAAACGTTAGTATAGCAACGTTCTGGGGATGGTGCTTAGAGCCAAAATGGTGTGTAGTCAAAACACAATGGGTGCAATGGCAAGTGGGATTGCAACTTACCTAAATGCCTGTAAGTTGCAGGCTTACTGTACTGTACTGTACTGTAAGCTAAAGGGCTCTGGGCCCAAGTTCTTTATAAAGCAGTCTCAACCATCTTGGGCCTTACAATGAGCAAGGGAGGCACTGTTGGTGGTGTCATCCCTAAGTGCCGCCCAGTTGGCATTGGCCTATATCTGTCCTTCTCATTATTAATGTTTAGGAGCAACTTATAAACATTCCTGTTTACCCAGGCTTTTGATGGCTGAATGGTAATCTTGAAGTTGTTGACTGTGAGGGTATGTGGTTTGTTGGTTTGTTTGTTTACATGTTTTTGTTTCATTTTTAATTGTTAGCAGAAGAGCTTTGACTAAGTAATAGAGCCATCTACTTTGCTGTAGATGTTCAATCCCTGGCATCTTCAGGTGGGGCTGGGAGAGTTCATTGGCTGAAACCCTGGAGACCCAACTCCAGTGACTGCCTTTAAAAACAAAAAAACACCACATTGATGTTTGCCTCATTATGCCAATAAAGGATGAATGAGTGAATGAATAACTGTTTGCTGTCTTGGGCTCCTTTGGAAGAAAGAGCAGGATAGAAATTTAATAAATAAAGAAAACTAATTACTGTTTGCTACCTTTGTTTTGTTTTGTTACTATACTGAAGACATGCTGAATAAATGTGGAAAAATAATAATAACAAAGCATGAAAAAACAAACAAAAATGACACTGAGCAAACTACAGAGCTGAGGAAAAACCACCCATCCCCACAGATCTGTTGTACTAATTCTTTTGACAATTTTGAGGGTGTTCTCCTAAGAATCTACATGTTGGTGTGATCATTTGTCATTGGTTTCTCCACACACATGCTGAAAAGAAGTTATTGGTTGCCCCAAAATAATGTGTTTCAGTATCATCTGAAGAGCACTATTCTTGTGAGGGAGACATTATGGTTGAAGGATGATACTGAATGAAAATTCTGTCATGAGAAATCATTTTGTAAATGATGCATGTGCTTAATATTCAGTAGTTTTGGAGGTATTACCATTAGTCACTGAGGTTTTAAATGCTGCTTGCAAGCCTGCAATCAAATAGGTTTGGTCAAAGTGTTAATAATTTGATACATTGTAGGAACTGCTTCAATAAAACATTGTAGTCTCAAAAGTTACTTTTTTATTATTACTTTATTTCTTTTTATTTATATACTGTGTATATGCCCAAATGTCTTCTAAGTGGTTTACAACTATATAATAAAATTGTAATGCTGTTGTCACATTGCAATTCACATGGCCACCAATAGGCCACAGCAACTCCAGTGTGAGGACCAAGCATCAGGCATCCATGTTGTGAAAGAACCCATTTCTTTCATTAAGTTTTTTACAGGCAAAGCTTATGTTGAGTTGTTGGCTCTGTGTGTGTGTGTGTGTGTGTGTGAAACTTTTACAGTGCAAAGCCTATAATGTCTACCTGGAAGTAAGCCCTGTTGAATTCATCGGGATTTAGTCCCTGTCAAGTGTCCATACTATTGCAGGCACAATATTCCAAATGAGCATTTGAAGCTTAAACCTGATGTTTTTGGGGCTGGAATCCTATATCTACTTTTACCTGGGAGTAAATATTGTGGAACTCAATAGGACGTCCTTCTAAGTCGACATGTATAGGATTGCACTGTCTGTGGTTTTCACAGCAATTTGTTTAAACCCCAGTTTGTTACATTCCCCATTTATTTGTCAAACAAAACAGCAAAGGGATATAAATCGTGTTAATTAACACAAAATTAAATAAAGATGTGACTTTGCAGCAACATTTCCCCTCCCCAACAGTTGTGGATTATTGCAACTCTTCTGATGAGTGGAGAGTGAAATATGTTTGGAATTTGTCCATGCACTGTTTTAAACATTGTGTTGTAAGTTCTGCAAAATGGTGACCTAAAACACTACTAATCCAACCAACTTTTACCTCTAAAATTGTTTTGTTGCTTTGTGCAAAAGGACTCTGTGTACAGGCTAACGGGCTACACAGAAACAACTTGTCCAGACCCCTTGCCCTTTGAAAACTGTCTGCCAGACGGCTCCTTTTCAAGCTGTAAACTCAAAAAGACAGTTCTTTTGCCACCGGTCCAGCTTATTCTTTAATGATGAGAAAGGAGGCACTACAATTAAACAATGTTTCTTTGTGTTTGTATTCAGGGTTGCTATAGCATAAGTGGTGCCTGCCTTACTCGATTTTATCAACCTTGCGACTTTCTATGACCTTTCTTTAGAAAAAAATAATAATGCTTGACTTCTAAAACAGGATTAGCAAAAGTTGTAGCATCAAAATATTTTCTGGGTATTCTAGCAGAGCAACCGCCTTGTTTGCACAATTCCTACCTAACATCCTGCATTCTCCCCCACCCCCCACCCCTTGCATACTTCATTAGAAGTCCTAAGGAATTAGCAGTATATAATATAACAAGACCAGGCATCTCTCAGAATTTACCTCAAGGTCTAGATTTAAAGAAAGCACTCTGCCCTTTGGGGGAATTTAGGTTGTTAAGGATTAGTATGAACCCAAATAACTTTTGACTTTTTCAGAGCAGAACAATTCCCTGTGGTTCAGCTGTCATAACCCCTGAGTTTATGTATTTATATACACTTACAAATGTGTGAGAGATTATATCCCCATTATAGTGACAGCTAATATCTTCACTTAAGGATGTCAATTTGAAACAGATGTACATATCTTAAAAGGAAAGTAAGGGCAATCTATTGTTAATGTTCAGACTTTATCCTTGCCCTTTGCAGAATCTAAATAGATTTTACTATTGAATTTTTTTTTTAAAAAATGCATTCCTGTTAATGTGATTGTCCTGTTCTCATATTTATAGCTAATGTACCTCACAGTGTTTAGTAGACCAGTTTAAGACTCTATTGACACTTAAGATGAAACTACAAAGTCTGATGAAATATATCTTTGAAAATACATCCCTCCTGATACATTTGACGTATCTCACCCAAATTAACATTGTGTAAGTTGTGCTTTATGCATAGGAACAATTTGTCCTTGTTATAAATTATATATTGTCAGGGAGAATATCTGGATTTTAGTAAGACTGATGTATCTGAACTTACATAAAGAAACAATGAAGAAACTGGACAGAACACACATACCCCCTTTCTCCCTGTTTCTAAAACATTATCTTCATCATTCCATAGACCTGTTCCTTTGGAGAGGGAGGGACTTGTTCCTTTTATTCATTTACATTTCTTGCCTGCCCTTCCTTCTAAGGCATGAATGGGGAAACTTTAGCCCTCCACATGTTGCTGAACATCCACCAGCCGGAGTAAGTACAGCCATTGGCCAGGGATGATGGGAGTTTGAGTTTGGCAACATCTGGAGGACCAGAAGCTCTCCACACCTGTCATAAGGCATTCAGGTTAACAGATGTGTTTTTGCATAAGCAAAACCAGTGGGGAATATGCCCTGGGGAAGTATCCCAAGGGCCAGATAGAGAGGTTTGGAGAGTCAAATCCCCTGGACCTGAGGTTCCCTACCCCTAGACTAACAACTGTCTGCTACAGCAGCCATTTCCTCTGAGATCTGCAGTGACCCAGAGCTTCCAGTGCAGAACAGCAGCTGGAACATCTGAAATCTTATGAATGCCTTTGCCCCTCTCTAGTAACCCTTCTCTGTTTTTGTTGATGCCTCAAGAACCTTGGTTAGTAAATGGTGTATAAATATTCGGAAACATTTAGCAATCTAAACCTACAGGGCTCAACAGGTAGTTGAAAGACTCTTTTACTTGAGTGCTACTGGTTTCTACAGTTTTGAATGGGTTTGTGTTGTGCCGTGTTTGAGACAGCAGTAATCCCATATTCAGTTCTCTGTCAAATTCTGTATGTAATGGCTCTGAAATGTTTTCTGATTAAAGCAAGGATGCTAGCCATATTCGTTGTTGGCCAAAAAAATATAAAATTGTCTTGCATATAAAGACATAAAGTCTCATAGTGAACATAGTTCACAATTGCATATGTTTAACAGGGGTTACTTTAGGAGGAAACGTTGGCCAGCCTTTTAGGTTTTTAATTAAGAAGGTCACAATCAATTATAGCTGAATTTCAAAGAATTTAGCAATTAGCTGTAATCTGCAGTTCCCAGCGGGAGGCTTTCATACTATTAAAAAGAGATTGTTTCCATCTCTGATCAAAGCCAAAATAAAACTAACAAGATTATAAAATATTCTGTGTGTCTTATGCAGCACACTATACCGCTGTGTTAGTGATCAGGGTTTTCTTTTATTTTTTAATGCTATCTTTTGGTTTGATTTATTTTTTAACATTCTATGTGTAGGGGCCAGTACTTCATGAATGGTGACAACTTATCTGTTCCGTTAAGCAAGTGGAGCAATTTGGCCTTTTCCTTTTTCCTTTTTTTAAAAAGAGTATGTGAATAGCTTTGAATATTTTAAAGTAAATAATAAAAATGCAGTCTACGGTAACCTAAAGTTTTTGACATAAGTATTCATGTCATCGAAGTTAAAGTAAGCTGAATTGATGGGTTCTTTCAACAATCTAGGGTATGTGCCGAGTTTTGTACTTTTTTTTAAAAAAAGTTCTAATTTGCACTTTCCAATGAATTTAAACTTTCTAGATTTGTACCTACTTAAAAGAATGTTTGTGACCTTTTGACCCTTTTGTTATCCCTAATTCAGAAAGGCCTTTATTCTGTAAAAGCTTAGGTATTAAAAAAGAAAGAAAGAAAGAAGAGCGAAAAAGAGGGGGGGAGACGTTAATGGCATAACAGTCCTTTCTGGTCATCCTGTGTAAGATGTTTATGCAAAATGTCAATAGAAGCAATTGGCCTAACAGTGTGACAACTTACTTTGCTTGGAAATGGGCTAATCTCCTGTTTGGGTTATCCAGAGGTCAGGTAGGGATTTCTTTCCTCGCTCCCCATAGTGCAGGGCTATACACTTTTACAAGCTTTGTTGGGCTGAGGCCCAAATCTTCCCTACCCTGATGAGTCCCGGTTATCTGCCAAGGAAAACAGCATGCTTATCCCTGAGCACTGCAAGTAAGCCCCATTTATTTTAATGGAGCTTGTTTCCAAATAAAAGTGCACCTTGGATCTCAACTTTGGTGTGCATTTAGTTACCCCTGAACGTGCACCTCCCTTTTGCATGCAAAGGATGGATTCACCCCACAACTAATGGGCAATTTTTATCCTCTTTTAATATGTTACGTTAAGCGGCTGAAAATCATGTCCCATTAACGAACACAGAGGGGAATGGGTGTGCATATTTTTACAAGTACCTGAGTTTAGGATTGGAATGCCAAACATACATGCTTTCTGCCCCTTGAAAATGGTTCTGCTTTAACATGTGCTTCCTTTGTTTCTAGAGGGGGACTAGCTGATATTATCATCCATTCTTTCAAAGAATTCATTAGAGCCCTAGTCCTGTCCCTTCCTGAAGTTCATGTGGAAATCCCACCCCCCAACCCCATCAAACATTGTCGTCCTTCAGAGCTTGCCACCACTGCCCTGTCACAGCAGGCTGGAACTCAATAAGTGCTCAGGCAAGCATGGAGGGCCATGAAATAGGCCTTGGCAGGTTGCATGCTGTGAACTCCTGGCTCAGTGAATCAGCTTCTGTGTGTTTTTATAACAGCCTTTCCCCCCCTCTGTTAATTATGCCCGGAGGCTGTGGAAAGGCAGCATTTACCTGTTGAAACAGACTAAGCAGCAAGTGTTCTGACATGTTTATCAGGCAAATTGTATCTGACAAAAGGTAATTACACATGCAATCAGGTCTAGAAGTATCTGATTGATTACAGGTTAATAATAAAACTGTTTAGCATTGGGTACAATTTTTTGGTTGGAGGAAAGTTGTATAAATCTGAATAACTAGTACTCACGGGTATAAATATTTTGGGATGTGGACTTTAACTTATAACCTTTTTAAACAACAACAACAACAGATATGCAACTTACAAATTCTATTGGACAACTTCTTTGTGGACATTTCAGTCCATTTCTGTTAATTAAAATTAATCTGCAATGCGCTTCTAGTTGCATATAGAACCTTATCTTCTTTAATTATTTTGGAGTTTGATCATGAATGAATCCAGCACATATGGCATTTCCATTGTTGCTTTTCTTTCCCAGCCAACTGTCTTGAAGGAGCTGTACTCCTCAAAGGACTATCTACAAAGAATACTGTATGGCTTTTATGTGTGGGACTTGAATATACCTGAAAGAGCAGGCTAGTGGGACCTCACTATATGTGGAGTAGCTTACACATGACTGTGTTCCTATATAATGCATCGTAATGAGTTTCTCATTTATACATTAAAAAATTGACATTCAGTACAATGTCACCTATGTCTGAAGAATAGCTGAAATGTTGGCCAAAATCACTTAAGGACAATGAGAGTTAACAAATAATCTGGATCAAAATTCAGCCTTGTACCTACAGTCTTCAAACTGAACCTAAAGGAATCTAGTGACAGGAAAGAAAATCCTAAACCACAAAGGTTATTCAAAGCAAGCAACAAATGTCCTTTTTATCTTGCAACTAAATTGCTGAGTGGTGTATTTGAAGATGTGAATTAGGTTCAAATAGTGGGGCACATAACTTGGGGTCAGCTATAGGAATTCCTCACACAAATGTCTTCCCACATATTCTTTTGTTCTTTTGATACTAGTCAGGCTGCAGGGTTCAGCCTTAGCTCTTTGAGGGTTCAAATAGCAGGGAGTTAACTCATTACTGGGCAGCCGATACAACAAATGGATTTCCAAGCACCTATATGTTAGAAAGGAACAGAACTTTTAAAAATATAGCTAATTCAAAGACTTCTCTTGGATCTATCACTTACCCCCATGCCTTGCACGAAGATGCCTTTTTAATTTATGGGATCAGGTTTACCAGATTGTCTCTTGACCATCCAGTAGCTAAGATAACTATTCTTATAATATAGACAGACTAGCAGAATGTCAGTCCTAAGCATGTTACAGGGAAACAATTGCCACTGATTTCAACCAATGCATTGGGAACGAATCATTATTAGAAAATATTATTTTAAAATGAAGTTGTGTTCAAATCCTATGTATAAAAGCCATGTACAATTCTTTGTAGATGTTCTCTCACAGAGAGTACTTTATTGTATTTTTATTTACTGTTATAAATTAACAGGCACACCAGGACCTTTGCAGTGAATAATACTTACAGTACTAAGCATAATGCAATGAAGACAACAAAATGTTTGTTAAAATTTTAACTGTATTAAAATCAGAAACTTTAGAGGAATTTTTATAAAGGAAAAATGATTTTGATCAGATCTAGGGCAAACAAGTTATAAGGAGAGATGTATAGATCCATGAAAATAATAAGTCTTTTAATAGAGGTTTAATGTACTTTTGTTAAAAACATTTATTACACTTATTACACTATTTTTTTATACATTTATTTATTTAGTTAGTTTATATTGTATTGTAGTACTCAAGGGAACTTGCATTAATCCTTGAAAAACAACAAATCCAATTACAAATGTGGCAAATTATATTAGGAGCAGATTGAAACAAATCTACCAACTTAAAAACATAAAAACCATGACAATGACCATTTAAAACAATTAAGACACCTGGGTGGCTCCAGTTAGCCACTGAGAAAATAATACGTTACATTAAAGGCACAATCTTATAATTGAGGTCCACTAGCTGAAGGACTTTACCTGCAGGTACCTGCTGTGCTGGCCAATGGTGCATCTCCATCTTGTGGAACAGTTGCTGGCATAGTGCTCTGTTGGCAGAGCTGGAATAGCTCTGCCAGCAAACTTACACTGGTAGCATAGCTAAAGACTGGTACAGTCTAATCGCGGAGTCGCTGCTTGCGGGAAGCAGGAAGCTTGCGGGAAGCAAAAGTGGGAGGCGCAAGGCAACAAGGAAGGTGGCGCTGTGCGAAAGCCCTGGTAGAGCCAACATCGTGTTCCTGCTGGTATGTTTGCACAGTGCTGACCTCCCTGTCCACAGAAGGTCAAATAAGAACCACCAGCACTCCCCACCCCACCATTCGTTACTTTTATATATATTTTTTAATAATTATTTTCCAATATACCCCCAATAATAGCCAAATTATAACAATAACAATTAATTCCTAAATTATATAATTATCAAAATGCCAATCAACTTCCAATTAATACATTTTAGTTAAAGTGGCTCCTGCATGATGGTTTGGGTGCATTTCCGATCTTATATCACTGCGTTCCATGTCAGTTCCATTTCAGTTATAACAATAATCCCTTAGTCAACAGCTACATATTTAATGATTTCCATTTGTCATGTTACAATATGTAAATCTATAGCTTCAAGTGAGGAACTCAAACTATTATCTTAATTCTGCCCTGTGTGTGAAAACTGTTATGTTCATGGAGATTCTTTCTGTCCATATACAGTGGAACCTTGGTTTAAGAACAGCTTAGTTTATGAACGACTTGGATTAAGAACACTGCAAACCCGGAAATAGGTGTTTTGCTTTGCGAACTTTGCCTTGGAATAAGAACATGTTTTGCTTCCTGTTGAGTGTGTTCTATTTGTAAATTGAGTCCCCCGCTGCTATGGGAAAGCACGGCTTGGTTTAAGAGCGGACTTCCAGTACGGTTTAAGTTTGTAAACCAAGGTACCACTGTATGGTGTCTCTCTCACTTCCCAGCTGTTGTTTTCTCCAATCGTGACTTGGAGCGGAACTGAATCTAGACGTTTTTCAGAGGTCTTGTCTCTTCATCCCTTGCTTCAATGTCTCAGAACAGGCAACTGTTTGCTATAAACCATTCTGTCTCTCTAGTAAAACATGTCACAGATCTTCATCATTTTCTCCTCAGCCTAGGAAAAGGTGGGCAGCTTTTGAACGCACTGAAGATTTAATACTCCTTTCCAACTCCCAGAATATCTGCAGCATTCTTATCACAGCCCCCAAATTCTTTTCCTTCAGTTAGAGATTTATGGCCCAATTAAACATTATTTTGGATTGCTTTCCATCAGTAGCACAAACAAATCACAGTCTCTTTTTCCTTGTCTTTTGTTTTTAATCAGAGATGAGGGGAATTATGCTGTCTTTCCAACAGACATACTTGAGCTTCCCCTCCTTTCTTCATTTCAGATCACACACAGTTTTCCCACAGTTCATATCACTATTACTCCAATGTTCCTTCCTCACTTGTAAGTATCTTTTTGTCTTGTATTCTGGAGAGGGTTGATGAATCCTAAATATATGAAAGAAACTTGGAAAAAACAAACTGTGGGCTTCCCTCTCCCCAACTGACTCTCACACCGAATAAAATCTTATATCGATTCAAACCTTTGATCCTTTGATCCATGTAGCCAGCACTTTTTTTCTGGGGTGACGCATACCCCTAAACATTTTGTGAATCTAAGTTTGCCCTCATTGAGGGGCAGTAATTCAATATGAGTAGGAAAATGAGAGTACCCCTAAACATTTTTTTAGAATATATGTAGCTGATATGTTCCATAATGTGCTGCTGCAACTGTTTTCCATCACGCACTGGTACTTTAAAGTCATTTAAAGAGCCAATTAAACGGAGAACCTCTGTTCCTTAATGGCGGCCTTCCTTTTCGCCAGGCGAAGTGCTTTTGCACTCGGCATCTCCCTGCCTCCCACATTCCATGCCGGAGCAAGAGCCAGGTACCGAGACAAATTGTGAGTGAAGCCCATTCCCCCCAGTCCCTGGGGGGGAATCTGCAAGGGTGATTTACCCTCTGTCGTCCTTGCTTTCTGTTCACCGACGATCCCCCTCCACTGTCATGGGAGCTACCTCCATTAAGGCAGGTGGGACCGGAAGCCCCCACCATCCACTTCTAGTACAATCATGGGTGGTGCATGGAAGGAGCTCCCTCTCCCACTTCATATGATCCTCCTCCATTCCATAGCCATGCTTCTGTTGATAGTTCAACTATACCCCAGACCTGTTGCAAGAAATTTCCTTCCCATGATACGGTCAAAAGGGATTATTTACAAACGGCGTATCTTTTTCCATAGGAGGAGGAGGCAGCTTGAGTTATTGCTCTTTTTCCATTTGACATTTATATCGATAGTATAGTAGTCAATTTAGAAGGGCTTCATTTCCTACCTGTTTTCTCTTAGACTACTTTGAATTTATGCCGAGGATATGATTGTAGTGTCCCACTCACCAATGGGCATCAGATGCCTGCTTGGAAGTCTTGGGCACTTCCTTGTGTAGGTGAGCAACTTGTCATAAATTATTATCATTGAAAGTTGTCTGTTTACCTATGGCAAGCTTATGGTGGGGAGGAACAGAATACGGGAGAGGTTAGGATGGCAGCTGTAAAATGTTGGAAGCTAATCCCCCTCCCTCTGCTCAGCATTAAAGAGTTCTGCATTTAAGGCGAGAGGGTGGTGAAAATGTCAAGCAGTTGGAAAGTAAGAGAATGAGTCCCGTCTCTTCCAAGTATTATACCAGCCTTTTTAGTGAGAGGAGAGGAACTGGACAGGAAACATCCCTGACATCTCCAGAGCTGGAAGAGACAGTCTCCTTGTCTGAGGGCTGCTGCCAGTCAGTGTGAGCGTAATTGAGCCAGATGGACCAATAGACTGACTTGGTATATAAGGCAGATTCTTAAAATGGAAGCAGCTGCTCATAGCAAAGCTCTGACCGTTTGGATTAAGAACATGCCAGGAACTGTTTGCAAGGTTGACAAGCTGTGTTTTGATGGAGCAAATCCAAAAAAACAACAAAAAAACCACCACCAGGATTGCTTAAAAGCTCACGATTATAGCAAGCTTATAAATTCGTTCAGCAAAATTGTTTGCTCTGCTTATGAATAATCCAAGGGCCGACAGAGAACTCTTCTCCCAGAGCATCAAAGACACAGTAACGAAAGCAGATTTAGCCATAATTTTGTTTCATGCAGACCTGGGACTTTTGAAAGACCATTTCAGATGCAGCTGAATGTGAGAGATCTTGAAATCCAGGAAATCTTTTCCTTATTTCGATTTCAAACTCTGAAATCTTCAGTAACTCTAAGATGAATGTGGTCAGAGAATGTGTGCCTGTGGTTTAGTAATTTAGCCCATTATTTCCTGTTCCTTCTACAGTATGTGGCATTATCTGCCACTTTTGTTGCATTAAATTGGACTTCACGCTTCTGTTACTTTTTTGGTGTCTTAAAAGAATAAATGCACGAGAATGTGCCTTTCAGGTTTAGCTAAGCATTGTTTAGGAAAGATGGACATCCTAAAACCTCATTTTTTGATCATGCAAAACATGCCTGCATATAATGCCTTTTTTTCTAGCATCTTTTGAAGTATGTATAGATTCTGTGTGTTTCCTTTACTAGGATTTTACTTGCCCCTCTATTCTTGTCCTTCTCTAGCTGTCTGTTTTGTTAGGTGCAATAAGTAAATGAATCCTGAGAGGACAGATAACATTAATTTCCCATTAATTGTCTTAATTTTCCCCATCTTTTCTTTGTCTGACATACCTTTAATGCAGTTGCTTTCTTGAGAAATGCATTGAATTTGAGAGGGGTGATGAAGTTGCAGCAGGCTCCTTTCATCTATGGAAAATGATGGTCTTAACCTGCACATCTAGCAAGTCATCAGTGGTTGGATCCAGAGGAAGTTAGTTGTGCTTTAGTTCTTCCAAAATCAGTGGGACTCAAGTTGTTATGAGTAGTGCATAACTAACTTCCTATGGATACAACCCAATGCATTTAGCATATATTTAGGCAGTTAAGGGCAACCACTTTTTTAAAAAGCAACTCCAAGTAAATACTTTAAAGTTAACACTGTGTCCCAGAGCCAACATTTGCTAATGTGGAAAGGCTCAAAATTGGGAACTAGTGTAGAGCACAACCATGTTAATAGCACCTGTATTCACACCAACTAGATCTGTGTGCCACAGTCTGGGAAACAATTAAGACAAAAGTTCAAAACACTGACATCCCCATAAACAATTGTAAGCTGGTGTATATATTTTTGGCAGATGTATCTGCCTTATGATTGGACTTGCCCTCAAATTCTTTTCCTGTTCCACCTTTATATTAATTACAGGACTTAAATCTCCTAGGATTATATGCCTCTTCTGTTTCAGTGGAAATGAACATGTGCACTCTGTTTCCTCTGATGAATTCTGAGTCACAGTAGCATCTTCAGCCAAATCAGAAAAGATTACAGGCATTACGTCATGTACATCTTCGAGAACACAACTACACACACACACACACACACAGACAGTCTAATTTACAAATATATAAACACACACACACACACACACACACGTATGCATATTCCCACACATTCTCTCTTACACAAACACTCCTATATTGATGTATGTTTTTGTTATTGCTGGTTTTATAACTTTAAAAAACAAAAAAGCTTTGGTTATCGTATTATGGAAACTTGATTGAGTTTTCACCCCCAAAGATGGCCAATAAATATTAATATATATATTTCAATGGCCTCCCCTGTTCCCTGCCCCTACTGACAGTCTTTTTAAATAGATTGCTATACATATCCAGTCATAAGCAAATTGAGTGTGTGACTTTCTAGCATCTTGTATAATGGATTACTGTATAGTAGTGATATCAGTCCTGCTGGTTTTAAAATTTCTGATACTTAATTCATTCAGATGCAGCATATAGCATGCTTACCACTTTATCTTTTCCTTTGTGTTGTTAGATTTAAGCAAATGTTGTCCAGAACTTGATTTTTTTTAAAATATAGGACCCATCCAGGACATTCATTAGCATAATTTGTGATTTAAATGCAGCGAGTGCTGGCCCGTTATGAAGAATGTTGAACTAGGGACTATACACAGTTCTCTCATTTTTATTTTTGTTTTAAGCAAGGTAAAAAGTGAAGTGAGTTAACAACTTCCTAGATCCTATTGAATACCTGGATCCTGTAACCTAGACCTTTCCACGGACATAACTGCAAAATGTCACACCAATACTAGATCTAACTGTGAAAGCTGCTCATTGAAATGAGAATACTAGATACCCTAGAAGTACATGCCTATTTACTTGTGAGTAAGCCCTATTGAATACAATGGGACTGACTTCTGATTAAGCATGTATATGATTATACTGGTAAAGTGTATTTTCCCTATTCTATATAGCAAAGGAATAGAAATAGTTTTGCTTCATTTTCTAAATTAAGTCTATGCATTTGATGAGTGAATCTAGGCTTTATTACACTCGGCGCGCGCGCGCGCACACACACACACACACACACACACACACACACTTGCATGCGCACACACAGACTAGGAGCCTCAATGGTGCCCCTCTGAAGGATTCACCGGGGCAAAAAATCCTAGCTAGCGCCCCACCCCCCCAGTAGCTGCATTAGAGCCTGATTACAAATCTTTGAAATCCTTCATGCCCAGTCCCCCTCATCTTAACTCCCAGAACCATCCTGTTAAAGAGATGTTTTAATACCTGGGTTTTATTGTGCCTAGGGCTAAAACATATGACATATTTTTAAACCACTGTATTTACTATTGACTCTGAAGTCTAATCAGATGACAACTACATAGGAAGTCTGGAAAGCTAATAGCAATTGCAGGTGTCAATCCACATTTCAAGGACTTGAGAGTTCAAATGATATATATACGTACCAGTAAACCACTTTGATTATCTTCTGCAGCCTTGTGTGGACAAAATAACTAACGTTACTGCCAGCTGCCTTTGAAACCTCATACCACAAACAGGAAGGCATGAAATAGTCGTGTTAATAGTGAGTAAAGTGGATCAAATCTTTTGTTTGTTTTTTGAGAAGCTGTGAAGGATGGTTAATACCCTGTCTTTCTGTGTGTATTAATGTAAGCTGAACTGAGGGAAAGGTTCTTCGTATCAGATGCAATTCCCACCATACGAATGTTCCTTGAAATGGCTTACAGGCACATATGGGAGTGATGCTGCCTCCTATCCAATTGCTTGTATTGACGGTGCATCGCCTGAGTGCCAAATCATATGCAGGTGACCAGGACATGGTTGCAAAGACTAGGCCACCAGGCAGCTCTTGCCCACCCACAGCATACAGTATACATGCTGTCAAAGTCCATTACGCACAGCAAGGTGCGAAGCTGCGAGTGAGACAAAGAATAAGTGTGTAATAGCACCAAGCAGCCATCCTGCTGTCGCTGCAGCTCGCTGTTCTATCTGCACCATCTTCACCCGGGAGTTGTCCCAACATAACCCCTGAACCTGCCCTCCGGAGGGGAGAGGGAAGTTTATAATTGGACTGCTTATGTAATTTGCTTGTGCGTGTTGGTCTTCCGCAGCATGTAAAGCTGTGGCGTTCAGAAAAAAAGAAACTTTCTAGAATTAATGAGGCTGCTGTGTAACCTTTCAGCTGAGCATAGGATGTGATTACATCCTCTGCCGTCACTTACACTCCTCCTGCTTCTCCTCTTTGAGGCTGGAGCTGATGTGATGGCGTTGAAGGTTGTTCCTGTTCATATAGGATATGTACCAAAAGCAGAAAATACAGTGGCACATGCATGCCATTCAAGTACATCTATTTTGCTTATCTATTTATGTTTTCAATATTTATATGGTCTGTTTGGTTGTTCTCCACAAAGGGGAGACGCAGGATGCACATTCGGCACCCTGAGAATTCCTAATTTCCTTTTTCTTTTTAAAGCAATTTCCCCATTTTGTGTGGCTGCAGAAATTTTCTTGAAAGCATGTGGGGATAATTGGTCTTTTCTGTGGTCCGGGGGCAAAGCTTCAGCGTCCTGCCTAGCTCCCTGCTCTCTCCCATTACTAATGCAAACAGAATTGTGCAAAAATATGCCCATTTTACAGAATGTGTTCTGCTTCTCTTGATGCAGAATGCGTGCGATTTTTTAAAGGCTGGTTTTTGTATGCCTCTCCTACGTGTTGTACATTCTACATTCCTAAGAGTGTAAACTCTAAGGAACAGAGGGAGACTTCTGGGTAAACATGCATAGGATCCTCGGTTGTCTTTGAACTGGATGTGAAAGTCATTGTCATTTTAAACAGTGGAACTATCTGAAGTATTTTGAGTAGTGCAGCTTTAATGTTTCTTGCATAGATCATGATAAATCTGAGGAGTGGAACCTGCATTACTCTTCAAATATCCACCCTGCACAGTTGGCCTGCATTATATCTGAATGGATATGTGTAGTTTTCTTTCAAGAATATCCAAGGATGATACACCAGGATAGTCTGAAGTGTGACATTCACACCCACACACCAAACTTGATTAATCAGCCTTCTGCAAAACATTTTGCCAATATCTGCTTGGATACTTGCAGAGGTGGTGCAGTAGCTAACACAACCATAGAGGCATGATAAAGTATATGGGAATATGCTGCATCAGTATCCCAGGAAACGTCAAACACTGCGAATGGTACCCTCTTTGGATGGGGCTATAACTAGGCAGACAGGGCTACCCCAAGACCCTTTTCCATTTACAGAAGCCAACTGGACTAGCAGTTGTATTTTATTTTGATACTGGCAATGCTTCCTGTATCTGCCACCTGATGCAGTTGCCTCATTTCAGTTATGCCTAGTGGCAGGGATGGCCCTGCAGGGCAGGTTCCGTTTTAATTTTCTCCGTTTGAAAACAAAAAGAGCACAGGCACTTCAGTATACCTCACCAAAATAAATCTGGTGTTTGGTTGAGCCCAGTGGCGTAGCGTGGGTTGTCAGCACCCGGGGCAAGGCAAGTAATTTGCGCCCCCTAACCCGTGGATTTGCGCCCCCTAACCCTAACCCCCAGATGTTGCGCCCGGTGCGGCCGGCCCCCCTGCACCCCCCACGCTACGCCACTGGTTGAGCCTACTTAGCTGCACTGTCAGAAGGCGCTCCAGAAAAAACTGTTGCTGCGCTAATTAGTCTACTATAAAAACACACCAAGAAACACATTAAAGGGTGGGTCAGGCGAATTGGTTGAGGTGCAAGAATGGGTGGCCTGTTGTGCTCGTTACCAGATTGTGCATCTCTGAGACTAGATGAGTAATGTTTTAATTTAGAGATTGTCAAGGGAAGAACTGAAAACAGGGGGAAGTCATTTGCTATGCCAAAGCTTTCCATTATCCAGTGCACTGATTTGATCTATCTGAATGATGACAAATACAGAAACCCACTACATTAATCAACCTGCATTAGAAAATGGAAACATCTTATTTTGCAGTCTCATACCTGGATTGCTAAATGGAGAGACTATGAAGTCTGAGATGCATTGCAAGAACAGAAATTTTAATTCCACAGCGGGGATTTTCAGATTTGCTGTTGAATTAATGTTTACCTAGGAGTAAGTCATATTGCTTTCCAATGCAGCATGCTCTTAATACGGTTTGTAGGACAGAAACATTGATGCCTGTACGATTTTGCTCTTTATGCTCCTGCTGTAAGCTTACACAGAAAGTTATTCCAGAACTTTGTACTGTAAACTGAACCAAATGTATATGAGCAGCATGTGAACCATTTATGTAGGATAGCCTACATCAGTTTAAAATTGGAAAGTGATGCTAGTAAAGTGAGCGTCACCAAATTTCAGAAGGGTTTCATGGCTGAGAGTTTTGTATGGAGCTTCTGTGGGCAAAATATTGGTTTTGGTGATAGATAAAAAGACGTTACCATAAATTGATTCTTGGACATTTTCATACGGACAAATATTACCGTACTGAGTAAAACTTTCCTTTATTTCCCCTTTGGGTAGCTTTGGTGAAAAATTGCATGTTAAGTAAGATGTATGCCTCTGAACTTGCTTTCGTCTTCCAAATCCTGAATGTGATTTTATTTTATTTTTACTGATGTATACCAACACTTTTCTTGAGGGTTTTTGATTCATCAGCATGCCACGCTTTGCTTCTTCTGGCCATTTTGTTTGTTTTTCTTGCTTGTTTTTCTTTAATTTTAAATAAGAAGATGCACTACCAACAAAAATGAACTCCTGAGTCATAAGCACCTTATTTGGAAGTAAAGACCCATTAATCCCAATGCTCACTTCCAAGTCAATGTGCTTACTATCATAGGCTGAGTAGTCCGACCAAGGTGAATAGTGTCAAGAAACCTGTTTAGCATGTGGTGAATGATGCTACACTTACGGGTCTTGCTGCTCAGCAGAAGAAATGTCCTACACATGAAATTGCTGTTCTGTAGGGTCATGGACGAATCCAGATTAGTCCTGGATTTTGCTCTTCTTAAAGCAAAATCCAAGGACACCAAACATGATTTATTTACCCCTTCTGACACTTTAACTACACTCTCCTACTTCTGTTTTCTAAGAGTAGAATAGGGGTGCAATGATGGGTAAGAATAGTAATGATGGGTAAGAAACCAGGGTCTGTGAATTAGACCAGGTATGTAGCAATCAGACTTAAAGGTTTATTTGGGGTGGTGGAATGACATTTCAGAGCTTGCAGTGTTACTGCTCAGGTGTCGGGTTCCCCCTCCTTCTATCGTCACCACCTCCCAAGTGCCCACATTCATACCAGTTAAAACATGTTTGCATACATGTGTCTTCCCTTCAGACCTTGCAGAAAAGGGTATGGTTGGCATGCTATGGAAATGCAGGGCTCGTTTTCCCTACAGTTTCTAAAGCCAAGAGGTTATAGGGTAGGATGGGGGAGGTGATCAGGAATGAGGAGTTGCCCACTGTGGCCAAGAGAATTCAAATGGCTCAAAGAAGGTTGCAGATGGCTCTGCCCAGCTGAGGTGCTTCCCTATGTTGTCCTCTGACCCCACTCATAATTTGGGACATCTCTTATTTTTATAAATTGGTCTCTGAGGCAGATGTGGAAAAACTGCACTGGCTTGAAGTTCCATCTGTCCTACCGCGCAGGGCACAAATAGCAAGAGAGAGATGTGAGACTCTGGCTTTTTAGGTAGTGTCTGCCGGACTGAAGTGTGACTTGTGACAATAATCTATGGAATGGCCTCTTTTTAGGAAAACATGGAAATAACCGGCCTCCAGTGGGAGATGAGCTGGAGGAGGCTTGGGAAGTCTCCTCTCCCCTGACTCTGGACCTCATGAGGGATAGGCAGTGCTTTAATTTCTAAGCAAAGGAGAAGCCGGGCCTCAAGTCTAGCTGGAAGCAACCTCTTGTCCTTCATCCTTGCCATCTATAGGAGCCAACTCCTAGGGGCCATGTGGGCTTTGGCCCCCACAATAAAATATTTGAAGGGGCTGGCCCCCACAAAGTTGATGGGCATTCCCATTCAAATGGTATGTGTGCACTGCATCATGTGATTGGTTATGCGGGGTGGGGGGTTACCTGGGCCCCCACAATATTTTATTCAAATTGGCACCCCTGCAGTGGACTCAGGCTGTGCAGTCAGTGGCAAGGGAAGATGGCACCCTGAACAGGTCCCAGGACCGCTTTGACCCACTCCTCCTTCATCCCTGCCTGGGCTTCCATGAAACTCCAGGTGTAGGTTAAGAAGGAAAGTCCCAGCCTTGGGACTGGGGGCGTGGAAGGAGGAAAGCCTTCGCAAAGTGTAGCGGGTCTAGCCTGCCTCTACCCTTAGCTGTTGGACCACGCTGGCTGGGGCTGATGGGACTTGAGCACCCCATCCCTGGTTTAGTGAGACAGTTCTAGCGTCAGCCTTCCCACGTCCCCGGCCGCTGTCTGCTTGGCATCCAGCGCCGCTCATCCTTCCCACTCCTCCTCCTGCGGTGGAAACTGGTTTCGAGTTTAGGTGGCTGAAGAAGATTCCGCTCGACTTGGGAGGGCCACCGTGGGAAAACCCGGATGGCCCTTCTCTCTGGGAAGCCGAGAGACCGGAGCTCCTTGCAAATCTCTCTCTGGGAGTGTCAAACAGCCCCCGGAGGCGGCGCAAGTGTAGGTGGCTGGGGGGACCCCTCCGTTCCTCCCCTACGCGCGCCTTCCTTTTGCCCCACGGTCTCCAGGTTAAGGCGAAAAGGAAATGGCAAACCGAGCCCTGATAATGAGCAGATAAAACGTGCGAGAAACTCCTCTTGGCCACCCCGCCACCCCTCCCCACCTTTTCCTTGGCTCCTTCAAAGACGCCAAAACAACCTGCTCTCCAGAAACCGCCGGGGCTGGAAGGAAGACGATCCGCGCCCCAAGTAGCGAGGGAAGGGCTTGGCAGTTTTGAAACAATGAGAAACGTGGATCGGAAGTTGGGTTTAAGTGGCTTAGAGGGGATTAGGGCTTCAAATTGGCGGTGGGGCCCGGCGCTTTCCTGCGAGAGTCACGCCGCCTTTTAAAAGATTACGCGCAGATTTGACAGCAGCTCCGGCTGGATATTATGAGCCGAGCAAAGGCAGCTGGAAGGAGCGGGGGTGGAGGTCCCTCCCGAGGGATTTTATTTTATTTTATCCCATTTTATTTTATTTTAACTCGGCTCCTTCTGTTCCTCGCCTCCAGTTTCCTTGTGCCGGTACTTTTTCAAAAGGCTACTTTTGAAGCGTGTTGTGGGAAGAGCAGGGCGTACAGAGGCATTGGAACGAACATTCCTATTCCACTCAGACGCGTTTTAATTTTGGTATGAAAAGCATACCCCCGTTAAAACGAGGGAGAGGAGCCCAACAATTTTTCTGATTGACAAGTATTTCGCTTGCATTATCTGTGGAACTTGAGTGATCACTTTCCCCCGCTTTAAGGTGTAAGAACAGCGTTTGTAAACGGAGGCTTTGTAAGGCGGAGCGCTGAAATGCGCCCTTCCCCAAAAGGGGTACTAAGCTGTGTTCTGTGTTGCAACAAAAAAACACAGCAGTGCCTTGTGGCAAGCTTAAAAGTACTCAACAAATGAAGATATTTCTTAATGGCGCACGAAGGTGTGGGAATCGATCCTACGTGAAAAATGGACATATAAATTTAGAACCGCAAGAGGTCCACAAAATAAGAACCAATTTCTTTCTATTTGGTGTGATTTTATTGTTGTTCACATTAATGACACAGAGCATAGACAATCTCCCGCCCTCCATGAATAGCTGTGGAAAATACGATGAAACAGAAATAGAGGCAGAGCTTTACAAACGAAGGTTCTCTGGAAATGCAGCTCATCTCCCCCTGGAAAATGAGGGGTATCCATGCCAGTGGGGTTTTTATTTGTATAGACGTGTTTTATAACGTCTCCGTATCTTATCGAAAGTCTGAAGTGCATTTCTGAAGTCTCTCGGCCCCCTCTAGGTCCCGCCTTCGTGCCTGTTTTCTGTGATTGCCTTCCTTCTATGCTCGATTTTGCCTATTTACTTATTTATTTCGCGCCCTTCACCAGGGAGGGTGGGTTATGCGATACATTTTGTGGCATAAACTGCTAGGGGCCAAAGCCCAGCTCGTTAGCATTAGCGGATGTTACATTTGATGAATCTCATACCATTAGAAATTGGTTCGTCTTTAGGCGGCCCCGAGGAGCTCTCTGCCTTGAAAAAACGGGGGATTAATTTTTTTTAATGGCTTGCTTTAAAATGACGAAAGAAGCATATTTCCATTTTTTCGTTTGCTTCCTTCCTCGTGTTGTGCATCTTGAGTACTTCCTAACGCGGGATGAAAGTTGGTGGTCGAAGGAGACGGGGTAAAATCGAGAGGAAACTCCACACCCCAGAGGCCCTTAACGTCACTGTGTGTGTGTCCCCCTCTCCCCCCTCCCCACTTCAGCTTCTGGATCTCTTCATGGTGTGGGATTGGTCGACTTACCTAGCAGACTACGGGCAGCCCAGCTCCAAGTACCTGCGCGTCAATCCAACCACCGCCTTGGCCCTCCTGGAGAAGTGAGTCACACACAGCCGCCCTCCTCCTCCTCCTCCTCTAGCCATCTCTGCAGGCGCTATCAGGAGACCAATGCCTTGCAGGAGAGCGAATGCTAGGGCAACCCCCCCCCCCCAGGAGACGCATAGGGAAAGGTTAGGTTGTAACCCAAATGCGAGCGCTTAGGTGCCGCCTGTCCCTTTGCAAACGGGGAAATGCTTCTTTTAGTTTTAACAGCTCCATCCAGATCTCTCGTGATTAGGACTGGACACTATCTGCATCTTCCCGCTTAGGAAATTTGCCCATCCTAAATTTCCTTGGACGGACGAGTCCCCTTTCATTGGCGCCCCCAAAAGAAGCCCACGCAAGATGGCAAAGTGTGGGATGGATCTCGGAGCAATTGGTAAACGTCCTGATTTTCAGGACCTTTTGGTTTAAAGTTATTCCAAAAATATGTAATTACTCTTTTTGAGAGAGACAGACAGACAGAGAGAAACCTGCAGCAAAAACGCCCACACAAATGTGACTAAACTGCAGTATTAAAAATTATTCTTTTCAGTATGGGATCTTTGCTTGCGTTGCGCTATGCAAAATTCCCATCACCAACCTCCCTGTTCAAGGAGTCCACGTGCTTTGATTTAACCGGATAGTAGATCAGATTGCTACAAAAAAGTTGATCCATTTGATCCAGTGTGCCCCCCCCCCCCAGTGCAGGCAGGCCTTGGCTGAGGATCTAACCTTGATCGAGAGAGAGAGGGAGAAAGATGGATGCCTCTACAGTCTAGTTGTTCCAAGGATCGCGGCAGCTGCCTTGAAAATAGGAAAGAGAGTGAGGAAGGTGCAGTCCTGGGCAGGCTTCACTGGGACGAAGTCCCTCTGAGCTGAATGGTACTTACGTCTGAGCAAACCTCTTTAGGTAGAAGCAACGAGGCTCTCTGGAAGCTCGCCGCAAATGCGGAATAGGAAAGAGCGTTTAGGAGTCAAGGCACACCGCTTGCAGCTACACCCTGAAATGTAAAGGCGTTATAAATATTTAGCTGTGCCTTAAACTACCCCCTTCCTTTCTAACTGTTGATTCGTTTTCTTTCTTCCCCCCTCGCAACGCCCCAACGTTTTGCAGAGTCCACAGAGGGTATGTATTTTCGTACTTTTTTTGGTTTTACTTCTACTGTCACTCCGAATTTATTCCTTTTGGTATTAAACGACCCAAGGTTCCGCTTTGAAGAGATTAATAGGAAGGCTGACTAAAACAAACAAACAAACAAACAAACAAACAAACAAACAAACAAAAAACAACTCAAGCCAAACTAAAGTGTCTTAATGGTTACAAGAAGTTGCCCATATACGAATTACAATGAACTGCATTCTGTTCCTTGTACAAGTAACTTAAAAAACAACTGTAACAGAATTCCCTTTGATTCCATGGATACTTCCACACATCTATAATATTTAGGGTAGCCTCCATCTCCTATTAAAAAAAAGTCTTGTTTGCACTGGAAAATCCTGCTTTGTCATCCCAGCTCAGAAATTTCAGATTTGGAAAATGAACTCAGGTCCCGGAAAGTTTATGCCACCCTAAAATATTTTAGCCTTTGAAGTTCACGCGTCTCTCTGTTGTTTTCGCCTAGACTGCTCTTTCCGCCGTTCAGATTGGAAGAAAATCGGATTAAGCTGGTGCCATAAACTTGGCTGCTTGAGAACCTCAAAGGTTCCGAGCGCGCCGTTTTTTTGCGCATTTGGGGGGGAGGCTGCGGGCATTAAGCCCTTTGCGTTGGGAACGAACGCAAATGAGGAGGAAATTTGGGTTTCTTTTGAAAACGAACGAACTAACTTAAATTCTGTTTCTTTCCTTTTCTCCCGTTCTGCTTTCAGAATGAAAGACGTGAAGAAGAACAACATCTTCGCCCAGTTCAGGAAGAACGACCGCGACAAGCAGAAGCTCATCGAGACGGTGGTGAGGCAGCTGCGAGGCTTGGTGAACGGGATGTCCCAGCACTCCTGAACGCCGGGCGTTTCAGGAGACCGGCGGGCGCAGGCCGAAAACTAAGCCTGCCTCTCCCCGGTTAGGGTCCTTGCTCCATGGACAACTGGAAAAGATGCTGTGAAAGGGACCGGCCTATGGAAACAGCCGGAGAGAACCTGAGCGTCTGCATTGCTATCAATGAATGCTATCTTAACAACAACAACTTGTAAAAAGGAAGGAAAAAAAAAAACCACACACACACATACATTAGTAGGGGTGGAATAGGGCTGTATATTTACCAAGGCAAAAATGCCAAATTGTACATGCAACAGAGGGATTGTAAATAACTTTCTTTTCCAAATGACTTGGTGGGGGTGAGATTGCCACGCAATCGCCACTGCTGCTCCCTACACTAACCCCGAGATCATGTTTCCCCAAGCAAGGAACTTTTTCTGTTTCAATAGTTGCCTGTCTCTCTAAATATAAATATAAATATAATATATATATTTACACACACTCTCCTGTATTATTTGTAAATTATTAGCCTTAAGTGAGATCCAACAGGTTTTCTATACCAGATTTTCTTCTTTTCTTTTCTTTTCTTTTTGTAGTGGGGGGCAAAAAAGGAGAGGGTTTTTTTTTTTTTTTTTTTTTTGTAGAGAGCCTTTCCAAACTACCTGAATCAAAACTCCGGCCTTGGTGGTCTTTGAACAACTGGACTTTTCTCGGGTATTTGAGCGACGGGACTTTTATATACAATTCTTAAACCCCCGCGGCGGCCCCCAGCCCCCCCTTTCCTCTGCCTGTGTAAGGGATAAGGCAGCGCGATGCCAATGTTGTGCGTGTAGTTGTGTAGGTAGGTCTGTGTGTCCATCTGGGTGTTTCTAGGACTAGCTATTCCCCACCCCACTCCGTCCCCCTCAGTTTTCAACTTCTGCACTGGAGCAGCCTCGTTCGAAACGCAAAGCGAATGTATCCTAAATTCCAAAAAAACCAAATGAACCGAGGGACTTGCATCAAGAATGTATCTTTCTTTCCTTCTTTTCATGCGCTCCGTGTATTAAGTTATTTGGACAGTCCCGAATACAGTAATATAAACCTTACCCTCCCTTTGGTGTGGCTTGTTTCATTTTTTTTCCTAATGGGGGAATGCTGCGTCTCAGCCTGTTGGACCTTCTCTCATCGGGATTTCGATCAAACGAATCTCTCCTTCTGACTTGGGCTCAGGCACAGTCGAGATCGTCCGCGCCCTCGGATCTTCCTGCCTGTCCAGGCGGCCTCTACGGTTTGTGGGAGCAGCAGTCGCGATTTCAAGGAGTGTGCAGCCGGGGAAGATTTTTCCCCCTCCCAGCCAAGTCCACCAGCCTTGGAGATGCGACCGGAAAGTCAGGGCACCTCGGAGCATCTTGCTTATTTTCTCTCTCTCTTTTCTTCCCACTCTTTTCTCATTAGAGGAGACAAGATTGAAGCTGCATTCAATCGTGCATTGTTTAGGGAGGAACTCTGGGGGTGTTGGGTTGTGCCTTTTTTTTTTAAGGAAGGGATGGGGGCAGCTGCCGGGAGGATCAATCGGAGCCGAAGACAGAGAGCTGTCGCTTCGGGTTTGCTGGCCAAGACCGATGGCCCCCAAAGGGCATGGAGGGGGCCAGCCTGGCCTCATCCTCGGAGGGTTTGATCTGCCCTGCGACAAGGCCTCTGCAGCCCACCTTTCCTCATGAGGCAGCCGGGTAAGTTCTTTTGCTTCTTAGCGAGGGAGGTCTGCAGATCTGGCTAAAAAGGGGGCCGTAGCTTGCTGCTGGTGTTCCAGCAATTTGGGGGCGGAATTGGGAATGAGAGGGTCAAATGGACAACGAAGCTATTCAGGGCAGATCAAAGAAAGCGCCTCTTCACGCCGCGCAAGGATGAGCTATGGAACTCGCTTCCTCAGGAGGCAGCGGTGACCTCTATGGCTTTAAAAGAGGACTAGACAAATTCTAAGTTGCCGATGGCTACTACCCACGATGGCTGTAGCAATGCTTCTGAATACCAGTTACTGGAAACCACAGGAGGGGAGAGAGAGTGTTCTTGGGCTCGAATACTGCTTACTGGTTTCCCACAGGCATCTGGTTGGCCACTGTGAGAACAGGCTTTCGACCAGGCCCCTAATTGCTCTTACATGCTAAGGACGCGCCTGTAGCAATCTTGGCTTTGCAAAGACTCAACGAGCCAACAGAGCAGCTCAGAACGACGGGAATTTGGCCTTCACAGTCTTGGGAGACGTGATGAGCGCCCCGCGCGCTTGCTTTGCGCTAAGCCGGGCACCTGGAATCATTTCTTGACAAATGCAGCAGGGAAACTGGGGTGTAGGATAGATGGCTGGAGAGCCAGAGAGTCCCCCTTGGCATTAAGTGAAACAGGGAAAGGTGTCCTCTGATCTTGACATCCTGCAAGCACTTTGAATGAAGGCAGAGACCCGAGCTTTATGCATCCACAGGAGCTGGCAGGCGCTGCAGCGGGGAAAGAGGCACCGCGCACTTATCTCGGTGGGAAAGTGGTGCAGCTTCACTTCTTCAGCCCCCCGCCCCCGGCCCCGCACGCTCCAGCACAAAGGACAGATGCTTCTCTGATCTGGATCTCTAAGGGGCAGCCCTATCTGGGAAGCAGAAAAGACGCTTCTTCTTTTTTTTTAAGGACCAGTATTGAGAAAATCCTGTAGCTTTTTCCGCTAATGTCACTCGTTAGCCATTCTTATGGGCACCTCTGGGGCTAGGAAGGTGGTTTGAGATAGAGCCACTTAGCGGGACGAAGCCGGGGTCTAAGTATTCTGAATAAATAAGCGCAAAAAACGGGGGACGGAGAGGACAGAACTCAGCAAGTTCAGTGAGTACGGAACTGGGCTATTAGGAGAGAGGATGGGGTGTGCGGAATGGACCGGCATGTTTCTGGTCCCGCTTGGATTGAACAGGAAAAGAAAAACCGACTGTGCCTTAGGGTTCAAAACTAGTCGTTCAGGTCTTTCAGCCTGAGGTTCTTGTCACCGTCTAAGATGGCCTTTCGCTCCTCGCTTGTGGCCTTCGGGTCTTCTCTCCGCAGGCCATGTCTTTGTGGTCTTTTCGTTGAGGGATATAAATAATAATAATAATAATAATAATAATAATAATAATAATAATAATACAAAAGCAAGTGCAATAAACCTCTACAATATGCAGTAAAGGCGAGATACAATTGGGGGGGGGGTCACCAAGCTGCTTACATGAACTTATCAGCGTTCAATTTCCTTACCGCTACTGTTGCCACAAATGCAACCTAAGACCTTCGCCCACGCAAGAGCACGTGTGTCGTGTAATTTCCTAACTTTATGTTCAATAAAGCAGACGCAAATTAGCTGGAAGGTGACTTCAAAACGCGGCTTGGAAAGCAGCGGCATTTGCTTCGCTAATCCCTCCAGGAGAGCTGTTCCCCTGCCGTTGCCGGTTCCTTGAAGGAATTTTGCCGGCTGCACCCGACATAAATTTGCTGAGCAATTGCCGCCTTCCAAGCGAATCTCTGCAAAAGAGATGCGTGGCTTCGGCGTCATCCCACCCAGAACTTGGCTGCAAATGTTTAGGAAAGCGGCGCAAACCACAGGCATTAGAGAACCTTGCGAACTTCATGGGTGCATATTATTAATATTTGCTAATAAGAATCACTAGAATTCGTTGTATTAGCGCTGCAGAGTTGGTAGTAGAAACTTCCCCCTGTCGAAAGCTGTGTGGATTGGGGCCGGTAGTGTAGTTACTAAGCCTTCCCCGGGACTCACCCTACTCACTACCTCCAAGCTAAGGTAGCTGGAAGTCCGGCCCGCGTAAATGGAGATGGGGCCGGAATCGACAAGCTACAATCCGCATACTAAAGTGAGAGAGAAGAAGCACAGATTGCAGGGCAGCTCCTGGGCGCCTCGCCCCATTGCTACCTGTGGGTGATATTTGGGAGTTAGCAAGCAAAGGCTTTCATCTCCCCGTCTTCGCCTCTCTCTTTAATATTGATTGAAATGACAGTCCCGCTTCTCCTGGAGCGACAGGACCCAACTCCGTCGGACTGAAGTAGCTCTGCTTCGCCGTTGCCCACGGAGGGAACTTTTACACCCCACCAAAGTGGGCCCAGAAGGGTTATTTCAGGGGGTGACGGGGAGAGACGCGTGGCTTGCCGCCTGCGGCTTCCAATCCACAAAACACCTAGCCATCCTCTTTGGGGCGGCACAAGAAACCCAGTTGGTTTATTCCATGTACATCGCGCTTGTCCTCCAAGTAGCTGAGGGGTGATCCATAGAGGCCCCCCCTCCCCCAGCCTCCCCTCATTTAATCCTCCGAACAACCCTGCAATGTAGCTTTGGGAGAGAAAGATTGGCCCAAGGCCACCTAGGGAGCGTGGAGCTGAGTGTTCCTGCCTGATCTTCCGTAAACCAGATGTTGACAGACTTCAGGTTGGTGGGATCTGCTTAGAGTTTTTAAACCCGGAGATACGCCAGCAGGAGCCAGGAAGCTAGAGGCAGCCCCCACAGCACCTTGGGATCCGCTGCTTCTGAAAGTGCAAATTCCTCCCACCAGGTAACAACCTCTGTAGCTTCGTGATAGAGCACCCGCTTTACAGGTCGCGGGTTCAAGCCGGGTAGGCCTGGGACTTCTGGCCTTCTGGAGAGCGCCTGCCTGTCAGTGTAGAAAAAAATGACCTCGATATACCAGTGGTCTGGCTTGGTATAAGGCAGATTCCCAGGTTGCTGATTTAGAAAGGGCTGACTGAAGTGAATTAAATGCTTTGCCTTTGTTACCAAGAAGTCTTATTACCCACAGATCTTTCTGCGCGCCCCTGCTCTGAATCACGCGCCCCCTTACCTGGGAGTAAGCCCCACTGAATTCAAGGGCGGGGGGTGGCTCATTTCTGAGCAGACCCGTCTAGGATCAGTAGGGGCGGGGGGCTTATTCCCAGGTCTCAGCTCCCCTGCCATAAAGTCCTGCATCGCTCACGGAGCCAGTCTAAGCAGCGCCTTCTGCTTCCAGTGAGACGCCTGGTTTTCCAAATCCAGGCGGGGCGGGTAGGGTCCCAGTGGGCTGCTCTTGGGTTACCTGCGAGGCAAGTCTCCCCCTCCCGAGACAGGAGAGGTCCGTCCCAGCAGCGCTTTCCTCCTCCTCCTCCCCCCCCCTTTCATCGCGGACCCTTTCAGGCGCCAATCGCAGCGCTTTCGGTCCCCCGTTTTAAATATGCAGCGGAGACGTCAGCAGGCGCAACCCCCAGCGAAGGTGGCTGGCCAATATCTATATAAATCTGTGCAAGGCAGAGAATAGTTAAAAGGGCTGTGCGCTCGGATGCTCCCAAAGGGTGAGAGAAGGAGCGTCCGAGCGCAGACAGTTTTTGACAGCTCGGCAGAGAAGGGGAAACGCGGAGGGGGATGAAGAAGAAGCCTCTTCAGAGTCCTCACCCCACGCGCGAGCAGCCTGGGCGGTCAAATCCTATTTGGATGCCGAGGGGCTGACCGTCGAGGATGGGGCTCGTGGTGCTTGCAAGTGGGTCCGAGGGATCCCGATCAAAGGCACGCCGGTTCTGAGCAGAATGGTCCCCTCTCGCTCCCTGGCCGCAAAAGGAAACGACGGTGCGCTGTAGTGTCCCCGATCCTTTCAAAGTAGGTTGCGATTCTTTCAGACGCGCAGTGGAAACGGGAAGAGACCCCCGTCGAGGTGAGAGCAAAGTGGCTGCGCTGTTGGGTTTCCTTTTATGTTTTTTTTGGGGGGCGGGGGGAGACACACCAGGAGAGGTGTCTTGGAGGTCTCCTTGACACCTCCCTCCCGGTTTGAATCTCAGGTTTTGCGCGGGCGCACTCGCTTTGGATCGCAAGCTTTGCGCAAGATTCCTTTGGGGACTTTAATGGATGGGTGGCGAGGGAAAGCATCTTTGAATAAAAAGTGGCATTTTGGGGATGGGTTGGCTTCTTGCTTCCAGTATGGTGAGTTGAACCCACATCTATGGGAATCCTAATCCGGAGTAGGATGCCCTGGCATCTGGTAGCAGATTTCCCCTCTCCAATATTCCCTTTCTCTCTCCATCTCCAGCTGAAGCCACAGTCGGCCAGTGAATTCCTCCGGGCGATGCTGCCCAGCCCGAGCACGAAGATGCTGCCGCCGGTGGCAACCTCTGAGGATGCGCTCTCCTGGCTGGAGGCTGCGCTGGCCACCTGCCTGGCGGTGGCCTTCCTGCTGGCGCTGGCGCGGCACCTGTGGGCGCTGCGCTGGAGCCTGAGCCGAGACCGCGCCAGCGCCCTGCCACTGCCCAAGGGCTCCATGGGTTGGCCCTTCTTCGGCGAGACGCTGCATTGGCTGGTCCAGGTGAGCACCGGGGCGACGGCGGCCAGGGCAGGGCGGGGCAGGTAAAGGATGAGCCTCCTGGGCTTAGCGCAGCCAGGGCTGCGGGCGGGGGCTCAGCCCAGAGGCACTCTGCACATGATCAGGGCGCCGAAAAAGAGTTCTAGCGAGGGTGTCCCGCTCAAAGGAAAGTCCTACCGCTAGTCGCCCATTTCTCAGATTGGGAAAACAAAAGCCCTCGAACTGGAGGGGACGGGGGCTGGGTAAATCAGGGGTAGCTCAGTCGGTAGAGCATGAGACTCTTAATCTCATGGTCGTGGGTTCCGACCTTGTGGTCCCTTCCAACTCTACAACTGCATGATTTTACGACGCATTTGCCCAGCTGTCAGTTCAGTGGGATTTATTCCCAAGCAGGTACGCCTAAGGCTGTATCACTTCCAGAGGTGTTCCTCAATGCAGGGAGGAAAGCACTTTTGTGAGGCTCAGAGACACTCTTCACATGTCCCAGGGTTGAAGTTTAGGAATCATAATAAACCGATTCCCCACTCTGAGCCCACTCGGAGGCGAGCTCGGGCCGATGGTGCTCTTTCTCTGGAACCATAAAGGACTCAGCCCCGTGGGGAAAGCGCTCTTCACTACCTCAGAGACACCGTCGACTTTCTTCGCCAACTGTCTGCGAAGCTTGAGCCCAGGCCTGGGTGTCCATCCCTCTCTTTATCTGACTGGCTGTGCAGGGTTCCAGCTTCCACAGCTCCCGGCGGCAGAGATACGGCGCCGTGTTCAAGACGCACCTGCTGGGCAAGCCGGTGATCCGCGTGAGCGGCGCCGACAACGTGCGCAAGATCCTGCTGGGAGAGCACAGCCTGGTGAGCGCCCAGTGGCCGCTCAGCACCCAGATCCTGCTGGGCTCGCACACCCTCCTCAACGCCAGCGCCGAGGCGCACCGCCAGCGCAGGAAGGTAGGGGGCTGAGGGGCGCGTCGCTGGGGAGGGAACCCAGCCTGAAACCGAGCCTAGGCGCCCTCTGGGGAAGAGAAGGCAGCTCGCTGGCATTCATCTCCCCCTTACAGGTGTTGTTGGGTCCCCACTCCCACCAGCTTCAATCAGCACGGCCAATGGCGAGGAACCATGAGAGATGCGGTCCAGCAATCTAGGGGTGGGGAGCCCTAGAGCTAAAAGCTGGCTGCCGAAGTTTGTGCTAGGGGTTGTCGCAGATTCCAGTAGCCACGCAAAGGTTTAGGACCCGCGCCTTACGCAATTCTCTTGGTTGCTGCTAGGACTATACCACTTAGGGCTACTTACTGCTGGTGGCCAGGGTTGCAACCCCCCATTCTTACATTCTCTCTCTCTCTCTCTCTCTCTCTCTCCTCCCTCTCTCATATAACTGAACACAGACAACGTCTCCCTGCTTAGGAAAGTTTCCCCACCCCATAGCTCACATTCAAACACGCGCAAAGTGGTATAGTCTGGGGAAGAATCTCGGCGGTTCTGGTGTTTGTACCGACTGGCCCATTTAAGAGACCAGAATGGCGGAAAGAATTGGGGGACTGGTGAAGGGAAAAAATGGGTCTATGGCTTTGGGGCACGATGTCCCTAGTAGCGACCGCCCCCCCCCAAGTAATTTTACATCGCCCGCGGCGATTCTCTCCCTTCTCTTTTCGCCGCGTCAGATCCTGGTCAGAGTCTTCAGCCGCGCCGCCCTGGAGAGCTACCTGCCCCGCATCCAGAAGGTGGTGCGCTGGGAGCTGCGCGGCTGGTACCGGCAGCCGGGCCCCGTCGCCGTCTATTCTTCCGCCAAGACCTTGACCTTCCGCATCGCCGCGCGGATCCTGCTGGGACTCAGCCTGGAGGAGAAGCAGTTCAAGGAGCTGGCTCGGACCTTTGAGCAGCTGGTGGAGAATCTCTTCTCCTTGCCGCTCAACATCCCCTTCAGCGGGCTGCGGAAGGTAGGGCTGCGTGCGCATGTGTGTGTGTCCCCATCCTCATCGCCATCCAAAGAACTAACTCCGACCATGATCACTTACCCCGATCTGTTCTGAAGTCCCGCTAATGCCACTGATGAGTTAGAACCCCTGGTCTAAAGGGTGTTTATGGCTGTATCCCTACCCTTTACATCGGATAGACCTTATTTATTACTATAATTCACATCTTTCTAGGCCGCCTTTCAAGACTATGGGTGTCCCAAGGCGGCTTTCCTTAATAGCAAGTATTAAAGTGAGTGAAAGACCCCTTTCTGGCCTATTTGGGGGTCGGAGGTGGGGTGAGGTTCTGGCTTTGAGCTCTCGGGAGCCCCATCCTCTATTCAGACCAAGCAGCTGGAATAATTTTCTGCTGGAAAGGTATTCTGCACCTGCTCAGAGATGCAGCTCTTGCGTATTTGTTTGTGTAGGCTATTTTAACGCCCCCTTTCCCCCCCCAAGCAGGACGCAATTAAGTTTTATAGCACAAATGAGACAGCAACCGACCTTTAAAGGCACAAAATCCCAATTAAAACAAAATAACTAGCTGCCTATTCTAAAGCTTTTGAAAAGGAAGGTTTTATTTTAAATGGATTTAATATTCACACGCGTTGCAACATTATATGTTCAGTTGCACATTGACTCTAATATAGAATGAGCGGTGCGAAATTCAGTTGGAAAAGTCTCAATTGCCCAAGGCGTCCAGCTTAAAAGGGACAAACTCCGGCATCTGTCGCATCCTGCTGGAACACTGATCGCAACGCATAGGGGGCCACCACAAAAAAGGCTCTTTCTGCCTGACAAGCGGCAGAACTGCAAATTGGTTCTCATTCCCAGATCGCAAAGGAGGGGGAGGGCGCTGCCTGGACCTGAGCAGAGCATTGCATTCAGCGCCCAAACGATTCGAAACCCAGCAGAGCCCATAAAGAACAGGCGCCAGTTCTAACCTGAACGACAGGCTACTGGGCAGGCTGAGCTCTTTATTGGTCCAGATTCAAAGCCTGGTCGAAGCCAACCGGTTCCTTGCAACGGAGCAGTTTCTGCGGCTTCTGCTCAAAACCTTTACTGGCTGTGAAGGGATTTTGGCGGCGCCGGTGGACGCGGAACGCAGTGCCGACCACCTCTCCTCTAAAGCTAGGTCCCTTTGAATTCAATGCGTCTTGGTCTCTTTGAATTCCCTGGGTCTTACTCCCAGGTCAACAGAGATTTATGACTGCAGCCTAAGGGCCCCGTTGAATTTAACAGGACTTACTTCTGAGTAGACCTGACCAAGTTTCATTGCTCATTGGGGCTTATTTATTGATTTCCCAGGTCCATAGGATCGCAGCTTAAGGCTGTCTCATCACACCCACACCCAAGCGAGTTTCGTAGAAATCCATTGGGTTCCCCCGACAAGTAAAGCAATAATCCAAAACAGCATTATTTGAGTTGGAAGCAAATCCCATTTGAACTCTTTCCTTCAGAGTTAAGAGGACCGCATTCGCATTACATAAAAAGCAGGAACAAGTTATGTCCTGCGGTGTAAAGGCATCGTCAAGGCAGAGTGCATTTGTACGGTCACGGTGGCTGCCTGGTGGCGGAGGAAAAGGCATTGAGAGCTCCTCGAATATCTTCCCCTTTCCCATTTTTTTGCTTCCAGAAAGTCGGTCATGCCTGATCCATTTAAACACTGTCTCATCCGTGCTCCCATTGCACCGGCTGCGACGCCTTACAATTTAAGGATTTAAACAATTCCCTTCTTGGTATAATTTGGGATTGTTCACATAAACACACGCAAGCCTAGCGCAAGTTTGGGCCAGGTGTGGTGCCATTCATTTGGCCTTTTCTTTAGCAACCAGTGGACTTTCAGGATCTCGGATTCCTTCACCCCCACCGTTGGAGTTCCCGGCTTCCTCTTATTATTCGCCTTTTCAAAATTTGGCAGCTCAGCGGCTGAAGGCTTCGGGATTTCCTTTCTCACTGCACTGATTATGGGTTTCGTTGGGCTGGATTGACAGGAACTTTCCCCGTTTCAGCGAAGGAAGAGGATATATTAAGCGCCGCTTCTAATTATAATGAGCTCCTATCCGGAGAAGTACGGTAAAAGATTGCCTGAAGGTTCCAAGCAATAGGCGACTTCTGACTTCTTCGGCCTCCAAAGGCGCTAGACCTGTGTGTGTATGTGTCTGCGTCTGAGCCTTTCTCCTTAGCCATTGCTGTTTTTTCTCTGAACCCTTCAGGGAATAAAGGCCAGGAATCTGCTACACGAGTACATGGAAAAAGCCATCTCGGAGAAACTGAAGCAGAAGGATCCCGAGGCTCACAGCGACGCTCTGGATTTCATTATCAACAGTGCCAAGGAGCATGGCAAAGAATTTACCATGCAGGAGCTGAAGGTAATTTCCTTTAAGCTGCCTGGAGTGGCCACAGTTGTCCCCTAGCTCACACAACCAAACATGGTCCTTTCCAAAATGACCATGTAAAGAAGTAAAAAAGGTGTAAGTGCCTCTGACCATGTGCAAAGGTCATTTCTCTAGGTCCATCCCACACAGTCTACAAGCAAGACACAGGACTTCCAAGCACCTTTCCAAGTTAGTTCCAATCATATTATGGAAATAATAACCACATATGATGAAATAATTATTTCCACTCTGTCTGGCATGATCTTTGCTCTGCATCTTTTCTGTGGTGTTCAGTTAACTCACATTGACTTTGAACCAGGCATGGATCAGGATCATGCCCATTTGTTTATTATGGTTGTATTACGCTTTTCCTTGGGGAAATTCGAAGTGGTTTCTTGGCAGTACACACAAAGCATCCTAGGAATTGTGGTTTTTAACCTTTCACAAAACTACAATTCCTAGCACCCTTGACAAATTACATCCTCCGGGATTCTTAGCTCTAGCACTGTGACAGCATCCTGTTACCTCAAGCTGATGAATGTCAGTACTGCACTCGCACTCAGTCACTGTGGTGACTGTGGTACTCTCCCACTTGCCACAGGGACAGATGGGTTTCACTGGGTGGGATTGACAGAAGGAGAACTTTCCTAATTTCAGCTAAGGAAGAGGATATATTGAGTGCTGAATCTGGTGTCTGGAGATCTGATATGGCCTCCTGCACTTACCCTGAATAGAATCCAGGGCTTAGGGTTGCCATATTTCAAAAAGTAAAAACCAGGACACCCCAAGCTTTTTTGATGGCATTTTTTGCACAATTTAATCCCCATTTACAGTTTTCCAGGACATTTGACTGATTTCCGAAAAAGAATCCAGATGCAATTTTCGGAGGCAAAATCCTGGACATGGCCTGGAAAATCAGGACTCATGGCAGCCCTGCAAGGCTGGGTGTGGAGATTTTTGCAGCAAATGGTTTGAAGTGGAGTTTATTTGATTGCTCTACACCAGATCTCTTTCTCCATGTGTCATATTGAACTGAATTATTATAAATAGCAGCCTTGAGCAGAAGCTATTTTTTCTTGAAAATAGGGCCAATTCAGTACAGTCCCAAACACACTTTAGGGGAAGAGGTAAAAAATCAGTTTCAAAGAAGTGAGACTTCTTTCTGTGCCTCTGATCACCCATCAGGAACCACATCAATAGGAGTAATCTTTAAAGCACAGAATACAGTTGGGGATTGTATTGTTTTAATTTTAATTTTAAGTCATTCTTGTTTTGACAATTGAAATCGATTGGAATGGTCAGAGTAAGTGTTTCCAGGATCCAAACGATAAACAGAACCACATGAGCTGGTTGATGGGATTCCATATGACATAAGCAGCTGTCTAAACTAGAAAGGCCTCTTTCCAGACAATGAAGTATGTGCCATGCCATGCTGACTCCGCTGTAATAGGTGGTGACTTCACTGAAGTCAACGATTACCCATCTGCATGGCTATTTTGCCAAATTAGCTTTGCTAGGATTGTGTGTGAATTGGTCTATTCTGTAAACCAGAGATGGGGAACCTGCAGCTTCCAGATGTTGTTGGACTCCCATCTTCCCCAGCCAGTGTGTCCAGAGATGATAGGACAGGCATCCCCAACCTTTGACCCTCTAGATGTTTTGGCCTACAACTCCCATGATCCCTAGCTAACAGGACCAGTGGTCAGGGATGATGGGAACTGTAGTCCAAAACATCTGGAGGGCCAAAGGTTGGGAATTCCTGTGATAGGAGGTGCCACCCAGCAACATCTGGAGGGCCACATGTTCCCCACTTCTCCTGTGATGCAAAAAGAGATTGATTGGAGCACACATAATTTTCATATTTTCTTATCAGCAAATAGAGAAACTTTCCAACATTTGTTGCTTAAACCAGGCTCCCTCAAACTCGGCCCTCCAGATGTTTTTGGCCTACAACTCCCATGATCCCTAGCTAGCAGGACCAGTGGTCAGGGACAATGGGAATTGTAGTCTCAAAACATCTGGAAGGCTGAGTTTGAGGAAGCCTGGCTTAAACAATGATATAAGAAAGATTGACATGGGGATCTGCTGCCCCTATGGATCCTGTCGCCTGAGGTGGTCAGCTCACTTGGCCTCATGGGTTGTCTGACCCTGAACTCAAATTCCCATCAGCCTCAGCCAGGAGGCCAGTGGCCAGGGATGATGGGAGGTGTAGTCCAACAGCACCCAGAGGGTCACAGGTTAGACTCTGGATTTAATGGATGGAGAGGGGCTCTTGATTCTGGACTTAATAGTCTTATGGAGGTAATGTGCATCCTTAGATGGTACCGTCCTTAGATGGTAACATGCATCAATTCACTCAAAAATGCTGTAAGCAATCTCTTGCTGCTCCCTCCTTCTGCTGAGTGGAGCCCGAGGCTTCTGCCCCAAGGTCCTAGGCCCCGCTGTACCACTGCTTGGATGTGTAACAAGTAGGGACTGCACAAGCCTGTAAGGAATGCTTCTCTGTTGCAATTGGTAGCCCAAGGCAGTTGGGATGAGAAGCCATTTTTTAATAAGTAATTAACCCCTTACTATAGCTCTGATCATGGTTGTAACTAAGGGGGACAGCTAGATCCTCAAATATTATTATTATTTATTATTTTATTATTTCTTTTTTTAAAAAAACAAAACTCAACAACTTTGGCTGTCCCACCTCAACAAAAATCCTGGCTATGCCCATGGCTCTGATCACCAAAACTGTCACCTCAACAATTTCTTATGGATGCTCATGTTTTCCAGACCAGGTTGGAATCAAAAAATGATGCGAGTTTTCTGGTTCCCCCCAGCTTGAAAGCTCTAACAATGTTATACTTGAATTCTAATCACAATGTGTGTGCCTTCCTGACTTTGACGCACAAGTGGACTCTTAAATGGCTTGTGGGTGTCATGCCAAAAAAAGTGTATTTAATCTCTCTCCCAATGGCTTATCTTGCAGGAATCTGCGATTGAACTGATCTTTGCTGCTTTCTTCACCACCGCCAGTGCTACTACTTCCATGATCCTCCTGTTGCTGAAACACCCCTTGGTCATAAAAAAGATTCAGCAGGAGCTGGTGTCCCATGATCTCACTGGGCAGTGTCATTGCCTCGCTGCAGGAGATTCTCTGAGAAACCATCAGTCTTGCCCAGAGACTCTGGTTATCCATGGAAAAGAGAAGAAAGACAGGGATTCCAATCCACCTCTTGCTCCCAGGCTGGAAGGAGAACTAGACAGAGAGACAAAGAGGGAAGTCAGAGTCCCTAAGTTGGGTCCCATTGCTAGAGCAGCCCAAGGAACTGTCCATGAGACTACAAGCTGCCCTTGCTCAGCAGCCAAACAAGAAGAAGCAAACCAAGTCCTTGGTGAGCTGGAAAGACATGAGCACTTTTGTCAGTCTTACTTGACCCTGGAAAAGATGAGCCGCCTCCGTTACTTGGATTGCGTCATCAAGGAAGTGCTGCGTTTGCTGCCCCCAGTGTCCGGAGGCTATAGGACAGCCTTACAAACCTTTGAACTGGATGTGAGTTGCGCGGCTTGCTGCGTGGGTTGCTTTTGTGGATGTGCATGGAATTTGGGCTGGGTTGAGTTGGGTTTCACAAGGTTAGTCTGACCGCTTCATAGGGGCCATGGCAGCCACCTTTATAGGGATCATGGGAGCCATGGGAAACACCCTCCTTTCCCAGTGAAGCTATGTGTTTATCCTACTTGGGGACAGAAGATGTTGCAAGAAACCACAGGGGCACTTGGGGTTCACAAGTTAGAAACCTAATGGCCCCTGGGGTTTGCTGTGGGAAAGTATGATTGACAGAGTGCAGAAACTGGAATGGGGGGGGCATGGAAGCATAGGAGAGATACAATGAACAGGAGACCCTGGTAGTGGATAGCTAACTGGGATGGCTTGTGAGAATGAAAGCAGTTGTGAAGAAGGTCCCATTAAGTTTCAGTGTATAAACCATAGAACTGATTACTGAGACAAGTACCTCAAGAGATAGACAGCTGGGGATTGGTAGGGTGCAATTGTTCAGGTATTGGGAGGCGCTGTGGTCTAAACCACTGAGTCTCTTGGGCTTGCCAATCAGAAGATCAGCAGTTCGAATCCCCGCGACATGGTTCAGCTCCCGTTGCTTGGTCCCAGCTCCTGCCAACCTAGCAGTTCGAAAGCATGCCAAAAGTGCAAGTAGATAAATAGATACCACTCTGGCAGGAAGGTAAACAGTGTTTCCATGCGCTGCTCTGGTTTCAGTGTTCCGTTGTGCCAGAATTGGCTTAGTCATGCTGGCCACATGACCCGGAAAAACTATCTGTGGACAAACGCCGGCTCCCTCGGCCTGTAAAGCGAGATGAGGGCCGCAACCCCAGAGTCGTCTGCGACTGGACTTAACTGTCAGGGGTCCTTTACCTTTTACCAAAATGAATATGGCCACCCTGGATGTTCATTAGACCAATTAGCAGGATTGCTGCCATTACAAGTATTGCAATTGGAGCATCTATTGTGGAGACTAGTAGTTGGCAATGGAAGCTGTGCTTGGAGAATGTTTAAAGATTCATAAGCTGAAAGATTGCTGCAGGTGTGTTCCCCACAAAGTACTTGATTTAGCATCAGGGTTAAAAGGGACCTAACTCTCCATAGCTGCAACAAACTCCTCATAGTTATAATTTTCTAGGTGATTCCACCTCAAGCTGTGGCTCACAGAACTACCAAACTGCTCTTTTAATCAGCTCAGATACCATTTCAAGTAAACTTGATTGCAGGCATGAAAGAGGAAATTGCTCCCTTTACAAAACCCCCCCAAAACATTCATGCCAAATCAATGACCTCTTGTGCAGGACATGGAGTACTAGTCTCATTTATATATTTAAATAAACTCCCAGAAAAGTGTGGGCTCTGGATCAAGCCTTATCTTGTTGTTGTTATAGCATCAAATAGAAGGCGCCGTCCAGTATGTATTTATTTAGCAAAATGTACATATGACTTGATTGTTACAAAACCTCAAAGCACTAAGTAGCACAACATGCTTGTTAAGTTGCCTTTGGCTGCCTGCATATGTGCAGGTAGGAGAGAAAGTGTGATAATGTGCATCCGAGAGTTGTACACCCCTTGAATATTAACGTAGGCTGTTGACCCATCTAGTTGGGCTTCAAGCAGAGGTCTTCCCCAGCCCTGCTGCCTGAAATCACTTTTTAGTTATGCCTCACCGATAATGGGAGGTGTCACACTGCATAAGAATTAAATTATGTGCCAAATATTGTAAGCATTGCTGCAGAGTAGTCTTTAGGTGCTGTGTCAGCTAGATTTATTCTTGCCTGGCTCTTACACTGTTAGGATTAGCATGCTCTCAAGGTGTTGCAAGACCCACACCCTTCATCAAAGATAGAGGTCGATGTGGTGGGGGGAAATTAACAGATTTTCTGTCAAATACTTGTTGCATACCCATTTCTATTCGACTGTTAAACGGGATTTTGAATACTTCAGTGTACATTCCCTGAAGTTGTGATTCACACATCACTGAAACCGTGGTATTTCTGCACCACCCATTATAGGTCTCTTAACATCTTAATAGGCTTGAGCTTCTGCTCAAGGGTAATGGTATGGGTGAGTTGAATTTGTGAAGCTTCCTCAAAGATGGGGGGGGGGGTCTGTCCTTGTGGATGCTCTAGCCTAGAAGTCGCTTCCTTTCTCCTTCCCTTTGCAGGCTGCCCTCTGCAGGTTGCTGTCTCTGGTGCTGATTTTGTTGTCTCCCTCCTGCAGGGCTGCCAGATTCCCAAGGGCTGGAGCGTGATGTACAGTATTCGGGACACACATGAGACCGCCAGCATCTATCAGAGTCCACCAGACATGTTTGACCCCGAGCGGTTTTGGGTGTCACAGGAGGAACGGGAAGAGCACAAAGGAGCTGGCCCCGTCCGCTTTCACTATATCCCCTTTGGTGGGGGAGTCCGAAATTGCATAGGCAAAGAACTGGCCCAGATGGTCCTCAAGTTGCTTGCTATTGAACTAGTCAGCACAGCCCGCTGGGAGTTGGCCACAGCGCACTTCCCTAAGATGCAAACGGTGCCTATTGTGCACCCAGTGGATGGCTTGCAGCTCTACTTCCATCCTCTGAAGCAGGGAAGAGAAAGCAGCGGAACCAGCAAGACAGAGACTTGAGAACCATAAACTTCACATGCATTTCCAGCTGAGGATCATGGCAGAACATGTTTCCAGGACAAAACATCCGTCCTCTCCCAGTGTAGGTTTTTTCAGCTGGTGCAAGCCCATTCCCTGTTGGTTGGTTGTGAGAGGGGAAAGGATAAGTCCCTGTCTGTGGTCTTTAATGGGCTGTGTGTTTCCTATTAGCATCCATTCAGAGACATGCATCTTTCTTAGTTGCACTTTGTGTGTGTGTGTGTGTGTGTGTGGTGCCACTTTGGGATCTGGTTAGAGAAATCACGGTCCAAAGTTAGATGTCTCAGAAGGAATCCTAGGAAACATTGTTGTCAGTTTTCTATTAGGAGAAGCAAAGGATGTGTAGGTCAAGTAGGTCTTGTGTAGGTCAAGTAGAGGGTTTGTTACCTGAGAGTGTTCTGCATTGATAGTAGACCTAACCTGCTCCCGGAAAAGATTCTTCAGAGCTCCTCGCAGCTTAGGACAAGATCGCTCCTCTGTTATCACAATGTAGTGGTGGGTCTGTTTCTGATGGGAAGGAAAGTCAATCAACCACTTGCCTGCCAAATAGATATGCTGTAAGTATATCGCAAGGCAGGCATGGGAACTGTCAGATGAGTGGTGGTGGTAGTGCCTATCAGAGGGCAGGTGAAGGAGAAGATGGTATGTGAATACATATACCGGTCTACTCAGGTGGAGTTCAGTGGCACTGACTCCCAGGTTAAGTGTGCCTGGGATTGCAGCCTGATTCATCTGCCAGACTGCATTGCTATGGGCTGGTCTTAATTTCACACCATTTCAAAATGCAGACTAGTTATGGATTAGGGATGCTAGGCTGTTAGGAGAAATAGGGGGAGGATTTCTTAGGTATGGTTTGCATCATGCATACATGTTATTCAGTTTCTTATTTCTTCATACTTCATAGCTGAATGTATGAGCCAACTCCATTGAAAACATTGAGGTGTTATATAGATCCTATTTCTGGCATTCTGACCTGTGATGGCTCCTTGGTAAATTCAAGTCATTAGACAATGATCATGCACTTAATCAAGCTTCACTTGGTCATTGGTCTGCTCAAGATGCTCTCTAGAAGCTCACACCAAACTGCCAACAGGGTACAGTTCCCACAATGACGGCACTCTGCCCCCCAACCCCCCCCCCGTGAAAATAGCAGTGGTTGGGTTTAAATTAGTTCCAACTCACAAAGCAACTGGTTTGTAGATTGTGGCTTATGAGCACATAGCTTTAATTCTGTACCCCCGTTCATTATAGGCCAATGCTGTGTATTGTATAAAATCTCTTATTCCTGAGAGGTGTCTCTGAAGTCCTCTGGAAATCTTTTGGCTCAAGAGTGCTTTTAGTGCTTCTCTCCAGCTGATTATGAAAGCACTTCATAGAAATGGGGAAAAATGTGAGTGGGTTATGCTGCTGGTGTGAGCCAAGGAAGAGTGGATAGTGGAATTGTAGAAGTGAAGTGGTATATGTGGTTAATTTCAACCTGTGGACAGCTCCCATGCAAATGTCCAAGTGTGTAGGATGCTGCTTTAGTGACATGGTTTGGACAAGATGTCTTGGTAGCTTACAATATTGCAATAGCATCTTCCATTTCTGATGGAGATCTGCTTAAAGCTACTGCTAGGAATTGCCACCTCTAGTGGCCCATGGATTGCGGCATTTAGGATCATTTGAGAAGAAGAAAACCAGGCTGCTGGCTGTGAATTAGAAACTCCGAAAGAAGACATTTTTTAAAAAAGGAAACATGCAGGCGGTATGAATCTGCAATGGGCATTCCTATTACAGTGGTATCTTGGTTTACAAACTTAATCCATTCCGGAAGCCCATTCTTAAACCGAAACCGTTCTTAAACTGAGGTGTACTTTCCCTAATGAGGCCTCATGCCGCAAGTGCCCTTCCACCATTCAGATTATGTTCTTAGACCGAGTTAAGTTCTCAAACTAGGACACTACTTCTGGTTTTGTGGAGTTCATAAACCGAATCGTTCATAAACAGGGCTGTTCTTAAACCAAGGTACCACTGTACTTGTAGACAGCAAGAAATACTGTATTGTTAGGGGTTTAGTTCTTGCTGTACACCTGTATACACTTCACGTTTCAGGTGGGGGTTACTTGATTAAATGCTATTCCATACAAAAACAAAGCAAAGCAAAAAACTGGCATGGCTGATAGAAAGCTAGCCTAGAACGCTTGTTTTTGACATGTCAATTTTCTGTGCACATGACTTTTTTGAATTGAGGAACTTTTAATCATGTGGGCTCCCCCTGCCAGCAGCCTGAAGTAGTGCATTCCAGGCACATGTTTGCCACCTCCTTGAGAACAAGGTCTTCCTTATAAGCAGCACTTCAAAGGTGTCCTTGTAATTCTGTCTTCCCTTAGGATGTATACACCTCAAGTAGCCTAGATGCATCAGATGTTGTATAGTGGTGTTGTGTGTTCAACATTGTACTGTGGTGACCACCATGCTGCTACAGACTAGCAATAAACGTTTGAGGTAACTTTGCTGTAGAGAACATAGCCCCCAGGTGAAATTCTGTACAAGTTTTCACCAGGAATGAACCGTGTCAGAAAGATGTCCTGTCTAGTTTTGTTTATTAAAAATGTTTGTCATGACACACTGAGTAGTTGAGAGCTGGACTTGCCTTGGAGCACTCTGATAAGAACTTCACCTGATTTTTGAGCCAGAACACCCATTAACTCTGCCATAATCATGCCTTAGGAAACACAAGAAGAGCCCACCAAAACAGGCCAATGGCTCATCTAGTCCAGCTTCCTGTTCCCAGAGCAGTCAACCAGATGTATTCCCTTCCCAGGGAAGACCTGAGAAATAATCTCTGTTAACAGTGGCTGACATTCACAAAAAATGATCCTTGTTGTATACTGACAAAACAAGAAGATTTTAATTTGAGTCAAAAGTACTACGAGAAGGAAAGTATGCCTGTTCGCCTTTTAGCATAGCAATTAACACTGCAATCCTAACCATGTGTTCTCACAAGTAAGTCCTATTGAATTAAATGGGTCTTATGGACAGGTTAGTTGGGGCTGGATTGCAGCCTTAATTCTCAAGAAAGCCCATCTATCATTGCACCAATGACTAAGGCTGAAAAATTTGGTCTTCTAAAGACCATTGGTGTGATTTATTCTCAACAAAAAACAAAAATTATTCTGACAACTATTGAAATTAGTTCAGGTGTTCACAGGACAGTCTGTGTTAACAGTGGAAGGGCACATTCTCCCTTATGTGAAATATGAGGAAATGCAGCTTTTAAAATATTGAACCTGTTAGGTTGCATCAGGGGCACCAAGTCTCGCCCACACTCAATCTAACCTTTTTTTCTTTTCTGTATTGAGATCTGAACATCCTGGCCCATCCACCTACACTTTCTCTGTTGTTGGCAGCAAAGCTAAAGTTTGGATTGCCCCCAAAGTGGAGCTCACCAAATTAAAGTTGTAGAACTAAGCTGGAGGCTTTCCTCCTTACGAAGAGACCATCTACCGAGTATATCGGAGATCTTGATAGCTCAGCATTACAACCTTGGAAATACAGAACAGCATGCCTATTAGTGTCCTATGAAAGAAGCCCTCAGGTTGCAATCTTAGACATCCTTACGTGGGAATAAGTCCCACTGAACTCAGTGGGATTTGGAAGTAAGCCAAGAGTGGGGCATCTCCCAACCTGAGGGCCACACTCCTTCATGGCGAATATTCTGAGGACCACATGCCAGTGCTGGGTGAGGCAAAAGTAGACAGAACAGCAGACATGACCTTTAACTTTGTACAGTAGGCCACAGTCCTCCCTGCAAAAGCCATAGGTACTGGGGTATAATTTTGTTTAATGCACAGCTTTGACACCAATGGATGTATGGATGCTCATTTTAATGTCATTTCAGTTCTAAGTAATGGCTACTGATGCTCTTGTTCTTTTGTGCATGACAGCATCTGTTCCAGATTTTTATTTGGTTGGATGGCACCTTGTAAGCCTCCTTCTGGCAACTCCTGCAGCCTAAGGTGCTGCCAAACATATTGCTCTGCTTTCCTTTGGACCACATCAGTGAGGCTGAGAGGGGGGTCTTGCCATCTTGGCAGCCCAGAACCTCCATATCCATGCGCTCCATTCTCTCTTGAGACAGACGAATGCCAACTATATACCACAAGTTTCTCATAAATAACAAAACAAGTTAGTACAGTGGTACCTCGGGTTACATACGCTTCAGGTTACATACGCTTCAGGTTACACACTCTAGAAATAGTGCTTCAGGTTAAGAACTTTGCTTCAGGATAAGAACAGAAATCAGGCTCCGGCGGTGCTGCGACAGCAGGAGGCCCCATTAGCTAAAGTGGTGCTTCAGGTTAAGAACAGTTTCAGGTTAAGTACGGACCTCTGGAATGAATTAAGTACTTAACCCGAGGTACCACTGTACAGACATTACTGATAACTAGTTCATCCTACTAGTTATATGCACACAACAGAGAGTTATTTCCAGGTAGGAAGCAGTTGTCAAACTTAAAATATCGCCATTTTCTCCACCTGGTGGCATTTAAAACAAACTACAGCAGAATGCATCTTTGAGTTCAGTTATTTCTAATCACTTTAAAGGGGTCTGTGACTGTATAATAACTGGTTGATTGTTTCTAATTGCTCTGTGGTTTGTACAGGAGAGGATTTTTTTAAGCATTAAGATTAATAACAAGAGGAGACAAAACAAACTTTCTTTGTGATCAATTTTACACCTCTTTGCTTCAGTGGATGGAGAGATGAATCATCCCATCGTTTCCACTCCTGCCAATTTTTACTGAAGACCAGCTTTCCACAACCTGGTGCCCTTGAGATATTTTGGACTACAACTTCTACCAGCTCCAGTCCAGTCCAGTCTCAGGTTAGGGAAGGATGGTTCAGATGGTCACTATGTCTGAAATTAACTCCTGATTTTAGTTATATTCCCTCTCTTGCAGCTGAAACAAATTTCGGGAAAACATCGTCCTAACTCAGTTGTGTTTTACAAAATGTTAGGAATTTGTTTTCTGATAATTTGAATCCACTCACAGAGACAGGTGTGAATACTCTTAGGCTTAGGAGGAGGAGTTAAGGAGAAAAACAAAATTGGCAAATTAATACTGGAAAGTATTGCCTTAAAATTAATAAGCAAAGACAAATGTCAAAGCCAAAAAGCAAACCTTAAATTTTGAAAAAGGCTGAACTTTGAGTCTGTAAAAAGCTTCATTTCTAACTCCTCCCTGTAGATTTATAAAAATTGCTACCTACCCAGCTTCCAACGCTCTTCAATTCACCATGTCATCAGGTGGACATGGCACTTTCCTTTGTGCAATTTTTAAAACTGCGAATGGATCCATTCTTCTGTCCAGAGCCAGTTTTTAAGGCAATATATTCATGCTTCTGTTTTGTGGGCCCCAAATACTAGGTTTATTTATTTGTTTGTTGAATTTATATACCACCCTATACCCGGAGGTCTCAGGGCAGTTCACAGAAAAGATCACAATATATAAAATCAAAATAAGAACAATAACCCAATAACACCTCCCCCCAAAAAGAGTCACTTTTTAAAAGGGTATAGGATGTCAGTCAGGTCAACTGAAGGCCTGGTTAAAAAGGAATGTTTTTGCCTGGGGCCTAAAGGTGTATAATGAAGGCGCCAGGCGAACTTCCCTGGGATGAGCATTTCACAGATGCGGAGCCACTACAGAAAAGGCCCACTGTCATGTTGCCACCCTCCAGACCTCTCGAGGAGGAGGCACACAAAAATGGGCCTCAGAAGATGATCTCAGGGTCCGGTTAGGCTCGTATGGAAAGAGGCAGTCCTTAAGGTATTGAGGTCCTGAGCCGTTTAAGGCTTTATGGGTCAAAACCAGCACTTTGAGTAGGGCCCAGAAACTAATTGGTAGCCAGTACAGTCACTTCTCATTATGGTGAGGTCTTGTTAGCCGTTATTATGTTTAAACAGAAACACTATTGCTGCAACCCCTGTCCTAGGTAAAATTTGCCTAAAATATTATCTTGAATACTGCCTGTGATGAATTGATAGTGTGTAGCTGTACCATAATATTCCAGTGTTATTGCCAGTAAATGGCTGGCTTAAAATGGAGTTATCAGAGGTGAAAGTATCCTCTGCTTTGTTCTTATCACCAGATAATCAATCATGAAATGAAACAAGCATTTAAACATACAGTTTTCTTTAAAATATCTTATCTTATATAAGGTTATCTTCTTCTGCTTCCTGCTATGATTGCCACTGTTTTTACTTACACTGTAAGACACTCAGAACAGAAATTCAGCAGATGGAGCACTACCTGTATAATATTTAATGTTTCAGAAACCCACATCTGCAGAATATTTGGTAGTCCTGCAGTTGTTAATCCTGCTTCCTATCAGGGGCCTCTGGAGTCAAAATACCAGCCCTGATTTCATTTACATTCTGAAAGGAGGATGCCTGTTGGGTTCACTGGACTTTAACCCTGGCCTAAATAAACTTCATTCATATCTAGTTAAAGTGTCTGATTAAGGGAGTCTTCATGTGCCTGACACCATGGCTTGAAACAGATTTATTGGGAATCAAGTCTCACTGCTATCAGCAGAATTTATACTGTCGTTCTTCGTTTGACTTTTTATTAATATTCATTGGGGTTGTTGTCCCAGGAGTAAAACATTGTAGTTGATTAATTCTGTGAGTTCTAGTTGATTAAGTCATTGTTCAATCAACTGCATTTTTATAAGTTTGCTTACAGCTAAGTAGTCCAAAACAAACAAACAAACAAACAAACAAACAAACAAACAAACAAACAAAGCATACAAACATGTGACCAAGGCACCCCCTTACAAGACCTGTTTTCCACATGAGAAAGAACAGGGGACAGTTCTCCCAAGCTGCAGGTTTTATTTATATAATTGTATATCACCACTTTGAGGGTGTTCCCCCCTCTAAAATTGTGGTACATAAATTTTATGAAACAAACAAACAAATAAATAAATAAATATTAACTTTTTTTTAAAAAAAATTGCTGCCTGAGTAACCAGCCACCTTTTCAGTAGACTAAGCTAAATTTCAAATGTAGGAAGTTGAGAAGCTTTAGAACGTTTGTATGAGTTTTAACTTGTTTCGGTCTATTCAGTTTTAACTTTCTGTATGTTTTAAATTATGGTTGCAATTTTTTTAGGGATAATTTTTGGGTTTTATCTTTCCTGTAAACTGCTTTGAGGCTTTTCCCTACAATCAAGCAGTTAAAAAAAATATGAATTAAATAAATTAGATTAAACAATAACTCAAGCAAACATTAAAGCCCTACTAGTCTTCCATCATAAACTGGGATCAGAAGAGGGGATAAAAATACTCACCATTGACTTTTCACTTGAATGTGACTTATTAGCCGCCACCAGAAATTCCTATTTTTCAGAAAGAGGTGCTTTACCTGTCCTCCAAGTATCTCCTTTGGGGAAGAAAGGGCTTAAATGTCTAAAAACTTTTAAAAAAAACAAAACAGATTTCTGTTCTGTTTCATCCTTCTTTTCTTGTGAAAAACTCTTGTCTGAAAACAGTGGAGTTGTTAGATAACTGGCACTGGGTGTCTATAGAATACCTTTGGACCTCCATAATAAGTCAGAGAGACCATCAGTAGACTCACTTACCTGGAGGTACAGAAGCACCAACTGGAAAGCAAGATTTCCGAATTAACTCTCAGGGTGCGGATCCTGTGTAAGATAATTCCCCCTTTGTTTTTTCTCTCTTCCACCGTTCCCCCCCCCCCCCTCGGGAAGGTTGCCCTTAAATGCTGAGTTAAATGCTGTTGGCAGGCTGACCCTGGAGTGAACCTGAAGCCTCTGCCCTCTTGACCTTGCCTTTTAAGGTGAATCTTTGTGGTAAACTGAGAAAAAAACAACAACAGCCAAATGTCAATGACTAACTTTAATTAGCACAGCTCCCCTAGACGACCCCCCTTCCAAATGCTACAGATAGAAGTCATGGTGAGATTTCCCTCCTTTAATCAAATGGTTTTGATTAAGAGAAAAAAAAAAAACAATGGAAAGAAGAAGCGTCGGGACTGTTGGATTTCGTTTTGGAGACCTGTTTCACACCTACCCCACCGCTTCGGTTCACACCCAATTTGGTGGTCCTAAACGCGGGTGTGAATCGTGTGAAGGGGTTCTTCTACCACGCGTTGACTAACCTGCCGGCATGAGTGTGGAGGACAGGGAAAAAGCGAATGTCTCCTACCATGATACCGCCTTCATTCAATCTAGCACGGAGAGGGTATAATCTATAGATGTTCCTGGTCCAGTTTTCTTTCGTTCTCCTCTCCTCCTCCGGAAGAGCCTGGGAACTTAACTCGGGCTTTCAGACACAAAATTCATTCTTCTCGCTTTTCCTTCATTCCCCGAATCTTAGCGCTTCCTATTGCAGAGCACTCACTCCTATGATCATCTGCTGGGAAGTAAGTCCCGTTGTATTGAAAGGGGAAGAGCGCACGGAATTGAGGACACAGGTTGCAGTTCTGTACCTTACTTCCTAGGAGACAGCCCCACTGGGACTTGCTTCTGAGGAGACATGCTCTGCACACCGCTGTACTGTAGTTAGTTAGGCTCTCCAGGGCACACTGCAAGCCTCAGATTCACTGGCCCGATTAAAAAGGAGAAACCTGCGGGTCGGAAACAAGCGAAGGCGCGAAGGGCACTTGAAGCTCCAATGCAGCCGCTGGTACGTTTCAAAAGCAAGACTGAAAAAGGGATAGATCCAGCTTTCAAGCTGGTGGACGCGTCAGATTGAAATGAAATTTGGAATGAAAACTGAATCTCTGAAGCCTCTGAAGTGCGCGCGTTGAACTCCGAGAGTCGGGAAAGCCGTTTAAAAACCGGATAGCGCGGAAGCCTAATGCGCTCTTGATTCCGGTTGACTTACCTCGGAGAATAAACACAAACATAGGATTGGTCAACATAAGAAGATCATATATATTTCGTTTGGAATATTTTCGTTTTCTTTTTCAAAAATGCCCTCTTAGTGTGTTGGACCGAAAACATTGATTTATTTATCATTTATTAAATTTATATAGCGCCCTTCCTCCGAAGATCTCAGGGCAGTTCACAAGATTGAATATATATGTGTGTGAATTCGTACATTCATAAGCACATGAAAAGTCTCCTGGCACGTTAAAGACAAAGGGTGGGTTTATATCCCAAAGTAGTCAAAGTAGACCTACTGAAAGCAATGGACGGTCAAATTCTAACAAGCTTTCACGGACCACCACCAGACCTGGGGATTATTTCCCTTCATGCATCTGCTGAAGGGGATTTTGGTAAAGTGGACCCCGAAAGCTCATTCACAGTCAAACGTGTTAGTCTTTCGAGGTGCCAAAAATCGCATGTGATGTTGCTACTGCTGCTTTAAACGGGTTAGCTCGGGAGTCGCGGCAACCTTTAACTCGCCTAAGGTTGCGCAGGAGTTAATAGGTTTTTTGTTTTTTTGAGAACAGAAGCCCGGACCTTTCCCCACGGTAGAAGTCCGAACCCCACCCCACTCCGTCCCCGCTTCTTCCCCCTTCGCAAGTGCAACGTAATGACCGTTAACTTGCCACCCCCACCGCCCCAGTCCCTTCGTATTAGGCTGTTAATTTCTTGACCTTCTTCCAAGATGTCTTTAATGATCCCTTTCACTCTCTGACCACTGGAGAATCCCCTCCCCCCCCCGCAGTCTCGGGATTGACGGCTGCGGAGATAATAAAGGTTTCCTGTGTTAATTAACGGTGCTCAGACCACCGTATCTCGTTATTTGGCGGACAGTGAACTTGGCGCAGGAGCTGGCAGGGTTCATTCATCCGGGCGGTAGGTCACTGGCAGGTCAGCGCATGGGAACGCGCAAGTGCCCCGGGGTTAGGCCACTGTTCGCGGAGCCGCAGACGCACCACCGGACGGGCATCCGCCCCCATTAGGCGCACACGCAGGAGGAGGATCCAGGTCCCCCCCCACACAAGCTCTCCAGGGCCCTGGGCTTATATAGGTCAGGCGAGGGGGCGAGGAGGGAACACAGTGAGCCTTAAAAAAAAGTCTACTAAAAACAAAGCCAACCGTGGGGGAAGAACGACACAGGCCAGGAGTCCGTCCTCGCCTCTTCCCCTCCAACATAATTAATATAATCAGCTCCCATTCCGGCAGTGCTTGTTGGGGTCGGGAAGGAAGGAGCCAGGAGGAGCCGGAGGATCGGGACCGACTTCAGCTGCCCTCGAACTGAACAACGCACTTTTGTTAACCCCTAGCCAGATTATAATTACGTATAATCATTTGAGTAAGAGACTTGGCCAGTGTTAATGGCAGGCTGGGATGACACGCAGCTTGCAGAGAGAAAGGACCCGAGTCTCCCCACGCGCACCGATTCTCGATTCCGAGAAGAGGGGCTTGCCTCGTCCTTTTCGCACGGCACGCCAAGAATGCTCGGGTGCGTGTGAACGTTGTTTATGCGAGTTCTCGGGCGCTGCGTTTTCTTCGGCTCCCTGAAAAGAGGACAAAGCTTTTGAGGAGACACGTGTACGATTGCCCCGCTGTGTATGTGGCTTGCTGCCTGCAACTCCTGCAAAGGATCCTGGGCTCGGTGGGCTCGGTCCCATTTTATGCTCCTCAGCCAGACAACAAAACGAGGAGCAAAACGCTTCTCCCGGCCTGGCCCATATGACATCCTCACCACAACCCGGTGAGGTAGGCAACAGTTTCATGGCTGAGTGACATCTGAACCTGCTTCTTCCCAGGTGCACTCTGGCACTGTGCCCGCCCCACCAGACTCACTCCCCAGGATAATGAAATCTGCACACTTAGCCACAAATAGGGGGATCATTCCCTGCAGAGCAGACTTATTGCTGTCCACGAATTTACTCCAGAGCGACTTGCTCCAAGGGTGCATCTCGATTCTCAAAGTGCAGTGGTTTGATTTCTCTCTCTCCATTCTTAACTCCAGGAGGAATTGGAAGAATTCCAGTTAGACACTTCCACTGCCCTGCGCCTTCCGACCGTCCCCAATAGACCCCTGCATTTTTCTAGGTTCACCCTTGCCCCTTCAGCTCAAAGGGATCTCCCTGTAAACTAGCCGCGTAATCAGAATGCACGATATAAATCTATGATCAGCTGCAAAAAAGACAGCAAGCAAGCGCTGGCTGCTCAAGGCGCTTCTTGAATTCCCTCGCCTTGCAGTGGAACGGAGTGCGCTAATGCATTTACTCGAGTCCTGCACGAATCCCACCGCTCTCCTTTGGAGAAAAAATGCGGCACCTAGGCCGCATTTTCCCTAGAATAGCCGCAGGCCGATCCCGGGTGGCGACTCTGTGAGCAGCGGGACCACCTCCCTGACCCTTCTTCTTTCGCTCCCGGGCTATGCAAGTGCTATGCGTGTCTGCAGCGCTTGGCGAGCACCCAGCGCCCTCTGGCACGAAAGGGAAATTTCGGCCTGGCTTGGGAAGCCTCTTGGAGAGGGAAAGAAAGGCGGCAGCGGGGGCGTCCAGAGGGTCTCCAGAGAAGCGGCATCTTCTGGTCTGGTAACCCCACTAAAACTTTTTGTTGTTTAGTCCTTTAGTCGTGTCTGACTCTTCGTGACTCCATGGACCAGAGCACGCCAGGCCCTCCTGTCTTCCACTGCCTCCCGCAGTTTGGTCAAACTCATGCTGGTAGCTTCGAGAACACTGTCCAACCATCTAGTCCTCTGTCGTCCCCTTCTCCTTGTGCCCTCCATCTTTCCCAACATCAGGGTCTTTTCCAGGAAGTCTTCTCTTCTCATGAGGTGGCCAAAATATTGGAGCATTATTATTATTATTATTATTATTATTATTATTATTATTATTATTTGCTAAGCGAGGAACACCCCCGCTCCCTCCCTTCCAGTTTGCTCCCAAGCACGATCTGCTGGAGAAACCAATGAAGGGAAGATGTCCGCAGGTCACCTCTGACGCATAGTCTTACGGGGGTAACAACGCAGGTATGTCCGGGGTATGTCTCAGTGGGCAAGTAAAATGGGGGCGGGGAGTCGACGTCGCAGCCTTGGCCAAGCAGCCAGAGAGCTTTTTTGCCCCTCAACAATGTCACTGCCCCCACTGGAGCCCACAGGTCTTACTTCCGAGTAGGCAAGGGGACTGGCAGCTGGCTGCTCTGTGCAAACAGGTGTCTGTCGCCTTCTGCTGGCCTCTTTCCAGGGATCAGGCTGCGAAAGCTACCAAGTTGAACCCAAGGCTAGGGCGCAAAGGTTTCGAGTTGGGCCTTTAAATCGTAGTTCTTTAAACCGGAGTAGGCAGGGGGTGATCCTAAAGGCCAGGCGAAGCACCACCCCGCCATTCTCGGCAGATTTATAGAGCGGTCGGTTAAAAGAGGCTTTACTCCCCCAAGTCAGTAGGCCGTGAGGATTGTGGAGCTCAGGGTCAGAGTCTATAAAACGGCCTTTGGGGTTGGTGCCTGGAGGGAGGGTTGGGGTACATCATCATCATCATCATCATTATTATTATTTTGCTGCGCCCACCAGAGTGGTTCCCCAGCCACTCCGCGCGGCTCCTACACTTGCACCTTTCTCTGCCCGAGGTTTTCTTTTGTGTGCAGGGCAGCAGGGGGAATGGGGTTTATTTCCCTTCCAGGAGAAAGTAGCGCAAGGCAAGTGCGCTCAAGCCCCGTAGCATCCAACAGGACTTTGGGAACCGGAACGGGGCGCAGCCTTGCGCCCGGTGCACGCGTGTGCCCGCCTCTTGTCCAGCCCTCGCTTCCTTCCGTTCCAGCTTCTGGCTGGCCCCAGAGAAACCGACTTGACATTTCTGGGGATTCGGGGTCAAGATAGCTGCGGAGTGAAGCCTGATTCGCCCTCCCCCGCTACGCAGGTCTGGAGAGAATCCGAGTTCACACCTTCTCCGCCCGCCCTCGCAGATCCGGCTGCCCCCCCCCCCGGCGACTCTGTGTGTTTATCCTTCGCCCCAACAACCTCCCTTTCCCTCGCTGACCTGCGTTTGAACCTACGATTCGCCCCGCGCCATCAGCTTGGAGAATTTACTCCGTCTTCTCGCTGCTGCTGCGGATTCCTCCTCTCAGGTCCCTTGAACGTAAATATCCAACCCCTGTCGGTGGGGTGAACTGCAGGCCAAGGACTAATTTTAGAGAAAGCGGCCAGGGCTCGGCCATTCTTCCCCGGGCAGCTGACGTCATTTATGGTTTCGAGCCTCGGAAACATCCCGCGCTCCCTTTGCAAGGCAGCGGCTGCTGCGGAGGCAACGCTGGCGCGGAGCTGGAGAGCCGTGGATTGGGGGCAGGCCCAGGGCTTTCCCACCCTAAATCTTCGGGGGCAGAGAGAAGCAGGAACTACAGTGGTTCAGCAACCGGATCGGTTCCTTGTAGTGGGGGGCTCTCTCCGCACTCCCAAAAAACACCCCCAATGCTTGGCCGCAGAAATTTGTTTCAACCTTAATGTACGGTTCGGGGACATTATTACTCGGTTGATGGTCTGCGGCCCAGCCTAACCTCTCTTACCTGAGAGTAAGGGCCGCTGAATGCAGTCAGCAATCCATGGTCAGGTTTGCGCTGTTATTTTCTTTACAGGCCAAGAGTGCGCTGGGCATTTTATAGAGTATTACGGTTTCTGCCCCGAGGATTTTACAATCTAAAATTCCACCCAGGGGGAGATAGGACTATCTTTGTGAGAAACACGAAGAAAAGAGTACCTCTGGGCATGTACAGAGGGGCACTTAAGTCACCGCAACTCCAGCCTCCTCACTATAGAAGGTTCCACCTCCAAACTGGACCCCCCTCATTTGAAGAAGAAATGGCTCAAGCGATCCTTTAGGAGAAAGGTTCTGTTAGGAGCCCAGCTAAAAGAACGCAAAGAAGTTCGCAAGCTTTGCTGTTCCACAGCGTTCTTCTTCTGCTTGGATGTTAGCAAAAGCAAACAAAACAAAGGGTGGGTACCAGCGGTAGTGTGCTCTGCGCAGGCTCAAATAGATGTTCCCAGGGTCCCCCAAAGTCTTTGAAAAAATCAAGGGCCAACTCTGTTATTGGATCGGGGCAGATTAGAGAACTGACAACCTAATCCGATGATTCCCTATTCAGAAATAAGTCCCCCAGTATTCAGTTGGGGCTGTGTGTGTGGCTACTCTGAGGTAAGTGTTTGCAAGGTTGTAGCCTAAATTTAAGTATCTCCTGCAACACACTAACTGGCTGCCTGGAGAGGGAGCAAAATTAAGAAGCTAGAAAGTAATTCCATCCACCGAACCAATTGCTTACACAATTAAATTCCATTGAGCTTTCTAGTTATTTGAGAGAAAGCTTTCTATATACAGTATTTGAGAGAAAGCTCCATGGAATTTAATTGTGTAAGCAATTGGTTCGGTGGGAGGAATTACTAACAGAGGGTTAGATCCTCATGGCTCTATCCAATGCATCTTTGCACAGCAAGAAGTCCAACTTTCTCTCCAGTAAGTGCATAAGACTTCTGTCCCAGGCTGTTATGGCCAGGATACTGACCGAAGTTTCAGTGAAGTCAATGGAAATTGTAGGGTGCAGGTCGCGCGTGTAATACAGGTAGGCACCTTGACTTAACTACAATGCGGATCAGCAAGTGCCGAGACTATGAAAGGCCTCTAGAACAGGGAAGTATTTTTTAAAAAGAGAGGAACAGCTGGTATTTGAGGTGAGTGCCTGCTGCCCACTGATGGAAAAAAGTTGATTTTGCCCTGGTACACACGACTTTCTCTCCACGTTGTTCACGGTGTGACCTTGGGACGATCTCTCAAACAGCAGCAGCACCCTCGGGTCAAACCTGTGTGTGTGTGTGTGTGTGTGTGTGTGTGTGTGTGTGTGAGAGAGAGAGAGAGAGAGAGAGAGAGAGAGAGAGAGAGAGAGAGAGAGAGATTTTTGGCAGGGAACCAGCGTTGGGCCAGTCGGGATCGCTTCTTGCTGCCTCATCCAGGTCTGGCCACCCTGTCTAGTTGTTTTGAAAGCGGCTTTAAGGTAACCTGCCCTTTCTGCCAGATCTACACCGCAGGATTGTTCGGAGAAGAAGAGGAGAAGCGAACTGCTCGAGTGTGCGGGATAAAGATATAGCAATAAATGTTTACAAATTAATAAATCCTAGAGAAACAGAAGTTGGCTGTGGTTGCACCGTCTTAATGCGGAAGCCCATTTGTCTAGGAATACAAAGCGGTGCCTTAGTACAGAAACCGGATTATTTGTCCGAGTGCGGATTGGTGTTTTTGCAGGGTGGGCAACTTCAAAAATTAATGAATTTACTAGCGGGGGTGGAAGGGAAGGACTGCAGGATCACAGCACCGTTTGCGAAGTGGGGCAAGCCCGATCCTACGCGTGTTTACTCCTCCAGTAAAACAAGGAGCAGATAAAGCCCCTCTCTGGGAAGCAGACCTCATGGTTTACTCCGGAGTAAAGATCGAAGCCAGGCTCCCAAACCATGGAAACGAAGAGAACTACTAGACAAGGCACGGGGGGGAGGGGGCTATCGGTTCATTTTTAATTATGCTTTTATGATGTATTTTGTGTTTTTCTCTTATGAACCGTCCTGCGATCTACGGATGAATGGCTGTATAAAAACATATAGTAAGTAAGTAAGTAAGTAAATAAGTAAATAAATAACACAGGATTGGAGCCCAAGCTTAAAGGCACGGGAGGAAGGGGGAGACTCTTGATGTATTGCAAAACATCGCGGTTGATTGGAGCTGGGAGCACGTCTGAAATGGCTCTTGGATGCACGCGACTGACTTGCCTTAGGTTGAGTCGCCGGGCCTGTTTTTGCGATGCAGTCCTAAACAATGGAGTGGAGCTTACATCTGCGCAAGTGCGCGCAGGATCTAGCGCAACGTGTGGCATGCTCACTTCGAAGCGGTGGGGTGCGCCGCCGACCGACCAACCAGCCAGTTCCACTGGGCTTGCTTCCTTCCTAAAGTGCTGAGCTCCACCACCCAGTGATCCGAAGAGGCATTAGGAGCAACTCACTAATCCTGTTCTTTTCAGTGGCCTGAAGCGCAACCAACTGGGACTAGAGCAGAGCAACCCAACTGTGTACGGCTACTCAAGACGGCAGCCTCGTTGCGCGCATAAGTGTCCACAAACGCTCCAACCGCAGGGTCCTTCCTGCTGGCTGCCACTGGATGTGCCCCGGAGCACTTGGCTGCCTTTACAGGAGAGTAGGCCTTATTGGGAACCCAGCGAAGGTCTCCCTCTGAGCCACTGCGCCTAGGCTCGTCCTAGACGGCTGCTTGACCCAAGCGCACCTGCCTTTCCCAATCAAGCTGCTTGCTTGGCTTGGCTTGGCGTGGGGGCTGCGAGGACATCTGCGGAGGCAGGAGAGGCGCTCAGCATCCGCTTTGCAACTGCGGCTGGCTCCCAAGTGCTTTCTGCAGAGCGCAGGAGAGAGGCGGAGACGGGGAAAGCGCAAAGCCCGCCCAAGGCAGGCAGAGTGCATCGACGGGGCGGAGCCTGCCGGGCCCGAGGGGCAATTAAGGATGAACTTTCGGTGAACTAATTGATCGCACGGCCCAAGGTAAAGTGGGCAGCGACCTGGGCCGAGGATGCCTATAAAAGGGGGCCCCCGCCGCGGCGCTTGGCCCTTGCGCTCACTCACCAACCCCCGGGGGAAGTCTGCCAGCCTGCCCGCCCGCCTGACGGCAGGTGCCCGCCCCGCTCGCTGCAGTCCGGCCCCGGCGGCCAGCATGGGTTTCTCTGCCTTGCTGCCCAGCGCTGTGCTCACCTTCGTGCTGCTGCCGCTGCTCCTCTTCCTGGCCGCAGTGAAGCTGTGGGACTTGTACTGCCTGCGCAGCCGCGATCCCAGCTGCCCGCTGCCCCTGCCCCCGGGCACCATGGGGCTGCCCTTTTTCGGGGAAACGCTGCAGTTAGTGTTGCAGGTGAGGAGAAGGAAGAGGGACGACGGGGGAGAGAGAAAGAGAAAACAAACCAAACAGGTGCCTTTGGGCTCCCCAGATTGATCCACCCCTCTTCTTTTCGCTCTCTTTTTGCAGCGGCGGAAATTCCTGCAACTGAAGCGGCGCAAGTACGGCTACATCTACAAGACGCACCTCTTCGGGCGGCCCACGGTGCGCGTGATGGGGGTGGACAACGTGCGCCACATCCTGCTGGGCGAGCACCGGCTGGTGGCAGTCCAGTGGCCGGCGTCGGTGCGCACCATCCTGGGCGCCGGCTGCCTCTCCAACCTCCACGACGGGCAGCACAAGCACCGCAAGAAGGCAAGCGGGGAGCGGCTGTGCCGGACGAAGGAGGCACCGCCGTAGCTCCGGGGCGGGGGCGGGGGGCAGCTCTCTGAAAGGCACGCCAGCCTCGGTGGGGCCGGAGGGAGAAGGGCTCCGTGTAGCGGGTTGGGGTGGCTCCTAGCCCGCGGGTGAGGGAAGTTGTGGAGCCGTTAGGTGACTTTGGATTCTGGACTTCTGAAGATTCCTTTCCTTTCTTAGCCCGGCTGTGTAGTGGGGACCTCTTTCTGCTCATTTTACGGACTGGGGGCCTGGACTTCTGCCCCCGATGGCGCCAGTGGGGGCGGGGGGATCTGCTCCAGAAGTCTGCCATCGGCTCTTGGAGAGGGCGCTGATTTTCATTGAAATGAGAGAGCCCCCAAATTCTAGATTTCAGCCTCAACTTGGAATCTTAAGAATTCCACGCAGGTCTGTGGAACGCGCTTCTTAGTAGCAACTCAATCCTAGGCACGTATACTCAGAAGTCACACTGATTTCACGTCGGGTTCTTCCCAGACAGGACTGCAGTCGAAGCGTGTTCAGGGATTGCAAGCCCGCGCGCGTTTCTCTGCCTGCCTGCTTCCTGGAAGAAATCCCCGACGTGTTCGGTGATGGGCTTTTATTTCTGCGTAAACACAGGTCGGCTCTGGCTTTCTCGGGAAGAGTTCTAAGGGAAAGAGGACGAGGTTAGAAGGCCAGGGTGCTAAAAACACATCTGGGGGAAAGTCCGTTCCAATAAAAGCGACTCCCATAAAACGAATGGCGCCTTCCATAAATAGCCTCGAGAAGTAAAAAGGAGCAATCGAGAGACCATAAAAAGAGGTCTTGGCGCCCCGGCCTTCCACACCACGCGGCGAAGTCTCCTTGATTTCAAAGGTGCTTTCTTCCCTTTCAAGTCGTGGGGCGCAGGAGTGCCAAAATGCGAAGCGACATTTGGAGGAAACCGCACTGTTGACGCCCCCCCAACTCCCCACAGTCCTTCTCCGAAGGTTTTCTTTTGGAAAGGCGCCTCCTAACTCAAAACCGCGAAACAGCAGCTTTCTCTCTCCTCTGCTTTGAACTGGGGACTTTTGGAGCCTCGATCCGCCCCGTCGAGTTCGGTGGGATTTACTCCGATGTCCAGCCATCTGCTTGCAGCCTTAATCGCCGAGTTTAGCGCCTGGAACCTGTTTGCATTTGGGTCGACTCCTGAGCAGACTTACTTGGACGCAAGTGACTTTCAAATCGGGCTGGCTCTCCGCGCCCCTGGTCTTGGCTTGCAGCAAGGCAGAAACAACCCTCTGGATTCGAATCCACGGCCTTGCCAAACGCGCCACCAAAGTTTTTAGCCGCGGGCGCGCAGACCTCTTTCAAAAATACCTCTCGCCATTTTTTTGTGGGAGGACCCGCTTGGCAAGCAGAAGAGCGCAGGACGAAGCGCTGCGGCTTTCCGCCAGACTTGGAGCACTTGTTTAGCTTTGTGGGGGTTTTTTTCTTTAAAAAAATTCTTCCCGAGCGAGGGTCCCCTTAAAAGTAACCGCCTCTCCTTCCGCCGCAGGTAATCATGCGCGCTTTCTCCCGGGAGGCCCTGCAGCACTACATGCCGGTCATCCAGGAAGAGGTGAGCGCCTGCCTGCGCCAATGGCTCCTGGTGAGCGGCGGCGGCTCTTGCCTGCTGGTTTACCCGGAGGTGAAACGCCTCATGTTCCGCATCGCCATGCGCATCCTACTGGGCTTCCGGCCCAGCCCGACGGCGGGCTCGGACGGCGAGCAGCACCTCATGGAGGCCTTCGAGGAGATGATCCGCAACCTCTTCTCGCTGCCCATCGACTTGCCTTTCAGCGGCCTCTACAAGGTAAAGGGTGGTCTGAGAGGTTGTGGGGGAGGGAGGTGGCCCGAGGGGGAGCCCCTGCCCGGACATGGCAAGCGGCGCTTAGGAGAGGGGAGCCCGCCTCTCTGAAGGGTTCCCGCTTTTGCTTCCAGGGCTTGAGGGCGCGCGATGTCATCCACGCCAAGATCGAGGAGAGCATCCAGGCGAAGCTGGCCGGGAAGGAGCCCCCCGACGGCTACAAGGACGCGCTGCAGTTGCTGATGGAGCACACGCAGGGCAACGGGGAGCAGCTCAACATGCAGGTGGGGAGAGGTCGCAAGGTGCTGGGATCCTGACCTCTCTCTCTCTCTCTCTCTCTCTCTCTCAGCTTTGGGGGCCGGGGATTCCAGTGCTGGAGGTGGTCTAGTAGCCACCAGGGACTCTAGAATGCCCCCGAGTCAAGCACCTGCTCTTTCAAAGTTAGGGTTGCCAGGCTGGGTTTTTAAAGGCTGCATAGCAGGCAGAAAGTCACCAGGTGCAGCCTTTCCTGGTCAGGCAGATTCACTTGCGGAGAAAGCACTATCGACATTTCCTCCATTCAAATGATGGAGTTAAATATGGTCCCCCCCCCCCCACTTTGTAAAGGGGCTGGAAATATCTGTCTAATCAGAGTAGGTGTCCTGTTTAGAGCATTCAGGGTTTCTGTGTGTAGTGACAGGACGGACTAAACTCAACAATTCTTCTTTTGCTGTTAGATCTCCATGTCTGAGAAAGGCTTTCTGCCTGTCTGTGCAGCATTAAAATAGAGATTGTATTGGTGTGTGTGTGTGTGTGTGTGTGTGTGTGTGTGTGGAGAACCCCCCAGCAGACTTTGATGCCCTTTGTTCCTATTTTATGCTCATTTTAGAAAGCATCCTTTCCCCAGGATCATTCAAAACACTGATTTTAAAATATAGTTCTCCTTGACATACCTAATTTTTTTTTCTGCAGGGGTGTTTTATTATTTACTGTGCGGCATGTTGTGATGGGTGGTGCTGGGACATGGGTGGCGCTGTGGTCTAAACCACTGAGCCTAGGGCTTACTGATTGGAAGGTCAGCAGTTTGAATCCCCACAGCAGGGTGAGCTCCCATTGCTCAGTCCCTGCTCCTGCCAACCCAGCAGTCCGAAAGCACGTCAAAGTGCAAGTAGATAAATAGGTACCACTCCAGCGGGAAGGTAAACGGCATTTCTGTGCGCTGCTCTGGTTTTGCCAGAAACGGCTTAGTCATGCTGACCACATGACCCAGAAAAACTGTCTGCGGACAAACGTCGGCTCCCTCCGCCAGTAAAGCGAGATGAATGCCGCAACCGAGACTGGACTTAATATGTCAGGGGTACTTTACCTTTACCTTTTATGTTGTGATGAAAAGCAGTGGGCTGGCCTTCTCAGGTGGTGACCTGCCTGGATGTTTAGCATCCCATTCAGGGTTTTGTTTTTTTTAATAAAAAACTCCACCTTTCTTTGAATTGAAGTAATGTTCATTCATTGGACTCTAGGGGTATATATATATTCCTGTACATGTCTGTTCAGAAATAAGTGCCATTGAGCTTACAGGTAAGGTTGCCGCCTATTAGGACTGTCACCTGTTAAGAAACCTTAGTTGATTACATGAGTTTTAATTGGCTGCTTTTAAAGCTGCATGCATGTTCTGTAGGAACAAGGCATAGTTCTAAAGGGAAATTTGAATTCTTTGAGAGCTAGTGTGGTTGTAGTGGTTACAAGTGTTGGACTCTGAGTGAGAGAGCTTTGAATCTCCACCCAGCCATGAAGCCACTTGAGAGTGACTTTGGGTCAGTCTGTTTCTCAGCCTATCCTACAGGGTCGCTGTGACAGTAAAATGGTGAGGAGGAGCGATCTGTGTTCTCTGGCTTCAGCACATGGGGTGGGGTGGGCAGTTGGAATATTATAATAGTGGTGGCGGTGATGATGACTAATTTGTTTTAGTTGATGTCCTCTTGTTGCAACAGGCATAAGGTTAGTTGGCCCCCTCTGAAATCAATGTGAAAATGCTAGTTGCATCCTAGTGATGTTTTTGTATATGCTGGAAGCTGCCCAGAGTGGTGGGGTAACCCAGTCAGATGGGCAGGGTACAAATAATAACATTATTATTATTACTATTAGTAGTAGTAATAGTAGTAGTAGTAGTATTAAACAACTGGCTGATCAATGAATTGCTATGGTCCTCAAATTCTCATAAGGATCTCAGTGCTCAGTGTGTAGGAAGTGGGCACAACTGGAGCTGCTCTCCAGTTTTCTTAGCTACCCTGCCCTTCTCCTAAAACTTCTTAGTCTTTAGTTTTTAGTTTTTTTAGACTACGCACAGAAGGATGCATAATATACCTTTGTCCCATGAAATCACTATTTGTGGAAAACTGGGTTAGAACCCATCACCTGGACATCCAAGTTTTCAAAGCGGCCGGGTTTTTATGTTTGGCATGGAGGAATATTCATGCACTCACAAGTGGAGCAGCCCAGCCATGGGACTAGTTCACACTTGGGTGCTAAACCTATGGCAGCTTTGTTCTCTCAATTCACAACAGGGTTTGAGACCCGTGCTGTGCTCCACTCTTGCTTATTTATTTAGCCCATTTATATCCTGCTCTACACCTGGGTGGGTCAATGAGAACATTCCCCAACACCAAACCAATTCCTAAAACATGCAACAATACCAATAAAAAATCACGCAATAGGAGCAGCAGTTACGGAGCAATCTGAAATGATAGTGGCAGTGTCACCTAGAGGGCTGAGTCAGATAAGTGTTAACCTGACATCTAACTACCAGCCATTTTCTCTTGCATGTTTCTTAATTCCTGGAAAGTGCTTGCTTCTACTGTCTCTTACAACCACGCTCTTGTCTTGACTCTGCAGTACAGGAATGAGGAACCTGTGGCCCTCCAGATGTTGGTGGACATTCCATCATTATTGACTATTGGCTGTGCTGACTAGGATTGATGGGAAGTTAAGCCCAGGAGCATCTGGAGGACCAAAAGTTCCCCATCCCTGCCTTACAACCTGACTTCTTTCTCTTCTCCTCTGCAATGGACTTCACTAAGCTCAAAGATGATATCCTTGCTGCTTGCCCGATTTAAAGGTGAATACCGTGCTCCCATCCTCCCTGATCTCTCTACTGCCTTAGACCCAGTTTATCACCACATTACTTGCTTGGCTCCCTCTGTATCCTACCTTCTTCAACTCTGCTCTTAGTCAGTGGAAGATTTCTCACTTCTCATTGCAAGGGATTATCAGATAGTTAATGAATTTGACTCAGCAAGATGCAATTGTTGTGGGAAAACCAGATGGAAAGTGACAGTAGAGAACAGAAGTGGCAGTCCAGCTAGTGCAAGGATTAGTACTGGCACAATGGGATTTCCCCTCTTTCTCCCTTCACATGCCCTGCGCCATCCCATAGACCAGGGATTCTCAAATTTGGCTCTCCATCTCTGTATGGACTCTCATCATCCCTAGCTAGCAGGACCTGTAGTCAGGAGTGATGGGAATTGTAGTCCAAAAACATATGGAGACCCAAGTTTAGGAAACCCTGCCATAGACCATGCAGTGTGACCTGCTATCCTCCTGCCTCATGTTCTTGTGCATTATCAAACCATCTTTAGGGCAAGTTGGTGTCATCTTTAGTAGGGTAAAATGGCTGACTAGGGAGTGGCTGATAACTATGTGCATCAGCCTCTCCCGTCATTTCTTAATTCAGCAATGCAGATGTCAAAGGAATGTGGAAAGTAAAGGGAGTGGATTGCAGTATATTCAGGTGGAGAAGAGCAGGTGGATATTGAGTGTGCAATTTGAAGCCAAGGGGGAAGGTGTGGAATGGGAAGGTGGTAGCCCTAGAAAGCACTGGGAGAAGAATAGACCGTTAAGACTGGCAGAACTGGAAGGGGAAGAAGAAGACCTGTTTGTCAGTGAGGATTTTCGAGGACAAAGCAGGAAAGGGGGCTTGGATGGTGAGGGGTTTAGGGGAAAGGAAGAATCATTGACTGATCAGCAGCAATTTTGGGAGGCCACATTTTGAAAGGGGATAGTGATGGGTATTTGCAGGAAGTAACCACTGTCCCTCCTACTGCTTCCAATCTAACAAGCCAAATTTTGTTGCAAACCTCTGAGCAAAATATATGTTACAATGATGCTATGCTGTCCAAAGACACGTGGTCTCTGGACATTTGTAAAATACAAATAATAATAATAGAGCAATAATAGGCACCCATGAACTTAGCACAACAACATGGCCATTAAGTTCTGAGATCTGTATCCCTGGGAAGTTTGCCTCTGCAGCCGCTTTGTGTGTGTGTGATAGCCTTGAAGTAAAAGGATTCTGGTGCAAAGTACAGGCTGATGTTCTTTCTCCTGTTTTTCGTCTCCACCTGAAGGAGCTGAAAGAATCTGCGACGGAGCTTCTTTTTGCTGGGCATGAGACAACTGCCAGTGCTGCAACGTCCTTGATTACTTTCCTAGGCCTTCACCAAGATGTGCTGCAGAAAGTGAGGAAGGAATTGCAGGAGAAGGTGGGTGTTGTCTAAGTGTTTGGAAGTCAGGCTGCACCGTGCATGAAGCAGGCTGCTGTGATCCTGTAGACAGTCTTGGAAATGGAGCTGGGAGACTTGGTTTGGTTTGGAAACCCTGCTGGCACAGATTACAAATGAGGCTGGTCATATTAACAAAGCTATTAATAAAAAGGTGGAATGATGCTCAGGTATGATGCTAAAGGGGTTGCATTTGGTGCTGTGGTCTAAACCACTGAGCCTCTTGGACTTGCTCATCGGAAGGTCGGCGGTTCGAATCCCCGTGACGGGGTGAGCTCAGCTCAGTTCAGTCTCAGCTCCTGCCAACCTAGCAGTTCAAAAGCACATCAAAGTGCAAGCAGATAAACAGGTACCGCTCTGGCAGGAAGGTAAATGGCGTTTCCATGTGCTGCTCTGGTTTTGCCAGAAGTGGCTTAGCCATGCTGGCCACATCACCTGGAAAAACTCTGCGGACAAACATTGGCTCCTTCGGCCAGTAAAGTGAGATGAGCGCCACAACCCTAGAGTCATTCGCGACTGGACTTAACTGTCAGTGGTCCTTTACCTTTACGTTTTTAAGGTGATTTCTCCTTTGTGCAACAGAATGACCTCCCCCAGCTCACCCCTTAAATCTGTTCTGGGGTTTTCCCCAATCTTCTGGAGCAGATTTTGGTATGGTAATGCAACTATTTAGTTGACTGCTGCCCAAGGTCTGTACTGAATATGCCAAACTTCTGCCAGTCTCTTTGTATATATCTTATCGACTAGAGTGTATATAAAATATTTCCCTTTGTAGAAGTACTGATATAAAGAGATAAAGATTAGCTTTACTAATTAAAATATTATGATTTTTTTAATATAAAAAAGACATCCCCCACTTAAATGGGCAGTGTCTTTTTCTAGACGGTTAATGTTTCAAATATAAGAAAATATCACTGGCAGATGAAACATTCCCTGTTCTCTTAAAAGGAAATTGTTGCCAAGAACCAGGGGCATTGTGTCCTGTTTCACCGCTAGAGGTGAAACAGGAAGTACCGCCTTGCCCTGCCACTGCCGCCACTGCTGGAGATGGTGCCCATTCTTCATTCATCCTGCTGCCTCCATCAGTGGTGGAGAAGCAGTACTGGCATCTGCACCAATTTCAGGCAAGATCTCACCCAAACCGTAAGATTTCTCCATAAGATCTTGCATGATACGGTGAAACTAGGCAAATCTCCGGGACCTGATGGATTGACGTCTAAATACTACAAGGCTTTAAAAGAATGGCTAATACAACCACTGAAGGAAGTATGTAATGAAATTTTTGAGGGGAAAAAAGCACCCGATACGTGGAAAGAGGCTTATATCACGCTTATACCGAAGACAGAGACTGAAAAGACTCAACTGAAGAACTACCGCCCAATATCTTTACTAAATGTGGATTATAAATTTTTTGCTGACATTTTAGCTAAGAGATTGAAAAAAGTTCTGATGGGGGAGATTCATGGGGATCAAGCGGGCTTTCTCCCGAGAAGACATTTATCAGATAATGTAAGGAATATAATAGACATTTTGGAAATGTTAGAAGTTAATATAAATACAAAAGCGGTTTTGATATTTGTGGACGCGGAGAAAGCCTTCGACAATATTTCTTGGACCTTTATGAAGAAGAATCTCCATGGGATGGGGGTAGGCCAAGGTTTTGAAAACGGTATAGGCGCAATTTATTCTGAACAAAAAGCAAAGCTAATCGTAAATAATGTTATTACAAAAGAATTTAGGATAGAAAAAGGGACACGTCAGGGGTGCCCAATTTCCCCATTACTGTTTATTTCGGTCCTGGAGGTGTTGCTGAACATGATAAGAAAAGATCAGCTGGTTAAGGGGGTTCAGGTCGGAGTGAGACATTATAAATTGAGAGCATTTGCAGATGATTTGGTACTTACATTGCAAGAGCCGGAATCCAGTACGAAAAGGGTTTTGGAATTAATTCAAGAGTTTGGTCAAGTGGCAGGATTTAAATTAAATAAATTAAAGACTAAGGTATTAGAGAAAAATCTAACAGTAAGAGAGAAGGAGAGGTTTCAGGATGAAACAGGTTTAACTGTGGTTAAGAGTGTAAAATATTTGGGGATTAATATGACAGCTAAAAACTTGAACTTATTTAAAGATAATTATGAGAAATGTTGGAACCAAGTGAAAAAAGATTTAGAAATTTGGTCAAACTTGAAGCTTTCTTTGTCTGGTCGAATAGCAGCTATTAAGATGAATGTATTGCCCAGAATGTTATTTTTGTTTCAAACATTACAAATTGTTGACAAGATGGAGTGTTTTAAGGGATGGCAGCGAGATATTTCTAAATTTATCTGGCAGGGCAAAAAACCCAGAATAAAATTTAAGATTTTAACTGATGCAAAGGAAAGGGGGGGATTTGCCCTGCCAGATCTGAAACTTTACTATGAATCAGCAGCTTTTTGCTGGTTGAAGGATTGGCTGCTCCTCAAGAACACAGACATTCTAGATTTAGAAGGTTTTAATAATTTCTTCGGGTGGCATGCATATCTGTGGTATGACAAAGTTAAGGTTCATAAAGGCTTTAAAAATCATATTGTCAGAAAAACATTGTACAATGTGTGGATTAGATATAAAGACCTACTGGAGAATAAAACTCCAAGGTCGCTTTCACCAATGGAGGCAAAAGCTGTGAAAAAACTTAATATGGAATGTATATGGCCGAAATACTGGGAACTTTTAGAACAGGAGGGTAGTAATCTTAAATTGCAGAGTTTTGAGAAATTAAAGGATAAAGTGAGAGATTGGCTTCACTATTACCAAATAATGGAGGTCTATAAGATGGATAAGAAAATTGGCTTCCAGGTGGAGAAATCTAAATTGGAAACAGAATTGTTAGAACCCAATACTAAGAATTTATCAAAAATATATAACTTGCTGCTGAAATGGAATACGCAGGATGAAACAGTTAAATCAGCTATGATCAAGTGGGCGCAAGATATTGGTCATAACATTATGTTTGCTGACTGGGAAAGGTTGTGGACCACCGGAATGAAATTTACGGCGTGTAACGCCTTGAGAGAAAATATTATGAAAATGATCTATAGGTGGTACATGACCCCAGTCAAGCTTGCAAAAATTTACCACTTGCCAGATAACAAATGTTGGAAGTGTAAAGAAAATGAAGGTTCATTCTTTCACCTCTGGTGGACGTGCCCAAGGATAAAGGCTTTCTGGGAAATGATATATAACGAAATGAAAAAGATGTTTAAATACACTTTCTTGAAGAAACCAGAGGCCTTTCTCCTAGGTATGGGCAGCCATGTGGTATTAAAGAAGGACAGAACTTTGTTTTTATATGCAACAACAGCAGCAAGGATCCTTATTGCAAAGTATTGGAAGACATCAGACCTACCCACTCTGGAAGAATGGCAGATGAAGATGACAGACTACATGGGACTTGCAGAGATGATGGGCAGAATCCGAGACCAGGAGAAAGAGACAGTGGAAGAAGATTGGAAGAAATTCAAGGACTATCTTAACAAATATTATAAGATTAAAGAATGTTAGATTGACATGGACTTAAAAGCATTGTGGTTTTCAGAGACATTAGAGTAAGAAAAGGAATGGAATTTGTAAAAAAAAATTGGGGAAATAAGGGAATGGAGTTGCTGATGGAATAATGAAACTAGAATACAAAACGGTGAGGTATGAGGAAGTCAGGGAAATTAGGTTGAGAAAATAAGTTCCAAAATTATACTTGTTTTTTGTGTGTGTTTGTTTTCATTGTAGTTGTTTTGTATTTGTATGTTCTTATTGGAAAGTTTAATAAATATTATTAAAAAAAAAAAAAGATCTTGCATGATACTGGCGCTGCTTCTGGAGGCAGTGGGGCAGGTAAGCCACTTGAGGGGTTCCTGCCTTGGGGGCGTTGCTGCCTGAGGCTGTCTAATGGCAGGGCCAACTCTGCCAGGAACCAATATAACAGTCTGTTATAGTTACATAAGTTTTGTTAACACGCCTCAATCCATATTTAATTGATTAAATCTCATTTTATTGTGACTGTCATTAATCAACAGATGTCTGTGCCGTGCATGTGGTAAACTTTACAGGTGTGTATTTCAAACCGAGCAAGGGTCTCCCAGGCTATTGGGAAGTACATCATTTGAGTGGCATGTAGATTGTGCCAGGAAATATGTGGGCAGAAATCTTTACTAAAAATACAAAATAAACAAAACACCATTCAGGAAGTGGCAACAAAAGTATGTGGAGGAAAGAAGTCAGAATGGGGCTAAAATCTTTGCTTTCACTTTCAGGTGCAAAAGGAAGTGGCAGGAAATGTCATTTTTAACATGCCATTTTAAACAATCTGTCTTCACAGGGAACTCTGGGAATGGTAGTTCTGTGAGGGGAATTAAGGGGTCTCCTTGCAACTCACAGCACCCATAACAAACTACAGCTCCCATAATATTTTGTGGGAAACCATGGCTGTTTAATGCTGCATGGATACTGCTTTTTAAATGTATGGCGTGAATGTGACCTTATCCTGGAAGTTCTTTTCCTGTGACTACGTGGGATCTTGCTTTGGGACCTATTGCATGAATGCAGATGGTCCTGTAGGGTGTGGGTGCTGGATCACTAAGCCTTCTCTCTACACTGGTACTCAAGACACATCTTTTGTTTTCAGGGATTGCTGGGCAACATGAGCCAAGAGAAGCATTTGGAAATGGAACTCTTGGAGCAACTGAAGTACACTGGCTGTGTCATCAAGGAGACTCTCCGTTTGAGTCCACCAGTTCCTGGAGGATTCAGAGTGGCTCTCAAGACTTTTGAGCTAAATGTAAGCAGGCAAAGCCCATTTTCATTAAGTCTCCATAACATCTCAGTTCTGCTGATTTTCCATGGAGATCCTTTTTTAGTGCTTAGCATCACAACAAAATATTGCAGCAATAACTGGACTGCTCATACCTTAATAATAAAAAGTACAGTTAGAATTTTTATAAGAAGCAAACTTCCAACAGTTGCTGCATCGCTGCAATGCCTTGGGATAAGCTTTATCTGTCCCTCTCTGAAGCAATTTTGATTCTATGATTGGGGAGAAAGAAAATGGTCCTTTTTGGATTATGATGTGGGTCCAAGTTACACAGATGTAGTTTCTGTAGAGTCACAGTGTGGGAGGAAATGGCACCTATTGAAATTGTTCTGTTCCAGAGTGCTTAAGCCTGTTCCTTTTGGTATTGGAATAAGTCAGACATAACTAGCTCTTTTCATGACATTTGTCATGCCAGAAAAGTAAGTGCTTGAAGCTGTTCCTATGCCTTGGTATGAGGAACTTAGCCAATGCTTGCCTTTCAGTCTGAGCACAATGTGCTCTTGCAAATGTGCAAGAGAGAATTCTGGGAGTTGCAACTTCTCCAGCGTGATGCTAGGAAGAAAGTCTACCTGCTGAAAATCTCCACTATGCAGCTTTACAAAAGGTGCAGGAATACCTGTATGGAACTAGCAGCCCTCTTTCCCCCTTCTATAATAGTAAAGTTGTTGCCATCCTAAGGCATTATGAATTAGGGAGCTATGTTTCAGAGATTAGCTGTAGCTCTAGAGAAAGTGTGGCAGCCCAAGACATTTTGTTACTTGAGGCAAAGGGCAAGATAGTGCTCTGTTTCATGTACCAAGGGATACCAGCACTGACTTCAGTGCTGAGAGAATCCTCGTCCACAGCAGACAAGCTATTGGGGTGCAGGCCAGGCCATGTGATTCTCAAAGCCCTGTCTGCTCTCCACCCATATCTGCTGCCTTAAGCAGTCATTTCACTCTGCCTAATGGTAGGACCAGCTGTTCCCCATTTTATACACATGGTAGCCTCTGAACTTTCTTGGTACTGATCACCTGTGGCAGGTGTAGGCAGCTTTGGCCCTCCAGGTGTTACTGAACTCAACCCTCCCATCACTCCTGGCCATTGGCCATGCTTGCAAAGGCTGGTGAGATTTGTAGTTTAGCAACATCTGGAGGTTCAAAGCCTAAGAGGTCCTATGTGCCTAGGAAGTGGTGCATGGAATTCGTTCTGACTTCCCTGAGCGGGTGATCAGCTTTGAATGGTGAAAGAAGCATCTTTCCCATGTGTAGATTACCCTTAGTGAGTAAGGGGGTGGCTTGGGTCATCTTGCTGGAGCTGTTAGACAAATCAGAAAGGTGCACTGTTAAATCAATCCTTGGTTTTATAGAAGAAGATGGCCTGTAAATCTATGTAGTGAGTAGAACCCAGACCATGCCTTGGAATCCATTTCCCCAATGCCATTGTGATGAGGTGCATCATCTTTCAAAAGACGTTCATCTCTCTTAAATGGCTCCATACATGTGACCCATTGTCTCTGTTTTGTGTCCTCATTCCATCTCTTGTTTCTTGTAGGGCTACCAGATTCCTAAAGGTTGGAATGTCATTTACAGTATCTGTGACACACATGATGTTGCGGAGCTTTTTACCAACAAAGATGAATTCAACCCCGACCGCTTCATGTCTGCTTTCCCAGAAGACTCCTCACGATTCAGTTTCATCCCTTTTGGAGGTGGCTTGAGAAGCTGTGTAGGCAAAGAATTTGCAAAGATTCTTCTAAAAATCTTTACTGTAGAGTTGGCCCGGAACTGTGACTGGCAACTTTTAAATGGACCACCAACAATGAAGACCGGCCCTACTGTGTACCCAGAGGACAATCTGCCAACAAAATTCACAAGTTTCAATGGTCGGGTTTAATAAATTCCGGGACAGTATCACTGTGATCTTAACTTAAGTTTTGGTGAATTTAAAACATGCACAATGGCTTTTCATAGTGTCCTAAATTCAATATTATATATTTAAATTTATAATGTGTAATAGTTATTTATAAGTGTGTTTTCTAAGAATATTTTTAAAGCTATTTCATGTATTAAACCTTTTTTTTTTTTAGGCAAGCACTGTAATTATGAGTCCTTGGGATTCATAAATGGATAATTTTATTTCTATAGAAATAAAGTTTCCTTCTATTTAAGAATCGTACTCAAAGCTTGTTTACTAATTATGTTGAAACCATTTAAGGACCTTTATGTGTATCCAGACACATGGTCAAAAGTTAAATGGAATTATATGTATACTGTGAACCAAATTATGTCATAAATAAAAAAAATTCTGCAGCTAGAATGTTGGTGTTTGTTTACATTTATATGGGGAATTTTGACCTGCTATGAGAGTGTGTTCAGCCAAGTTAACACCTTGATCCTGAGCAGACTTGACTTGGCAGTTCCACTGAAAACAGTAGAATTTGGTGGAATGTGCTGGTGTTTTAAAGTGGCCAAAATCAGAGATGGGCCTGGAAATGGATTTGTCCCTTCATCCCTCTTTACTCTCCAGACTGCACCTTGGGGCGGGGGGCAGTTAATTATCTGACTCACTCCATAAATGGCCAGCGTCTAATAAATAAAATTGACACCACCTTGAAGGAAGGTTATAAGAGCTCATGTGCTCACATGGTATGAGGTCATTGATGCAGGGGGACTGAGGAACTAGTGGGCTTTCTGAAAAATCCCTCCAAGAGCTACTTGACTATTATTATTTTTTTGCCATGTGCAAGAAAGCAACAAAATAAATTTTATCTGAAGACTCCAGACGCTCGTCATCACTTTCCTACAAAAAGAAGCTGAGCAATATTTACATGCTGAAAACTTGGTTGAGGGCCAGGTGAGATACATAACTGCCTTAGGGCCAGGTCTGGCTTGCAAGTCATCCGTAGCCTTGACTCTCTGACAGGCAAGTAGATCAACATACTTGGCAAATATAGGCTTGGAAGGCTGGGTTGAATAGTTTGCTACAGGTCACCTTTGAAATGAACTCTTCCCTCCCCTGAAAAGCTCCCATCTCGGCTGAGCAGTGTGGCTGCTGTAACTAAAACTCGGATGCACTTCATTGCACTTTACTAAAGGAGACAAGCAGATGATTGCATATGATCCAAAACTGGATTGAAAGAGAGACAAGACAGGATTTGTTTATGAAAAATTACTGTGCATATAGCACACAGCAACTTCCTTTTGCAGCTGGAGGCAAATTAAGAGCAAAGTAGGACATTGCTTTTTGCCATAACAGTATGAAACCAAGGCTAGCTCACACCATCACTCTCTCCCACTCTTGTCCCATGGATGGGTTCAGCTGTAGTGTACAACCAATTAATACAAGCCTATCAGTCATGATCACTCTAGTCTATATGGAACATCCATGGTCAGAGATAGTATACCCTTGAATAGCCATTGCTTGGGGCAGAGCACCAGGAAAGAGCTATATACTCTTTGTGTCTTGCCTTCTGGAGGCATCAGGGAAATGGGACAGCGAGACCCAGTTCAAAGCCTCGCGTGACTATGAAACTAACGTACCACACAGGGTTCTTGTGAGGAGAAAATGAGCTGGGAAGAGGACAGTGTATGGCACTTTGAGCTATTGGAAGAAAGGCTGGATAATTGGATAGGATGTTGAACTTCTGGTTTGACTCCTAAGGTTGAAGTGATTCTGTTTCCCCTCCCTCCTGCTGAAAAACTATTAAAGCCTAAAATGAAAATCAAAAGAAATGGTTTTGAGGTCAGCTTGTGCTCAAAGGGTGCTGTTCAGTGCAAATTGTCATACAAATAACTAATAGGCAGAGAAGTGAGCTATTGAACAGTGCAATCCTGTACATGCCTACTCAGAAGTATGTCTCTGTGCTTTATTGGAGTTTAGTGTGTATGGGATTGCAACCTTCATCTTCCTGGCTCTAGAGTACCCTTCACATAGATACTATTATCTCTGCCCCTCCCGCCCAGTTTGCTGATGTAATTGAAAACCCTTCTGCAGACACACTTCTAATATCCTGCACAAGCATGACCATGATGGATAAAATGGCCCAGGAATGACCCTCTGAACCTTGGCTAACCTTAAAGACTTACACATTTGGTCACATTTCTGTCCTGGCTATGGTCATGGCTTTCACTAAGCACCAAAACATTAACCAAGGTAATTCAGTTGTGTCAATAGTAAAACAAAAAACAAAAAAACCCCACTCATACACAAAACACCCCACAAACTTTCTCACCATACATCACTTCCACCACACAAATAAAGCACCCACTGTTGAACCTCTGGGTCCTTCTGGATAACTCGATGGATGTGACTTTCCTTTTATTTCTTTTTCAGAGGGAAGTGGAAATTCCCGTTTGCCCATAGAAACTGCAGAAGCCATTTCCCCAGTGTGCATTTCTGGTCCTGATTTCAATGGGGACCTGGATTTCACAGAGTGATGGGGGATTCTTGTAAAGTGTGTTTTTCCTGTCCCGCTGGTAAGCTATTTAGAACACAATATAACCCCAGGAAATCCTAATTAATGATCCGTGCATGTTGCAATAAGTATTTATCTCATACCCCAAATTTAAAGAGATGGGGGTGTTGGGTGGCATGCATGGTGCTTATTTTTCTCTCATTTCAAATACATTTGATCAGAACAAATCTTGCAATGGAGGTCCCTTTTGAGGGTGCTTTTGGTTATACTCCTTTAGCACTGACTCCCGTTGCCTTCCGGGTAAGCAGTTGCTGTCATGTACTGCTGGGAACAAGCGAAAAGGGAGGGAGGCTGAATATTCTGAGAAGCAACAGCCAAATCAGAGCTGCATCATGTGCTTCTGTTCCTTGTCTGATAGCATCAAAGGAGAAAGATCATAGCTCAGTGATAGAACATCCCCTTTGTATGCAGAACATCTCAGGTTCAATCCAGACAAGCTAGGCTGTGAAACAATGACTGTTCCAAGGTCACCCAGTGGGCTTCATGCTTGAACCCTGGTCTCCCAGGTCCTCTTTCAACACTTTAACAGTTGCTGCCCAGTTCTGCAACTTAAAAGCCAATCGGTAGCATCTCTTTCAAATACTTCCTGGTTTTCCTTTCCTATAGAGGGCTACAACTGTTTTCCGAAGCTCACCATTACAATTTTCCCTTCATGCTCCTTACCGGACGGCTTAGAAGTTCTGAAATAATTGAAATAGAATCCAACATGGTATTATTTTCATGGAATTCTTATGCGAAGCTCTGGCAAATATGTGTTTTCATTTGCAAACCTTGCTTTGAACAGTTTGTCCCATTTCTTCTATTGTCTATGGATCCAGGTAGTCATCACATCTAAAAAAGGCAGTGTAACCTTTTCCTTAAAACCATCTAGACTGCAGTCCCACGCTCCCTTACTTGTTCTGAGGAGACGCACATAGGATTGCACTGCTAATTAACAATAGCATTCCAGACTTCTGGAATCTACTAAACTCACCATCAGAAACATTTAGGTGTTTACATTTTAGGTATTTAAATTTGATCACCAATGCAGTTTGGTGCTCCAGACTGAATGGATCCACTTCACGCAACTGATGAGCTGGGCGCCAGCCAACAAGCTGCAACAATAAATGTGTTTATCTTTTATATGGTACAAGAGTCTTTGTAGTTTTTGCTCCAATAGCCTAATGCAGTTATCTGTCTAGAATTTATCTGCTAAATACATCACAAAAGCTGATTAGCCCAAGCTGACCCATTTAAGGAAGTTTAAGCATTTTAAGTTCATCACAAATATGCTTGCAATATTGTGTACTTTTAACAACTGTCAAACCCCCTCCCCACTTCAGTGGATAGAATAATTCCTGATTGTAAAACTCTTAGGGATCAAAGGCACTACTTTAAGAAAAGAGGCTATATTTTCCATCAAACACCAAAGGCTGGGAAAGTAAGTGGGAGCTGGGGGGGTGCGTGCCTTGGCTGGCGGTCCCTGTTCTAGATCTAAACATCTCCCTCTCCCCACTCTCACATGCACTGCAAGAAATATACAGATCACTCCTAAAAGGCTATGTTTATGGGCAAGAATCTATTAACATGATGGATAAGAATTCAGGGAAGGTAGTAGATGGCAGCAAGCTTAGAAAAGGCTCGTTTCAGGACAGGAGAGCCCAAATTGTTTAACAAATCGGCATGAAAAATGACGACTTGAAGAGCTGTATGAATTATGCAGCCTTCATTGTGGAATGGAAATAAATGCAGCTTTCTCGGATGGGTGTGAGATAAAATATTTAGCAAATCTGTTTGGGTGTGAGAAGGCACAGGAACATCATGACCAGTGTTTAATTACTTCCAAATGATTCTGTTTCAGAGGGTGGGGGGCTGGCAGGAGAATAAAGATCCTTTTGCAGGGCAGCTCAAAGCTCCACCCAAAAAAGGAAGTTTGTCACGTGCATCAGAGAAGTGGCATGTGCCAGCAAGAGACATTAAACTAGACATTAAAATATATATACATAGCACAGCCTCCCTACATAGGCAGACTTTGAATTAAGAATGTAAGAAGAACCTCACTAGACCATCATAGTCCAACATCTTGTCCTCACAGTGGCCACTGATTAGATGCCTATGGGCAACCCCCAAGCAGGACTTGAGAGCAGCAGGTCTTGATATGGAACCTTAGAAGTCTCTACTTTCTACTTTCTCTCTCCATTGGTAATTGTCTCAATAACTGCCCTGTTGAGGATCTTGAAGAAACAACAATTTCCCTTCAGGGAAATAGTAGCAGCTCAGGCAGACTGTGGAACTGTAAGGTTTTTTGGAATGCAGAGACTGGACTTGTCAGCTGTACCACTTTTTCAGTGACTAGATTTTAATGTGCAATTGAAGTTTTCACTGACGGATCACATAGATTAAAGCTTTCAGCCCTAGGTTGCAGTTGTGGTTGTGTCTGTTTTGTATCAACTGCATCATGGTTTCCACAGAACCATCTCTCTACCTCCCCTCCCCACAATATTTTCTTCATACACACCTATTGGTCAGAATGGTTGGCATCTGAACTTGTTATCTGACATGATTAGAAGTACAATTACTTTTGAGATACAGCCAGCTGATTCCCTTATAGTAATCAAGCCGGAACTTTGGTGAAGCAGAGATGAAATCAAAGGCCCTTCCCCGTGACGGTCAAAAAGAACAGAGAGAATTTGGAGAAGTCGTCTAAAGACACGAGCTTATATCAGGATGTGAAGGTCAAAGATCAAAGCTGTTGCCTCTCAAAGGTGAATGTCCTGAGGTATGATAATGAACTATTGATTTAGTGAATGATTTATTGTGATACTTAGAACTTAAACGGTAAAAGTAATTCTAGAGTATTTCTTTTCATATATTTCAGCTGAGACAAGGTCTTATTGATTAGGTTGCAACCCTATACTTCCCTGTGAGTAAGCCTGATTGAACCTAATCAGATTTATTTCTGAGTAGATGTGTATACCTGCAAGAAGATCAAACCTCTCCATTCTGAAGGAAATCAGCCCTGAGTGCTCACTGGAAGGACAGATTGTGAAGCTGAGGCTCCAGTACTTTGGCCACCTCATGAGAAGAGAAGACTCCCTGGAGAAGACCCTGATGCTGGGAAAGATGGAGGGCACAAGGAGAAGGGGACGACAGAGGACGAGATGGTTGGACAGTGTTTTCGAGGTTACCAGCATGAGTCTGACCAAGCTGCGGGGGGCAGTGGAGGACAGGAGTGCCTGGCGTTCTCTGGTCCATGGGGTCACAAAGAGTCGGACACGACTAAACGACTAAACAACAACAAGATGTGTATACAATTACACTGTCCATAGGTCCATACCTTTACATATCATAGAAGCCAACTCCTAGGGGCTGAGGTCCCTTTGCCCCCCCTTAAATGCTTGAGGCCCCCCCCCCAAGTTTATGGGCATAGCCTTTCAAATGGTGTGTGTTCACTGCCTCTTGTGATTGATTATGCGAGGCGGGGCTTACCTGCCCCTTCAAATATTTTATTCAAGTTGGCACCCCTGGCAGCTGTAGTAGCTGGTTCATAGTGTGAGCTGCAACGTTGGGCAAGATCCCTTTGTGGTAGTGGCAGCTGGTGCCCACTGTGACTGCTAGGAGGTCACAGGGGCATGGCCAGTGAGGTCACAGGTGGAATCCCTTCTCAGAGTTGTTGACCTCCTCTCCACAGTCTCCACTACTCATGTGATGGTCCTTTCTCCAACCCAAGTGGGAGAGTACGAGTGGAGGATGCTTCTCCACCTCCTCACTCTTCTCATTCTCCTCACTGTCTGTGTGTTCAGAGACAGTAGGGCTGGGAGACTGGGCCAGACATGAGAGATGGACCTCAAGAGGGGCGTGGACCTCACCCAATCATTCTGACTCTGGATGTGGGCCCAGTCGCTGTATACAACGACTCTTAGAAGATGAAGCCTGTTTGTACCTCTCTGTGCATGCATTATAGAGTACATTAGTATAGATTTCTTCCGTATCTTTATTGATTTCTTCTATTCAGGAATATTGTGCCCATGTCCTGTTTGTGAGCTACTCAGAGGCATTTAGTTGTGGATGCAGTATGCTATGTACTAGATAAGCCTTTGACCTGACCCAGCAGGGTTAATCTTATGTTCTTTTCATATGGCTCTATGCTAGGCTATTGGATAAGGGCATGGAACTACTGTTCTGATTCTGAGTCCTTATTAAAATGGACCCTCGGATGTAAATTAACTTTTATTCTTCTAATTTCCCCTTTTTATAACCACCTAGCATCACAACAACTATGCATTATTGATGCTAACAGTTCTGCCTTCAGAGTCACAGACAAGATAGTGCATGCATTATACATCTAGCATAATGGAGAAGTTCATTAGCCTAATAAGAAGATATATCAAGGGCTAGGCCAATTAATGTATCAAGATGATTTTCCTTGACGTTTGGAGAGTTAAAGGCCGTTTCACGCATTATGCAGGGACAAACCTGCATTTGCCATAGGCTCCATATACTGTCTTTAGTTTCAAAAAGCAATACCAAGGTGGTTCATAAACAAACAAAAGCCAATAGCAAAATAGCAAGGATTATAACAAGCAAAATAACAAGAAATTATAAAAATGCAGCTACCCATAATACATAGTAAAGCAACTACATTAAAACATCCATAATTAAAATATATAATATACGAGTCCAGTAAAACAGCATAACAGTTTAAACAGCACTCAAAGCAGGAGAGTCAAGTCAAGAGATTAGGGAAGTGCTTGTCTAAAGAGATGTGTCTTCGAGAACCAGTGGAATGCCCATATTGATGTATTGCAATCCTGCATTTCAACACAGAAGCATACCACCCTAGTGCACCAGTGAAAAAACCTGCCTCAGTGTTACCGCAAGCTGATAATCACCATGCTGCGATTAATCTATCCAGGTTCCAATTGTTGATCTTAATGCCCTTACCAGGCACTGGAAGTGAAGATGGTCAGACAATGGCATCCAGAGTGGTTTGGTTAGTGTGCCAATGGCCAACTATGACTCCTTCTCAGTTCAGTGTACCTGCATGATGCACATATTTGCTCATATGTGTCTGTCACTTTTACACATGGCACCTAAAGGTATTCACTGAAAACAACTAACAGTGTAATCCTCTGCATGTTTAATTGGAAGTAGGTTCCACTGAGTACAGTGTGGCTTGTTTTCAGCTAAGATTGCATGGGGTTGCAGTTTCAGAAGTACAGAAGGGATTAAAAAAAATAAAAGTTTGAATTGGCCATCCTGTTCTGTACTTGTGTGTGTGTGTGTGTGTGTGTGTGTGTGTGTGTACATGCACCTATAGATATAGGTGTGCTTGAAGAGAAAAACCAGAGGAGAAAGAATCATGAAAGACTGTGAGAAGTAATGTTGCATATCCTAAGGATGTTATCAGAACACTTTGGTGGTCTTTGTGCCGTTCATCTTTTTACCTCTTTTAGAACATGAAAATAGGTATTGATGTGAAAATTAACTAAGAGAGAGACTAACACATGACGCAAGGCTAGTCCAGTGGTGGTGGTGGTTTTTCAGGGAAGGAATACATTCTGGGCATCAGCAAAGAAGTTGAATTCTGAAGGCCGCTTTCCTCACCAGCCATTTAACTTAACTAGCATGTTTGTGATTTACAGTATCAGCTCCACTGCTGACACCTTTATGTCCCTCCCTCCCATCCCAGCAGGCCTCACAGACACAGCTCATGATAGATGCTGGTGAACTTTTCCTCTGATCACCTTCTGGAGAACTTTCCCATAATCTATTGTTTTCCATCACAGTGGAATACAAAACAAGTTTTTTCCTTCCACCCTTGACTTTCGCTTCCTAGCCATTTTGCCCTATCTTTTAAAGCAATGCTCGGAATTTATTACATCGGAGTGAAAGAAGTTTTAAGCTCCTTCCCTCTTTATCCCACTCCTTGAACTTAAAATGGTCCAAAGTAAATCAACGTAATGGCCAACCGCCTTACATTGTCACGGGACTGCTTTATACGCCGTGTTGTCATGTTATTTAGAAGACTTAATTGAAAACCTCAAAAGAGCAGAGCTTGTTTTCACTTTGTCTGCCTTCTGTACACTGTATGGAAGTATACAAAGGCCCACAATAAGCTTCGTTAAGCAAAAGAAATTGGAAGAGGCAATGGGAATATTCCCGTTTTTAAAAGCAGACGATATCCATTCCTCAGACAAGAAACACTATTAGTTTAATGACCAGTATTGGCTGTTACTAGCTTATACTCTACAGCTCCAAGTAGCTACATGACACAGTCTAACTCTATCCTGAAAATGCTTATTTAATCCCAAATTATCAGCATTAGTTGGACTGCTCATCAGCATTCAGCCCCACTGCTGCATAAAGACAAGAAATGGGGATTTTGGTAAACATGAGTAGGAGAAAAAAGACTGAGGGGAGACTTGAACTATGGCCACCAACTTTCTTCACTGGCCCTGCTCTTTTGCCTTTCCAGTGGTACCTCAGTTTATGAACCTAATCTGTTCCAGAAGTCCGTTCTTAAACCAAAACTGTTCTTAAACTGAGGCGTGCTTTCCCTAATGAGGCCTCCCGCTACTGGTGCGCTTCCACTGTTCGGATTCCGTTCTTAGACCGAGGTAAAGTTCTCAAACCAAGATACTATTTCTGGTTTTGCAGAGTTTGTAAACCAAATTGCTCTTAAACCGGATTGTTCTTAAACCGAGGTACTACTGTATTATTTATTTGTTACATTTATATTCCATATTTCCTCCTAGGAGCCCTCCCAGTTTTATTCTCACAACAGCCTGGTGAGGTAGGTTGAGCTGAGAGATGTTAACTGGCCCAAAGTCACCCAGGGAACTTTGTTGGCTGAGTGGGAATTTGAGTCCTGATCTCCCGGGTCCTATTCTGACACTCTAACCACTACACCACACTGGCTCCTTTAGAAGTAGAATGCTATGTAGAAATTTAGCAGGTGGTGTCTATTCCCCTTCACCAGCGGTGCCATCAGAGTATGATTTGGGGTCCAGGCCCCACTCAGCAGATGGCCTTGAATGCTGCAGACATAGCTCAACACATTTTGCAGTAATACCATCTAAAGAGAGCCCTCCACGAGGCCATTTAGTTCAAAATCTTAAATTTCTCAATGGCACCACTGTCTATCACTTTCTCTCCATGCCAGAAAAGCATCGTACACTGGACTACTTTTGGGCCTGATATCAAGAGCTATTAGATTTGCAAGCAGTAGAGAGTTGTATTGCGTGGTGGCCCAATACTTGTTGTATTTACTCTGCTGGTTCTTAAACAGATTCTGACCACTTTCAAAATTTTCAAATTCCTTTCGTTTGAGGTGCTCTGAGGGCCCTGCACACCAAAGTTTCTTCCTTTCTGTTTTGTGAGTGTATTCTGCAACATGCCACTGAGGCAGTAATAGACATACGGTCCCACCATAAATGATGATAAGACACGGGTTTTCCACATCCTCTCCAGCAAATCAGTGATATTGAAGAAAACATTCTAGTCCAGTGCTTCCTAATTAGCTAAATACTGCAGACCCCCCAGTTTTTCAAAAGCCAAGCCATGGCCCCCCTGCTTTTGAAAATTTTGATATCTCTTTGGTAGTTTTTGTTATCTGAATGGTGCCACAGACCCCCCCCTGGGTAGGTTATACTAACCCCCTGAGGTCCGCAGACCACCAATTGGGAACCACTCTTCTTGACATTTGAACTGTAGCCCAATACTGCCTATGAAGTCATTTTAACGAGTTCCCTCATATAAAGCTAGATACTTATTTCAGTGGGTGGGTTTCCCATGTTTCGTCCCCTGCCTTAGCTTGAATTTCTGCACCAGTGTCTGATTCCCAGGCTTTTTAAAGCATGCCTGTAGAATTAAGGGCTACGTTTAATAAAAGAGAACATATTATTGAAATTAGACCCTTTTCACCTCTCGGCAATTCGTTCACTAATTTTTTATATTGTGTTAATGGAGCATTTATATTTAAATGGATAGAAGTTAATGTTTCTCCCAGGACTGGTTGTTCAAGCTTATTTTGCCAACCTATGTGCTTTTGATTATATCATCCAGTTGAACACAGTATTGTAGTTTTAAACCCTAACCCCTTAGACCCAGTTCTTTAGAAAGAAACACAGCAAAACTATCCATAGAGAAAACCAATGCCATAAAACTTTGGGTAACAAAAACCTTTAAATTTCCTTTAGAAAAAGAAAAAGAAAAAAGTGACACACTTTGCTAGCTAAAAAGTCCTCAAAAAGATTAGTTTTAAAGTTTGCTGGTTAACATTTTTTTGGTTCCCACCTCTTGATCGCAAGGACTCCAAGGCAACATACATATAAAATGTTAGAAACAATCATAGTAACTTCACAAATAAAGAATACACAGTTACAGAGAAACCTTTAAAGCAAGCGTTGGTATCATGACCACAAAGTGAATAACTCAAATACAAATACCACTAAATGTCTGGGAGGAGAAAAGCGTAGTTTTAACCTGGCGCCTAGTGTTGGCGCCTGCTGAATTATCCCGAGGATTGCCTAAGGACCATTAAGTTAAGAACTGCTTTGTACTGAAATATCTTCACCTTCCATTTCTATGGGTCAATCGTACATTGTAGATAAATCTTTTCATAATCAAATCTTTCCCCTGCCTTCCCCACCCGACAGATAGTTGAGCAGACAGACGTTGCAGTCTGCTTCCAGACTGTTGCCATTTTGCGGGCAGGACTCAACTGCATACCAGCAAATTCAGGTTACACAATTCGCTCACAGCTCGCAGTCGAAACCACCCATCAGCTGACAAGGAGGTGAAGCTGAAGCCCTAGGCGCTTTAAGGCACCACCTGTCAAATTTGGCCCACGGGGCTAGGATCCGATAAGGCTTTGACCTGCAGAACCAAAATGGTTCCCCAATCTTAGATGGTGGTCTATTACAAAAATCAAATCTTCAAGTAGAATACAGTCAATACTCAAGAGGTTAGAATCAACAGGTGGGGCCTACAACATTATCTATGTATATACAGTGGTACCTCGGGTTACAGACGCTTCAAGTTACAGACTCAGAAATAGTACCTCGGGTTAAGAACTTTGCTTCAGGTTGAGAACAGAAATTGCATGGTGGCGGGAGGCCGCATTAGCTAAAGTGGTACTTCAGGTTAAGAACAGTTTCAGGTTAAGAACGGACCTCCAGAACAAATTAAGCTCTTAACCCGAGGTACCACTGTATTAGCAGCTTAAAATCCAGCAAGGTTATCCACTGCATCTCAAGCCACATTTTTATGTTGCTTTACAGACCAGAGATGGAGCAGGGACGTCTTCTCCCCATGCACATTCCTTGATTTGTTTCCCCAAACTCCTGTTCAATGCAGCTGTCATCTGCACATTCACAACAGCTGTCTCAAATGCACACACCCCTCAGCTTAACTGTGGCTTACACTGTCAAATTCATCTTTTAAGTGGCTGTTATTATTTTAGAGCATAATGATACTAGGAGTCCAGGTATATAAGCCATGACAGTTATAGAGCAGCTCTCCCAAGGTTTTTGTCTCCCAGGATGCATGCGCACCATACATTTAAAGCACATGGTGTCCCCCAGAGAATCATGGGAATTGTAGTTTACCCCTCGCAGAGCTACAATTCCCTTAACTACAGATTCCAGGATTCTTTGGGGGAAGCCGTGTGCTTTAAATATATGGTGTGGATATGACCTGAATTTGAACTCCAGACAAAATATTAATTTATTTGAAAACTTCAGCCGTTGCATCTAACTTTAGACAACTGGTTTTCAAAAACAAAACCACCTGTTCTTTCTTTGAACAGGACGGAAGTACAGTGGGAAAAGGGGAAACCCTTAGGTGACGTTGGACAAGAGGAAATGCGTATATGACCCATTCTGAAGCAGACATTGGAGTTCCCAAGAGTGGAATGTTTTGCAGAGAAATGCATTAAAAAGCAGTTGCTCACAGCAAGAGTTATACTTTATGGGTATTAGAGTGAATGGAAAGCATCTTGATTCTTCTTGCCAATGGCAGAAAATAAAGGTCAAGCAAAGATAACAGGACTAAGATTGCATGGTTATTCCACTCTTATAGAATTGAAAACATCAGTTTTGAAAAATATGAAAGAATAGATATTACTAAATAGAACAACTGCTCTATTAACTTTTGCAAGAAAATGGAAGGACTTATTTTTATGGTCCTTTTGATACCAGGTGAATACTTAAAAAATAAATTTATCCCAGGCTTTTTAAAATAAAAACCCCCACACACTATGATTTAACTGTTTTGAACCACTGTGTTATATGTCATGATTGTTGTCATCTAGTACTATTTATGTGTTTTCTTGCATTTCTGTTCCACCTTTCTCCCATCACGGAACCCAAAGCAACATACATGAGGTGCCTAGGTGTCTCTCATCCAAGCAGTAACCAGACAAAAAATGGACTTACCCTCAGCAATTTAGTGCCTGCATTGCCCTCAGATTATAACAACTTGTAGGGAGTTCCTGATCTTAGATGAACGCACCAGAGGAAAGATGTATCTTGGTTGTTAGGAAGAAAGGACTTAGAATTACAGAGATTCCAAAGACAAGAAAATGAACAGAGGCAGGAAGGAAACGTGCACTAAAGAGGAGGTGACAACACTAGGCCTTTAGGACCTCAGAGATTTCTGTAGTCTGGTATCCAAATAACTCATTCATCAGTCACAGTTCCAACTTCACTCATTGGCTAAAAACACTGAAAAGCAGTAGCAGCCAGGCTGGCTTATCTCATAGAAATTGCTCAGAAGGTGCCTGCACATTTTGCTTTATAACTTTTCTTCTAGCATGTCTATAGTAGGCCTTTAAAAACGAAGAAAGCTCAGAGTCATGGGCTCTGGTACAGTGGCACCATTCGCACCATTATAAATCCTGCCATGCTGGCAGAGGATCATGGTTTGGAGCCTCATCGTTCTATAGACATTCTGCCACTATACTGTACTGTTAAACAAGTTGTGCTTGGTTTTGTAAGAATCTTAGAACAAGAGCAGGAAAATGTGAACAGAAACAGACTCTCCAAGTGTCCCTATTTTCCAATGACATCCCTGATTTAGAGAAGCCGTCCTGGTTTCTGATTTGACCCCAGAATGTCCCACTTTTCCTTAGCATGTCCCTATTTTCATTGGAGAAATGTTGGAGGGTATGGAGTTATCTGACCACCAGGCCGTCTGAGGCCAACCCTATATAGGGAAGTTTTTTAAAAAAATATTTAATGTTTTATTATGTTTTTATATATGTTGTAAGCTGCCTAGTGTGGCTGGGGCAACCCAGTAAGATGTGTGGGGTATAAATAGTAAAATTATCATTATGGGATGGGATGTCCCTATTTTCATCCGTCAAATGTTGGAGTGTATTCAAAAAGGGTATTTCACAGACACAATTGCCTAAGGCAATTGAAAAATTCACTGGAAACTTTCAGCATGTCTGGAGTTTTAAGCTGAGGAATGCTGTAAAAACAGGTGTTGTCTGACACTGGCAATCATTAGCTTTCACCTTGATGGATGGGAGTTTAATCTGTCTTTTATATGATAGCCAAAAGCCAGCAAAGTCAATGTCTGAAAGCAGATGAGGTACTTAGTGCGTGCTTGTAGGTGACAAGGAACTATCCACTTTTCTCTTACAAATGGCATTTTTAATGATCTCTGCTGTTTCACCATTAAATTTTAAACCGTGATGCATTTTATATTACACTATCAATAAATGCATATTCCCATTAATGGGCTTTTTAATGAGTTCATGATCAAATTAATGGGTTTTGAAGGTTTTACCAAAAACAAACAACCTCATTAGCTAAATTCTGTAGGGAGGCCTTGCAGTTGTTCCAGACTGCAAAGGGCTCCTGGAGGTGAAGGGCGAAGTGTCGGTCACAAAGTCAAGCTGGAAGTGCTGAGAACTTTATTGGCCTGGTGTGAGGTGATGGATTTGGGTGGGGTACGCCCCATGTTGAAATCCCCATGGAACTCATAGACTCCTACACTCATAAGAAGCAAGCTACCTTGCTACTGCAAGATACAGTAATGGCTGCCACCAGGGAATAGGCAATGGTGGTGCACACACCATAGATTAAAGCACATTTGAAACACATTTCCCACCCTCCACAGAATCCTGGGAACTGTAATTTGTTAAGGGTGCCTGGAACTGTGGTTTTGTGAAAGGCAAACTACGGTTCCCAGGATTCTAAGAGGGGGAAGTGTGCTTTCAATGTACTTTAGATCAGCCTTCTTCAACTCTGGGTCTCCATACATTCTTGGGCTACAACTCCCATCAGCTCAGCCTGAGCCAGCTTAGCCAATGATCAGGGATGATGGGAGCTGTAGTTCAACAGTGTCTAAGGTTGAGGAACTCTGCTTTAGATTATGGTATATATACATAAGAACATTAATGGCAGATAAGGCTAACAGTGGGTACTAGTCATTGTGACCATTAGCTCCAGCATCTGAAGCTGTATGTTGCTGACGAACAGCTGCTGGAGGACAACAGTTGGGTGATGATGGCCGTTAAGCAAGTGTCCTGCTCATGGGCTTTCTGATGGGAAGTTTTGCTTCTACACATGACTCTGGCTAAACCATTTTAAGCTGAGACATTCCTTCATCACCCTAGAATGTTCAGTTCACATTGAGTTCATGAGACATTGCATCCTGACCTGTTCTTAGTGCTTGGTTGACCACATCTACGGATGAATGCTATATATTAATCACTAGTAATAGTTTAATAAGGAGGTTTTCACGCCTGCCTAATTCTGTGTTCCCTTTCCCAGCCTTTAATCTATTGATGATTAATGCCTATATGCAACCCTTGCATTGTATTTGTGTTAACCAATCAGCAACAAGCACATATGTGGCAATGCTGTAATATTCAATAAAAGGGACTCCCCGAGACATGCTCAAGAGATGCCTCCCATATGACACTTGTCACTCGTCTGTCGTTTATTTCAACCCAACAGCTTTCCATGGGCAATTGGTAAGCCGTGTGAGAACAGGAACTAGAGAGGTGCTGCTATATCCAACTCTATACAGAATGGTTATGAACAGAAGCCAAGTAAGAAGAACCATTAAACACACTGTGCTCCTAAAAGAATAAGAAACAATAAAACATATGGAAGCCCTGTTGCTGTCAAGGTTCAGAGAATCCTATCCCTCCCCTGGTGGCAGCCAAAAAAGCAGGTAAACAAGAAAAGTCCTTACCACATAATTTATTCAGTATTCACAGAGGGAGACAAAGAAATGTAGTCCCTATTCTGGGTAAAGCCCAACCCCCTCCGTCTCTTTTATTCGACGTCATCCCTGTGCTGGCTGATCTGGGCTTTCTGTCTCAGAGCTTTCTGTTTGGCTGCTCTCACTGTACACCTAGTCCTGGGGGGGGGGGGGGTCAGGAATGCTCTACAAAGACACAGAGTCTGTCAGCTGTCTCTTCCCCGGTGTTTCTCCTTCCTGCTACTTCTCTCCCAGTATTTCCCAGCTTTTACCCTCTGAAGTCTCTGAACTATGTCCTTCTGCAAACCACTGTTCTAAATACTGTCCTCCTCAGGAAGGTTCAGGAGAAGGGGGGGGGCAGCCCCCACCATTCCTCCTCAGTCCAGCCCCCTGCACATGTACCAGTCCAATGCTCACCATTATCTCTATTGCCTGATGGAAATACTTAACACAAGAAGCACTCTGTCTCTATAAGCTTTCTGCAAAGGCTCCCTCCCTTGGCTGGGATCCAAGGAGCTACTTTAGGTGTGCCTGATGGCTTGGGTATGCCTTGAAATTACACACACACACACACACATTGCATTGAGGAGGAAGAAATAGCTGTGCCTCTGGAATCTCCTCCCAGAACAACAGCTTTACTTTAAGGCTGTTGCTACGCCAGGGTAGAAAAAAAAGAAAAAGGAAGAAAATGATTTAATTGTTTTATGAGCTTTATCGATTGAAACTTCTGTAGAAACCTCATGCAACTAAGTGGAAATGGCTGTCTTCTAAATATAAACTAAGAACTAGAATGGTAAGAGTACAAGTCAAAAATCACCATTGCTAGAAAATCCTGGAAGAGGATAGAGAAAGCATAGGTGGACCAGAGAGGTGAATGTAGGGATCCCTGGGGTCTTGTAGTCATGTGGCCATTGCTGGGCCAGTCACTGGGGGCTGATGGAGCGGGGTGCTATGGTGCTCTGCTGTATGTTATGATGCAGGGCAGCCTTTGGTCCTTAGATGTTGTTGAACTACAGCTCCCATCATCCCTGACCACTAGCCTTGCTGGCTAGGGATGATGGGAGCTGTAGTCCAACAACATCTAAGGAGCAAAGGTTAAGAAAGGCAGATGGGTGTCTCTCCATCATTATTTCATTGGCTCCCCTTGTGTATGGGTGGCAGTGTTAGCACAATCCCTGATTGGTTGCCACTTGAGGTGTTTCCAAAGATGTCCCTGCCATTGTTATTCCTTTTTTGCAATTTCTAGCTGGGGCACTGTGGGTTAAGCCACTGTGTCGCTTGGGCTTGCCTGAGCTCCCGTTGCTCAGTCCCTGCTCCTGCCAACCTAGCAGTTTGAAAGCACGTCAAAGTGCAAGTAGATAAATAGGTACTGCTCCAGCGGGAAGGTAAATGACGTTTCCATGCCATACTCTGGTTTTGCCAGAAGCGGCTTAGTCATGCCGGCCACATGACCTGGAAAAACTGTCTGTGGAAGCAATCAAACACCGGCTCCCTCGGCCTGTAAAGTGAGATGAGCGCAGCAACCCCAGAATCGTTTGCGACTGGACTTAATTGTCAGGGGTCCCTTTACCTTTACTAGCTGTGTGTAGGATACTGATAGCAGTTCTGCCAGCCTGGCCCCAATCCTAGCATAATTAGAGGATATAATTTGTATTTTCCATTTGTTAATTTGAATTGCATTTCAGCACCTGTGGCCCAAGTCAGGGACAATAACAGGATTTATCTGGAAAAAGAAATGTTAAGAAAGATGCTGCCTTCAGGGGTGGAAATGTATTTTCCAGTCTTAAAGGAGGTGCTAAAACATTGCTAAGTGAACACCTTTGGTGTGTGTACTTTGCTTCCAGCACATTTTAATTCACTTATGGAGATGGGCCATTCTGGCATCCCCATGAAAGGTGGAAATGTTTAAGGGATAATGAAAAAAGGATGTTTAATCTATTTTCTGGAGTACTTTACCCATGTTAATTGCCATCATGAAGATGTCAACATTTGACCTTTTGGGTACCAAAATGAGAGGACAAATTCTCGCAAACACCCAAGAAATGTTTAAGCATGTTCCTTTGTACATAGAATTGTAAGATTAAATAATATGGCCTAGTCATTTACGTAAGTTTTACTTCACACTTGAAACCTCAATATTAATATGTAGCCTGTGCAGGAAATTCAGGTCACAATCCTATATGCACATACCTGGGAGTAAGTCCCTCTGAGCCCGAATAGAGTTTATCTCTCAGTAGATGGTAGCAATTTAGAGGGTTGTCCATCTTGATATCAAGGCTGTCTTTTGAATTTACCTTATTTTCCAGGGTACACATCCTCAATGGCCCAGGATACAAAAAGGTTCCCCACTCCTGTGGTATTTGGTTGTGCAACTGAAACTGATTTGAAGGAGGTGTCTTTTGTCACCAGGCCATTGGAACATGGTGAACTGCTACGCAACTATCATGAGTTGATGATGCAGGAGGTTACACTAGAAGAGTTGTTCTGCCGCTTCATCTTCCTATCATTTGGCGCAGATTGACAGAGACAATGTGTGTCTAGACAGATGTGTGCCAACGAGGCAGATATGCAGTGTGTAGACATGCTTACTCATAAGTAAAACACACTGAGTTCAATGGAGCTTACTCTCTAGTAAGCACGTCCGGGACTTTTACCTTGGAGCCAAATTGCATGTCTGTTAAGGTGTTTTGCATTTAATGTGACTGCTTTCAAGAAGCGAAGTAGCAGGGCAATGCTGATACTTGCAGTGGAGGAAAAGGGCATTGAATGCCTCCCACTTTTGCACCCAGAATGTACAGGTATAAGAAAAGTCTTTGCTGTTCTCCTAGCTGGGCAGTGGCAGGAATAGGGAAATGAGAAAATGTCCTCTGAAAATGAAAGCTCTTCACCACCCCCAAAATCTCAATACTTATTTTGGAGAACAATCAGTAAAACAACTGTCTGATGATCTGAAATGCTTACCAATTCCTTCCAATACTGTAACAGTGACACAAGAGATATGTAACTGTTTCTTGTTTCTTTTTTTATTGTGCTGCAACTATATATATATATATATATATATATATATATATATATATATATATACACACACACACATACACTTATCCTGGAGTGCTAAGGACACGGGTGGCGCTGTGGGTTAAACCACAGAGCCTAGGACTTGCTGATCAGAAGGTCGGCGTTTCGAATCCTGCGACGGGGTGAGCTCCCATTGCTCGGTCCCTGCTCCTGCCAAGCTAGCAGTTCGAAAGCACGTCAAAGTGCAAGTAGATAAATAGGTACCGCTCCGGCAGGAAGGTAAACGGCATTTCTGTGCGCTGCTCTGGTTTGCCAGAAGCAGCTTAGTCATGCTGGCCACATGACCCGGAAAAACTGCGAACAAACGCTGGCTCCCTCGGCCAGTAAACCGATATGAGCGCTGCAACCCCAGAGTCGGTCACAACTGGACATAATGGTCGGGGTCCCTTTACCTTTACCTTTATCCTGGAGTGCTAGCTGTGCAGGCTTCACACTGGCCCTGCCAGCAATGTGGGAACCAGGGTGAACTGAAAGTTCTGATGCATCTCTCCCTTCCCCCCTGCTGCCACCAAGTAGTGATATTGTGAGCCCGTGTGGTGTAATGGTTGGAGTATTGGACTAGGACCTGGGAGACCAGGGTTCAAATCCCCCACTCAGCCATGAAGCTCACAGGGTGACCAAGGGCCAGTCACTGCCTCTCAGCCTAACCTACCTCACAGGGTTGCTGTGAGGATGAAACAGGGTGATACAAGAGCCATGTACACCACCATGAGCAACTTGGAAGAAAAAGGTGGAATATAAATGCAATAAATAAAATAATAAAATACATATGGGGTGTGAATGTAATACTGATAATAATAGTTTCTTCTTTGCTTGGGTAGATAATAAAGAGGAATGTGCAAACGTGAAGAAACCAACCTGCTACTGCATAAAAAGTAAAATTCAGAGAGACATTGCACATACCTTTGTAAATCAAGAAAATATTTAATAAAAATACATTTTAAAAACAGTAAAATTCATCTTTATGGCTCTGGCCACTTCTGCCTCTTGCCCTGTTTACCACTGGCATGTTCTTCTGCCCCTGCCTGAAGGTTACCCAGAAGGGAAGATGGGCCTTTGGTCTGAAAATGTTTGCCACCCGCAGTCTACCTCTGATTGAAAATGGCTTTCCAGGGTTTCAGACAGGGGTCAAATCCAGGCCGAGATGCTGGCAATTGAACCAGGGGCATTTCACCTGAGAAGCATAATTTCTGTCACTGAACGGTGACCCTTCTCTGTTAAGGCATATTCTAAAGACATAAGACCCAAAACATAAACTCTGGAAGCGAGTGATAAACACAGCTATGAAGGTGGTTAAGGAGACACCTGTGATGGAGGGAATTGAGGGCCCAGGTGCCATGTTTTATTGGGGAAACTGAGTCACACACAGAGGGCAAGCAAGAGGAAGCGGTCGTCAAAAGTTAAATAGAACCAATGGCTTTTTAACCACATGCTAGAGGGAGCAAGTCAGACCCCGGACTGGCAGGGATTGTGATCAAACGGAGAAAGACTGTAAGCCAAGGTGTTAAAGGAGCAGGTGATACAGCAAGCCTGGAGTGGGAATCTGAACCCCAGGTACATGCGGATTAAAGATGTAGCAAAGGGGCAATAAATATTGATACTACCCTTTTGTAATATCACCCCATGGGAAAGAATCTTTGCCGGATGTTCGGGCCTGAGAACGGTTGGGGCTGGGAGAGCTGTTTTGACAGCAAACAATGCGCTGTGAGCCTGAAAGAATTATATGTTCTGCAAGCAAACCGGAACACAGGAGGGAGAAGGCAGGGAGACCCAGCCGCCTGGGAACGCCAGCCTCCTGGGCGCTTTGAAGAGGCCTGAAACATAACCCTTTTATATAGAACCAACTAAAAAGACACAGCTGGTTCAGCAGTGTATGTCTTAAATAAAATGAGGAGTAATACTTTTCAGAGGAGAATTAGGGCGAAAGATTAACAAAAAGGATCCCAATAGCTCGAAGGTGTTTTGTTTTTAACTTGACGGTGCCCTTAACCAATAAGATAGCAAGGAAGTGTTTGGTTCCCAAGGTGTTCAGAGAGAATAAATGCAGGTGGGGAACTAGATACCCCGAGAAACTTGCCGTGGAATCCTATACATGCCTACTCAGAAGTAAGTTTGCTGAGTTCAACTGAATTACTCCCAATAAGTGGATTGCAGCCTTACACCACAAGCGAGGACACCGTCTCTGTGACTTAAAAAAAAGGGTGGGTCATGTGGATTTAGAGAAGTACAGAAAAGTGAACATTTTTTTTTTAAAAAAAATGTTTTTATTTATGTTGGAAAGCACCTAGAGTTGCCGAGGCAACCCATTCAGATGGGCGGAGTACAAATAATAAAATTATTATTGTTATTAAAATAAAACCAGCTATAATCCTCTGGCAGCTCTCACCTGGGCTGTGTTCCACTAACTGCAATCTAATGCATGCCTGCTCAAAAGTCCAAGTGAGTTCAATGGGGCTTGCTCCCAGGTAGGCATGTATAGAATTGCAGCCTGGGAGTGGGGTGGTATGTGTGAGAAATGGGTAGAAATGCTTTTAGCATTGTGCTCACAGTGTAGGTTCCTCAAAACCTTTGGTTGTATACTAGTAGTTCGAACTATAGGACAGAAGGAGTGGCAGTTTCTCAGTGCAAGCTTTTGCATCATTGCATGTATGAGTGACATGATTTGATCCCTGGCATTTTCCGTTAAGCAATCTTATGCGGTCATGCTGATGAGATTTGAATTCAACTCTTCCAATGAGCATGTCCATGTGTCCCACAGTCATCCATTACAGCACCCAAAGAGCAGACTGAATGGGCACATAGGTCACCATGTCACAGCTGTATTCCAATGCAGATTATGGTAGCTATTTCTAAATTTGCATATAAGTCAAAAATATACAACACATAAATGCAGATGTCATGCAAATCTGTGTGATCTTTTGCCCCTTTTTTGTGTGACACTCCCAGTTCCTAGAGAGTGGTCCAAGTGAGCTAGATGGCTCACTGATATAATGCAATATCAACAATTCTCTACATACTGTAGGCCAGGGGTTGGCAAGGTTTACTTCGCCTGGGCTGGTTCACTCCAGCAGAGATCCCTCTGTGAGCCGGATTGTGCATGCGCCTGTGTCTATGCCTGCACAGAGACGATTTCCGGCGCCACAGAAGCAAGTCCCCATACTGTGCCAGTTTAGCGCAGCATGCAGGGACTCGCCAAATGGGCAGCTTGGTCAGAGGCAGCTCATGGGCTGGTTAAACGACCCCCGTGGGCTGCTTGTGGCCCATGGGCCTTGGGTTGCTTACCCCTGCTGTAGGCTGTCTAGGAGTTCCATATCATTGGAGAGGCTCATCCCATTTGAAGAGTTAGAGTATTTCCCAGTGATCAGTTTCAAAGTGCAGAGGCACCTTATGAGACCTGCCAAAACCACAGTCTCAAGGGCGGTCCAAAAATGCAGGCAGCAGTTCCTCCAATTTTGTAAGATCAACGCAACTGCAATTCTGTGCACAGTTGATTTGTGGTAAGCTCCATTAAACTCAGTGGTCCTTACTTTCGACAGCGAAAGTCCAACCTGTCAAACACATTGAATTTTAACAAGGAGTTCTCCAGTGAGCTTTTAATTAGTAATGCAAACCATCTTGCAAAGAAGTGTTACTATTTATTTTTTATTTTTTATTTTTTATTTTTTATTGATTTTCAATACAAGTTGAAAAACAAAACAACACACACATATAAACCAGCGCACACATATCAGCCAACCAAAATGAAAAACAACAAACAAACAAACAAAAAAGAAAAAGAAAAAACAAAACACACCAATAAATCCATACATATATCCATTTACAACATTACATTAAGTGTTACTATTTAAACTGCTAGGGTGAAGTAAGAATTCCATCGAAGAGAAGAAACCTCTGGACAATTATTTACCTCATTCTTTTACTTCCTCTGTGCGAATCGGCCTCTTGAACTTGAAAGCCTCCTTATCACTGCATTCACTTGCCAGATGATGTCATCATTCCTGCTCTGAAGCCGAACTTTCCTGCAAAACCCCCACCCCGCCTGCCAGTAGTTCCTAGAACAGTTTGCCCATGAACAGCTGTAGCAGGAACAAATTTTAAAGTTCACCATCTGATGATTGCACGATGAAATCATAAGTACCTGTAATGTTTCTCTAAATGATTAAATGGTAGAACGGATTTATTTTTTTAAAAAAACCACCAGGATTTGGCAGCTGGATATTTATTTGCTTATTCGATAAAGATTTTCATTAGCTGCCAGCCCACTGTCTGCCCCGTTTGTTTCCTCCATGTTACGGCTTTTATTTGGAAAAAGCATGCTGGAACAGAGGTAGCCACTCATTTTAGGGCTGTATCTGATTGAGGCTACTGTAATAAGCTGCTAATGCTTGTCCCAGGACAATTGAAAGGGTGGAGCAGGAGAGGGCAGGAGGCAAGGTTGGAGGTTGGCTTCCTGAGTAGGATGGAGAACGCAGCAGTTTCAGACTGGAAGTGGCCTTGACACACCGCTCTCAGTCTCCACAGAGCATTACGAGGGGGGATGGAAGGGTGCCCTCTATCCAGCATTAGTCATTGTCAAGTCGTCTGCCTTAGTATTCATGTCAATATGACATTTTTGTAAAAGAGAAAGAGAAACAAAGGACAAGGAGCTCCTTCTCAGGATATTTGAACAAGTTTCCATCAAAAACTCTTCCTCCAGACCAGTGCTGGATTTACGTATAAGCTAAACAAGCTATAGCTTAGGGCCCCACTCTCTTGGGCCCCCCAAAAATTTTTTAAAGGAAAAACAACAACACTGGATGTACATTTCCAAAATGTAAGATAAAAAACAAAATAAAACCTGCATACAGCAACAGTGTTTTGTGATGTGTAGGCTCCTATTTGTTATGTGCAAATGTCTTTAGAGACTTATTAGGTCCATCAATTTCCATATAGCATATATTCAATACAAAAAAACAACAACAAAAAAAAACAGTGACAATTTGTTGTTGACAAAGGACAGCTGGACATATAAAGGGCCCCATTACCTTCAGTAGCTTAGGGCCTCATCAAACTAAATCCGGCCCTGCTCCAGACAGTTAGTCAGGCCTAAAATCCACCAACATCAAAAGCTCAGCTAAGGCTTTCTGGTCTGGTCTTGAGCAGGATGGCTCCTGGAAAGAAAGGTGGTGAAAAGAAGGACAATCAGCCATCAATGAGGTGGTTACTCAGGAATATATTATAAACATTCACAAATGGATCCATGGCTTGGGCTTCAAGAAGTGGGCTCCTCGTGCTCTCAAGGAGATCCGTAAATTTGCAATGAAGGCGATGGGGACTCCTGATGTACGCATTGACACCCGCTTGAACAAGGCTGTCTGAGCAAAAGCAGTAAGGAATGTTCCTTATCGTATCCGTGTGCGTTTATCCAGAAAACGCAATGAAGATGGGAATTCGCCTAATAAACTGTATACACTGGTCACATATGTGCCAGTTACCACTTTCAAAAGCCTACAGACTGTTAATGTGGATGAAAACTAATCTTTCATTACAATAAAAATGTTATGACATAAAAAAAAACCTCAGCTAAGTTGCAACTAATGTGCTAAAAGCAAAGGGGCTTGGTCCTCATCATGATCTTTATTTTAGATCTTTGAGTGGGAGTCAATAGAGCCACTTTGTGAATGGAAGGAGTATCCATTCACAGAAGGAGAGTTACACTCCTGGAAGAGGTCTTTCCAGGAGTGTAAATCTTCTTCCATGAATGGAAGCTCCACACCATTGTATCCCTGCCCTTTGTTCTGGGGTGTACCTGCCGGCATTTGATGGAGGGAAAAGTAAGTCCATGCTTGTTAGATACAGTATGATTGCACATAACCACCATGAGCCATCATCCTCACGAATGCACAATAAAAAGGACATTGGTGTGTGTGTGTGTGTGTGTGTGTGTGTGTGCGCGCAAAAACTATCTATAAGCCTCCTTTCGATAAAAATCAGAGCTGATTTGCTCCAATAGCTTTTGCCCTTGAGTTCTTTAAAATAGGACTTCTAAGAATCCCATATATAGTAGCTGGCTGAGCAATGTAACATATCAGCAATTTGAAAACAACAACAGCTATTGATTTTGATTTATTTTCCAAACTTTTTCATGATGAGGAGTTTCCTCTGAAGTGTCATACTTGTGCTACAAGTTTACCTTTGAAAAGGACAAGTTCATAGATTGTTTAAATGCTTGCCAGGAATAGTTAGATTTTTTTCTTAAAGAATGTGTGAGTAACTATGTGTTATATGACTAATACTTCCAAATTTTTGCCCGTGCATGTCAGTTCAGAGACAGGTCATGAACTTGGATGACTGCAGAGAATTAGATTACTTCTCATTGTGATATTTCCCCTGTACTCTTACAGTAGCAGTAGCAACAGAGGATCCTAGATTATGTATTCATTTAATTCAATTGTACAGACTCAAACACACATTAGCATGGTAGAAAATGTAAACCATACAGATTTATTTAGGGCTCTGAGGCCCATGTTACAGGTTGCATGGGTTCATATGGGAGCAGGCAGTTTCTGAGATAGGTAAAAGTAAAGGTAAAGGACCCCTGAATGATCAAGTCTAGTCAAAGGCAGCTATGGGGTCCAGTGCTCATCTCGCTTCAGGCCGAAGGAGCCGGCGTTTGTCCACAGAAAGCTTTCCGGGTCATGTGACCAGCATGACTAAATCGCTTCTGGCTCAACAGGACATCGTGACAAGTGCCAGAGTGCATGGAAACACTGTTTAGCTTCCCGCCACAGCCGTACCTATTTATCTAGTTGTGCTGATATGCTTTTGAACTGCTAGGTTGGCAGAAGTTGGGGCGCAGCAGTGGGAGCTCATCACTGTCGCGGGGATTCAAACCACTGACATTCTGATTGGCAAGCCCAAGAGGCTCAGTGGTAGGGATGTGGGTGGCACCGCAGTCTTTCTGAGATAACCTGGTCCTAAGTCACCATTGAGTTCTGAAAAGTCAGCATCACGTTAAATTGTTGTGGCTGCGTATATACCATGAATTTAAAGCACACAGCTTTCCCCTGCCAAATCCTGGGAAGCATAGAAGCCAACTCCTAGGGGCCGAGGGGTCTTCAGCCCCTCCAATAAAATATTTGAGGCCCCCCTCCAAGTTGATGGGCATTGCCATTCAAATGATGTGTGTGCACTGTGTCATGTGATCGATTATGTGGGGCGGGGCTTACCTGCCCCTCTATTTTATTCAAGTTGGCATCCCTGCTGGGAAGTGTAGTTTACCCAGCACCCCGAACAAACTATGGTTTCAAGGATCTCTTTGGGAAAGTTATAGGCTTTAATGTCATGTGCTTTCAGTGCCTGGTTTGTACACAGTCAACAAATGAGCAGTCGGTGTAAATGGAATGCAGTCGATTATATGCTCCTGTATGGATTGTGGAAATTAATCAAATTGGCATGTATTTCTTTTTCTTATTTTGGTTCTCCGTTAGTTGTGGGGAGGGGGCTAGGGAGATTGCATGGAGAGAAGACTGCAACAAGCCTTGTTTGGACATACTTTCATGCCCATCTTCACTGCCTTCAGAATGCCTCGCTCAATGCTAAGTTCCAACATAAGGGTTGGAGAAAGGCGAGGGGAATCATTTACTATGAGATGTCAGCAAAGCACATGACAGTGCATTTTGTCCACCCGTTCCCCTTTTATTCTGTCCCCCAAAGAGAACTAAATACATGGAATTTCAGCACTAGGCAATTGTGATTAGTGTGTACATTTTTTTATTTTTTTAAAGGGAATATATCATTTACCATTAACTCCCAGGCCTGGAGCATTTGAAATAGGATAGGAAGCTTTGGTCTTGTCACAAATGCTGCTGCAACTTGTCCTGAGGAAGCCTTCATAATGGGGTCAGGTAGAGTTCAATGATCTACCAGCCCAGCACTATTTCAGAAATGCTAAGGTTCTACTGATCTCCCCTCTCTCCTCTCTCTCCCTCTCACTGCCTGATATTAAATGGGTAGTTTTTACAACATCAATAAAGAACTTTCCTACCCAATTGCCCCAGACAAAGAACTGAAAGCCAGGTTTTAAAACTATGAAAACTTTGTGTTAGGTTCACATTAGATTGTTTTGCTGTGTCAAATACTCATTTGAGTTCAAAAGTTCAGATGAACCATGAACTTTGTCATTTCACAGCAGGCTGTTCTACAAATATAGCCCCAAAAGCAGGACGGGGGCAGGGGGAGAAGGGGGGGAGAAAGAAGGTGAGATGAGATCTCCTGCAATATTAGGGTGCCTTTGTTTACTCTGCGCCTTTAATTGTTTATTTAACTTAAAGATGGTTTTGCCAGGTCAAACTATGGAAGAAAGAACAGGTCTTTCTAAAGAACCCAATAACCTCACAATGGTTTAAAACAACACACATTCAGTGGCTAGTTCTTAATGCACAAGCTAAACCCAGCTAATCTTCTTAATAAATTGTGAAGTCTTGTATGCCTCACGGGCTCAGCGATGGCTTCCCTCCTGTCTGGGACAGCATAGAGTATCCAAACAAACGGGTCATGACACTGTGTATTTGTTTAAAACGTTTGAATCCATGTTTTGTAGTGATACAGTCTCTTGAACCGAACAGTTACACAATGGTACATGGAGCTTCAGTCAGGAAACTCAGTCACGGGACACCCTTTTTCTTTCACCATCATCATTTTTTAAAAATGTGGAGGAGACAAAAAGCAATTGAAAAAAGCAATTTGTGAGTTTGAAAGAAAGAAAGAAAGAAAGAAAGAAAGAAAGAAAGAAAGAAAGAAATGAAACCAAATCTCTCAAGACTTGTGCCAAGATTTTGACTGGAAACTTAATTCAGTTCCAGGACGACCAGATACATTCATAGAAGAGGAGATGACAGCAGGGTTAGTTTTCTTCATCCCTGCTGCATCTCAAGACACACCTGTCTAAGGTCTTCTTCTCCATGACTGTGCAGAAGAGCCATGTAATCAGCTAGAATATGTGATGGAGAATCTGTGGCCCTCCAGGTATAGCTGGAATACAGATTCCATCATTTCTGGCCATTGGCTATGCTGGCTGGGGTTAATAGGAGCTGGAGTCAAACAACATTCCAATTCTGGGCACCACAATTTAGGAAGGATGCTGACAAGCTGGAACGTGAGCAGAGGAGGGCAACCAAGATGATCAAGGGTTCTGGAAACTAAGCCTTACAAGGAGCACTTGTATGTTTAGCCTAGAAAAGAGGAGACTGAGAGGAGATATGATAGCCATCTTCAAATATCTTAAGGGCTGCCACACTGAAGAGGGAACATGCTTGTTTTCTCCTCTGGAGGGTAGCACTCTAACCAATGGCTTTAAGTTACAAGAAAGGAGATTCCGACTAAACATTCGGAAAAAAATTCTGACAGTAAGAGCTGTTCGGCAGTGGAACAGACTCCCATGAGAGGTGGTGGACTCTCCTTCCTTGGAGGTTTTTAAGCAGAGGTTGGATGACCACCCGTCATGGATGTTTTAGCTGAGATTCCTGTGTTTTAGGGGGTTGGACTAGATGACCATTGGCTCTAATATTCTATGATGCTATGAACATCTAGAGAGCTCTGCCATACTCTGTCTATCTCTCAGAATTATCTCATAAGACTTTCTTTCTTGGACTGGTTTTCATTACTATGCACTATGCTTTAATTGCCATATGCTTAATTGAATTCATTTCTTAAAACTTGTGAGCCACTTTGGAAGAACTTTGTTCCCAAAAGTAGGATATAAACAAATGAAAGATGCTGGTAGCATCAGAGACAACAGCGAAGCGCTAGATCAGGCATAGGCAAACTCAGCCCTCCAGGTGTTTTGGGACTACAACTCCCATCACCCCTAGCTAACAGGACCAGTGGTCAGGGATGATGGGAGTTGTAGTCCAAAAACATCTGGAGGGCTGAGTTTGCCTATGCCTACGCTAGATTATGTCGAACTGAGTATTGTGCTAGCAGACATGGGAGCATGTTCCTGCTTTAATCTCACCTCTGCCACAAACATACTAGATATAGCCTTAGGTAAACTACATTCTTCCCTGTCCTCCTCCTCAGTATGGGCTTGATTAAACACACTCTGATCCATTTTTCCCCATTTTCAAATCTAACAAAGCTGCTATGTCAAAGTGTGCAACGGAAAAGTAGTCCTCCTTTGCAGATGAGTAGCAGAGTTTGAATCCACTCTGCTACTCATCTCCTGGAGTACTTCAACACATGACTTCTCCTCATTAGCTCAGTTGATAGAGCACCAGACTCTTAATTCCAGGGTTGTGGGTTCAAGCCCCATGCTGGACTCGAAGACCCTCATGGCCCCTTCCAAGTCTATGATTCTATGAATCATTTCTCCAGGGTGCTCAGCTTTCTTCTTCCAGTTCCATGTTTCTCAATTTAGTTTTGGCTCCAGCAGAAATATTCAATAATATTTTGCCTACTTTCACTTACTAACCATGCAAGTAGTCTTAGGAGAAGCTCTCTTTGAGACTCGCAAGGCCTCACATCATTCAGAGATTCCTGCTTCCTGTTCACCCATTGTTCATTGGTTTCTGCCCTCCTTCAAGAGCTTCTTTCTTATTAGGAAGAAGATATTTCCTTTGACAGAAAGAGGGAGGAAGCTGGAGTACTTGGGAGAGGGTTTATATCGCTCCCCTCCCCTTTCACTCTCCTTCCTTCTGCTGAGGCCCATATATTGGATACAAGTGTAGAGGCAGGAAGTGGGTGGGGAGGACTGTTAGTGTTATTGCCCACCAGAACATTGTGTACTTTGTTCCTCTTCAAGAACCGTCAGCCTTGCCTTTGGCCATCTCCTCCTTTTCCAGGTCACAATGAAAACGCATTCTTCTGGGTCAGGGGAGGAGACCATAGCTCAAGGGCAGAGCTTATGCTCTGCATGCAAAAGGCCCCAGACTTAGCTCCCCATGTAGACCTGGGAAAGGGGCTTGTCTGAAACCTTGGAGTCCCACTCCCAGTTTATGCTGCCAATGGTCTGACTCAGAATAAGGCAGATTCATACATAACATAGGTGCTTTCAGTGCAGGTCAATGCAGTTCCTACAGCGGTTTTGTTGTCTGTCTTGGGAGACAACGGAGGAGTGTGCCTTTTGGGGTGAAGTCAAACTGTTGGAAGTTTACAGTACTAGCCATGGTTGTAGAGACCGATAAGGCATGTTTTGCTGCAGCTGGGGCAGATGAAGGTGTCCAGTTGTGCTGCTGCAGATGCACAATGGCATTTCTCCTCTCTGCTCTCCTCTCAGACGTCATTCCTCCTCTGGTCACTGCTATGGATGCACAACCTGACTGTCTGCAGGAAAATGCTTTTGAAAAAATATAGTGCAATGCTTTATTAAGAACGTACGGAGCTGATTCCAGTGGTGGTTTTTTTGGGGAGTGGTGGGGGGTGCATCTGCAGAAGAAATTCTCCCTCTCTCTGTGTGGCTACCTCTTCTTCTATGGCACATTTGCTTGTCTATTCGTCTGTGCCCAATCAACAACACTTCCTAGGACAAAGTGTGCAAATGGCTGGCCTTGCTTCTTACTCCTCTCGCTCCTCTCACTGCTTGCTTATTCAGGAAGGGCAGATAAACCAGAAGCAACATCAAGGACGATCAGCTGAGACAGAAGACTCCAGAGACTGGCAGTCTGTCTGCCCTCTACTGGATTGAGCCTTGGCAATACCTATTTGAGGTTTTGGTTTGTTGGTTTGTTTATTATTTTGTTGCATTTTTTTAAAACCTGCTTTTCTTTATCAGGTCCCACTGCGGATTATAAAAGCCTGAATATATAAATATATAAAACATATTTTAAAATGATAAAGCATAAAAACACAAGATTAAAACAGGGTGGTTTCATTCAGATAGGTAGACAGACAGACAGACAGATAGCCAAACGGCAGGGTAAAGAGGTGCATTTTCAGTACATGGCAAAATTTGCGAGACACACCTCTATGGAGAGGGCAGTCCACAGCTTTGCGTCTGCCAGACTATATAGAAAGCAAAAAACCACCTTCTGATCCTTTGATTTTACATCAGGCAGCCAGACCTCACCCATACCGTGGTTAAGGTGAACTTGACCTTCCCAATCTGCTGATGTTTGGGAAGCAATGCATCATGACTTTTTCTCTCCTTCACCTTTACTGTTTAAATATTACTCATCTGAAAGATTTGACCTGGGGTATGGCAGGTTTCATTTCTGTACTCCTTGTGTGGGGAATGTCCTTAACAGTTGCATGTACGTGTGATCAAAGCCATTTATGGGTCCCCCCCTTTCCTTTGACATTTTAGCCTATTTCCACGTGATCCGTATGTGACAATGGAGCAGCATTTAGAATCATAGAGTTGGAAGGGACCCCGAGGATCATCTATCCTGCAATGCAAGGAACCCTGCCCTTGGCCATCCCTAGGTGGGATTGAACCACCAACCTTCTGGTTCACAGCCAGACACCAAGACCCATTGTGCCACAGGAGACTTGTACAGTAGCAGTAATGTGTGCAGCCACATCCCAGTCACATGACTTTGGAATGATTCTACTATGAGATCAGGGCTGATCAGGGCTGGCCCAGGATGTTTCGTTGCTTCAGGCAAAACAGAAAAAGCCCTTGCCTCGTCTTCTGTCCCTGGCTGCTCCCTCTGCCTCTACATGTCACTGTCCTGAAGAGGTAATTTTTGTGGTGGTGACAAGTTGTGGCAAAGGGAACGACTGGGTGTGGAGGAGGTGGCAATGAATGGGGACAGAGGAGGACAGATCTACCGCTTGAGGTGACCAAGTGGTAGATCTCACTTCATGGCTGGGCCGGTCCTGAGTCTGATTTTGTGTAGATCAAAGTCCTATCACAGGTTCCCCATCTCTGATTTATAGTTATTGTTACAAGTTTTGTAAAAATCATTTTTATTAAAGCTTTTCTTGTGTAACAAACAAACAAAGAAAAGTACACATAGTGTCCAGTTATGAAATGCTTTTTCTTTACCAATCCAGTTGAGTCCACTGCACTTAGTTCCTACTGATCTCAGTAGGGTTAACATTAAGTAATGATGAAGGGGATTATTCAACTAGCCCATTCTATCCACAATGGAACTTTGCCTTTCTCCTCTCACCCCTCACACACTCTTCCCAAAGCTGCTGTGGAGGGTTGGGGAACTCCCAGAATGGATTGAGGAGGTGCATGGGTGAGGAGGTGGGGATAATCCTTGCACTGGCAGAACAAATTAGCTGCACACCACCCTAACTTTTCATGTTGATTTCAATGGGATCTAAGTGCAGCTTAGTCCGGACCCAACTCAATATATTTCACATTTCATACCATTCAGTCCACCATGACAGTTCATTGGCTTGGCAGCAAGGTAGAGTGGTAATGAATCCTGTAGAAGCTCTCTTTCACTTTCTGCCTTTCTTCCCCTCCATCTTTCCATTAAAACTATTTATATTTTGGTTTTTTAGGCCACTTGATTTAACACCTGCCCAATATTATATAGCCGTACCTTGGAAGTCAAATGGCTTCTGATTGGCTGCAAGAAGCTTCTGTAGCCTATCAGAAGCTGCGGAAGCCATGTCAGATGTTTGGCTTCCAAAAATAATTTGCAAACCGGAACAGTCACTTCCGGATTTGCAGCATTCGGGAGCCAAAACATTCGAGAACTAAGCTGTTTGAAAATCAAGGTACGACTGTAATGTTGACTTCCCTCTCTCACTGGTTATGTATGTATACATGGGGAAAGGTTGTCACTTGGTGGTAGAGCATCACTTTTGCATGCAGAATGTCCTGGGTTCAATCCTCAGCATCTCCAGTTAAAGCCGGGAGAGATCCCTGTCTGAAATGATAACACTGAACTGCATGGAGCAATGGTCCATGTAATGTATATGCAGATGTACAGATGTATATATGTAACACACACACTCACACTCTCTCTGCATAGTTTTCTGCTGTGAATGCTTACAGCTGAAGAGGAGTTTTGTGGAACATGGAAGCTTGTTTCCAGCCTTCTGAACGCTAGGTGATTGCAAAAAGTTACTACTTTGCTTGCACTGTTCTCTTTGTCCATGGAGAGCAATGCAACTCTCATGAATTTCCCTTTTCAATTTGTTATGACCCGGGTGCACCCAGATTGGCTATTTCCTTCTAAAGCTTTTAAAAAAAATTGCTGGCACAAATTCTCAAAAAGGCATCAAATTATTTAAGATAAATATCTGCTATTGTAGACAGCTGCTAGAATACAAGTGGAAATCAACTGGTGAAAGGAAACTGCCCAGTTCATGGAAAGGGCAGCAAGGATATAGTGCAGCAAGCCCATGACACTTTGGGATACACATGCTGAAAGAGTTCCCCCGGCTGGCCTGCTACAAATCTCCCAGTAATTCATTAAGGGGAAACGCTCCTTGCAACATTTCACCCCTGTTTTAACACTCTTTGTCTTTACCTTCCATATTTGATGGGTTCATTCCTATGTCAAGTGAGCCTCAGAGAACCAGTCTTTCATTCTTCATAGAGAAGCCCTCTGTTTGGCTGGAGGAGAAGATGAAACGAAGGCTTTTACTGTAAGTAAAATGGTCTGCTGAATTTGCCAAGGTTTGGGGTCAAAGAGAGACAGAGAGACAAGCACTTTTCGACCCAGTAAATATTGCAGGGGGAAAACACATCCTAGCATCTCTACTGGCCTAACAGATGTCTGTAGCAAATACATCTCTTGCCACTTTTTTGTTGTTGTAAGGAAGGACAAATGGGAAAGCTTCCGAGGGAGAGCATCTGTATCGGAGGATCTCTGTGAATTACATTAAAATGAGAGAAAAGTCGAGACCATTTTGCAGTTTCAAAACTGGAACCAGCATTGAAGTTGAATGGCAAATCCTTAATGTTTTCCTGGGATATTTGACTGAAATACTGGCGAAGAACTGAATAAGTTCTTGGGACATTCCTGGGTTGTTCTAAGAACAAAATATAATCTTAAATCATTGGTGGTTCTAAACAAAACAAAATAAAAAACCACCCTTGATCTTTTCACTTGAAATTATTCAGATGTTTTTCCTGAAGAAGAATCTCTAAATTCAAATTTCACTTTGTGCAAAATTGGATGACATTTTAGGGATCAGATAGGGTGACTCCAAATTTAATTAGAATTTTGCTTCAGGCAAAATTTCTTTTTTTTTATTAAATCAATTTTTATTAAGATTTTTAAACATAAATGCAAATATAATAAACAATGTAACATATATCATAACATAATTTCTTAACTTCTTTGGACTCCCTCACGTCTTCCGCTCCCACTTGCATCTTTGTCAATTCTTGCCCGCAATTTATCATCTTGTTTACATTCTTATGTCCCATTCATTTAGAATATAATCTAATAGTTCTCCCAAAGGTTTATGGTTTTCCCTCAATCTCACTTATCATCCTAATTGCATCTAATTTAGTGGTGGTCAATTATTTATGATCTAGCCTCCATCTTAACATTCAACCAAATTACAATGCTTTTTTAAGTAAATCTTAAATTTCTTCCAATCTTCTTCAACCTTCTCTTCTCCCAGGTCTCAGATTCTGCCGGTCATCTCGGCTAGTTCCATATAGTCTATCAGTTGCATCTGCCACTCTTCCAGTGTCGGTAGATCTTGAGTTTTCCAGTGCTTAGCGATGAGTATCCTTGCTGCCGTTGTTGCATACATAAAAAATGTTCGGTCCTTCTTTAACACCTTCTGGTCGACAATACCCAAAAGGAAGGCCTCTGGTTTCTTAGTAAAGGTATACTTAAATACCTTTTTCAACTCATTATATATCGTTTCCCAAAAGGCCTTCACTCTCGGGCAAGTCCACCAGAGGTGAAAGAATGTTCCATCATTTTCTTTACATTTCCAACATTTGTTATCAGACAAATGGTATATTTTGGCAAGTTTAACTGGGGTCATATACCATCTATATATCATTTTCATTACATTTTCCTTCAAAGCATTACATGCAGTGAAGTTCAGCCCGTTGGTCATGCTTCAGGCAAAATTTCAGGGAACATTCTGATATTCAATAATTTTTTTTTTTACACACCCTTTTCATAAAGCAGATTAAATTTTATGGAACTATAGACACGAAGCATTGAATATTTCCAGAATATTAAAGAACCACTCAACTTATGGACAGCACTCCAGCTTTCGTTCACAGAAACCAAGGCAAGCAGCAAGAGTCCACTGAGGAAAGTGTCCCTCATATCTGTCCTGTTCATATACTTCAGCTGTGGACACATTACAGGCTTAAAATACATCAAGGCAGTTCTTCTTCTCAATTTGGATGGAAGCTGGTTTGCAGAAAAGCAAGTAAGAAATGACAGGGTGCCTACATGAGAGATGTACAGTAGATTGTTCCCAAACCAGGGTCAACAGGTATGTGTACACAGCCTTTGTATCTTCCTTACCTAACCTTCCTCCATAAAAAGAGGCTTATGTTGAGTGACGTCATGTTAGAAATTTCCAGAATTCTTTTCTGCTCTACTCCTCTAATGGGAAGCAGTTCTTGGTCTGGTTCACATGCCATAGGAAGCCAAACGATGGCTTACTCACCCTAGTCCTTTTTGCTTCCATCCGGTGCTGAACCTGGACTTGTGGCTAAGACCTAACCACAAGCTGTGGCCAAGAGAGAGCTTAACCATGACAACACACTGAGCCAAACCTTGGCATAGCCCAGTGAGGCACAGCGGTAAAATGAACCAAAGAAGAGCAAAGCATCTGTGAACTTCTCCCCTGGAGTCTTCACATTTGTACAGTCTCAGTAAACCATGGTTTGGCCTAACATTATGTGCAAACCTCTTTGTGGCTGACACAGACATCCTGGCAAGACCTTCTTTTTTTCTTTGGGACCGGGAAAAGTTGGTCCTATTTGCTTGAGCCGTTTGTATTTTAACAATACAATCATACCTTGGTTTTCAAACAGCTTAGTTATAGAATGTTTTGGCTCCCAAACGCCGCAAACCTGGAAGTGATTGTTCCGGTTTGTGAACTATTTTTGGAAGCCAAATGTCCGACGGGGCTTCCATAGCTTCTGATTAGCTGCAGGAACTTCCTGCAGTCAATCAGTAGCCACACTTTGGTTTCCAAACGTTTTGGAAGTCGAAAGGACTTCTGGAATGGATTCTGTTCAACTTCCGAGGTACGACTGTCCTATGAATGGACTTTGCTGTTGTTTTTACTACTCTCTGATTGGTTACTTCACATCTTATGCTCTGTCTTTTTGTTTTTCGCACTGATGGTTTTAACTGCCATTGGTTGGTTGTTTCTACTAATGTTTTTAAAATGTTTTCAAGCTCTGAAAAATGCACATATTTGGGGTATGAAATAAGACCTGTGTTAGGAAGATCATGCCTCTCTGGCTTTCAATAGTTTTTTTTATATCTATAAAAAATTAGGCATACTACTGAACAATCGCAGATACACTAAAATCCTGGATATCTGTTTTCCCCACTATGGGTCAGTGATTGCTTTTCCACTAGGGGAGACCCAAATCTTCCTCCTCCTCCAAGAAGTTCTTTCTCTAGATTATGTATCTGTCACCCTGACCTGTCCTTTGTCTAATTGGCTAGATCTGCTTTCCTAAATGTCAGCCATTGTCAAGACTTCATGCATTGGCTTAAAATCACTGGAAGGTGGGAGGAGGCTAGTTTCTCATAATGATGAATTTCTGGCAGGTCCCTTCCACCATTGCTGACAGGTCCACTGGTCTGGCCTTTCAGTGGCCCTTCAGTGAATCTGAAAGGCGGAGTTGTTTGAAGGCTCAATGTCTGTACCACAAGATGGCTGATTCATCATGTCCCTTGTTATAACAGAGAGGCTTTGAATGAAGGGGAGCTTTGCTATGACTAAGTGCATATTTGAGGCATGCATAATGAATGTACGGCCTGTATCATCTCCATAATGTTTGTGATGGTCCTGTTCCAAAATCCTAGTTGGTGTGTTCTAGAGCACCATGAATAAATGCAGATTAGTCAGCCCTAGGGTTCACAATAACCTAAAAATGGAGAAAAATTAGGGTGGGGATTGGCTATATGGGTGCACAAACTCTCCAATCTACTGGCCTTCCTGAATAATCATATGTTTGTTGCTTTGGGGGGGGGGTTGTGCATGTCCCTCTCCCCAATGTGGTTCACCTGTGTCTTCTTTTCCCAATCACTCTCAGCCACATAACCAGACTAAACATGCAGTTGGCAGAGTGGAAGTGGCGGGGGGAGGACAGGACAAAGTCTCTGCCTGTGTCTCCTTGTTACCCTTCTCTGTGCTACTAACCACATGTTTAATTAGGGTTTTAAACACCCATTAAACACATGGTCAGTCAATCACTCCTGTTTCGGCAGCCCCAGATCACTCTGGGTGGTCCAAGGCTACCTTGACCAGCTCCAGGTACTTCCCAGATTGACCAATTTGGTTTTGGGTCTGGGATTTGTCTAAAGCCGGTGCATAGCCCTATTGCTTTCCCATGGCACTCCAGAATACAATGAATCATGTGATGCTGGTCAGTGAAATGGCAACTTTCCATTCTATCCTGCCCATCACTTGGAGGATTGATGGGTGGAAAGATAGTTGTGGGAATAACCATGTCTGGTCCCTGTGATTTCTTGTGTCTCAGAAATAAGTGATGCCAATGGAAAGCATTACTATGTTTTAAAGGCAGTGGTTTCCTCACTTCCTGTTCTGCAATGTTTTGTAAGGAAATCCTATGAATTAGACCTTCCAATCGTAACCTAGGAGCAGGTGTGTGCTCTACTTTCCCCCCTTTATTTCCTCTTCCTCGCCTACTTCAGATGATTTCATCAAGGGACCTTATTCATTATCCCATGGGCAATGGTAAGATGTACCATTTTGGGCTTTGGGAAGCACAAAAGGATTCCAAAAAGAGTGTGTGCAAGCAGGGGCGGTACATCCCATTTTGCTGCCTGAGGCCCCACAGAAAGGTGCTGCTTCCCTCTCCCAGCTGACACCTCACTTACTGGGGGTGCATGGCTGCAGGTGTAGCTTCCAGGTTCTTGCAAGATGTCTCCAGAAGCTCCTATCAGCTTCAGGTATTAGACACACCCATTATAATATTATATGTGTACACAGTATTTTGAAGGTTTCATGCAGCTCTTAGGAACAATGAGTTAGAACCCTGGTCTGTCTAGCTTATTGTTGTCTGCATTGACTAGCAGTGATTCTCCATGATTTCATACAAGTGTCTCTCCCAGCCCTCCCTGGAGATGGCAGGGTGTGAACCTGGAAACTTCTGCGCGGAAAGCAGATGCTCTACCTTTGAGCAACAGCCTTTCCTTAAGGTTCCTTAAAGTCTTTCTCAGGAGTATCAACTTCCACAGTATCATTGAAGTTCTGATTCAGTTTCCCACTTCTCAATGCAATACCAGTGGCACTACTACCACTGCCACACCTCTGCTTCTCACCCCCATCATCCAGCCCCTCCTCCCATTAGCCCTTTCTTTGTAAGGCTTGTTTATATACCGGTACCTTGCAGATGATACAAGCACTGAGCAACATACACAACATGACAAGCTGTTTGTAACTGTATGAATTCTTTTTAAAAATTCTTATTTGGCACTCTTCTAAGTCTTTCGTCTGAAACCTGCATACAAAGAATGCTAGAATTCTTAAAAGCATCTTCCCATGGAACATTACAAGACCAACATAAAAACTGAACAGATTGTATTTGCTGGTCAATCTGCTAGACACTAATTTCTTATAATATATTTTGTTTATATACTAAGTTGGGCTACAGAACCACATATTTTGATATGACATGTTGAATTGTATTTAAAAAAGAATTAAGAAAGAATTCATATAATTACATACAGCCTGTCACGTTGTGTATGTTGTTCAGTTTTGCATTTATGTGACAAACGGTTTGATAGTGTTTTGATGATACAAGCACCATCAGTTTATTTTTTTTTAAAATGTAAATATAAAGCCTATGAATGTGTTAGTACAGTGGGTGGTTCAAACAATATAAATGAATGGGTATTTTGGAGGTGCTATTTGTGGAAGATGTTCAACCCAACCGATTCGCTGTAAAGTCATGCAAATTCAAAGAGATCCGTTTGAATTCTACTGGATCTGACTCCCACCCAGATCCCATGGAAAAGCAAAGTGTTTGTGCATACTATTCCTGGTGGCAGAGTGGGGAGTGTGAGCCAGAGGAAGGGACAAGAAGCTACCAGAGAAGAATATGCTCAGGGCATTCTTTCAAAAGACCAAATGTGCCCACAAGTATCTCAAGCAAGTGTTGTGATCTCATCATTTCTGGACATCAAACTCTCTAGGGCAGTTGATTTTGGCCCCCTGATAAACCAGCAAATGCTAGCAGATCTCTGCTTTTATATCTATGCAGTCAAGATAGCATGGAGCCTGGGCAGATTGGAAGAGGCTATATCACTAGCTGGCTCAGGCACAACAAAGGAATGGGCTGACTCAACTTTCAAAAAGTTTCTATAAAGTGACAACAAACTTGATGTCCCTCTAAAAGGCAGCGCTCATTTTAGGAATTGCGTAACTAGATAAAGGCTGCAATCTTAGATGCATTTTCCTGGCAGAAAGTCCCACTGTACTCGTAATATTTTGATATATTTAATAATGACTGGACATAAAATAAGAGAGCCACGATAACAAATGGAAGACCTGTGCACCCTCCAAAGTTTCAAATCGCAGGCAGAATGTTATACAACGGAAACAATTGGAGGACCCCATTTTATCTTGAACCTCTGCAAATGTTTAATGTGAAAAATGTGTTAATTAGTGTTTCTATACTTATATGCTTAAGGATTCATTACAATTGGCCTTTGTTTGTCCCAGAGTTGGCAGCACAGACTTACTACATTTGAGAAGGGAATGTTTGAGGGTCACTTAACATTGTATCGCCCTCGGTGATACAAGAGCTGTTGTAAGTCTGCCAAAAAAGTATACAGAGTTCCCTCCAGTCAGGTTTCATCCTGATTTTGATTATTGTTTATAACTAGACCACGTCTGAATAGTTGTAGTAAAAGGGGAGGAAGTTTTACTCCTGGATTCGAGGTCAGTTTGTAATGAACCATGGTTTCAATTGCAAGAACAGCTGCTTCTTTTACAAGCAAAACGGGTTCACTTACAGTTCAGGGTAACACAGTAATAATTTAACAAGGAAGTGCCTGTGTGTGTGTGTGTGTGTGTGTGTGTACGTACACACACACACACACACACATGAGTGCCTTTAGCAGATTCCATCCTGAAGCTAAAGCCATTTTTAATGGTGTGGATTGCGGAGGGAAGGGAGTAATAGGATGACGACCACTTCCATTTTACTAAGGTAAAGGTAAAGGTACCCCTGCCCATACGGGCCAGTCGTGTCCGACTCTGGGGTTGCGCGCTTATCTCGCTCAAGAGGCCGGGAGCCGGCGCTGTCCGAAGACACTTCCAGGTCACGTGGCCAGCGTGACGAAGCTGCACTGGCAAGCCAGCACCAGTGCCGCACACGGAAACACCGTTTACCTTTCTGCTATAAAGCGGTCCCTATTTATCTACTTGCACTTAGGGGTGCTTTCGAACTGCTAGGTGGGCAGGAGCTGGGACCAAACGACAGGAGCTCACCCCGCCGCGGGGATTCAAATGCTGACCTTTCGATCAGCAAGTCCTAGGCACTGAGGTTTTACCCACAGCGCCACCCGCGTCCCTTGACCATTTTACTAAAACAGAGGGCAAAACAGGACACAGATCTGCATACAATTTTCATATGCATAGATGCAAATCTAGGAATAATTGCTATAATTTCAATACAAAATACACTGCAACATAGTGGGCTGACTGTAAGCAGGTGACCTACCTACTTTCTTCCAAGAGAGGCGATGTGAATGTCTTCATATGGCTTGCATTTTCAAATCATATTGAAGCTGGTTTTGGGAGAAATGCATCAAAACCACGGTATTTCTCAATAAATTATAGGATTGGTGTGGATTGTGGCTAAGTCATGTGTAGTCAGCTTTAGACCTTAAAATATTGGGCTTTTCAAACAGAGGACTGTCTTCCCAGAACCCTTTGAACAGAATATTGTACTCTATAAAGTAGGACACATGTTTGCTCTTGAAACACTGTACAGCTATGCCTTTCAAATGCCAGATAAAAGGGTCTTCCCCCGACAATGGTGGCATTTATGATTTTGAAATTGTTCTTTTTTTAAGTTGCAGAATATATTTTTTTAGTTTACTGTTTTTTATTTTTTTTAAAAAAATTGGTTCAGAAACTGCTTCTGGGTTCTGTTTTGTTTTGTTTTGCATATGCAGATTCACATACTACAGACATTATTTTCCCATTCATTCCTCTTATTATCTTTAAACAAATACTACCGTTTTAAAATTGTAGCCAGATGTCATAAAAACACCAGACGAGACAATGCTTTGAAAGATGGATCAAAAGCATTTGGATCAACCTCAGCAAGTAAGATCCACAAACTTCGAGCCACCTACCTTGCACCTGTGACTTTGCTAAATGGAGTAATAAACCGAATTTAGCTCTGAAGCTAAACATTTGGTAGTAAACTTTAGTTATAAAATTTAACAATAAATTAAATACTGCTAAATACAGTAGTTTGATGAGTCTCTTCTTCATGCTTTGTACTTTGCAGATAAAGAACAAGTACAAGTGTGTTCTTCTAAAATGTCACCTTTAGGAATAGAGGAGGAGTAGAAACCCTCACTGTCATATGCTGTTGGTTTCCAGCTCAAACTTGTTACCATACACAGTTAAGTCAAGCGGGTTTAAAAGGTGAATGTAACAGCTTTGAATATTTGTTATCCCTGTGCATTCTGGGTCAGTCTTTTTGCCAAAACCCATTGTAGCTATTTAATCGATGTGTTTGCTTTTGGCAGTGCGTAGTTCACCGGAGGGTGAGCCAGCAGACCTCATCTGCGTGTTCTTGGCAGTGTCCGTCATCATGAGATCTGAGACAAGTCTTCGTGTGGGCTAGATTACAGAGCTTCACATTCATTCCAGGTAAACCTATTGCTTTCTTATTAGTTAGCAATTCACAGCACAAGTGATGGGCTTGCAGACATTCTGAAATGCCCATCATTGGCGAACTGGTGATAGCAGCTTCTTGTCTGTATTATACAGTCTCTGTTTTTAACATCTTTGCTATGTAGACTCCAAGCCACACACAGCACCGTATAAGGTCTCCCATGAATTCACAAAAGAACTGAGGGATGCATGCACGTTGGACATGGAGGAAATATATACATCCTATGAATCGACCAACATATGTTTTCATTTTTAAGTCGAACATGCTTGTAAAAAAATAAAACACACGCACACAACACAACATGGTATGTCTGAAGATCAGTTTCTATGAAAGCAATTAATTAGGTGAAGATCCCAGTGCGGTGAAATGGAAGACTTGGAATCAAGGAGAGCCAAGTTTAAATCCTTGACCTTGAACCTTTTAGCCTATCCTGTCTCACAAGGAACATGCCAATAGATAGCCCCAAGCACGTCACTCTGAGTTTTGTGGCGGGGAGTCAGGAACAGGCTTGCCCAGCTGGAGGAATGGGTCTTTGCCATGAGCGTTGATTTTGTATTTGTTTTGTTTTAAATTTGTATTTTTAAATTTTAACTGGGGGTTTTGGTTTATGGTTGCTGTTGTTTTTTGCTGTTTTTTCACACTGCCTTGATATCACTGTGTAGAAGGGAATTGATGATGGTGATGATGGTGGCAGCGATAATATATGAGACTGCCTTACATTAAATTGAACCATTGGTCTGTCAAGCTCGTACTGTGTACTGTGATTGGTGGTTCTCCAAAGTTTTGGATAGGGTTCTCTCAACCTCCCAGCCCATGGGTGTAGCCAGGGGCACAGAAGGGGAGCAGCAGTCTTCCCCTAAATCAAGTAAAGAAATAAAAAATACTTAACTAAAAATAGAAATAATCAGAATATTTGAAATTGAAATGCCCACTGAGGTCACTTGGATGATGTTGTGGAGCATTCTAGCAATGCAACTGGCAATCTGACAGAGCAATAGGCATGGTTTCAGTGAACTGACCAATCGTGTCACAGGTAGCTTGGTTCTGGGACAGGACAGGCGGCTGTCATAACATCATGGCTTTGCCAATGCCCCAGCCATGATACTTCTGATCATTGGGACCTTCTGCATGCAAAGCAAGTGTCCTTCTATTGAGCCATAAGCCGGGGGGTGTAAAAAATGTATATTTAATTTAATCATTTCTTCTATTTCTAAAATTCAGAGTTGAGTGTAGATCCTTATATAGCTAATGCGAAACCATCCAATTCACAATAGGGAAGATTTCTTCTTTTTTAAAAAGATTTTTAAATTAATTTTTAGCATACAAAAATTTTAAAGACATACCACACAAATTATTACACACATATCCTTATTTGGACTTCCTTCAGCATCTCTGATAGTCTTCCATCTTAATTATTTCTCCTGCAATTCTTAACTTAATATTGCCTTTATATTTTCTAACAAATCATTTCTTCCTTTCCATTTTTACAATATTTATTAAATTACTCCTAACAGAACTTCTTGTAGTCCTACACAATAGGGAAGATTTCAACAGTGGTGTCCCCCCCCCCCCCCTTTAGCAGGGGGACAATAAGGCAGGGTGACATCCTTAAAAAAACAGTCAAATGATGACTGTGTTCAGTGATCATGGAATGCTGATGGACAGTTGGAGGGAAATCATAAAAGTCAGGTGGGAGAATGGATTGGTGTGCCCTAAAAACAGGCACGGCTGGAATTCTGGACAGAAGTCCTCCACATTGCAATGCTTTGTTGCAGGTCCCACTTGTTACTATATATTTTTGTTACTGAGCCTGCAATGCTAACTAGGGTAACCACACACCCGGAATTACCTGGACAAAGGTGTAATATGGCAGTCGGAAGCCGTGTCCGGGCAGAAATTGCTGAAATGTCCAGGAAAATCTAGATGCATGGCAACCCATGTCGGAAGTCTAGATGTTTCTGAATTTCCTTAAAAATAGCTCAAAAACTCTAAAAAGCTCAACAACTTTGGCAAAAGAAAAAAGAAAGCTCAACAACTTCTGTGAACGGATTTTCACAACCCTAAAATATACTTACCTGGTTGTAAGTCCTGTTGAATTAAATGGGGCCTTAGTTGTCCTCAGACATGCATAGGATTTCACTGTACAAGTTTAAAAAAGAAGAGCTATTTTGAAAAAACAACAATTAAATACAATGTTTTTAAAATCCAACATCCCACTTATGGGATTTGCAAGCATATAAATTCTAACTTGGAGCGAACCACAAAGTGAACCAAACTGTTGTCCTGGCAAAGACAAATGTCACCCCTGACTTCAAGATCTGGGAACTGGCAGGAATCAATGCATTTGAACGGGATTTTCTGCTGTTGCTTCTGCACTGCTGTCACTTCTGTTTTGGTCACTTTACAGTCACTTTACAGTTAACCATCTTGGAATTGCTGTGAAAGCAGCTCACTGATAACTGCAATGTCTGCAATATTTACATTTTCTTTGCAGAGAGAGAGAGAGAGAGAGAGAGAGAGAGAGGGGGGGGGTCATGTGCTCATACTATGTGCAGCCTAATTCCAATATGATGGGTGAGCAAAGGAGTTTCTATAAGATCAACTTCCCCCTATTTATTATAATTATTATTACTACTACTACAACCGAAGGTCCCAGGGTGGGTTACAGCAATTAAAACACAATATTAAAAACAGGTTAAAACAATTTAATATGATCTTGACCAGAACCCTTACTTAATGCTAAAGTAAAGTGGAAATAATAAATAGCTTGACAGTTCTCCTCCTCCTCCTCCTTCTTTCTTCTTTGGCAATCATTTGTAGCCAAGTAAGATTATGTTTTTAACATAGAAAATGGTTAGGAATAATGGGAAGTTTAGTACAAAAACAACAGGGGGGCTACAGGTTTCCTCACCCATACTTCAACTCTGAACCATATGATTCTTTTGCAAAAAGTACAATTTTTAATGGCATATAGTTTTTTTTTTATTATTTATGATTTTCATTTATATACATTTCAGTCATTTTACAATCATTCTAACATTGCAAAACTCGACTTCCTTTCTCCTCTTTCTGCGGTCCCTTAAATTTATTTTGGACATTTCCTGCATATTCTAAATTAACTTATTAACTTGACTTATTTTTTTATCCATCTACTTTAAATATATGCTGTTATGAAACTGCAGGTTATTACAATAATCCTGCCAATAATCATGTTTACAGTTTGTTTGCAACTATTCAATAAACCATTTCCATTCTTTTATAAAAAGTTTGTTATCTTGATTTCTTATTTTTCTGGTAAATTTCACCATTTCTGCATATTCCATAAGGTTTGTATCCATTCTTCTTTCATCAGGACTTCTTCTTCTTCTTTCCATTTTTGGGCAAGTAACATTCTTGCCGCTGTAGTCACATAAATAAAAAGATTTCTATACTGTTTAGGTATCACCTTGTGAGTCAACACCCAGACGCTGTTTGGGTACAGTGTTTCTTCTCTAACAAGGAAGACTAACAAATTGAGCCTCTTTCTGTTCTTCCCTTGGGATATAGGCTTACAGGGACACATTTGCCCATTTTTCTAAACTATTGATTATATACTGCTTAGACTTCATTGTACAGTTCAATGATTAAGCCCCTTTGTGGAGAAAAACATTGATTGTACTGAAACAGTGTCTGGGTGTTGACTCACAAGTTGATGTTGCTTCTATCAAACAAATGATAAAGAAAAAGACTACTTCTGTAATTTGTTTGTTTCTTTGTTTATATTCCTAATTGTGGAGCAGTTGCCCTTGGTGATACAGTTTTGCGTGACTTTGGCTGTAGGAGTTGCCAGACTTCTTAGCCTTTTCTTCTCCCGAAGATGTCGTTCAAGGCAGTGGGTACAGATTTTCCCTTGGGGTTTACTCCTGAAACCTTTCCCACAAGTTAGTTTAGCTACAGACATTTACTACCAGAGTTTTGCTTCTCCGAGATGGGCTACCTTCCCAGGTTGATGAGCCCCATCTGCCCCTCACTTTCCTCTACAGCATGTGCAGCAATCACCTTCTTGACTGTTTGACCCACTACTGGTCTCATCCAGTGCTATTTTTCTAGAAAAAGAGGTGCTGGCCTGGAACTCACCAATAACATCTTCCTCGTTCTTATAGAATGGCAATGGCACCCACCTGAGAGGTGCCAGAACTGAGTCCTGGCAAGTTCTGGCGAAAAAAAGCCCTGGTCTCATTCACTCAATCCATCAGAGCCTAACTCTCCAAGGAGTTGTCCTATCAGCCACCCTCACCTGGTTTAGCCAGCCAGTTGAAGCAATTCCCAAGCTGTGGCCACTGTCGCATCCTGACAGCTTCTAGGACCCATGGGTGAAAGCTGGATGCAGGGTGGGGACCAAAGGTGGACAGAAGGAGCAGAATGTGTCCCTCATCAGAAGTACAACCACTCCCTGAACACTCTATACACGGTTTGAAATATACCTTGCTTTCAGAGAAATATGAGAGGAGTTCTATTTACCCTGTACTTTGTTTGCACCTTCCCTCCATAGTCCCTTGCAAGTCCCTCTAAAACTACTCCACTGGGATCTGTTGCAGGTGGAAGCTCTGACAATTTTATGCTGACCTCCCACATGTTATAAAGCCATTGAGTCACCAAAGGAATTGATCAGAGGATGCTAATGTTCTTATAAGCACCCTGTAATTATTTTTCCTGCCAGGTTCTGAATAAAGCAATGAATATTTGGGCCTGTTTGGAACAGAACACTAGTTATTTACTTATCTGTTCATTAAAAGGGGATTGTGGTTTGAGGGAGGGATTGTTTTCCACAATGCAGACACATTGTCACATCTGATCAAGCAGGCCTTTCAAATGTTCAGAAGGACACAGGCCAAATCTGTTGAGCGGAGGTCAAAGTGGGGTGGCTGCACACACTCTGAGCAGCAATCCTCCTCCCAAACTGTTTTCAACTCTCTGAAAAACAACAACTGCCACCTGTCTGCAGCAGCCTGCTATTCAGTGTTAATGGAAGTCAGTTCTCTTAACAAAAAATCCTGTTTCTGAGACTGCAGAGCAGACTGCAAATTAGCATCTGTTTAATTTGTAGGTTCCACCTTGATTTCAGTTATTCTTCTTTTTCTTTTGCAGAGATTTCAGTTTCTCCCTCTCTCTTTTTTCAGAGTTCAGGAACTGGAAGAGATGTAGAGAGAAGAAGTAATGAAAGCTAGGCTGAGGCAACCGATTATAGCAGCAGGGACTCGGAAGAGGCTAATAATTGTCCACAATGAAGTGCCATCCTTTAGCCATTGAAACTCTTCTTTGATCTCCCCATCACTTTAAATAGCCCATCTGCAGAAGATGCCTCTAGTTTACAGGAAGCAGAAGAAGCAGTGGAGCTATTGCTAGCCCCAGAGTAGAAGGTGCAGGAGAAACGTGACAGACATGATGAAATGACTTATATTATAATTTGGCAACCTATAATGGAAGTTTACTGAGAGCTTATGATCCACCTGAAAGTGGGGTGGCGGTGGTGCAAAGGAGGAAAAGGAAATACAGAAGTTTTCTATGCAGACATATCTTCTGAATTAAAAAAGCTCAATTTAAAACACTTTTGCAGAGTTCCCAAGGTGTGCGGCCAACTGGCTACAGCCAGAAAGTCAGCTCCTGTATGCTAGATGCATACATATAGTGAGAAAGTGGACCTTGGATTTAGTACTTGGTAGATTAGAGTTTGATGTTTGCATCTCTCTCTATAGCAGTATTCCAGCAGGTTGTTTGTGAACTGAGATTCTACACAAATTTGTGGGTGATCTGTGCAATATTACTTGTTTGCAGACTTGGTTTCTGCCTGATCTGAGGACTAAAGTGTGAATCAGTTGACTTCCCCATATATATATATATATATATATATATATATATATATTTGCAAAATGAGGTATAAAGGTGTGATTTGCAGACCATTTAGCTTGGTAGGACACCTGCACAAATGATCAAAGAAAACTGCTTTAGAGTGCTTTCTATTTATCTTCCCTGGTTGCAGTGCAGCCCCCACCCCACCCACCGCCATTAAGGAATGAATTGCTTCCTACCGACTTCAAAAGGAGAATTACAACAGCATGTCATCAAGTCAAGGATATTTCAATTTCATCTGGTAATTGCGTTAATAATGGTGTGTTTAGTAGTTTGTTTACTGTGCTATGACTTCAAACCCAGGTAACCTGAAAGGCGCTGGTGCAACTAAAGAGAAAGGAATTGTAGGTGCTTCCCTGAAAGATTATGCCTCTGTTGGTGAGATTAGCCTTTTCCCCCAAAAAAGAGTGTGCCTTCCTTAAGACTTCTGCCTTTTTCAAAAGGATTCTTCTCTATATGGTTTCCAGAGAGGTAGCTGTGTTAGTCTGCTGCAGAAAAAAACAACAGAGAGTCTGTCATGAAAGACTTAGAGCATCTGGCATCTCCAGGTAAAAAAGCCAATCAGTATACCGGGAATAGGAAACCTGTGGCCTATCAGATGCTGTTGAACTACAACTCCCAGCATCCCTGACCATTGACTGTCCAACAACGTCTGGAAGACTCCAGATTCCTCAAATGCACAGAGGAAATAGGAAAGATTCAATCCTGCAGAGCCAGTACTGTACTGTTATAGTAGGGAATACTGGGCTAGAGGGAGAAAAACAACCTGTCCAGGTACAAGAAGGCACTCCACATTCCAGATTTCTTTGTCTATCCTTTTAGAGAACTGTCTCTTTGGAAATGGGCGATGGATTGCAAGACCCACACCTCTTATTTCCTGCTACAGTGGTACCTCAGGTTACATACGCTTCAGGTTACAGACTCCGCTAACCCAGAAATAGTGCTTCAGGTTAAGAACTTTGCTTCAGGATGAGAACAGAAATCGTGTTCTGGCGGCACGGCAGCAGTGGGAAGCCCCATTAGCTAAAGTGGTGCTTCAGGTTAAGAACAGTTTCAGGTTAAGAACGGACCTCTGGAACGAATTAAGTACTTAACCTGAGGTACCACTGTACTGTGTTGGAAGAATGAGCAAACTGACTATTATGACACCATTCCTATTCCCAATCAGAATGCAAACAAAGATGTCATTTTGTAGGGTGATGGCAGTTTATTTTTTTTATCCACAAAATTTGCTGAAACTGAACGCTGAGCTTTTTCAAGTACATGGAAATCCCCAGGTGTATTGTTTGCACAAGCGTGGGGGGTTTCCAGAGATATATCAAGCCCTAGCATCGGTAGCTTAAGTTCAGAAGTGTGGATCTGCGCCTGGGTAAGTATATCTGTGTGATCTGTTATTGTAAAGGTAACAGATTTGCTCCTTTCTCCAGCTAATACAAGCATTGTGGGGGAGGAGATTAGCTCTACTGAACCCTGCTGAAAACAGATACGGAGATGCAGCTGAACAAGAGATGTACCAAAGGGGCTCTGTGTGTTCAATAAGGCAACTGAGGAATAGCAGGAAATGGTGCATGCATGCAAATACAGTATGTTCAGAAGACACTGAGAAATATATGTGAAAAGACAGAAGAAGCACAGAATTACATCTCCATGTAGAACAGTGGTGTCCAAACTTTTTTCAAAGAGGGCCAGATTTGTTGAAGTGAAGGGCCGTGAGGGCTGGCCAAAGGGCCAACCAAAGTTGAGCTTTTTTTAGGGTTGAAGTGAAGTTGTTGAGGTTTTTTTTAGGATTTTACCTCAGAAAATAAACTGCCACAGGGGCCAGGTTTAACCGGACTGTACACCCGAAACAGACTTTGGACATGCCTGATGTAGAAGAACTGTAGAAGAACTGCAGTGGTCCAGAGAACCAAGTGGTAATGGATTAGTGGTGGAACCAAGAGTAATGGATTAGAACCAGACCAGGGGGATCCAATGCATGGCTTGAGGGCCGAGAATGTTGGATTCAATGCAACAGAGAGAAAAACAATACTGGATAAATTTTAAATCTGTTCACCTTTCCTACAAAGACAAGAAACTGACTTTTTTAAAAAAAAAACAACAAGGCTTTTATGCCTCTAACCAAAGTCCTCTCCACTAAACTAATGCAATGAAGCTATTTATTTATTTTGTTGCATTGAAAAAACGCACAAAAAGCAAAAGTCCTAGTGCACAAGGGGGAGCCTCCCTCAGTACAGGAGATGTTCCATTTCTGAAGGGTGACCAATTCATGGACGGTGACCAGCATGGCAACTGGGATGTAAAGCTCACATGCTCTTCATTGCAGGGTCCGGCTCACATGTTGTTAATATAAATGTCAAATATTTGAAGTGGGCTAAAGGGAGACATTCCACTGTTTTGCACTAACTGCATGTCCTGATGCTAGGGGGGAGCGGGTGGCACTGTGGTCTAAACCACTGAGCCTCTTGGGCTTGGTGATCAGAAGGTCGGTGGTTCAAATCCCCACGATGGGGTGAGCTCCCATTTCTCTGCCCCAGCTCCTGCCAACCTAGCAGTTTGAAAGCAAGCCAGTGCAAGTAGATAAATAGGAACCGCTACGGTGGGAAGGTAAACAGCGCTTCCGTGTGCTCTGGTTTCTGTCACTGGGTCCCGTTGTGCCAGAAGTGGTTTAGTCATGCTCGCCGCATGACCTGGAAAGCTGTTTGTGGACAAATGCCAGGTCTCTCGGCCTGAAAGCAAGATGAGCGCTGCAACCCCATAGTCGCCTTTGACTGGAATTAACCTTCCAGGGGTCCTTTACCTTTACCCGCCCTTTTTTTACCTGATGCTACTATGTCTTCCACATCTGTGCATCATAATTTCCTGGCGACAGATCCCAGAAATCCTTCCCATTCCATCTTGTGTACATGAGTTGCAGAAAAGTGAGATTTCATCCTAAACTAGACCACATAATCTGACTTGAAAATCGAATCATATTATTAAGACCTATAATGTAAACTGCCAATTTCTTTACTCTTGACTTTGCTTTTTGCCCAGGAGGCTAAAAATATGATCATGTTAAAAGAAAGAAAGAAAGAAAGAAAGAAAGACATAGGCAAAGTTCTGCCAACAAGACAAGCTGCAATTTGAAAATATTTATGCATTGTCAGGTTTGGTCTTAATCTTTCTCAATCGAATTGGCACAAACACATGTCTACAGGTAATCCAAACTGTCAAGTATTCTGTCTGAAAGCATGGATGGTGAATTTAATAAGGTCTAACTAAATTGCTGTGTGAAAATGCTGATTCTGAAACATGCTGTTTACCAATGCATTGGTAATTTTAATTAGAGAACGCAGCTCAGGATTTAATGTGGCCGAGAACTGCATTAAAACAAGTTAAACCAAAAGTGTCTGCTTCCTGGAGTCCAAAATTTTGGATGGTTGTAGAATCCCCATCCTTGTTATATACAATAATTATTCTGTGACACATAGAGGGAAATATTCCACACACACGATGGGGGGGGGCTTTCTTAAACATCAGGTGATTTTTCTACATTTGCGTTGCAGCTGATCATATGCAGCTCTTCAACTATGCTTGCATTTGAATTTTCTCTCATTTTGTTGCATAAAACTACATCGCCTACCACTAATGCAGCATCTGTGATAACCCCTATTTCTTTTTGCTTGTGTCACGTGATTCTGTTTCCCAAGCAAGTCAGCTGGAGTCAACAAGAGGACCGTGAATGTATGTTGGTGTAACTTGGTTCAGATTTAAAACTGTGAAGGTAATAATAATTCTGCTTTGTAACAAGCAACCATGTGAATCTTTTAACAAAGTTCCAGAATACGCACAGAAATATCTTGCATTGTTTCCCTCTTCCTTGCACTAAACACTGTCAAACACATTTTATATTGTTGGTTCTGTAAATTCTTTACCTTTGTCTAGCTTCTCCACAAGCTCTGGTGGCAACAGTAATGACTACAACCCCCCCCCCCAAATTTACTATAGTGCAGACATATGACCTTAAATGGGTCAGAAAGGTGGGAATGTCCTCCCTCAGAAAGTAAAAAAACAAATAGTTCTGCTTGATCTGTGACTCATGGTAATTATAGCAGCTTGGAATTGGCTGGGCTGTGCTTTGCAACTTTTGGCATATCTTTGCCATATCTTTGCAGTACAGACACATTTTGGCAACGAAAGTATGTTAAAAAAACAACATGGCCTCAAAGTTGTAAATAAAGTGTTGCACACAGGAAACATGGTGCTCCTAGTCCCAGATTATTGCATATTGGTGCTTTTCCAGGACCATCCAAATCATAAATCAGTAGGTCCTGAAATATTTTGTAATCCTTGGGAGGTGCAAATAGGTGTTAAAATCTGCCGCAAGGCAGCAAGTCATCGCTAGGACTTTAAATCTCTCTGCTGCCTGTGAACTTGCTGATACTCTCTTGCTTCATTCTGTGTTATTCAATATCTGTCTCACTTAGCAGCATGCACAGTTTTAAAAGAAAGTTGCAAGGCGGTATGGCCCCAATCCAGCAGGGTTTAGTGCACTTAAGCTCTGATGCTCTTTGCGGTGTGGCAAATACTACTCTATATCTGCAGCAGTGATGGGTGAGAGTCAAGTGTACAGTTCAGCCAGGTCATGTGATTTGATCCTACAGCAGTGCTAAATCTCCACCCAATGTATGGTTGGTACTTACGTTATAATTGCAATATGGAGCCCCAACCACTTTGTTGAAACAATGAGTTGTATTCAACTAAATTTCACGCTGAATAGGTTCATTGAAATCAATGGCCTTGACTAACTTAGGCCTACTTAGGGATCTACTCTGAGCAAAAGCTTGTAGAACGCAATTCAATGTTTGGGCACTTACCATGGAAAAATACCAATAGACTTAATGGATGAGCCTAAGGCACATGAATCTAAGTCTAGATGACTATGCAAATGTTGTTGTTGTTTAGTAGTTTAGTCGTGTCCGACTCTTCGTGACCCCATGGACCAGAGCACGCCAGGCACTCCTGTCTTCTACTGTCTCCTGCAGTTTAGTCAGACTCATGTTTGTAGCTTTGAGAACACTGTCCAACCATCTCGTCCTCTGTCGTACCCTTCTCCTTGTGCCCTCAATCTTTCCCAACATCAGGGTCTTTTCCAGGGAGTCTTCTCTTCTCATGAGGTGGCCAAAGTATTGGAGCCTCAGCTTCAGGACCTGTCCTTCCAGTGAGCACTTAGGGCTAATTTCCTTAAGAATGGATGCATTTAATCTTCTTGCAGTCCATGGGACTCTCAAGAGTCTCCTCCAGCACCATAATTCAAAAGCATCAATTCTTCGGCGATCAGCCTTCTTTATGGTCCAGCTCTCACTTCCATAAATCACTACTGGGAAAACCATGGCTTTAACTATATGGACCTTTGTTGGCAAGGTGATGTCTCTGCTTTTTAAGATGTTGTCTAGGTTTGCCATCGCCTTTCTCCCAAGGAGCAGGCGTCTTTTAATTTCGTGACTGCTGTCATCATCTGCAGTGATCATGGAGCCCAAGAAAGTAAAATCTCTCACTGCCTCCATTTCTTCCCCTTCTATTTGCCAGGAGGTGATTGGCCCAGTGCAAATATGACAGACTATGCAAATATGGCCACACATATTCTTTTTTCCTCCCCCTAGGGTTTACAATGTAAATTATTTGTGCTTAACCATTAGAGCCAACTCCTTTCTTAATGGACATTTGTGGCCCGTTGTTTGACTGAGCATACAAGCTTTGTATTTGCAGGCGTGTGGGCAGGGAGTGTGCATGAAAGCCCCACCTATTAACTCAGAGACTCAGTCCCTGACAATCCCTGTGTGTGTATGAATATGTTTTTATTAAAAGATTTTCCACAAGTACATTCAATGTCTCTGTTTTCAAATTGTAGAATGTTTCATACAGGTTAACTGCAGCTAGTTTGATATGTTTTTGTTGTTGTAGGCAATATGGGGTTGAGGGGGAAAGAGATGTGGGGAGAAACGGAGGAGAAAATAGAAAAAGAGAGAGAGAAAGGGAAGGAGGGGAGGTAAGGGAGACAGTAAACCTTTGTTCTGAGTGGGGTATATGAGTTGAGCTTTTTGTCAGTGTCATGCGGCTAGGTGTCTTATTTTTGTTGGTGGAGCAAGATAATCAGAGGACCCAAAACAAAGGTTAGTTGCAGCTGATTAGTTGCAGTGTGTTTTGATTGTGTGTGTGGGGGGGGGGGGAAGCACTGCTAGGTTAAGTTAGCCATATTGATTTATATGTTGTGTGTGTTGGTCATTGACTTGTTGGCCTGTGTATGTGATAAGAGAGAGAGCCACACTGGAGGACAATTCCTGTGTTGAGTGGCTGGGGCAGAGATCCTCCGTGGGTTGTGCCCCCCACCCACCCACAGCTACTGCCCGTACCTGATTGCATGAAGTGCTCATATTCAATAAAATGTGAATGGAATCTCACCACAGACCATGCACCATTTGAGCATTCATGTATTCAAGCAAATGCCCAAACCAGTCTTCTGGGTCCAACAGCTGATTGCTGTTGTTTAGTTGTACGTCACTTTTCAGTACAAAGGCTTCCAAATAATGATAGCATATTGATACAACAAAAGATACAATAAAATGCAACAAATCCTCAATATAAAGATAACAAAGTCACAAAACAGAAGGGGGAAAAATTGTTTCTGTTGCCCTTCCTTCTCGTTTTTTACTGCTTGAAGAATTCCCTCACCTTTTTAATGTTGGTTCATTTTTAAGTTGTACAGTAGAGGGAAAGGTAGGATTTCATGTTGAAGAGGACTAGAAGGTGAGGTCAAATTTACATAAAAACATTGCCTGCAGTTCAGGCTTTTACACTTGGAAATGAGATGTTTTCAAGTCTATTTTATTCCTATTGTTATGGACTTTAATTTGAATGGTACCTGTTGGGAAGTCAGACTGTCTGCCTTTCAAATGCATTGAAAAGTATTTAGTTATTTACCATGGTTTCACAGAAGACTGTTTACCAAGTGGAAGGTTATTATTTTTAACCATTTCCAGAGCAATAACTGTGTTTGCTGGTTGCAGCAAAACAAAGAAAGAGCCTTGTGGCTTTGTAAAGTATTGATGCATTCATTAAGATACAAGCTTTCATGGATTACAGTCCATCAGATTTCTAATTTCACACATCTGCACATGTGCATGTCGCTCAAAAGGTTTGTTGTCAAAGCTAAATGCTATCAGATAAGGCCTTGTGATCTTCAGACGAAGGGCGGTATACAAATTTTGCTACTACTACTACAACAACTACGGTAATACTGCTTCTACTTCCAGGAGTTCAAGGAAGTTTAGGCCTTGTTTACTTGAACAGTGGCTACCCCACTCTGTGGGGCAAACTTTGTTTTTAACACTGAGAAGTGTTTCAAAAGCAATTTGCATGATTGCAGAGGATGTCAGCAATTAGGGTGCAAGGAGTTAAAACGCTGCATTGGCCTAGCACTACCCTCTTGCGGGAACCTCATTCTTCAGCCCTTGGGAGTGTGTCCCAGGTTTCTGATTCTGAGTGACTCAGAAGGAAGTGGTTGATTTTGTATTTGTTTCTTTGAGGTACACACACACACGCACACACACACAGAGAGAGAGCGAGAGAGAGAGAGAGAGAGAGAGAGAGAGAGTTAGTTCTGTCAGAAGTGCCAGTTTGGACCCCCTCAGGTTCCAAATGCCTAAAGAGTACTAAAAACATTCCAAAGGATGCCGTGAGTCACAGAATAGGCCACCTCTTTCCAGGTGATCCTTCTAGGAATTAGTCTGCAGTTTTAGAGCAGCTGAATACTACCACTTAGAGCAGGGGGCGGCAAGGTTTACCTCGCCTGGGCCGGTTCACTCCAGCGGAGATCCGTCCAGGGGCCGGATCGCGTGTGCGCGTCAGCATGCACACCCACGATTTCTGGCATCTGCGTCTGCACAGAAGCAATTGTCGGCGTCTGCACAGATGCGATTTCTGCTGCTGCGGAAGCGAGTCCCCATGCTGCGCTTTGCCGGTTTAGCACAGCACACGGGGACTCGCCGAGCTGGTGGCTCAGTTCGGGGGCAGCTCGTGGGCTGGTTAAACAACCCCTGTGGGCCACTTGTGGCCCATGGGCCTTAGGTTGCCGACCCCTGACCTAGAGGCAATGGCAGTTGCCTTGTTATTTATGTATTGGCAGGGCTGTCCTTTTAACTTCAGTGATTCAAAGAATCTTGCTTTTGCTTTTCATCATTCAAATGATTCTTTGATTGCCAAAACCAAAGCATTCAGTTAGCTTTTTATTAATGTATCCTAAGAAGGATATCTATTTTCAGTTGAAGAAAAATGAGCCCAATTGCTCTGGATAGAACCATTGTATTTTGTCACCATTAATTTCTATTCAGAGCAGCCCATTGAATTTAATGGGCCTAGGTTAGTCATGCCCATTAATTTCAATGAGTCTGCTCCAAGTAGGACTATAATTAGATACCCCCCAAGCTGCCAAATATTGGTACATTTAAAACAAGGAATATTTCAAAGCACTTTTCAGCTTTCATTATTGTAATGTGCATGCAGGAAAATTGCACCGTGAACCGTACTAGTTCTCGGAATGTTACATCAGCCAGTTACAACATTACATAAATTACACATCCCTCTGCATGGGCACTGGAGTCTGTTTATGCATACAGTATATCAAAGTCATTTGACTGGAATTTTGGTGTGTATACTGACATCTTGTGACTGGCAGAAGAAATACAAGCAGATGTCAGTAGAGTCAGGATGGTGAAACCTGCGGCCTTCCAGATGTTGTGGGACACCAGCAGCTCCCATTAGACCAAGCCAGCATGTCTGGACAAGGATGATGCAAGTTGTAATCCAACAACATCTGGAAAACAAGTTTTACCACCCCTGCAGAGCTTTGTGTGTAATGCATTTAGGAAGGGCAGAGGCAGGTGGATGGGTATTAGATTTTTAAAAATTGTGCTGTATACATTGAGCTGGTAAAGAGAGAGGAAATAATCACAGTACAGTGGTGCCCTGCAAGACGAATGCCTCGCAAGACGAAAAACTCGCTAGACGAAAGGGTTTTCCGTTTTTCGAGGTCTTCGCAAGACGAATTTCCCTATGGGCTTGCTTTGCAAGACGAAAACGTCTTGCGGCTTTGCTTCCTTTTTCTTAAAGCCGTTAATACCCGGGGAATCCGCGCTCCGCAAGACGAAAAAATCGCAAGACGAAGCAACTCGCGGAACGAATTAATTTCATCTTGCGAGGCACCACTGTACGTTGTTTGTCTAGACTTCTATTCAACATAAATGAACTCTTCCCACCAAAGGCTGGTATAGTTGAAAGAGAAATGGTGGAAGGAAGAACAGAGCACAACAAAAACAGCAGAACAAAAGAATTGAGGATGGGTCATGCATGTTTTGTTACATTAGGTCAAAGGTTCAGTTGCCGGCACCTCCAGTCTGAAGAAGCAGGAAGCAAGTGGTGTACCTGAGAGGTGTCGCTAGTCATAATACCTTGCAATGCAGAAAGTCCCTGTTTTTTTGAAATGAACAGCAGTTGTGGTATGTCTCAGTATGGATTGAAGCCATAGTGTTGGGGGAGAAGCTTTCACCCAACCACTTTTCCTAATTTAAGGCCATCAAGCTATTTGCACCACGGAAGAAAACATAGGAATACCAGTTGCCAGGGTGCAGGGAGGGATCAGTTAAATGGGGGGGGGGGATTGTACAGAGAAAAAGGATATATCCCTATCAGTTATTTTTAATTGCAGTGTTTGTTTTTTAACTTAAACAAGCAAAGGTGCACAAAATCCCAAACATGGGAGGTCTGCTTTGGCTCCAACAGTAAAGCGCTTTAGCTTGATTGAGTTAACTGTTGGGTATGGGCTGGGGTGGTCTATAACAATGGTTCTCTGGGAATTAGTGATTTTGAAGCATTTCAAAATGGTTTCTAAGAAAATGAGGTTGTTTATAAACTAAGAAGTCATATGCTTGCCAGCGCTGCCGGAGAACCTTGAATCCAGATATTGACTGCAGTCCTCCAGGTCTATTTTTTCCTTGGGACTCTCCTTAGACTACATTACCTCCCCAGGCCACCGGCCACTCTCCCTATGTTGCATCCCTCCTTAGCCCTGCACTGCACCCTCCTCAAGGCCTTTTGCATGGCTGAAATGTGCTTCTTGCTTGCCTGAATGGAAGTGGGTGCAGGTATAGAAATCTCTGAATCTGACAAAGTAAGAATCACACCAATTGCTCCCCCACCCATTTTTGCCTCTGACCCCATTTCCAACATGTGGTTCCTGCAAAAGATTCCCAAGAGGGAATGCAGCCCTAGTACTGAAAAAAGATTCCTTTCTCCTGTCCTAAAGGAATTATATCCTTGGCAACTGCTTACAGGAGTGGGTTCACAAAATTTTATGAAATGCTCTTTCAGTACCCACAACATCTGTTAAATACGTTAAAATGCCAATCTCAGCAGAGAATAAATTTTATTTTCACTCTACTAGCTTCTTCTTTGCTTACTGTTCTTCCCCTCCCCCTCCTCCCTTTCTTCATCTGCACTGTACATTTAAAGCACATGTATATCATGGGACGTGGGTGGCGCTGTGGGTTAAACCACAGAGCCTAGGACTTGCCGATCAGAAGGTCGATGGTTCAAATCCCCATGACAGGGTGAGCTCCCGTTGCTCGGTCCCTGCTCCTGCCAACCTAGCAGTTCGAAAGCACGTCAAAGTGCAAGTAGATAAATAGGTACCGCTCAGGCGGGAAGGTAAACGGCATTTCTGTGTGCTGCTCTGGTTCACCAGAAGCAGCTTAGTCATGCTGGCCACATGACCCGAAAGCTGTACGCTGGCTCCCTCGGCCAATAAAGCGAGATGAGCGCCACAACCCCAGAGTCGGTCACGACTGGACCTAATGGTCAGGGGTCCCTTTACCTTTATATCATCATAACAGTCATGGCTTCCCCCGAAGAATCATCACAAAGCCACAGTTCTAAGTCCCCTTAACAAACTATTTGGGGGAAGCCATAATCTTTAAATGTATGGTATGGATCTCTCTGCCTTCTCTCCTTCTTCCGTTTCTTCAGTTCCCTGTCAGTGGCCAGCAACTGTCTTCTTCCTCTTTTTCACTTACCAGTTGATATTCCTAGACCTCAGGTTCCTTCAGTCACCCAGCGTTCCACTGCTTGCCAACTGCAGACATCACGCTAACCATAAAACACAGACTCTAACACCTTAAGTTCCAGCTTTTGGTTATCATAAGTTTATGACGCTATAGCTGTTTTAGCGAAATAGCCTTTCTCCTGCAACACATTTTCATGACTGAGGCAACAGGAAAAGCTACGTAGGGATAGCTCCCTTAAGGCAGGGTATTCTTACAAAGCACGGTGCTTTTAAAAGTGTTTGAGCAAGTCGTAGGCATTTTTGCTGTAGGCTTTGATGAGCAGTTGTTACATATTGAAAAGATCTGCTCAATGGTTTTAGGGCTGTGAGTGGCTGATGCATTGCCAGTTCAAAAAAAAATAACTTCTTGTCACCTTCACACTCCAAGTGTGAAGGATTGCTCAGGTTCTGTTTTCATTATTGTTTCCCCCAGAATGGCGCTGACCAAATCTCTCTTTAATAGTATTTTAGCCTTTGGATGAAAAGCAACTCTTCTGTGTTTTCCATCCCCTGTTAAATTTGTGTCACTGACTGAAAGGCCTTAAATCAGGAGTGATCAAACTTGCATTGACACAAGTTGCTGGTTGCTGCCAGAGTATTACAATTTCAATACTGAAGTGACAATCCATGTGGATTGTGATTAGTTCCAGCTCTGAGCTGTCACGTTTAGGTCATGCCTCTCAAGTCGGTTCTTTCCAGTCCCAAATAAAAGGCTATTATATCTTGACAGCACAACTGTTCCACGCTGGCACATAACACTCCGCATTATGGAAATGATTTCCTGAAATTATACCCACCAGCTTACCTCAGAAAAATTTAGCTGATTATCATTTACCCACAAAAAGGTGCAAACCGACTGAAATCTACACATCTTTTTACACAGACGCAAGGTCTGCCCTGTCATGACTCATACCAATGGCAGAGAGAACCTCGTAACATCTATAGCTGCCATATTCTTATTGGTAGTGACAGGGCAAGCTGGGCTCCAACAGGAAATAAAGCAAAATTGCAGAATCCTAAATGTTTGCTCATAACCACACTTCACATATAAGTATAAACATATGTTAAAACTACAGTTTAGGGTGCCCTACAATAGGGGTGCCTATTGTATTGTAACTAAAGCCTTTTCTTTATTTCGTTAGTGACATCTGAGGATGAATTGGGCAATGTCAAAAGAGGGGGGCTGGTTCACATGTGCACATATACACCATCTTGGTTATACAAGATTTGATTCCTCTCAGCTGCTTGTGTGGATTTGCTCTGTTTTAAAAGATTGTGCTAGATATTGGTGGGCATGAAAGTTCTGTCTGTGATGGCTCATTCACACATGTAAGTTACAGAGAGGGCAGGATGGACTTGCAGGATGTTTAAGGCAGCAATGCTATATACACTTACTGTACTTTTCTGCGCATAAGACTAGGATTTTATCTTAAAAAGTTATGTTAAAATTTGGAGGTTGTCTTATGCACGGATAGTGTATCCCTCCATTTTCTTAATTTGGAGTCCCCCCAAAAGGAGTGTCTTATACACGGGGTGTGTGTGTGTGTGTTATACACAAAAAGATACGGTAACTGGCTAGCGGTTGTGGTTCCTTAGGGAGCAACAAACCACATTCCCAGGTACAAATATAATGGGAAGCCAAGGTGATTGGATAGTGTACCCTCAACCCCCTGGCTTGCTGTAGCAGTCAATCCTATATCAGGGGTCAGCAAACTTTTTTCGCAGGGGGCCAGTCCACTGTCCCTCAGACCTTGTGGGGGACCGGACTATATTTTTTCGGGGGGGATATCTCCCCTCCCTTCTCCACAGCACTGGATGAGCCCCAGTGGCTGCTTACCTGTGCCTTGTGAGTGGCAAGGGCTGGCGGTGGCAGCGGAGGGATGATGAGCAACGCGAAAGGGCTGGCTCCGGAGAGGGGCTGCTTAAAATGGCACTTAGCCAACCGTGGCTCAACAAAGCCCAGCCACCTTCCTCCTCTAGGCAGGGTGGGGAGAAGCCAGGAAGAGAAAGGGAGGAGGCGCCACCAAGATGTGTTTGGGGGGGGGGAATGGCGCGGCCTGAACAATCAGAATCCCCACACCGATCCATGCGGCAATTCCCGGACTGACCACGGGCCAGATCCAGAAGGCAATTGGGCCGGATCCAGCCCCCGGGTCTTAGTTTGCCGACCCATGTCCTATATAGTTAATCCTCACTCACCCCATTCATTGATTTCAGTGGGATTATGGGTATCCAACTGCACAGTATTGTAATTATGATACTACCACCGTCTTGACATCTGATTTTTGCTGTTGTGAACACATAATTGAAATTAGAAGTAACTATAATAATCACAATGATAAATCATGAGTTTATGTTGCTTTATTTCATCATTTTGCTCAAAAAGTTGAACCACAGCGAATGGAAACTTGTTGCTGTAAATATGACCTTTTAAAAACATGAGGTTCACACAGCTGGTGAACAATTATTATTGCACTGTTTTGTTTTTTTCATTTCTAAAAATGTAAGTAGTGCCTGCTTTTTCCATAAATCAAGAGGCAGGATTTCAAAGTGCTCATGATAAAAAAATACTTTAAGTAGAGTGCATCTTTAAAAAGGAGAGAGAAAGAGAAAGCTTTCTGGAATAATGTTTTTGGAAAGTAATTTTTAAAACAGATGATAACATAACGAGAAAATGAACTGTTGTAGTCAAAACGCTGAACTGTAGCATAGTATTTTACAGTTGGCACCACCCAATACATCATACATAACAGTTCAATTCTTAGAAATGACCCTCTTCCTGGTTAAAAACACAAGCAGCTTGATTTATGCAGCGATCCTATCCAGGGAGTAAGTCCCACTGAATTCAGGGGGGCTTGTTTTTGAGTAGATATGTATAGGATTATCAGGTGGTTATGTTGGGTCCAAAGGTGGAGGTTTCAAAACCTTACTGGAATGTAACATTTTATAGAAAAGAGTATTCCTTAACCAGATGAAAATGGATTCACAATCTTCATTGACAGGTAGTTCTACAAAAAAAAGAGAAGGAAAAGTGATCAAAGTGCATTCTGAATTTAAACACACACTTATTTTAGTTGAAGAGTGATTCGCTAAAACTCAGTTCAACATACTTTTAAAAGGTAAAGGTAAAGGTACCCCTGCCCGTACGGGCCAGTCTTGACAGACTCTGGGGTTGTGCGCCCATCTCACTTAAGAGGCCAGGGGCCAGCGCTGTCCGGAGACACTTCCGGGTCACGTGGCCAGCGTGACATCGCTGCTCTGGCCAGAGCCAGAGCCAGAGCCAGAGCCGCACACGGAAACGCCGTTTACCTTCCCGCTGGTAAGCGGTCCCTATTTATCTACTTGCACCCGGAGGTGCTTTCGAACTGCTAGGTTGGCAGGCGCTGGGACCGAGCAGCGGGAGCGCACCCCGCTGCAGGGATTCGAACCGCCGACCTTTCGATCGGCAAGCCCTAGGCGCTGAGGCTTTAACCCACAGCGCCACCTGCGTCCCACATACTTTTAATTTACCGTAATTTAGGCTCTTTATATCCTGTCCCACACCCACAGATCTCTGGGCAGGTAACAATAAAATCCATAAAACCACATTATCAATTTAAAAAATCACAACAATACAATCTAAATAGCAATTGAACCCATTTCAAATGGCAGTGAAGCTATTGTCAAAGATCTGGACAGGACGGCCTGGCATCTAAATATCAGCAGTTTAGGCACCAACTAGATTTCAAGGGGGAGGGAATTCCAAAACTGGGGCGCCACCAATCATATCTGCCCTTGTTTCCCAGGAAAATGTACCATTCTAATGCTGGGATGCTAAGGATCATCATCCCCAGATGCATCATCTGTAAAATTTGGATTTGGCTGGGAAATATATTGGCAGAGCTTTGAGAACTGGAGTAACTCAGCTAGTGGCCTCGGTCAACAAAGGAGCTAGCTGCTACATCTGCATTACATCTTGTTCCAAGTTATCTTCAGAGATAAACCCTCCAAAGATATAAAATACCCTTAAGGGAAATGACAGGCAATTTATTTCCTCCCCTTTCCAATGATAGTAATTCATGCACTGCTCCCTGGACAGGAGCATCAGGCTTGTATCCTGAATTTAAACCTATAACAGACGCAATGTCACAAGCAAAAAATACTATTACACATTTTTAAATGCTTACCGGCAGTGAGTACAATAGAATTGCTACAAACAAGAGCACAATCAGGAGGAGGATGATGCCAATGAAGACCCACTTAAATCTGCGCCACACAATGAACTTCATTGTCTTGCATGGATTTGTGAACCAAAGGAAAGATGTATCTGGTCGGCTATATTTTGGAACAACAAAAAAAAGTTGGTTACCTTAGCAAGGAACTAGGATACCAAGTAACTAGCATATTTATTGCTAATGAGCTGTGTTCTCGATTTTGTGTAAGACAACGATTGCCAACCTGGTAGCCTCTGAACAACTTGGACTACAGTTCCCATCAACCCCTGCCAGCAATAGTCAGGGATCTTGGGAATTGTAGTCCAGCAATATCTGGAGGGTATCACCTTGGCTACCCCATTATAGTTGATCATGCTTAGAGCATCTCATACAAAGACAAAAGGCAGATGTTTTAAAATAAGACCAGTTTGAGCCAATTTGCTGTAAATTCACATTTCTACTGCCTTTATCTTCTTGTATGCAGGATAGGAGTCTTCAGGTGAGAGTCTTCAATCTATTCACTTCTATGGAGCTGAGCCTGCTATTCCAAATATTGAGTTCGGGTAAGGAAACTGGGTTTCTCCCATCCAGAATTTTCCTAGCTGCATGGTGCCTTTGGAATTTTGCCAGCCCTGTAGTTGGGCCAACCTTGCTTCTAAATCTTACACAGTAGTTTTTGTTGAATGGTTACTTTAAATGTAAAGGTTCATCATTGTTCCACCTAATGTGTATGTCTTTAAGGGGCCAGAGCAAGGGCCAGAGCAAGATAACGAGACCCAGCTTTACAGCTGTGAAACATAGCAGGTGCTGCTGAGTTGCATTGATTAAGGTGTGTCAGCATTTGCATGGAGTATATAAGGAGCAGCACCTAGCTCTACCATTACCCTGGGGGTTGGGTTGGTGGTTGGGTCTGGTTTGTTGTTAATGTATTTAGTGTATAAGGAGTTTTTGTTTTTTGTAATTAAAACCTTGCTTAAGTTATTTTTGAGTCCCTTTCTTTTTAATGCATGGTCTCCCCAGCAAGCTCTCTGCAGCGCTACCATACTGCAAATAGCCAACATCTTTGGTTATGGGCCCAGCTGCTGAGTGGATGACTGCATATTTTTGGACTCTGAGAAAGGTTTGAAAACTCCTTCTCCTGTTAGTGTAGTTTTTGTGGGTCTGGAAGATTTCCAGAATGGTTGACCGGGTTCCTGAAGCTGAGAAGGCTCTGGTCTTCCCACAGCTAACAGATGAGAACTATAGTTTATGGTCTTTTCGGGTGGAGGCGCTTTTGACCTCTAGGGAAGTATGGACCTATGTAACTGAAGACCCTCCTGACCCTGTAACTAATGCTTGGTCGAAAGGAGATGCAAAAGCCAGGGCGATAATTAATTTGGCAGTCAGCGACCAGCAAGTAGTCTATATAAGGAATAAGAAAACTGCCAAAGAAATGTGGGACAGTCTTGCAGCAGTGCATGTTAGAAAGGAGTCAGCGTCTGCATTGACGTTTTTCAAGCAGCTGTACCAGACGAAGTTGCAGCCTGGTGGTGATTTGGCAGCACACTTGAGACGTCTGGAGGCAATACGTGGCGAATTAATTCAAAGGGACATGGACATACCTGATATTCAGTATGTTTTTATCATTCTTTGTTCCCTTAATGAGGACTTTGATGGAATAGCTAGCCAGATATCTGCCGTCCCACCAGCACAATTAACTGTGGAAGGGGTGACGGCAAGATTAATGGGCGAGTTGGATAGAAGGGAGGCTTGTGCCATAAGCACTCCTATTTCCAGAAGTAATGAGGAACGCCATATGCAACCTTTTGGTGATGCGACTGCATTTAAAGCTGCAAAGCGTTGTTGGTTCTGCAATAAGCAAGGACATTTTGCAAAGGACTGCAGATCCAAAAGAAAGCAAAGTACTCCTAAGCCTGTTTCTGCTCGTCAGTCACGGTTGTCATCTCAGCAGCCAACATCGCACCGTAAAGACAGAAATGAGCCGCGAGCTTTTCATGCTCGGACTGCAGATCATAAAAGAATTAAAGGTGCCAAGTGGAATTCTTTTATTGTGGACTCAGGAGCTTCTCACCACGTTTGCAACAATCGAAGCTTGTTTATTTCTTTCGAAGAGGAAATTGGTAATGTACATTTAGCCAATTCACAAGTCTTGCAGTCACTTGGCAGAGGTACTGTTAAACTTGACTCTTTAAATATTACAATAGCGAACTGCATTTACTGCCCATCAGTGGACAATTTATTATCAGTAAGGTGTTTTGCTCGTCAAGGCATAAGTGTGCGTTTCTTAAATTCAATGTGTGAGTTTTTTGAGGGGAACAAACATCTATTGTATGCCCGGGACTCTGATGGTTTATATAGACTGTATTTTCGCACCTACTCCCAATCGCCTATAAATTGCAGAGCAGCACAGTCAAGCCAGGGGTTGAGGAATGTAAGGCCACATTCTGGGTGTGTCCATGAGGCGCACAGAATTCTGGGACACTTGAATTTTGCTGATGTAATTAAGACAAAGAATATTGTTAATGGCCTCAACTTAAAACCATGTAAATTCTTTATGCAATGTCTATCTTGTTGCAAGAATAAGATTAAGGTTGCACGCAAGGGTAGGTGCTCAGATAGGAAAGTAACTGAGCCATTTGAGCGTGTACATTGTGACTTAGTTGGGCCACTCCCGCCATCATTAGGAGGTTCTAAGTACTGGCTCTCTCATAGACCAGTATAGTAGATATTGTTGGACTTACGCAATAGCTGAGAAGTCCCAAGCATTTGAGAAATATAAAGTTTTTTGCAACTGGGTATAAACACACTTTAACAAACCTATTAAGAACCTGTTTTCTGACCGGGGCGGAGAATTTGTTTCTGAGGATTTTGAGAAATTCCTGGAAGCGCAGGGGACTACTCATGAGTTATCTTGCCCCCGAAGTCCCTGGCAAAATGGGCTTGTTGAAGTTGTGCAGCGTGATCTGCAAGCAGGGGTCAAAACTTATCTGCACGATGCTAATCTGCCCAAAGACTTTTGGGCTGAAGCGCTTAATGCATTTTGTTATGTTAGAAATCGCAGTTATCATTCTGATTTAGATGTCACCCCCGATGAGAAGCTGTTTAAAAAACGCCCTAATCTGAAATACCTACGCATTTGGGGTTCAGATGTAATTATGCATTATCCCGCTAAGCAAAAATTGGGTGAGCGTAGTGTTCAGGGAAAATTAATGGGCTACCAGCAGGGGGCGTACAGAATTTACATACCAGCAACTGGCAAATTTCATATTACCAGAAGCATGATACAAACTGTAAATTGGAATGGAGTTGCTGTCTTCCAAGATACTAATGGTATAGATAATACTGAGGAAGAGGAGGAAGAGGCAGCAGCAGGAGGAAATGGTGCTTCTGAATTAATGGAAAAAGACGAAAAGCCTGTTGAATCTGATAATTTGTTTGATTTAAAGTCACAGGCACCCGAGGGGAGGTTAGATTCTCTTGAGTTTTCTGACCGTGAGCTTAGCCTACAGGCACCTCTTCAGTCTGACAATGATGATTTACAACCTGAAACTAGTGGTTCCCTTAGTCCTATTAAGTCTGAGGAGTCTGACTCTCCTTCTGGACTAAGACGTTCAGATAGAAAGAGGCAGGAGCCACAACGATTTGCAGATGAACATTTTAATACTGTGTATGCCAATAAGGCGGTTTTTGAGCCAAAAAGCTACAATGATGTTCAGAATTTACCTAAGCACCAAGCTGCAAATTGGTATAAAGCTATGAACTCTGAGATAGCTTCTTTAAAAGAGCATAACACTTGGTCTCTTGTACCACAAACCCCAGATATGAGACTTATTGATTCAAAATGGGTTTATAGAGTTAAAATGAATGACAAAAATGAAGTTGTAAGGTACAAGGCAAGATTAGTTGCTAGGGGTTTTCAACAAATTCCAGGCGAAGATTATGATTTGTGTTATTCACCAAGTGTAAAATATGAAACAGTTAAGCTCTTGTTAAAAGATGCATCACAACGTGGACATTCTGTTTATCACCTAGATATAAAAACTGCATATTTGTTTGCAGATTTAAAAGAACAAATTTTTATGCGTGTCCCTGAAGGCATAGACGCTGCTGAAGGTTTGGTATGCAAATTAAATAAATCCCTTTATGGTCTGCACCAAAGTGGAAGGAATTGGCACCAAACTTTAGCAAAAGAATTGCTGGATATTGGTTTTTCACAAGGAAAGGCAGACAATTGCGTGTTTATAAAGGAAAGGGCAAACTCTGTAACAAAGATATGTGTGTATGTAGATGACGTGTTAATTTCTACAAAAACTAAACAGGAATATGAAGAGGTAGTTTCACAGTTACAGAGGAAATTTGATGTGGTGGAATTAGGCATAGCTAAAAATTACTTATCCATGCAAATTGAGAAAGGCAAAAATGGATCTTTTCTGGTTCATCAAACTGCAAAAATTGATGACCTTGTTGAAATGCTACGTTTAGAAAATGCAAATGGGAAGGAAACGCCTATGGTGTGTGGTTTCACCTTTACAGGTGAAGATAAGCTATTTCCTAACAAAACTTTGTATCGTTCTGCTATAGGCAAGCTAAATTTCATTCAAAGAATCTCAAGACCAGATATAACTTATGCTTTTCACTTTCTGGCAAAATTTGTGGAAAAGCCCACTACACAATGTTTCTCTGCTCTCAAGAGAGTGGTAATGTACCTTAAACATACCAAACATTATAGGTTGCAGTTTACATCAAGTATTGACAAAGGTTTTGAAATTTTCTGCGATGCATCTCATGCAGTGGAACAAAATAATTGCAGGGGTGTGTCTGGTATGGTGTTTTGTTATAACGGTTGTCCATTTGAATGGAAGTCCCAGACACAAACCATTGTTTGTCTCTCCACAACCGAGAGTGAATTATGTGCATGCGTTCAGGCCACTCGTGATGTAGAATGGTATCTGCAAGTATTTGCAGACCTACAAATGCAAGTAACACTACCAGTAAAAGTTTACCTTGATTCCCAGAGTGGACTCGCCATCCTATGTTCAGAAACCAATACGCAGCGCACTAGAGTCTTAAGATTACGTCTGCAGTTTGTAAAGAAACTAATTGCTGATGAAATGATTGTATTTGAATATGTTCCAGGTGACAATCAAATTGCGGACATTTTTACAAAAGCACTTCCAAAGGTTACACATGAAAGACATGTACAAAGTATGCTTTATGTTTTTGTTCCACAATGATGAACCGCAGGGGAAATGTTGAATGGTTACTTTAAATGTAAAGGTTCATCATTGTTCCACCTAATGTGTATGTCTTTAAGGGGCCAGAGCAAGGGCCAGAGCAAGATAACGAGACCCAGCTTTACAGCTGTGAAACATAGCAGGTGCTGCTGAGTTGCATTGATTAAGGTGTGTCAGCATTTGCATGGAGTATATAAGGAGCAGCACCTAGCTCTACCATTACCCTGGGGGTTGGGTTGGTGGTTGGGTCTGGTTTGTTGTTAATGTATTTAGTGTATAAGGAGTTTTTGTTTTTTGTAATTAAAACCTTGCTTAAGTTATTTTTGAGTCCCTTTCTTTTTAATGCATGGTCTCCCCAGCAAGCTCTCTGCAGCGCTACCATACTGCAAATAGCCAACAGTTTTCTGTCCCTCATCCTTTTCATTTTCTTGCAGTGTTTGACTGGCCTTTGCCTCTCTTGATGCCACTACCAGCTGTGCTCTGATGTCACCCAGTTGTAATGGTTCCTCCATGACTTCCATTGCCTACTCTGCTCTGAGAAGGTTCAAACAATTCAAGAACTAGGGAGCGGAATCCCAATATGAAATCTGAATGCCAAGTTTCATTGACAATTTTTTATTAATGAAATCACATTACTATTACCTACATGTTGCCTTGGGCTTTTACATGACTCCTTACTGGCAAATCAGTCAAGTGGGGTTTAAATGAAAACAGGCACATGATATTTGCTGCTTAGGTATAAAAGTTAAATTATCTGGTAACTTAGTAAAGCCTAGCATATAATGTCTCGCATTTATAAAACTAAAGACCAGATAGTTCAGAATTTTGATTATGTGCTGCAGAGAGGGCCTATATATCATGGATAGGTTCTATAAAACATCCAGTATATAGTTGATGCTAAATGTTTTTAAATAGTTGATTTGTTTAATTCATGTTACAGTCTGTTATTTCTTGAGAACACTGTGTTGGATCCTGACTTGGTCATGCTTAGAATAAAATCATTTATTTCAATGGGTTTACATTAAGCCTGACTAAGGTCACACCCACACAATACATTTAAAGCACTCTTATATCACTTTTAACAGTCGTGGCTTCCCCCATGAATTGTAGTTTGTTAAGGGTGCTGGAAATTGTAGTTCTGTGAGAGGTCTCCTAACTTTCAACACCATTAACAAACTGTAGCTCCCAGGATTCTTGGGGGAAGCCATGACTTTTAAAGTGGTATAAGGGTGCTTCAGATGTATGGCACAGAAGTCTAGATTTGGCATAGCATTCATTCATCTCCCATTCCCACAACTTCCATCATCCACAGCCAGCATAGCCAGTCAGGGATGCTGGGCATCGTAGTCCAACAACATCTGGATACTCAAGGTTAAAGAATATTGAATTCAAATATAGTAAAGTATCTTACTTTGGTTGCTCTAATTTGGGGTTCATATTAGGTTCATCTCTGCCTTTACCAGCTGGCCGTTCATCAATGTCTTTTTCACCAAGGACTTCCAGAGTCATCTCAACTTTACCCTTCAAATAAATGAAAATACCATCAAGTAAAACAGACCTCCAGTGTCAGGCATTACAAATGAAGAAGAGGAATTACACAGGGTGGGCTAGGTTCTTAATGCTTCCCATTAAGTTTTAAGAAACAAAACTGGAAATTTGTGTGCATAGAATCCTTGGGTTTATATGCCACAAAACATTAATTATAATATATTTTCAAAGCCATATAAAATGGGGGGGGGCATGCATGGAGATATAGATCACAGCTCTTGAAGCAGAAAATATTATTAATGCATTAAAATCAATGAGAGATAAGCTATTCATGTCAATTGGTCCTGGCTGTAATCACTGGATCTTGTTGTGCACATCTGGGGCAGGTTAGTGATAAGTTATTCCAGCCTCTTCCACCTTGGTGCCCTCCATATGTTTTTGACAATCGTTCCCATTAGCCCCAGCTCTGATGATGGACACAACATCTGCAGGTCACCAGTTTGAGGAAGGCTGAGTTATGCTATTATGATATTTTGCTCATGATATTTAAGGAAGGTGGAGAAGTGCTGGAGGGGGAGGGAGTTATAAGAGATTTAGAGGCAAAATGAAACCCTGGCAACTAATGATGTAACTATTTATGCATATTAACGGGGACATACAGCCAAAACACGGGAGCCATCTTTTTCTGCATAGCATGGCCACCATCCTCTCATGGATTTCTGTTCAAAGAGTGAAGCAATCTTAGGGGTCTTGAGAGTGTTAGTTGGCTTGTATTCTGGAATCATGTCCAAAGAGCACTTTTCTGGAGACTTTGCTGGCACAATTGCATTGTGTAAATCAAGTTCAACAAAACCTATAGGAAAAGACAGAAGGGTGGGTGGGTGGGAAATCTGGTCACACACTTCGTTTCTCTCCAAATGAAAACTTGACAAAAATCTCTCCCTTTGCAAAACTCCCCACCCAATCAACCCATATTATACTTCAAAGGGCATACCGAGATAGTCATCCAAGGAAAACTTATCATTGTCCCATATTTGAATAAGCAGCTTGGGTGGAATTCTGAATTCTGTATTGTCAAGGCTCCAAAAGTGTTCCTAAGGAGAACAAAACCAGTAAAAAGAAATAGTAATTTTCATGCATGCTGCAGTGACCCAACCTCCCTCCCACTGCCCCTAATTCCATCTCTCTGTCAGCAGCATTTCCACAAACAGGGAGTTGTGACTACAGGAAAAAAGTGTGTGCCTAAAACTGGGTTGGGCAACCTTTTGGCCCACCGGGGGACCCAATTCCCCAAACCACATCTACCTTTCAATCAGCTCATGTTTGGGCAGGTGATCTCAGATGATGGACAGAGTTAAATTCTGCATTGGCCAGACTCACTGTTTCCTACAAGGAACAGCACTATGCAGCCACAGCAGCACGCTCAACTTCAGCTAATGAGCGAAGAGTTAAATCCTACTCAGGGCTAATTTGCTGCTTAATATCTCTCTCCCCCCCACACCTCTGCAGGCCAATTTTGATGAGTCAGACACCTGACATCATCATGACTGACAGTGCATGGCTCCACCCACCTGTCAAAGTTGGCCAGTAGAGGTGGAATGAGATAGAGATTTGGTCTGCAATTCATTAGAAGGTCCTCTGCTTGCCTAAGCTGGTGAAAACTTTTGCTGCTGCACTCACAGCAGACCAGTAATTGGTTTCCTTGCATCTGAACTGTCAATATATTGCTTTTTTTAAAAAAAGAATCTTACCTGAAATTTTCACACTATGAAACACTTTAATATTATGCAGGTTTGTAGTTCTGGAGCCAAAAAGGTGTGGAGTTTATTTTTTGTATCTTAGAACTCATTATCAGACATAGTGGAAAGAAAACTGTATCTCAGGGATATGCAAAGCAAGGTTCATAACAAAGTATTTGCATTTTAAAATATTCAGGTGGCAAGGAGTGACGAATACTTGCTTGAATGTGTGAATTTGGTAAAGGCCACAATCTGACCTACCTATGGGCTACTCTAGATATGACATTACAGACACCTGTAATAGTTCTTCCAATATTAAGGCTGATTTTTCTTTATATGAAAAGCAGATGTGGGAGGCTGGAAGTTTCAGTGGAAGAACAGTAAGTGGGAAGGGCTTTTTAACCCTTTCTACTCTGGTCATTTCCTTCCCAAAATCATGTTCTTATACTCTGCTACTTTTCTACTTGTCTCTTTTCCTCTATGGATGGAAAAGCATCTGTGCAGAGGAACAGCAAATCTGAGCAGAAAAAAACAAAGGAGGGGACAGAACTTTCCTTCCATTCCAAACAGATCTACCAAAACATGTGGCTGTGGAGGTTGCAGTTTGCTGTGTCGTTTTTTATTTTTCTAAAAGATTCAGGAAAAATCTACACACAACTCAGTGTCCTGGTGCAAGGCCTTTGGCTGTGAATGGCCAAGCTTAATTTTTATTACTAACATAATCAGGGAAGAATCACCTTTTTTGAAACTGTACAGAGCTGCTCAGCTGGGAAATACTCAAAAGGAAAAATAAATCTCCAGTTGAAGTTCCCTTCCCCGTCTAGGGACCTGTAATGCACATCTGTTTTCTGCTTATTTTCTTCATGGCCAGGCATCCATCTGAAAGTCAGAAACAATGACATTTAGCTGTGTATAGTGAATAGGACTGATGGCTTTGCACAATGCAGCAACACTTCACTGCAGCTTCGGAGCTGTAATGTTTACGTTGCAAAACACCAGAACTGAAACAGAGACCCTGGCACTCTCTTGTCTGATTTCATCCCAAATAGCTCCACTAATCTCAGTGTAATGTGGCCAGTTCTGCCAGTTAGATATATTGCCAGTAATCGGTCCCAATGTCCCCATTAAACTTCCTACACCCAAGATAACAAAGAAGTCATTTGACAGGGCCAGCTCAAGACATTTTCGTGCCTGAGGACAACGTTCCAGCCTTTCATTAATTCCTTCTTCCAGTAATGACATCACAGGCAGCTGCCTTGTACCAAGTCCATCTAGCCCAGCTCTGTCTTCTCTGACAGGAAGTGGCTCTTCATGCTTCCAGACACGGGTTTTTCCCTCCTTGAGCTGCTGGGGATTGAACCTGGAAACTTCTGCAGTCAAAGCTCAATGCAGTGGTACTCTTAATGAGTACCAGACCTTTAAATTGATCTTACAGTTGTGTTCATCATTAACAAGATCTGGGATATGGGTCTCTTACCCTTTCACATAGATATCACTCATCTCTTCCCCTGTGATGCTTTTTTCATCCAGGATGACATCCTTTGTGTTCCACACAATTACCCGCAGTTCATACCTGGAATACAGGATTTGCTCTTAGGTTTATATCCAGCAGATCAGAGGGAGCCAATATGGTTCGTTCCTGATGTTTTGGGCTACAGTTCCCATCATCACAAGCCAGCATGGCCAATGGTCAGGAATGGTTAAACTTGTAAAGGGTTCCCATTCATCTTTAAAGTCACAGTTATCCTCGTCATGTAATTTGTGTGTCAGTATTTAAAGAAACAACAAAATGAACTGGACTCCTTGGCAGGTTTTGAATAAACATTCACAAACTTTTTACTGATAATATTTAGATAGATAAATTAAGGATCTGTACAGTTTTGTAACATGCAGAAAATAACATATGTTGGTAAACCAGAGAGAAGAGCTGAGGGAAGTCGGGGGGGGGGGGAGAAGGGGAGGGTGGGTTATGTTTTGGTGAGGGGGGAGGGAAAAATAGGGGGGATTTAAGGATGATATGCTTTTTGATAATATGTTATGTTGAAATTACTAATAAAAAATATTTTTTAAAAAGGAATGGTTAAACTTGTAGTCCACAACATTTGGAAGGCACTTGGTTGGATATCCCTGTTGTGGAGTATAAAGAACACGTTTGTATTCTAGCAGGGGAAAGGACTGGAACAGAATATGAAGTAAATGCAAACACTGTGCTCATAATCATCACTGCAGTTAAAGAGTCAACATGGAAGTTCCAAAAAAGCATGCCACCTACCGTCATCCTTATTTACTTACTTCTTAGCCTTGCGAGGAGTAATGTTGAAAGGAGGGCCGGGTGGACCCATGCTTTTGGGGAAAACATCCACCCACATCTGAAGCTTCCCCTGTATCAAGTAAGGCGATCGTGTCAGGTCTTTTTTTTTAAAAAAACCCTGTTATATGACATTATCAATATTCCAATTTGATATCATGGCCTGAATCCAAAGAACCATGCAGCTTATTGCATATGCACAGTTAGACCTTGGGCTTGATTCTCCACTCTTACACCTGCCTACCATGTCACATGGCAACACACGGTTGAAACACATGAGACCTTTCAAAAGTAATTTATGACATGGCATTGCTGGGTTTCCTGTTGTTTCAAGGTGAAGATGTCAGAAATTTCATTTGGAAAATGAAACCCTGCCCCCAAATGACAAAATATGATAAAGATGAAAAATCCTCATCCAGCTCTAATTGTGTGTGGTATTTTTTTGAGGGGGGGGGGTTGATACAGCTAGAGATCCCAGTGGATACCCAGTGCACTTTTTTTCTTCTAAAAAAATGTTTAGGGGTACTGTCATTTTCCTACTCCTATTGAAATACTGCCCCTCAATGAGGCCAAACTTAGATTCATAAAGTGTTTAGGGGTAGGCGTCCTCCTGCGTCCTCCCAGAAAAAAAACACTGTATCTACATCAGGTATGTGATGCCAAGCCAGTCACCAGGGGACTTGGTGGATGTAACTGATGTAGAGATGAGCTCCTTGAAAGAAAAGTGGGATATAAATGCAGTAATAAATAAAATATAAATGTATAGTACTTGTGAGATGTTTGGCTGGAAGGTACTGAACAAAGTTCTTGTCTCTACATGCTCAGGCACCAAGCCCTGAGTTCTGAGAATGTAAAGGGCAAGCCGTTCTTCACCAGGCCCTAGGTGTTCATGCAGTTTTTTGTTGGCCTCTGAAGTAAAGAAAGAAAAATGTAAATCAGTAGGCATTCACAGCCAAATACTGAAATTAGCAAGTATAAATATATACAATCATTCAATAGATTTATTGTGGACCAAGAACAGCCTGCTAGATCTATGAGCACATGGGGTTTCCACTGCTAGCTATGGAAAGGCAAAATTCCACTCAGTCATACACTGCATCTCTTTCACTTTCCTATAGCGAACAATTGGAAAGCCCCAGTTCCACATGCTGATCTGGTTTTCCACGTCAAAACTACTGGCTACAATTGACAATGAAGTTTCAATTCTATATTCTTATAAATATAAATATAAATATAAGTGGGGACAGGACAAACACAAATCAGCGAAACTCAATAACAAAAATAAATAATAATAATAAATTTTATTTATATCCCGCCCTCCCCAGCCGAAGCCGGGCTCAGGGCGGCTAACAACAATAAAACAGTACAAAAGTACAGCACAAACAACACTCTAAAATCATTCATTATAAAATTAATTAAATTCAAGCCACTGGCCACCATTGGGCCAGAGCTCCGCAAAGATTGCCGAGGGAGGGAGTCAGGCTGTGCCCTAGCCAAAGGCCTGGCAGAACAGCTCTGTCTTGCAGGCCCTGTGGAAAGATGTCAAGTCCCGCAGGGCCCTAGTCTCTTGTGACAGAGTGTTCCACCAGGTCGGAGCCACAGCCGAAAAAGCCCTGGCTCTAGTTGAGGCCAGCCTAACTTCTCTGTGGCCTGGGACCTTCAAGATGTTTTTATTTGAAGACCGTAAGTTTCTCTGTGGGGCATACCAGGAGAGGCGGTCCCGTAGGTACGAGGGTCCTAGGCTGTATAGGGCTTTAAAGGTTAAAACCAGCACCTTAAATCTGATCCTGTACTCCACCGGGAGCCAGTGCAGCTGGTATAGCACCGGGTGAATGTGATCTCGCAGCGAAGACCCCGTAAGGAGTCTCGCTGCAGCATTCTGCACCCGCTGGAGTTTCTGGGTCAGTCTCAAGGGCAGCCCCACGTAGAGCGAGTTACAATAATCCAGTCTGGAGGTGACCGTCACATGGATCACAATGGCTAGGTCAGGGCGAGAGAGGTAAGGAGCCAATTGCTTAGCTTGGCGGAGATGGAAAAATGCCGCCTTTGTTATAGCTGCAATCTGCGCCTCCATGGAAAGGGAGGTGTCGAAGATTACACCCAAACTCTTAATGGACGGTGCTGGCACTAATTGCGCCCCTGCAAGAGATGGGAGTTGCCCCCCCCCAATCCCATATCGTCCCGTCCCAGCCACAGGACCTCTGTCTTCGAAGGATTTAGCTTCAACCGGCTCCCACATAACCATCCAGCCACAGCTTCCAAACATCTGGTCAGTGTGTCTGGGGCCAAGTCAGGATGGCCATCCATCAACAGATAGAGTTGGGTGTCATCGGCATACTGATGGCAACCCAGCCCAAAGCTCCGGACAAGCTGGGAGAGGGGGCGCATAAAGATGTTGAAAAGCATCGGGGAGAGTATCGCACCCTGAGCTACTCCACACACCAAGGAGTGGCGCGATGACAATTCCACCCCAAGCGCCATCCTCTGTCCCCGACCAGAGAGAAACGAGCGCAGCCATTGAAGGACTGTGCCTTGGATCCCCACGTCGGCAAGGCAGTGGTCCAGAAGTTCGTGATCGACCATGTCGAAAGCTGCTGACAGATCTAGAAGAATCAGCAGCCCCGACCCGCCTCGATCCAGCTGTCTACGAAGATCATCTGTGTTAGGGCAACCAGAGCCATCTCGGTCCCATGACCAGTGCGGAAGCCGGACTGGAATGGATCCAGAGCCGATGTTTCATCCAGAAACCCACCAAGCTGTTCAGCAACCGCTCTCTCAATCACCTTACCCAGGAACGGAAGATTCGAAACCGGGCGGTAATTGGATAAATCTAAAGGATCTAATGATGTTTTCTTTAAGAGCGGGCGCACCACTGCCTCCTTCAGTCCCCCTGGGAATGTCCCCGTGCCAAGGGACAAATTGATGATATCTATTCCCAGGGGGGCCCGCACCTCGGCTGGACACGCTCTAATCAGCCAAGATAGGCACGGGTCGAGAGGACAGGTGGTGGGCTTTCCAGCTCGGAGGAGTCTGTCCACATCGGCTGGGGATATCCGGTCAAAGTGGTCCAATACTGGGCCCGAGGATAGTCGAGGGGCCTCCAGTTCCTTTATTGTATCCAAATTGGCAGGGAGGTCATGGCGGAGCAACAAGACCTTCTCCACAAAAAAGCTCGCAAATGCCTCACAGCTGTGTGTCAAATTGTTATTTAAATTTGGCTGTCCTTCAAGGGACGTTAAAGACCTAATTATACTAAATAATTGTGCCGGGCGAGAGCTAGCGGAGGCAATGGAGGCCAAGAAGTAGGACTTCTTAGCAGCCTTCACCGCCATCTCATAGGTTTTCATAAAAGCCCTGTAAGATGTTCTTGAGGCTCCGTCACGGGCACCCCGCCATACTCGCTCTAGCCGTCTGAGGTCCCGCTTCATTTTCCGGAGCTCCTCGGTAAACCAGGGAGCCCGGTTTCTGCAGGGTCGCAGAGGGTGCTTCGGTGCGATCTCATCGATGGCTGCCAGGAACTGGATATTCCAGCCCTCAACAAGCTCAGTCAATGAGTCGCCAGGGGGAGCAAGGTCCCGCAAGGTTTGGCGGAATCTATCAGGGTCCATCAGCCTCTGCGGGCGAGCCCAAATCGGCTCGCCACCTAAGCGGGGGGGTGGGGGGTGGAAAGTCAATCCTGGCTTTCAGAGCGTAGTGATCAGACCATGGCACCTTCATCGAAGGAGACATGATCACATCTATACCTACGCCAAAGATCAAATCCAGCGTGTAGCCTGCTTGATGTGTGGCGCCCGAAAAAAAAACTGGGAGAGCCCTAGTGTCGCCATGGAAGACACCAGGTCCAGAGCCTGTGAGGAGGGAGTGGCATCAGCATGGATGTTGAAGTCCCCCAGTACCAATAGGTTAGGGAACTCCAAGGCCCAGCCGGCCACCGCCTCCAATAGACCTGACAGGGGGGCTGCTGGTGTGCTAGGTGGCCGGTACACCAGCCAGACAGCCAAGCTCTCCTCGGAGCCCCACACTAAGCCAACACATTCAATGCCAGGGATCGATGGCGATGGTAGAGCCCTGAAAGGACAATCTTCCCGGATTAATAATGCCACCCCTCCCCCCTGGCCCACAGTCCGGGACTGGTGAAGGACAGAAAAACCCAGGGGCGCCATCTCTCGTAAGGTAACTGTTGCCCCTTCGCGCACCCAGGTCTCCGTCACACAAGCCAGGTCGACCCCCTGCGAGATAAAGAAATCTCACAGGGTGGCGGTTTTGTTGCCTATAGACCTGGCATTGTACAGCACCAGTGACAGAGGTGAGTAATCCTTGCTCACCCTACCCTCGTCCCTCGGGATGGGGCACAGATTGGAAGGGGTACGAGCATATCCGTATCTCGATCCCCTTCACCTATAACATCTGCCCCCACCGCCATACCTCCCTCGCCTCTCCACAGTAGCAATCCCAAGCCTCATAGTAGCCTCCATTGATGGCAATTAATGTTATTCTTTCGCAGCCTAAAACAATAAAACCTTAAAACAAAAAAAACAAAAAAACAAAAACAACCCAGAAAACAATAAAACAATACAAATAAAAACTGCAAAAATTACAAATTCATCAAAATCTAACAAATTCCCAAGCCCACCCAAACATCAATCCCACCCCCATATATAAAAAATCTAAAGGGAAAGGAACATTTTAAAACATGTTAAAAGGAGAAAACTCACCAAATTCTTCCAAAGTGTATTCTCTTCCTCCATAACTAATCCTCCTCCCGTTCTCAGAAAGGACTGGGGGAGAATAGCCTTTGACCCTGGCTAAATTTTGCAAGAGTTGTGTTGGCTTCAGTTGATCTCTCCATGTATTGATACCTGAGCTTTTTTAGGAATTAAGAGAAAAATTCAGGATAGATAGACAGCATGTCTCTTGGATACAGGCACATCATTTCTTAGTAACACTTTGCCATATTCCTCAATATGATGAATGAGTGGATGGAATTATGTTGAATTTAAAAGACGGGAATTCGACTCCACAATAGGGTTTTGCGAAACTAAAATATGCTAGGCTATTTTGGAGCCTATGAGAACTAGTTTAGCCTTCTTCTGAGCCCAAGTGATTTCCCCTCCATTGCCAATCACCTATTTCAAGCCTGGACAAACTGTGCTCACTCAGCTTCAAATCATAGTTGATAAAGCTGGCTATTTCACTAAGCATAGTTAAGATTAACCACATTTTATGGTTCGGAGGATACACTAAACTGTGGCTAATCTAAAATGGAAGCGGAGCTTCTAATTTTTTTCTAGCCAAGCTGGAGGAAAAGAATGAAGTACCGTATATGAGTCTGGGTGGATGCTATGCTCATTCCTGAAACCATGGTTTAGTGTTATGTCTGAATGAAGCCAAACATACACACATTTCTAGGCTATATTTTTTGTTGCAATGAAAATGAAGTGCCCACATGAAGGATGCTTCCCCCTTGATTTCTTACACACACACTGAAGCTGTAAAATATTATTTGGCACTGCTCACAAGGGCTTCCCATTTCCTGTAATGAAAGCAGCAGTCTTAGATATGAATCCTTTTTACTTATGAAGCTGCCTTATTGAAAAGCACACATGTGCAGGAGCTTCAGGGGCACATTGGCATATATATATAGGATTCTGAACTGAGGTAAGTTCAGTGGAGACAATGCTTTAATCAGGAAAGCCATAGCATATCCTATCACAGTCTGTGAAAATGCAGTAAATATGAGGCGTTAAGTCCAGCCAAGATAACTGCTTCTAAGGAACATCGTTTTCGCAGGGAGACATTTAATCATGGGCTTAGGTTTTCCATGTTTTTAATAGCTATAGCAGTGAGCAACTTACACACAGTACTGCTGTGGTATTCCACACTGAGATCCAAAGCGGGAGAGAAATCTGTTTTCCAAATCAATGATGGTTTCACCAACTTTTTCATCTCGAGTCAGCATATCATAGTCATAAACAGAAATTTTCAGATCCTTCTCTTGAGGCAAGAAGCAACTCAGTTCGTACATTCTAAACACAGGAATATTTGGCATGTTTGAAATTCAGAAAACTAACCACCCTGAAAACATTAGTGACACTCACAACAAATACGATCAGCATTTTTCATAAACCAGTAAGCCACTGCAATTGGAATTACTAGTTAAACACCCTGCAAGGGTCACTATGGACCTGTGGGCTGATACAAGATAATTGGCTGATAGAAAAAACAGCAAATGAGTACTATAAAAATCCTTATTTCTAACTTATAAATACATCTTAATTCATCACATTCTGAGGACATTAGCATATCATTAGCATAAGGATTAAACTCTCTACCTTCTTCCAAAATCCCCCACCCCTTTTAAAAAATTGTATACAATTCCAGTTTACTATCAGCAGAATATATAAGCATTTTTAAATGGGAGAATTTTCTTCCTCTGTAAATTGAGGTGAATGTTCTAGTCCATCCCTCATCGTGTTCTAATCCAATTCAGGATCCTCCCATAACAAAAAACCAGAAGAAGAGCGTGCCACACTTTCCCCCCATTCCCCTGACTTTTTTTTTCATAAGTAAGAGAAGGGTGAAATAATGATTTCTTGAAACAAAATTAAGGCTATGACAAGGCATAATTGTTCTTTAATCTATGAGAGGATTAGAGCCATTCTAATCACACAGAAGGAGGAAGTCTTAAAAGTTACCTGCCAAAAATTGGATTGATAGTGTTGGGAATATAATGATCTCTGTCTTCCACCACTTTTTTGCCCAAGGTGATTTTAATATAAGGATCACACTGTTTGGAAACAAGGGTATTGTTAATTCATGTGCACTGTAGGATTGATAATTAATACATGCCACATTTTCTAAGAAGGTCCATGTCTATATATGGAGCTCCTACACAAGGAAACTTCCCAAGGAAATTTGGCCAATGGAATAGCTCTGGGCATGCAGCCTTTTGTGCAGATAGAGCTGGCCCTTTCACCTAAGAGGCTGGAGAACCACTCCAGCTCTTCCCAGCAAGGAGCGCCATTTATGCTTTGGTGCACTGGTCCCTGCAAGTAATTGCTATGTTAGTCATTACAATCCTTATCTCATCTGTGACACCACTGTGAGGCAAGTAACAGATGCTGCCTTTTAAGAGATATAGATGGGGGAAGTGACTTGCTTAGGAGCACCTGGGGGAGTCCACGTCCACCTGAAAATTTCAGCCAGATTCTCAATTCCAAGTCTGGCATTCTCAGTCATGGTATTATTTTATAAAACATTTCAGTATTCATAGTTCTGTACAGTCCTACTTTGGATCCCAAATGCCTTGTGAGTCGAACGTTTTGGCTCCCGAATGCCGCAAACCCAGAAGTGAGTGTTCTGGTTTGTGAACGTTCTTCAGAACCTGAATGTCTGACATGGCTTCTGTGGCTTCTAATTGGCTTCAGAAGCTTTCTGCAGCCAATCGGAAGCTGTACCTTGGTTTCCAGCCCAGTATACCTGAAGGTGTGTCTCCACCCCCATCGTTCTGCCCGGACACTGAGGTCCAGCACCGAGGGCCTTCTGGCGGTTCCCTCACCGTGAGAAGCAAAGCTACAGGGAACCAGGCAGAGGGCCTTCTCGGTAGTGGCGCCCGCCCTGTGGAACGCCCTCCCATCAGATGTCAAAGAGATAAACAACTACCTGACATTTAGAAGACATCTGAAGGCAGCCCTGTTTAGGGAAGTTTTTAATGTGTGACATTTTAATGTATTTTTAATCTTTGTTGGAAGCCACCCAGAGTGGCTGGGGTAACCCAGCCAGATGGGTGGAGTACAAATAATAAATTATTATTGTTATTATTTTTGGAAGTGTAATGAACTTCCGGAACGGATTCCGTTTGACTTTGGAGGTACCACTGTATATATCTGCCTATTTCTTCCTGCTAAATTATTGCAAAATTATTATTACTATTAATAATAATAATTATTATTATTAAACCAGAATCCTGGTCCAAAGCTGTACTACAACTTGCAGACCAGGGATGTCTAACTGGTCAATCATCAGTTTCCGGTGTTGATTATGGGCTCCCTTGTGGTGGCATAAGAGCATCCGGCCCCTCCCCCTCCTCCATTCACGCATGATCGTTAGAACAGAAGACAGAGTTTTCGCTGTGAGGCAGATTGTTCCCTTGGTGAGCCACATTTTCCTCTCCAAAATGGGACTTTCCTCCCTAAAAAAAGGTCAACAACTCAACACCTCAGGGGTAGATCACTGCTAGTTTTTTATTCTGTGAGTAGATTGCAGTCTCTTGGGAGTTGGATGTCCCTGTTGTAGACAATAGTGGTCTAATCTTAACACTCATCTGGAAATGTTAACTCACCATTCCATTGTTATCCTTAGGCTGGAGTTCTAAGCCTCGGACTATATAAATCCGAATGATACACTCTTGAGGCCCACTGTCTGGAAGTTCACGGAACTGCCGAGGAGGAGGTGGTACATTAGGGTCATCTGGTAATGCGTAGATCCTAAAAGAGCCCTATGAAGTTATACAAAAATGAAAAGGTAAGTCCAAACCAAAACAAGCCTTTTTTACTTGGTTATTACGTATCTGTTCTGTCTTAGGAATGGAGTACTACGCAGAACAGTACCGTACTTAAGCTTGGTTTTCTGCCTAATAATGTAATTTAAGGTGTGTGTGTTTTACCTTAAATTCTCCCACAACACTTGGGTCATCATTTTCTTCAGACCTGCCCCGATGCAGCTTGAAAGTATCACAAAAATCTGTTAAACCCCTAAAATCGGGTACATTCTCCAGTTCACTCTTGTACACCTTGAAACAAAAGTTAGGTAAAATTACAAAAAAAGCATTAGAAACAAACAAGTGGCAAGCTTCAATAAATGCACAACTTTGCAAAACATCCCTAAGTTTTAAAGAAAGTGACTGTGTGTGTATATATAATTCATGGTGCATGTGAAAGAACTTTAGATTGCCTGGGATAATAATACAGTAAGCAGCAATCTGTTATTTGGTGGCGTGATCTTGTCATTTTCCCATAGCACTCATGCAAAATGTGCAGTGATCATGCAAGAGAATATGCCTCTTTCAAGGTAACTTTGGAGTTTCCCCCCTGGGACCTATTTCACAACCCCTTGTACAAAAATAAAAAAGCAATATGCCTCAAGTTTTTTAAAATTGAGGGTGGCAAGTTCAACCAAAAACAGTACATTGAACTAAAGTCTGCTTATTTTTAAAGTTGGCGACATCTTTAAACAACAACAAGAATGCACTCAAAACAAATACCTTTAGCGTATCGTATCCCTTTGCAATATATTGTCCACATTTCTCAGTATCTCCTATTGAAGCATAAAACTTGCTCCACCAGTCGACAATTTCTTCCTCCTATATAAAAATGGGAGATTATAGGTGTATGTAAAAACAAACTGAAATTCCAGGATGATCTATTCTAGCCCATGGATGGCCCCTGTGGCCCTCCAAATGTTGCTGAAATACAACTTTCATCACCCCTATCTGCTGGCCATGTTAACCTGGCCTGAAGGGATTTAGAAGTCCAGCAATACCTGGAAGTTCCCCACAGGCTCCCCACCTCAGATCTAGTCCTTAGGTGTGGAAGCTAGGCAGCACACATGTATAGCAGGGGCCAAGCCTTAACCAACCACAGCAAGCAGAGGAAGGGGCACCTTAAGCTGGATATGTGTGCTGTAGACCTCACCAGAAGACATTCTGATTAAATGGCCCAAAAGTCTATGATGGGGCAAAGAGAGATTCACAGATCATACGGTTCCTGTAGCAAAAAGCTGCAAGGCAGAGAATGGCTCTAGATCTAACAGAGCCTTAAAGCCTCTGGAATGTTGCCAGATTACATTGGATATGCCAGAAAACCCTCTTGCATGAGATGCCTTTTCCTGGCATAGGACCTCTTTCCCCACAATCCCAGCAAGGGCTCTTCCCCGCAGATCTCTTCAGAGTAGGCGCACTAAACTGGCAGACTTGGCTCTGGGTGACCTGAGGGGCACAGAGAGGCCTCCAGTGGTGAAGATTCACATTGGCACATCTATGGCAAGGTGTCGGGAGCGCCGCACGTTTGCAGTTCCCTGACCCTAAATTTGGGTGCTGGTGACACTCAACCTGCTTTCCATGCAACTTGTACAGGGAGTGCACCGCAAATAAAAGGCAGAATATGTAAGAAGCTAAAGATTTAGTCCGAAATACAGAGCAGAAAACTGAGGTGACAAAGGTGCATCTGGCCAATTGCTATTGCTTTGTTATATCTCTTCATTTCAACAGAGCTTCATTGGTTCTCTTGTGGATAGCTCATTAAAATAAATACAACGAGGAACGTGGAACTTTTCTTCCAATGGGTCCTCCTTTCAGAGCTGCTTTTTGAGAGGAAATGGGTGGGCCAAACTGCATGTAGCTCCACCCCTTTATTAATACAGTTGTACCTTGGAAGTCAAACAGAATCCATTAAAAAAGTTTGTTCGGCTGCCAAAGTGTTCGAAAACCAAAGCGCCACTTCTGATTGGCTGCAGGAAGCTCCTGCAGCCAATCGGAAGTTGCAGAAGCCCTGTTGGATGTTCGGCTTCCAAAAGAATGTTTGAAAACCAGTACAGTCACTTCCGGGTTTTGATCATTTGGGAGCAAAAACATTCGGAAACTAGGCTGCTCGAAAACCAAGGTACGACCGTATTCTTCCTTCCAGAAACTTAAACTCATGCAGCTGCAACTGACCAGGTTGAGGCTAGTTAACTTTAACAATGTAAAGTTATTGTGTGCCGTATTACCACATATTTTAGAACATGGTGAGACTTCTTAATAAGTACAAAGGGAATAGTTTACATAACCAAAATCAGGATAGATTTCATTACCTTTTCTGTGAGCTGTTCAGGAGGACACATCCAAAGGGATGGGGAAGGAAAAACCAAAGCAGAATAGTTAAAATTCAACCAATATTTCACCCCGGTTCTATACACTGAATAAAATAAATTGTGGGTGTTTAATGAATATATTAAATGTGCAGGCAATATTTTTTTTTTTATTTGTGTCTCTGCATATTGACCAAGTATTTATTAGGGTAGCATGTCCATTTCATAACCAACAGACCTGTTAATCCAACAATTTGATACTCCAGAAAATAAATACAGCAATTTGATACAGTTGGAAAATAAAGCATCTAATGGAACTACCACAAGGGCTTAACCTGATTATCAGCCTGACAGTTCCAGGACTCATTCATTTGTTCAGAATCTCCCAAGTAATTAAAACTGCACTGGTGATCTGTTACTGTTAAAAGGTGACTAGGATGTGTTATATAAGAATTCCATTTTATTTTCAGTTTTATGAAGATTGCAGTCATACGCCATGTGATTCCAAATCCATGCTTTAGATAGGCTTACATTATTTTGAATTGCATTGTTTTATCACAGGGCTCCTTTGGGAGGATAGTCAAGACAGAAAGTTAATAAATAAATATCTAAGCACTTACAGAAACACCTTATGCATGTCTGTTGAAAAGTAAGTTCCAGTGAGTTTGATAGGACTTATTTTGGGGTTGCAACCTTAATATCTGTTTTATTTTATTGGTTTACCATGATGTGAAAGCCAGTCTTTGTTCAATAAATACTTTCCACACAATATTGTGCCCTCAGCACCTGGTAAAGCTCTGACCATTTGGCTATTGAAAGTTGTAGTTCTATGAATTATTCTATATTGGCGGGGGGAGAGAGAAACTGTTTTTTTCTGGAGTAGGAAACTTGTCATCTCCAAATGTTGTTGGATTCCAACTTCCATCAGCCCAAGCCAGCATGGCCAATGATGAGGGACAATGGGAGTTTAGGTTCAGCAACATCTGGAGGGTCCCAGATCCCCCAGCCCTCCTTTAGAGCTCGAAACAGAGAGAAAGTACTGTGAAACGTATTATTTCGATTGGCATTCTAATGAAAGAGAGAGAAAACACACGCAAAATGAACCATTATTTTCTTGCTGCACTTTGTACAGCTACCACCACCACTTCTGCCCTGATATTTTGAAAATATAAACTTGATGATTCTGTTTAAGTCTGTAAAACAAATTTCCACAACAAACTACAATTATAACCTCTATCTGTGAATGCCACTGATTATAGTACAGCCCATGAACACTCATTGTGTCCCCAAAACCAATTACGTTTGAGATTTTGGAGAAAACATCCATATAAAGATCAGAGTCATCTACTGCAGGGGTCGGCAAGCTTACTGGACAATGGGCCGGTTCATGCTCCGTCCGTTGGAGGATGGGTTGGAGTGTGTGTGCACACGAGCTCTTCCGGGTCGGAGGAGCGCCCATGCGCATGCACACACACTATTTCCGGTGCACCTCCGGGTTGGAGGAGCGCCCATGCGCATGCGCACAGGCACCATCAACCCAGAAGTTGGTCCCCGTGCTATGCTGCGCCATGCCGCACTGCACCATGCCGGTAAGAGCGGGTGGCGGGGGCGGCAAGGGTCGCCATGGGCCGGATAGAGGAGCCCCGTGGGCCGCTACTGGCCCATGGGCCTTAGGTTGCTGACCCCTGATCTACTGCATGTGAAGATAAGAATATTCCTTCAATATCCAACTTAACTTTTAAAAAATATTTTTATATTTTATTTGTATATTATTCCATCTTATCGTCAACATCCAAATCTGCACCCTATGTGAATTGCTAATGTGAATGCAAGCTTTCCAGTTCCAAATGGAAATACTGCTCTGCAAATGTCCAAATGTGAATGGAAATTTATTTTCTAAGTAATCATTCTGCTTTAAAACCTGAAAGTTGGTTTTCTCCAAAACCTCCCTGCAGAAGATTCAAAGGAGGAATGAAAGTTCAAGTGAACCAAAGCACCTAAGGCCCCAGGTGAATAGTGCGCATGCGTTTTCTTCATACATACATGCACTGTTGTTGGAGAAGCCATTTTGCTGAGTGCTGTTGACATACCGCTTAAACACTAGAAATTGGAATGTAGTTTAGGAAAGTTCTACATCTGTTATTCTAGTCTGTTAACGGCATACTCTTTTTTATTGTTTGCTTCCCCAAGAAGCCTTTATTTTGTCTTACCTTTAAAATATCTCAAATAATTGAAGTCCATATTTTATTGATATATTGATTTTTTAATTTTTTTTTTAAAGTTTGCTACGTTGATCACTTCAGGACCTGAGCATACCACTTCTTCCTTTTCATTCATAAGTGTAATCCTACAACCTCTAGGTAAAATGTGAGGTTATCAAGTAAAACATTACAGGCCACAGGCAGTATACAACCCTACAGTCCTTCCTTCCCCAATCTTTCTTGATAGTGGTTAGTGAATGATGACCTCTAATTATTACAGTCGAACAGGAAGACTGACTGATACAACGAACATATGTTATTATCTGCAAGGACATGGACCTCTGTGGTTTACTTTATCATCACTCAGTGTGTTTACAATAACACAATGTTTGCTCATCTAATTGGCTCTCTCCATATGGTACAATTAAAGGGCAGCTACACTACATCAAAGACTAAATGAAACGGCAGTCAACGAGGGAGAAGGGGCTTCTCAAAGCAAGACAAACACGGTTTTAAACAACCTGCAATTACACAGAAACAGATAAATCACAATTTTAAAGCTTTTGTATTAAATGATGAACTTCAAATATGTTCATCGTGTGTTAGCACGCAAGCTAAAAAATGCATTAAGTATTAGCATTTGGACTCATATTTGCTATTGATGAACAATCTTGCATATTAGTTAACTGGCAATACTCAGTTTACAGTAAATAATATGGGAGTACGTGTTGATGTTCAAAATTACTTTGAACTTGCTAAATGCAAATGTGCACTACATGCATCTAAGCTGAGCCATTCATCTTGCCATGTAATTGAGGAAATAACAGGTAGGCCATGCAACTGACAGGTGTTTTGTTTAACAGCACCTGCATGAAAATGCTATTTGGGCTCCCTAAATTCAACCAAATCTAATTAATATTTCGGATTTTGAACCTCAAGGATTGCCAGTGAACAGGATAAGAGTTCAAACATTATTCATCAATTTATTCACTGAATAATTTTGAACAGCAAATATGTTCTAAAGCTGCTGGCAAACAATTCACAACCAACATGAACATATACAAGTAAGAGATTTTCATTTCCACAGAGCAATAAAATAGTAAGACTGGAGAAATAACAAAGTATATGCCATAACATATACTTCTACATTGTATTCCCAGAGCTCCCTCCAACTTTTACAGACACTTTGCCTGGTTAGGTTTGTGTCTGCTGAAGTTGTAGGCTAAAAAGCCAATGAACTGACCACAAAAATGGAAAGAATTGAACCTGCAAATTAAGGCAATTACCTGCGCTGCTAGTAAAGGTTGCGTGTCTTCCACTTCAATGACCACATCTCGCCGAGGTGCAGCTGACAGAAGAGTAACTGCAAATCAAACATTCCATGATGATAAGCAACTCATGGGGGGGGGGGGAATCACACCTGTAAACTTTTCTTTAGTCATAATTTTAGCCTTTATTTTTTCCAGTTCCTCCTGCTATCTCTCTTTGTCTAGAAAAGTCTAGAGCCTGCACCAAATTGTCAGCTGCCTAGAGCTCATGTACACACAAAACATGTACACACAAAAATATTCTTGAATATATTGTACTTTTGTGTGGATTTTATTGTACACCAATTTGGGAGAAAATCTTGCCTAAAAAGCAGGTAGTAAGTCAGGCTTTATGTTGGGCGGGGTGGGGTGGGGGGGGCAGAACTAAGATATCTGTAACGCAATTGGTCAGTTAGTTAAGTATTTTTATTTATTTCCTTGATTAGGGGGGCAGTTGCTATGCCCATGTAGCCAACCAGGTTATTCCATTTGTACAATGGAATTCCCCCCCCCCCAAAAAAAAAATCTGTTCTGGGAGGGGGAGGAGAAGTTCTACTGCCTTACTGTGACAACTTTATTGGATACAAGCCACAATAAAGATAGATGGGATGGATCTAACTGTTAGTCATACGTAGGTCTCCCTGAAATTAATGTAAAAAAACAGTGACTAACTTCAGCCCTGTGGATTTCAATGGGAATGTAACTGGCTTAGGTTCGAGACAACCCATTTGCTTTCCACCAGGGAGCTGAAAACTTTTAACTCCATAACTCAGTGTGCAGAACAATTAAAAAGGTGGGACTGGGTCACAGCAGTACCAAGGGTGGCATTGCAAAATCATTTGCTAATATTCTTGCTACTTTCTCAACTTTCTATCATTATGTGTGAATTCTAAGGATGGACTTATCAAGACTGTGACAGTTTTGCATGTGTTCATTCATAAGTATATCCTGTCCTGTTTCCACATTAATCTACATTTTTTTAAAAAATCCACACAATAACTTTAAATACATATTTTCTCTCAAAACATGTATTCCCTCAAAGTACCCATTTCTAAATGAATCCCCCAACATGCAGAGAACTGCACCACAAAATCTGAAGAAGTATAAAAACCAAAGGAAAACTGCATTCAGGTCTCCACCCTGGTCCAGAAGATATAGGTACAGTCAATTTGTATCAAAATTCATGAATAATGATTTCCTCAAGCATCCCTAGTGAATACTGGTTCTTTAAAAGTGGTACTGCCAGGCGTGCTGAGTCAGTCTAACATCCATGGGAAAGGTTGCCTCTACAACCTTCACAAACGAATGGGAGCTACAGAAAAGTCGGTGTACATTTACTTCAAGAGATTGCATGTTTGCTATGTTTCCTGCAAATTGTGTTGATTGTTGCAAAACCTACATCCGATAAGAAAAATGTCATTATTATGGGAGCTCTACCTTTCATCTGTGGTGCAATGTCGGCTTTCGTCGCGTAAGGATCACAGCGAAAACGCTCCAGTGCCCCAATGGTACATTGTCCCACGATAGGTTTACGGCCAAATTGCCTGTGGTCTATCACTTTAATAACTAGTGATGGTGTGTACAATTCCTCTTTGGGCAGTGACTAGTTTAAAACAAAAAAAACAGAACACAGTTCCTTAACTCAAAACAAATACACACCTCACAGGATTCCTTTGCTTTCGAATGAGCTGTACAACCTGCCCTGATTCTGGCAACTCTTAAATGTATGTAGGTCTGTAGCAAAGCGGAATGTGGGTGGTCCAACTTTAAGAACAAAAGGGATGCTTGGGTGGGGATGCTAAGCTTCTTCACACCCAAAACTTATTTCCATGCAAAGTCTACCCCTGAGTGCTTCCCTTTCAGTTGGGCTCCAGGACTGGATAATGGAATAGTTTCTTTTTTTTTTAACTTGAAGGCACAGGCACCCACAAAAGAGAGCTTTATATACCCGTAGTATAACCTTGAATCTAGCTTGGAAGCAACTAACAGCCAGTTTGCGAGTTTACGCTGCTGTATGTAATCAAGAACAGATGGGAAATCCATTGGGCAAAAAGTGAAGCATTCTTGTAGTAGGCATGAATGCACATGCACGGGCATGCAAGTGCTATCTGTGCTACGTGAGTTTCCCACCCTCTTAAACAGCCCTTTCCTGGATGGGCATGCAAATATACATCCACATCTAATGTTAGTGCCACTGAGCATGGCCATCCATGTGCAACAACGGCTTTACACAGTGCTTTGCTGCACACAGGACTCTCTAGAAATATTTAAATCACCTCAAAGGTAATTTCCAGGGTGGGTTCATTTACTCAATCAGATCTGCCTCCCTTCATGAGGCTGGGTGATGCGTTTGCCTCAGGCGGCACTCCTGAAAATGTGTCACCTCGTTCTGCCACCCAGCTTTGCCACTGGTTTCCCTGGCCTCTAGGGACAGAGAGGGACTGGTGGCAAAGCCTGAGTCAGCCAGAGGGGATGTGTTCCGCCATCCAGCTTTGCTGCCGGGTGTGGGGGGAAAGATCTTCCCCGCTTGGTGGTGTGGTGGGGTTTTGCACTAGCTTATCCTGAAGGAACGGATTCAAAGGCTCACTGGCAGGCAGGAGGGGGGATCCAGAAAGACTCTCCCCCCTATCCGTCCATCAGGGAAGACTCCTTATCGAATTATGTCAAAGAGAACAACAAATACCAGATTTTTAGAAGAAATCTGAAGGCAGCCCTGTTTAGGGAAGCTTTTAATGTTTGAAGCATTCCTGTATTTCAATATTTTGTTGGAGGCCGCCCAGAGTGGCTAGGGAGGCCCGGCCAGATGGGTGGGATAGAAATAAATTATTTATTTATTGTTGTTGTTATTTGCACTCCCATCATGGGGATGACAGCAGGCTGTTTAGCCTCAGGTGCCAAAACACCTCAGGCTACCCGATATCCACTGCTATTGCTCTAATATGAGCATACTAATTCAAATTTCCCCCTTTACCAGCACCACAAGTGTGCTACAGATCTTCAATAAAAGAGAATTCAGCACCATACCACTGTCATGCAGAGAACAGATCCGGGAAAATTTGGTGTCTTCTTCAGGTTTTTAATCACAACAGATTCTATCATTTCACCTCCACACTCTATAATGAGACTAGGGGAAGTAACAGAAGCCATTTGGTAGCTTTTCATGTTGCGCAGTCCCCAGGCAAGGATCTGTTTCAAACAAAAAACAAAGCAAACACCGTCAACATTGCTAAAGGAAAACATGCTCTGCTGCCTGGGTCTCCAACCTTATCAGACCTGGGAGCACACTTAGAAACCCGAGAAACGCTCATGAGAACCACCTCAAAACAGTTCAATGATTAAATCTCCATTTTTTGTCACACATTTAAACCACAAGTTAATTTACAGTTGTATATCACTGGGAATGTTCTCAGCTGCATGCACTTACACAGAGCTTGGTGCATACAGTGCTTAAACAAGCCATACTTTATGGCATATTGTCATGTCTGCTTGTGACCACCATATAGAATACACACCTGGCCATTGTAAGGAAATGGGGGACAGAACTCATCCCCTCCCATCTGTCTAATGAACAGTGTGCTGGGGCTGGGTTCAAGGAAGTAGAGGACCCACAATGGTAAGAATACATTGTTTATTAATTCAAATACATTGTATAAATGTCAGCATTTATGCAACACTTTTTGTAAGCACTCAGTGTCCATCACTCATGGGATCTCATTGCAGCCCTGTAAGATAAGCTGGTACTGTCATACCCACATCACATATGCAGGGCTGAGAGACATTTGCTAACCGAAAGCTAAGTTCATGACTATTATTACATTTGGACAAGGAACTTCCCAACTCACTTCTCAAGTATTCCATTGGTTACACATCTGGTGACAGTTTACCATGAACAGACTTTTATCTGCTGCCAACCTGGCAACCTGGGGTAGAAGCTTGCACAAATAAAGCCTTATCCCCAAAAACATTCTGAACACTTTAATGCTTCTTGATCCAAAACAGTACCTGTTGTTTCCACACAGCCTTATGAATATCTCATGTTTTGGCATGTCTTGGTGTCTCCACCCCCATTGTTCTGCCCAGACGCTGAGGTCCAGCGCCGAGGGCCTTCTGATGGTTCCCTCATTGTGAGAAGCAAAGCTACAGGGAACCAGGCAGAGGGCCTTCTCGGTAGTGGCACCCGCCCTGTGGAACGTCCTCCCATCAGATGTCAAAGCGATAAACAACTACCTGACATTCAGAAGACATCTTAAGGCAGCCCTGTTCAGGGAAGTTTTTAATGTGTGATATTTTAGTGTATTTTTGGTTTCTATGGAAGCCGCCCAGAGTGGCTGGGGAAACCCAGCCAAATGGGCGGGGTACAAATAATAAATAATAAAATTATTATTATTATTATTATTATTATTATTACTACTACTACTACTAGCACCTGGCCTTATACATGCAGGTATCTATGAATTACTGTGAATCTTATTAAGCACATGGCCCTGTGCATCATTGTCCATTTTCAAGTAACAACAACAATACCTCAATAACAGTCCGTTGAACCACGGGTCTGATTCCTTGTGGCACCATATAAAGGTTTGATGCTTTTTTTGAAGGAAGAATTGGAAGGTTGGTTCCACCCTGCTCAAAGATACAAAGAAAAGGGTTTCTTCATGTATATAAAGCCTAAGTCATACAGATCAATCATCTCGTCACGGTGGCTTTAAGTCTGAAATCAATATATTTGTTTTCTGCTACCTTTTCACTCAGCAAAAGCTCAGCTGCTAAAAGCACATCTCCACAAGCCTTGCCCCCATTCATAACTGGATACCAGAGAAGTTTCGGACTGATGTCAATATCTGGGTTGAGCTTGACCATAGGACAGCAAGAGGTTCTTCCAAGGAACTCATCTTTGCCCTGCAAAAATGGACAAATCCAAAATGGTGAATTTGTAATCACCTGCTGTCATTATATAATCAAGAGGAAATCTGGAAAAAAGCTGATACCTACCACTTGGTCACTATCGAAGAGTTCAACAACCACATGAGGAGGGTTTTGTTCTACCGTGTAGGGATCTCCATAGATTTCAATTTCATCAAATATGATAGTTTGATCCCATGTTGGGTTCAATGTTGACTTGATGGTTTCGGTTGTTTTGCTTCGGTGAAGGAATGAAACATGAGCATATGGATCTAAAAAACCACAGGAGAACAGATATGTGTATAGTGATCCATTTTAAAAGACTGACTTTTACATTCCCATTCTCTCTTTCTTCTATAATTGGCAAACAAAAGTTGATCTGACAAGCTGTAGATATGATAGACAATCCAATTTTAAATTATTCTTGTGCATGGTAACCATTCTTTAATACATTTGTATCTAAGGTACAACACCCAAGGACACATGAACAAGAGAGTCATTCCACCTGCAACTTAAACAGTACATCCCACAAACTGAACACACAGATCTGACATGAGTCTAAAACGTAGTTATTTATGGCCTTATTATGAAGCAGAGGTGAATGATTAAAGAGCTCTAGGCCTCCTATTAGAAAGACTTTCAAACCATCAGTGTCTCTGAAGAAGGTACCTGATTATGGGTATTAGCATTTCCTGTACAAATTGTCATTACCCAGTGCTCAGAGCAATGTAAAATGTTAGATGGAGGCCATCCTCACTGACCTCTTAACAAGGGATCTAATTTCATTTAACTTTTTTTGGTCGTTAACAAGAAAAGGTGTTAAATACATTCTTTGAAGAGACAGGTTTTCAGAGGGTTACGGGAGAAAAAATGGGATTGGGGAGCGGACATGAAAAAAAATCAAGAGAAACTCCCAAAGCCTTGAACATTTCAATCTGCTGCAGAAAAAAAAATAATGGACTTGCTTTGGCAGACAAATGTGTCCTTTGGATTTAATAGATCCCCAACTCCATCCTAAGTACCTGAAAAGCTGTCTTTATCCAAAGCTATTAGATTTCTTGCTTGATAGATATAACATCGAAGGTGGTAACTGTAGACTCCTTAAAAAGAAAAAGGGAAATCAGCTAAATCAGAAGGCTGTAGCAACTTCACCTTTTCAGCTCTAAACTTCAGCATTACTGCTTCCTCCCATCACTTGACTCTTGGTGTGCTTTCCATGGCCATTCCCCCACCCCACCCTGCCTGATTTTAGTGGTCCACAAGCTTCGTTCAAGTGGTTGAAGATGAGAGGTGACATATCCAATGCATTAAATATTCACATTGATTTTTAATTATATTTTTATTATTTCTTTAATTTCTTATATACTGCATTGTTTTTCATTTGTTCAGTGGAATTCAAACAGTAATGCAATGAAATACATGTAAGAAATTAAAGAAGCAGTAGAATTAAAAATCATCCAGCACCTAGGACAGCACATTGCAATTGCTACAACACAGAGAAAAATCATGAAGTGGTTTGCCAAGACCCTCAGCAATTTTCAAGTGGTCCTTAGGGAGAAGGTGTCTGAGAATCACTGGCTTAGCCTATTGTGCAACCAAAATCATGGTTAAGGTATCTGCTTCTTAACCACATTTTGTAGCCAAGGTTTGTCCCGGTTTGTTACAGGTTGTGGTTAAGGACGAGAGATCCATGGAGAGGCAAAAATAGTTATTAATATTTTGATCACACAGAGAAAGCTGTATCAGATGATGAAAAGGGTAAGGCCTTTAGAAAACTAGTCATGCAGCCAGAACAAAAAGTCTTGCAGCACCTTAAAGAAATATACAGTCTCAAATAAGGAATTTCACATGAACTTACTGTCAAAGTTGCAAGAGATTATAGGAGTGCTTGCACCGAATATACGTGTTGCTGCTGCCTCTTTGGTCTTCTCAGAAGATTTTTCTCCCTCATCAATGCTTGTATCTGCTCCCTAAGATTATATGCATATTATTATTGTTTCTCATTTATAAAACTTGAACAGAAAGCCCAGTTATTGATTCAGATATTCCTGGAAGGAGTTGTAGTTGCTGTTTTAAAAAGTACACTAATATTTATTCACTCATGTGGGTTCAAAAGAGTAATGTCAGGACCCTAAACCAGTCACACCCAGAACACTTCAAAGAAAGGGAGAGACTGAAATTCACTTCTACAGGCAATTGATGATCACAGATAGTAAAAACAAGCAATTTCTATTCCTTGATCCCTTCCACCACTCCTAGACATAATGTCCATTATTAATACATTCTTACAAGATCAATGCTGTTAGATAAAAGTTCATCAAAAGACTGCATGAAAAGATGAAAAGTTAAGCCTCATGTTTAACTGCACATGTAGTTTGGGAGGAAGAAGACTGAGAGAAGACAGCTTGGGATGATCGTAAGTATTCGTACTTTAAAACGCCAAAAAACAGGATTCTGGAGGCCCTGCTTTATGCTGAACTTTCTATATTGCTATTACAAGCTGCCGGATGAAAGCATTAGTTGATTTAATTGCCTTCACATAATCCAGCATTTTACAGCCTCTCCTTATACATTGCTTTCAATTACAGTGGTGCCTTGCAAGATGAAAAGAATCCGTTCTGCGAGTCTCTTCGTCTTGTGGTTTTTTCGTCTTGCGAAGCAAGCCCATTAGCGCTATTAGCGGCTTAGCGGATCAGCTGATAAGCGGCTTAGCGGATCAGCTGATAAGCGGCTTAGTGGCTTAGTGGATCAGCTGATAAGCGGCTTAGCGGATCAGCTGATAAGCGGCTTAGCGGATCAGCTGATAAGCGGCTTAGCGGATCAGCTGTTAAGCGGCTTAGCGGATCAGCTGATAAGCGGCTTAGCGGCTTAGAAAAAGGTGGGGAAAAGGAAAAAAAACCGCAGGAACTCACAGGACATTTTCGTCTTGCGAAGCAAGCCCATAGGAAATTTGTTTTGTGAAGCACCTCCAAAACGGAAAACCCTTTCGTCTAGCGGGTTTTCCGTCTGGCGAGGCATTCGTCTTGCGGGGCACCACTGTATTCCATCAGCTATGGTAAAATATAAATACACTTCAAGCTGTCGCATTCCTTTTTCTCTCTAGAGCAGACAAATTCATCTACAGCATTTTGGCATTCTGCTGAAAACTCTCCCACACAGTCTTAGTCACCTTCAAGTACTACTTAGAATGCAGGAATATAGAAATGTGCCTCATGAAGTCAGACCATTGATTTATCTAACTCAGGGCTTAGCCATACCTTTCACCCTGCTCTTTCCAAGCACAGGCCTGTGCTGTAATGCTCAATATCCAAGCCTTTTGCAGGGTTCCCCCACCCCCAGGGAAAACCCGCTCTTTGAATCAGAACAAAGTCATTCTGGGTTTTCCACGGACTGCTGTTTGCTCTGGTTGAGCTTTAAAGAGCAGGTTTTTGTGGCGCACTCGGACATGGGGCTCTAAATCACGGACCGTGCCTGGAAAGAGCAGAGGAAAGGAAAGTGTGGATAAGCCCTCAGGATTATCTACGCTGAGAGCTCATCTAGACTTGCACTTGTCCTGTGCCTAGAAAGTACGAGTCTGAGCAGTTTTCTGCTTATGAACAGTTTTGCCCTTACTCCATCACTTCCCCTGGAAAACTTACTCTTTAACAACAAATTGGAGCAAACATCAATCCAGAGAAAACACAATTGACATTTGCTTTAAATCAGTGGTAAAGATGGGGTTTTCCCAGGGGAAAGTGGCAAGGCAAGAGCAATTCTGGGTGAGCCCTAACTGACACTGACTCTCCATGATTTCCAAAGGGGTCTCTTCCAGCCCTACCAGCCAAGGATTGAACCCACACCCTTCTGTTTGAAAAGCAGGTGTTCTACCACTGAGCTACAGCCCATTCCACTTGATGATTCTCATTTAACTTTGAGATAATAATTAATGCTGAAGTTAAGCAGCATGAACAAGCCAGCAAGTTAAGTTCCTCTTTCTTACAAGAGCTCCTTCAAGCTTAAAGATGGCTGATGAACCACATGTGTCAGAAGGAATCATTTCTCTCCTCCACCGCCTGCGGCGGAAAGTGTCGGAACTGCGCTGCTTCCAGTGAAATTTCCATCCAATCAGTGATGCAAATTCCCATCCTTCTTGATCTTCATAGGGTGTGGTTGCCTAGAAGACAATTGCAAAAACTCAATCCACAATGGCCAGAATGTAGGGTTAATGACGAACTCTGTAATCAATGCATGCCTTATTTTCTGATACACCATTATTTTTCTAAATAAACATGCACAACGTTCTAGTAAATGCCAATGTTTGGTTGCAACTTATATTTAGCCATTTTACCCTTGATGAAACTGTTTGGTTTGGATCTTTTCTACGTCTTCGAACCAGCCTTCTTCTTCTGTGAGTATGATACATTTTCTCTGCTGCAACCCACGACTTGGGCTTATCGTCAGGGGGAATGGTAATTCCATATTCCCAAGCTAAAATAACACAGATAAAATATACACTGGTTACCATAACAGGATTTTGACTCAGTGACCAATATGGTAGCAGATTTATCAAATTTGTAGCTCTGACAAGCCAAACCACACTAATTCACTACCCCTAATTATTCAAATAACTTATTGTATCATGCTTCTTAACCTTGGTGTAGTTCCTTGGTGTAATTCTATGAAAAAAAATCACCATTTACCCCCATCAGTTCATCTGTGTCTTGTACATTTCCTAGAGGTTATACTGTTTTTCTGAATATTTTGATTAGACTAAAAATCACACAAAAACTAATGTAACTTATTTCTTTGGGGTACAGTGGTGTACATACTGAATAAGCAAAACCAAATGTGTATTGATGCCCAAATGTGTATTGATGTTTGTGAATGCCTATGGGTCACACTGTAGGACTTCTGATTTGTCCCTAATAGCTGGCACTTCACCCCATGCCATCATGCCAACTCTCCTCCAATTTAAACAGATTTTGCCATGCAGCATGTAGAGGTCTGCATTTTGAGGAACAGAAGTTCAAAGAACAATTTGGAATGCAGAAACAGTTGCCTGGTGCTAGTCCACGGATTAAGAATCTGACACGAGAGGTATTCTGTCCATTCTAACCCTTACCTTTTTCATCCACTGCTCGGTTTATATCATATATCCAAGCATCATCCTCCCACATCCAACCTGGAGGACAGGTTATTTCACCTGGTGGTGGTGCTTTTTCTCCATTCTTTGAAACAGAAAAGGCAACACACACTTACACACTCCAAGACAGTGATACCAATACTTAAAAAGTAGTAATGACTACACATAACACACATCTAAACTTAATAGGATTTCACACACACACAAAAATCAAAACAAAATTTTTGGACAACCTTTAAGACTAAAATCCAGTCCACAAAAACTGATGTGGGAATATATGTAAATGGTACAAGACTTTTTGTTGTTTTGGAGGCATGAGATCAACAAAAGTTGACCCTCAAAAGTAGCCTTGTTGTTTTTACTCTAGGCCTGCACAACTTGGGGCCCACCAAGCCAAATGCCGCACACCAGCCATGAATTTTGGTCTGTCTGGTGCTGGCAATGTCTGTTATTCCAATCCCAGGCATGAATCTAACACAGAAACTATATAGAGCCCCTGATGGGTGCTTAGTAGGCTGGCTTTGGTTTGGTGGATCAAAAGGTTGTACCTGTTTTACTGAAATGATGCCGTCCTCTGTAGGAAGTGGGAAGATGCTATAAAATTGTATTTCCACTTCCACTTTGTATGATCAGTTCACTCCATTGCCTGCTTTAAATTTAGCGGCATGCATTCTGTTTTTATACTGCAATTTGGATTTTAAGTATATTTTGCTGTGAAAACTAACAATCTGCCTTAACTTACATGCATTGCAGCTGTAACCCAAAGAGAGGTTATTGAAATTAAACACATTGGCTCATCAAAAGCGTGATCCTCACCACATCTGTAAAAGCGTCTTCAGCTGCTTTCCATTCTCCTCCAGGATAGCGGCTTTCATTTTGATACACTTCATCAGCAAACTCAGTGTGACCAGCATCTGCTTCCGTCAGCAAGCTGTGAAACCAGAAGCAGACCTTCCAACTATTGTTAGGTGCCAAAAGACGTTCACTGGACACATTGCACTGACAGAATCATGCTGTGCCCACCTGTCAAAGTGACTCAAAGGGGTTCGGGAATTCAGGATCTGACCTATCTGCTAGATCCATTTCCCAGAGTCCCACAACCACTTAGGAACCACTTATCCACGAGCAGCTGCCACAGAGCTAGAAGAACATTCAAACAAGCCACGTGGTCCCATGTGGGTATGTGCCATGTGATCAAACCTTTTAATTTTTCTTCCAGCTGCCAGGATTTGAAGCCAGTTTGACACCCTGATTAAGTGAGAACTTTTACATAGCTCTGACTGCAGTCAACATTGCTGCCAATGAAATGCTTACAGGTTAATGCAGGGAGAGGCAAAAATTGTTTCCAGGAAGGGAGCAAAAGGCAGCATGTGCTCTTGTGGCTTATTCATGGTGGCTTATCATAGTTAAGAGCATATTTGCAGCTAGGAATGGAAGGACCTGCCAATTAAAGGTGTGGGGGGACTTACTGGTTTGTGTGTTCTTGTTTTTATTGTGTATTTTGTGTTTTTATTTTTTATGTTGTGAATCACCCTGAGATCTGTGTATGAAGGGCTGTATCCAAACTTAATGAATAGTAATAAATAATAATTTTGGTTCTCCCATTTTCTCGTATTTTTTCTAGTCCTAAATTCAGTTCCCAACATTTGGCAGCAATTTGCAATTTTCTTGTTCAACATTTTAGTGTGAATTTCTCCTGAGAAACACCTTTTAAAATGCACTTTGTCTAACGTATGCTCTTTTGCAAGCACTTTCCCCTTATATAATGCATTGTGTATGGCATTTTCACAAATATCTTTATTTTTATGCACATTTTCCTCCAATATCTGCATTTTTGTAAACACTGGTTAGTTGGAGAACTGTAGTGCAGAAGTTGAATGTGTGTGCATATGTGTGTTTCAGAAAGTGGGGGTTTGACAGATTCAGTTTTAATTGCATATTGAATCAAATTTCTCCTTTGTTTGTAGCCAATGAAAACCCTAACATAGTTTTTTCATTTTACAGTCTTGATCCATTGGGCTGTGTTAGAGGAGAGCTTTAGGAGAAGAGGCTGACAGATCTAACACCCTTGTAGGCCACATCTGGGTATTTTAAATAATAATAATAATCCTAATTTTTATTGGGACCACAACATGTGGTGAGGAGGGGAGGTTTAATCCTTAACTTCTCAGCTGTAATCCCACTGGAAACAAGCCCTCATGCTGCAATTAGAATAGGGTGTCTGTGGAATCTGTATTAGGATTTTCTATTGTTAATTGCAGCACAGCTAATTGCTAAGCACAACAATTAACACAACATATAGTCAGGTCCACAGTTTACCAGGGTGGCAGTCATGGAGAAAGTGGACTGTGTTGGAGTCTACCTAAGGGCGTTAGCTAATTGGGGTTGCCAATGTGACCCGGTCCAATGCTAACCACTCCGGTAAAGACTTTATTTGGGGGGAAAGGATGTTTCTCTGCATGGCTGGACTTGGTCCAAACCACGTTGACAGTTTGTAAATAGTCTCACTAGGTAGGAATCAGTGGCAACATTTTAAAATATTTTGAAATCACGAAGCTATTCCAAAGTGCTGAAATGCATAGTTGCAATCTGGAAACTATTATTCCTTTCCTGTCTCCTAGGGATCGTCTAGATAAAGAAATGGAGGAAGAAGGCAATTAAGCAGGCTGCCAGGAATAATTTGTGGCACTGAATTTACAATGAGCTATAAATGATCTGCAGCCAGTACTGTAAACTGTTTCTTCCATGGTACAGTGGATCACATTATTCCATAAAGCACATTATCACTGATGTAGCACACTCTTATTAATATATGCCTTTGAAACACACAAAATAAACACATATATGCAATGTTATAAAAAATACTACTACAACAGAGGAAAACACCTCATACAAAAGATACTCAGCTATTTATAGTGGGGATCAAAAAGAGGCTACAACTGTTCTATACTGCCATCTGTTGGCCAAAATACAGTTTGTAGATTATTTTCCGCCCATTGAAAGGCTGCTTCTTATTACCTCAACCTGTCTTTCCATGAGGCTTCCCTTTCCTTTGAAATAGCATTTGAGAGGCACTTCAATGCGAATGAACATTCCGGACACCATGGATTTCCCAAATTGTGCCACGAATTGGATTGGAGCAAATTTCACCTCAGATAGGGAAAGCATCTTAAGGCTGTAATCTTGCACTCCAATCGCCACCATCCCCATAATGGTTTATTACAGATGATTTATTCTTTATGCCTCAGAGGTTCAAATCCCTGCTCAGCCACAGAGTATCACCGTGTCATCTTAGCCTAGTCGCCATTCCTAATTTGCAGGGTAAGGTAAAGGTAAAGGTACCCCTGCCCGTACGGGCCAGTCTTGACAGACTCTGGGGTTGTGCGCCCATCTCACTTAAGAGGCCAGGGGCCAGCGCTGTCCGGAGACACTTCCGGGTCACGTGGCCAGCGTGACATCGCTGCTCTGGCGAGCCAGAGCCACACACGGAAACGCCGTTTACCTTCCCGCTGGTAAGCGGTCCCTATTTATCTACTTGCACCCGGAGGTGCTTTCGAACTGCTAGGTTGGCAGGCGCTGGGACCGAGCAGCGGGAGCGCACCCCACCGCAGGGATTCGAACCGCCGATCTTTCGATCGGCAAGCCCTAGGCGCTGAGGCTTTAACCCACAGCGCCACCTGCGTCCCCAATTTGCAGGGTAGTTGTGAGCATAAAAGAGAGGAACGATGAGCTCCTTGAAATTTGGGGGGTGGGATATTATTAATAAATATTTTGCTCCAAGCACTAATTAGAGCTTGATTACCACAAGGTCATTGAGAAAGCCTCGCATATCAAAGCTACTTCCAACCTGACAAGTAACCACTGCGTCAGAAAAGCATGTATTCTGTATGGAGCAGGCATAGGCAAACTTAGCCCTCCAGATGCGTTGAGACTACAATTCCCACCATTCCTGACCACTGGTCCTGTTAGCTAGGCATCATGGGAGTTGTAGTCCCAAAACATCTGGAGGGCCAAGTTTGCCTATGCCTGGTATGGAGCATAGTTTGAGTGTGCTTTACACTTTGTTTAAAGAGGAAGGGTGGGACACAACCAGGAAGTATGAAACATCTGTCCAGACTAACTGTGTAAAAGCTTGTTAAAATGCTGTTCCTCTTTTTTAAATGGACTATAAAATAGTGAAACATCCTGTAATGTAGCACAGACTGCCTTGCCTCCCAAAAGATGTCATTAAAGTTATATTAACGAAATTACCAGCGTGGACATATCCAAAGACAGGACTGACTCCACTGTTACTCATGACAACTATAAACATCTTCACTTGGGAGTTCCTAATGGAGCTGTTTTGTACTGAAACTTGGCATTTTATTGCCTCCCTCTCTTTTAGCAAGAGTTTTGAAATTTCCTTAGTGGGAAATTACATAAGCCCCTCCCTTTGTCTTATTTTAGAGGAATCCAAACAAAAAACTGACCTTCTTTCAGGATCAATGAACCAGTCGTCTTTCCAGTCCCATCCTTTGGGAGGCAGAAAGTACTCTCTTTTCAGTTTTATTTTTCCTGTGACATCGGAAAACTTGTGGCGGCCAACAAGTCCGGAAGTTCCCCACTTCCCAAACATAAGTGCCTGGTTTTCATACTGTCGAGAAAGTAAAATAAAATAAAAAATAAAGCAACTGCACGGACTGCAGAAAAATGTTTTATAAATTAAATATCTATCTCCCTGACAGTATATGAAGCCTTCTGCTCAGTTAGACAACTGATTCCTCTGGGTCAGCACTGCCTACACCAGGCTAACATTTTTTTTGGCACATTTGAAATTTTGAGAGAGTGCCTTTAACATAGTCTGAAAATGCTAATTACGGCACCAAAGGAACAACAGGTGTTAAAAGTGATACAAAAGTCTCTTCTCTTTGACGGGACTGCTCATGTACATCTGATCTGGCATCTGAGGACACAAACCCTTGGGACGCTCTCCTCTGCACACACCTGTGAAATGAGTGGGAGCTGCACCAGCACAATTGAAATGGGTGCGCTTTTTGCATGACTCCCATTCATTTCAATGGTGCTTGTGCAGGAGAACTTCCTGGTGGACTGTACCATTACAATTCTTTGGGGAAAATGCAATAAAAATAAATAAATAAATTCAAATCCCTGGGACCTTATCTTAAATAGTAATCTTTACTGCACATACCATTTCAGCAAAGACGCTAAATGTTCCTTCTGCGAAGCTATTAAACTTTTTTTCTACTGCACTCAAGCCAAGCCAAAAACTAATTCGCAACTGTGCGGGTATTTTGTTGCCGTTGTTTTTGTCCTGTGGATACTAAACAAAACACACACATATACAAAAGCGGTTACTTTCCGATGTGTCAGAAGGACTAACAAAAGATATACAATAGAAATATTTGTAGTCTGTGCCCCAGTGACAGCTTATTGACATGTATGTGCCTGGCCAACATTTTCCTGTGCCAGAGGTTACTTCATAATGGTAGGAAAACTTAAGGTGTTGAAAACTCAGCAGCGTACCCAAACCAACTTTTAAATAGAGCAGTTTCCCTACATTTAGGAGACAATCACAGCCAGATTGTTAATTCTTTTCCTGTTATTCCGTTCTTGGCTCTTATCTAACAATGTGTTTACTCCTGCCTATTTCTGAGAACTTGGCAGTACCAATCGTTAGTATTTCCTCACCATAAGTGGTCTGAAAAGCAGTTGTGTGATGTGATGTTTGCATGAGTGTATCCACCACTACAGATAGCAGAGAAGCATTTCCCGCTCTCCAAATTACAATTGTAGGCACGCTTTAATCTTACCCTGGACTTTTAGAATGTGGAGTGTCAAAAGGCCCTTTCAGAGGAGCCACACCTCGTGTATCCAAGTGGGTTGCTTTTCTGAGAGGGAGCCCTGACTACAAGAGGTCAACCCCCAAAGAAATGACTCACACAAAGGTGGGCAGCCATATGTGGGGATGCCCCAGCTCTGGATTTCCTGCACCGGGCAGGAGGTTGGAACAGATAAGCCTATTCTGTGACTCTGTGCAGAGCTACAGCAGGCAGTCTTCATGAGAGGAGATAGGAATGAATGAAGGCAGTGCCAGTTAATGAGGCACAACATGGTGCCAGAAGGATAGGAGCATTTCTAACCTTATTGTTCAGCATGGGGAGGTGGTGAGTGATGCAGACACGACCATGCAAGCATATGGCCACTGACCCTAATGACATTGGCAGCCTGTGCCCATGCCAGGATGACTAGCAACAATTTATTACTTATACCCTGCCCATCTGGCTGGGCCTCCCCAGCCACTCTGGGCAGCTCCCGACAGAATATTAAAAATATGATAAAACATCAAACATCAAAAACTTCCCTAAACAGGACTCAGCAACTGTTGTTTGCACAGCACTGGCAGTGGCTGTCTTATACACATGCACTTCTACCACTGTCTTTCCCAGTGATGGAAGCCAAAGGCAGGAAGCCCTCTTTCCTCTGTTTTGCTATGCTGCACAGGTTTCACCTGGCAAACCGCTTCAACGGCCACCTCTGACTGAATCATCAAGTCCCACCTGAGGCAAAGACACTATGTGTTTACCCACCTCAGCAAAGCCGGGGTGGAAAAAACCAGTCCTCCTGAATACAGGCAGAGACCATTTTGCATAGGGGTTCCGTTCTTGACCCCGTATGCAGATGGGGTATGCAGTGTGCATAAACCACCCCGCCCTGTCCTGCCTCCCCTCCTCTGGGTTCGAAAGGACCTGCACACTGGCGATTGCACATCAATTGGATGCACCTAAAATGGTCGCTGCCTGGAGTCAAAACCAGGGGTAACAGAGCTTGGGAAAGCTCCAGGTCGGTGGCAGCCCTGAAGTCCTCCGACCTCTGTTTGTTGTTTAGTCATTTAGTCATGTCCGACTCTTCGTGACCCCATGGACCAGAGCATGGACCTGTCTTCCACTGCCTCCCGCAGTTTGGTCAAACTCATGCTGGTAGCTTCGAGAACACTGTCCAACCATCTCGTCCTCTGTCATCCCTTTCTCCTTGTGCCCCCAATCTTTCCCAACATCAGGGTCTTTTCCAGGGAGTCTTTTCTTCTTATAAGGTGGCCAAAGTATTGGAGCCTCAGCTTCAGGACCTGCCCTTCCAGTGAGCACTCAGGGCTGATTTCCTTCAGAATGGAGAGGTTTGATCTTCTTGCAGTCCATGGGACTCTCAAGAGTCTCCTCCAGCACCATAATACAAAAGCATCAATTCTTCGGCACCCTGTCCCAATGAGCACAGCATTTCTGCCACCAGCGGAATGCAACTGCCTCTGCCTCCTGCCCACCACTGGTGAAAACACACAGAGGAGACACAAGCAGGCCCCTTCCTTGATAGATGAGAGCCTTTGGACTCTGAAGCCTCTGTTTATTTATTTTATTTATCACGATCCATTTGGTTATTGCAAATTAAGAGGAAATAGATCTGTACACAGTTTGTGTGCATGTACATGGAAAGCATAAATTTATTTCAGTGTTATGCTTTCAAGCATCTCTGCCAGGACTACTGTATTTCCAGTAGCAGCATTCTGTACCAGGCTGACTCTGAAAAGGACTGAACTCCAGGCAACAGATTTGAACAAGCACTGGAGACCTAACCACGTTGGGCAGACAAGTGTTTGGCTTAGGTTACCTTTAAGAAGACGGTCCGGGACTTCCCACAAAATTTCCCAGATGCCCCAGGAATTGTGGAATATAAAACCTCATGGGCAGGAATGCGAGCATAGGCAAGCCTCTTCTCCCCCCGGATCATCCAAACGATCACGTCAGGCATGCTGTTCTGTGGCTGTTGTTTTGCAATGAGAGGAGAAATGAGACAAAGTTTCCTATTAAAGGCATTTGTAGACTCACATTTAAGGGGGAAGGGGAAGGCACTACAGATAATTTGTTCTAAAGAATTATATCACATTATACAGTAACAAAAAGATACGGCAGGCCAGCAGGCATTCTGGTATGCTTCATATATTGCCCAAGTTTGTTATTGAGTATGCACTCAAAAGGGAGTTACAGCCAATCCCAGGTCTCTGACGTGGGTGGCTGTATTAAACATGTAAAACAACAGGCAAAAACATTCTGATACACAAGTGTTTCTGTCTTCAGCACAACCATATGCTATATGGGAATAGAATATGGAGAATGTAATATTTTTATTTCTAGACCATGACACCTGAGTCACAGAATACCTTGTACCTACACTGTTATTCTTCTGGTAAGTTGCCCTGGGAATACAATTCCACAAGCAGCTACCACCTCCAAAAAGTCTCTTTCCTGTCACTACCAGTCACATCTCAAATACCAGGTGTCTCACGCAGATCCTCTAAAGGTGACCTCAGTACGGCCTAGTTTTCATGTAATGCTAAACCATGGTTTAATAAATTATGGTTTGTCAATTCACGGTTTGTTGGGCCATCTAAACCCTGACCAGCACTTTGACTGTGGTTTGCTTACTAACAAGACATCATGGCTTGTTGTTTACTTACAAACCTTGGTTTGTTTTAACTATGGTTTGGCATTGCCTATGACTCCTTCCTTTTTTCTTGAATTACTTCTTGCAGTAACTCCTGATCAGAGGGTGAAGAGGCACATTTGCAAGGTAAGAAGACCTTTGAAAAGCTTTGTGCTTCCTTCCTATTATGGTGCTGGGGTAGGACAAGAGCGCTGATGTGGGAGGCAAAATTGCTTTGGTTTTTCTCCACAAAGCCACTCCCGAATTTAGGAGGGGGGGGAGTGTTGCGGGCTCACGACCCCGCCCACACTCTCGCGGGGCTGAGTGCAGCCCCGCAGGATCAGGGGATTCCCATTACTATTCATCTCCTGCAGCGTCAGCCAATCGGCTGGCGGCAGGGGCGGGCCGAGCTAGGGGCACTTAAGGTCGGGGCAGCCCCTGGCTCGCCCCTTTCCCTCCTCTACAGCAGCTGCGATTTCCCACCCACCCACCCTCTAGGTTTGCATTCGGACTTTGCTATGGGCTTCGGCTGGTCGCCGCAAGGGGCCTGGTAGGAGTTTTTCCATTTGGCTAATTGGCTGGAATTTTGAAGCCACTTGGTTTTTTCGCCTACCTCGTAGCAATGTCACAACTCCTTGGTCTTGGCGGTTAGCCATTGGCCGGGGTATTGTCATGCAAATGAGATCGGGGGGAGGAACGCCATCACCTCCCCCAAATCTTGAATGTTAGTTCATTAAAGGACTCCGAGGGGCGTCGCCTCGTCCGAAACCTACGGAGGCTAGGGCCTAAAGCGCGCTCCCGAGCGGTAACCCCTCGGGGAGCGCCTAGGGATGTGCATCTCGGGGGCTCCCCCTGCTGGTGTTTAACCCTTCCTGGTTAGACCGGATAGTCTGTTAGGGCCAATGCCTAAGCCAATACCGCTCTTACCTGTAATCAATAAAGTTGTGGCCATTTTTCGCCCATTAACCTAAATTTCTGGTGTCCGGTGTCTTTATTTACTCCATCTGGGAGGGGGCGGGAATAGCCACGCAATACAATATTGAAGCTAGCACTGTAGTGGGGAGCAGAAACACTGGGCACTGCTGGTTTGCCTGCCTGAATGTGTGAGTTTGCTTTGGCTTGCCTGCTGGAGCCTGTCCGCCTCCTGCCTGTATGAGTGATAAGCATGTGGCCTCTATGTACCTGTCTGCCTGTTTGTGTACTAGCAATGCCCACCACTGGCATGAAACCCTCAGAAGAAGAAGAAAAAGTTAGCCCATTATCAATGCAGAGAGAACAACCTCTTCAGATAGTAGTATTAATTTTTCCAGCCAATCCTCAATTTCTGTCAGTGTGGCCTTGATATCTGTGGCTTCGCTCCTCATTTTCAGAGCTGCCTCCTGAATCTGTCTGATCGATTTCTCCCGCAGTTTGTAGATCTGTGTATCAAGGACTGTGACATTGTGTTTGCCTTGCTGGCTTGGGAATTCCATGCTGAAAGAAGAAATGAGTAGGCTTTCTTAGTAACAAACATACCAATCAACCAACAGTTTGTGGGAACGGCTGTGAAACCTGACGTCAGTTTTCAAATAACATCACAAACATTGGTGTGTAAGGCACCATGGTCCCAAAGAGACTCTGGCTCAGGAGTTTTGCTCTCTCCCTGAGGAACTGGGGCACTTCTTAAGCAGAAGGAATCAATCTCTGTAAGCAGCACTACTGAATTTCTGGGCAGTTGTGAAGAGGGAAGATACAGGGCAACTCACCTCAAGTCCTCCATAAGCTCATCTATTAGCTTCAGCCACGTTTCAGTCAACTGGTTTTCCGAAACCTTTGCTTGTATTCCTGATTTTAAGGCTGTCAGGTTTGCTTGCTGTGGATTTAAGGAGTTGGGTAAGTCCATATGTGCTACTCATTTGCAGCCTTTTTCCCCAGTGAGATTCTCTTATCGGTGTTACAGAAAACTATTTGTAAAGCACACCAAACACATAGTCGGATCCAGATTTAGACATATTCAGAGCTGACCCACTGAAATCAATGGGGCTTAAGCTAGCCATTGTGACTAACTTAAGTCTCATTTGTTGCTTATTTTCATTTTCAAATACTTATGTACAGTCATAACTCGGGTTGAATGTGCTTCGGGTTGAGCACGTTCGAGTTGCACTCTGCGGCAACCTGGAAGTAACGGAGCGTGATACTTCCGGGTTTCGCCGCTTGCGCATGCGCAGACGCTCAAAATGACGTCACGCTCATGCGCAGAAGCGGCAAAACGCGACCCGCGCATGAACGGACATGCCGTCGCTTGTTACGTTCGCTTCAGGATGCGAACGGGGCTCCGGAATGGATCCCGTTCGCATCCCGAGGTACCACTGTACCGTATTCATAATACCAGAGTGGTTCACAAAATTCACATTAAAACTATACCAAATACCTTTGGAATGGTTTTGTTCTGTTTTCATGCTGGTATAAGAATTTATACTGCTGTGACTGTTGTTATAATTGTCTTTGCTGTAGGAAAATTGTGGAGAAGTCCACACCGATAATTTCTTTAAAACTTTCAGTAAGGTTAAAAACTTGTATTAAAGGTATGGGGGGGGGGTTATTCAGCTGACATCAAGCCTGACCTCATGGCATGTGCCAGGCAAGCCTCCCAAGAGAGAGAATTCCACAAATGGGGAGCCACTTTCCAGAAGGACCTTACCCAGGTATCTGCTCACTGCACCTCAGATAATGGGGACACCTGGAAAATGGCTTGTGATGATGTACTTATCAGATCAACAGTCCCAGCATATGCCTGTTAATACAGTGCCATATGTGGAGAAAGGTGATCCATTGAGTGCCCTCATTCCATGCTATAATGGACTTAAAAGTCATGAACCAGCTCTCTGAATTGGGCCTGGAAATGGACCAGGAACCAGTGCAACGTATGAAGCATCAGCATAATATGCTCATAATGTCCAGGCCCAGTTAACAGCCTTGCAGCTGTATTTTATGCAGCTTACATCACAAAAAACAACAACGTTTCTTGCATTTTTCACTGGACGAGACTGAAATTCTGCCTGCTGTGAAACCAGAAGCCCACTTTCTACCACAGTTTTTATTACATTGTTGAATGTAAGAATACAAATCCAAGAAGAAGCTTTATAGCTTACTTACTTATTTTATATACAGCCACAACAATATTGTATATATGAATTATGGGAAAGAGAAACAGTTGTGATTAACTTACCAGTTTTTCCACTATGGCAAGAAGAAGGTTCAAAGGGTCCAGTCTATGACTTATATCCTCCCAATATGAAGTAAGTGTCACCACTGGCTTCGTGTTTGCCCATGGCAGGTAGTAATAGAAGTTTCCTGGAGTGAAATAAGCACATTATTTGGGGGAATATGTCCTCTTACAAAAATATATACAGTATAGCTGTTGGATTTCAACAATCTTTATTCACATTATTTCAACCAAGACTGGGCAAGCTATTTTTCTGCCTAAGGTGGAAAATGCAAATGAATATCTCAGGTTATTAGATATATATATATCTAAAAATAAATAACTAATAACCTGATGCCCTACAATGGCACCCAAAATCTGCCTCACTCTGCCTAATTGTAAGTACAGATTTCAAAGTTACAGCCCCCACCCACCCAAATACGTCTTTATTGCTAGTTTTGTGCAGAAGTAATACTCACCATCAAATACAGCCCGACTGTACTGAGTTGTTGATGCCAGCGGTTTGCAGGTGGTATCAAATTTATTGCCATAGTTCCCTATGCTGACTTCAAATTGGATGGCTTCGCCAATATCTTGCAACATGGTGGCAGAATGGAACACGGCGCTGAGGCTGTACTTTCTTCTCCGTTGATATTTCTGTAGGTTCAAACAAGAACAGTGGTTTAACAAACAGTGGTTTAATTTTTGAAGCAAAACCCCACCTAAAATACATATAGGGGCACACACACACACACATTTACCAGTGTGGAGAAACATTAAATGTCAAACGAAACCACACATTTTAAATGATTTGCTGGCTACCAATACAGTGGAACCTCGGGTTGCGAACGTGATCCATGTGGGAGGCACGTTCGCAACCCGCAGTGCCACGTCTGCGCATGCACGGGTTGCGATTCTGCGCATGTGCGAGCATCGAAACCTGGAAGTAACACGTTCCGGCACTTCCAGGTTTGGCGCGGTGCACAACCCGAAAACACATAACCTGAAGTGTCTGTAACCCTAGGTACCATTTATGTGGAAAATAAATGCAAAATGAGGCATAGTATTCTTTTCTGCCCACTCCAAAGATATGTCTAGGGGTGTGATTCGCCTAACCACCTTATGAGATCGTGTGGTGGGCCTTGCCCAAAAGGAGCAAGATTGAAATATTTCATATTTCACATATTGGGGAACAAAACAGCACTTACCTCAACCACTAGTACATCATCACTGGGTATCATTTCAATCTTTTTAGAAAGGGGTTTGCTGTCAAGCAGTGTGGTTAGTTCAACCAGGATCCGGCCTCTGTAAGATACCCCCTCTCCCTGAAACACAAACGCGATACTTCAATCTATAGTACGTAAGCTGCAAAGCTAGTATATTCTTTTAAACTGTGAGTATCATCTCCATCCTCCAATTTGCATGCTTTATCACATCTCACAAATAGGCTCCCCCCGACATAATTTAAGTCAACAATCCCAGTTTTTCTACTGAAACTAATAAACATGGGTCATTGGATACAATTTTATAATATTGATCCTGAGCGTATTTGTTTATTTGTTTGATTACATCATTTGAAGATCCCTGGGTGGGTTACAAATAAGTTCAGTTAAAAGCAATAAGGTCATTAAAGTAAGTAAAACAGAACCACTTCTTCTCAGGCAGCTGGAATTGGGCCAATTAACTGCTTGGCAGGAAGGGGTGGGAAGATTGAATCCAGGCTGTTTTCGTGCCCTCCAAACAGTTGATTGATGTAATTCCAGCTTCCTTTACAGACCTAAGCACGCACAATCTTAGCTGCTGGGGAGAGAGGCAAGCAGCAATTTGTGTGAGAATCTCCCAATCCTGTTTCTGAATGCCTAGGCCCATAGATGGACTAGACTTTGCAAAATGTGCATGTTACAAAGGGCCACAGTGGTTTTTGGTACCAGAGAAATAACAATATTTTATTTTTAGCACCAATACAATTTGCACGTTATGTTTGAAGACTACAAACTGTGTTTTGAGAGTGGGTACTATTGTTGCTTGAAAATGACATCACCAAATCAAATTCTTTTAAAAGGTACACATTATTTTATACATGTGATGGAGCATTTAAAAGGACAACTGGTGAAGGAGTCATAACACTATATTCTCAACGGTGAACTCCCTGCCAACATTCTTTCTCCTGCCATTGTGTGGAAGCAAGAGAACAGCAAAAGGCAGATATCTTGACTAAGAGATATTCCAAAAGATAAACAAACCTTTCCAGAATTTAGATCATCATACGGATCTGGGAATCCAGTATATTCTCTTGGACTTCCATAAAGGTTTAGATAACAAGGCCCAAATGTTGGTAAGAAGCCCACTTCCGTCTCTCCGGTATTTACTGATAAGCAAACATCATGATTAAAACATGATTAAAACACCTTAAGAGGGTGTGAACATTAACTCTGGATGCAGCAAACTAAAATGTTAAATGTTAGTTGTTAGTCAAATAAGAACATTTTATTCTATGGGTATAAAGAAAGTCCAAGTGCCGGGAATATCTCTCAATAGATTAACCATGACCCATAAACTCTTTGTGACTGGGCCATCTCTAATCCACGGTGACTAACCTGTGGTTCTCTACATGTTGTTGGACTCCAAATACCCTCAGTCCCAGCTATGCTGGGAATTGTAGTCCAGCAACATCCTGAGGCCACAGCTTCCCCACCCGCTCCTCTGGGGTGCACTGGGGTAAGGAACTGCCTGTCCCCAGGAAAATCTAGGCTCCCAAACAGGAACAGTGCAAAAATTTGGCTTCCTGCAAAAGAGCAGTGAGTGAGCAGGATATATGGCAAGACATGTTTGTGGATACACAAGGATGTCTCCATACACTTCAATGAAAGGAGCCCACTGCACATGACAGTGTCGGGAGAGCTCTGGGTCAGAGCGGTGATGCATAAATTTGAATTTAGTCAAAACTTTATGGGAAAAGAACCCCATAGAATAAACTGGCTGTGCTACCTTCATGCTAAGAGACCTTCATTTATTCAAAAGAACCATAGCACTGAGAAATATGTGTCCTGTATTAACATCTTTTTTCAGGAGCCAAAGGAAGGCGATGTAAGCACAGGAGAGAACTACAGGCACAACCAGAGCTCTGACAGCTGTTATTATCAGCGTAGATTCCTCTGCAGAAAGAAACATCCAGAAAATACTCCAGCTATACTCATAGTTCTCTCATCACTGTGCTTTTCTCTCTTCTTTAGCTCCTGATCATAAACGTTAATGCATGACTGCTTTCCGCACATTAATAAAACTGAAAGGAGATATTAGTCACACATTCTGTTTAAACCACTGTTACAGTCACAGGTGAAAGGTTAGCGTAGATCAGTACACTGTTGTAATAAATGAATTATTTAATTGCATCAGATATTGCAGCAGAAGACTAGTAGAATCAGTTGCTGTTAAATGCTGGGCACAAATATCCAAACCAACTCATAGCCCCCTAGAAACACAACCACAGCTGCTCTCCAAACTGCAGAGTGAGAGCAGTCTACGAAGAAGTGAGATTCAGAACTCTTCCTTTTTTTGCATTTAGGGTGGGCAGATGCAAAGGAGGTTGGGGCTCCTGTAGTCACTAGTTGTGCAGAAGCAGGAAGTTCAGCAGGTGTCATTTGCCACAATATAATCTCCTATGTTTGCCATGATAAAATCCTTATTGTACATCACTAATAAAAGTGCAGGTGCACCCTCCTGTATTTCACCCAACCATCTTATTCACATTATTTCTGTAGTAGTGTAGAATTAGAAGTGTGAATCACTCTCATCCCACAATTCTTTGTAATGTGAAAAAAATATAATCTTCTCTCCAAGTAAATGTGCTGATGTCAGGCAAATATAAAGTTACACGCTTTTTTATATATTAAAAAACATAATTCCTTTTTTAAAGTATTCACTGATCAGGCAAAGGTTTCTTAGAAAATTTCACAGTATAATTACTGTTGCATAATTAAATTTTCAGGGCAATTCAGCACAGAAATGTGAAATCATTTTCTTTTTAACTGTGCTGCTAATAAATCTGTACTTGTCAGAGCTGCCCCTAGGTCCCAGCTCACAGAGGACCAACGCGAGGCTGTCGTTATGTACAAAAGTCTTTATTGAGTTTAAGTTTCCATTTCAAAGCCGCCGCGCGCAGCTCTACGTCTTAACCCTAGACCGGCGAAGTACCGTCTGAGTCTCCTCCCCTATGACACCAGTTTAAGATCCTAGCCCTGCTCCACCTTTTACGCTGCTCTCTCCTCCTCTGGGTCCTCCTGCCCGCTGGGGCATTGCCCTTTCTGGACTCTTCCGACGCTGAGTCGCTTAGCTCCTCCCCCTCCCTCCGGCGGGCTTTAGGACCCGGTTCCCAATCCTCATTCTCTGCTGTCCCGCGCTCCTGTACATTTGAACTTGCCTCTCGCACCAACCCAGTGACCTTCCTCCTGACCGTTACACTACTTCTGTCACTGCTTCCCTCTTCCGGGATACTGGCCGGATCTGACCTCCCCTCCGTTGTCTGACTCTCCGATGGAGGTATGGTCAGCCCTGCCTTATCTTCTCTCCCTGGTGGGGAATGCACTGGCCCCGATCCTTGGGACTCTTCCCCCCCACTCTGCTCTGGTGGGGAAGCTGGTCCTGATTTCCAACTACTGCTCTGGGAGTCCCTGCTGCCCCCTTGCTCCTGGGGCGTTCCCCTTGGGAACCCCCTACCCCTGGCCACTGGCGCCCCCTTCTGTGAATCTTCTGATTCGCTGGAGAGGCTCATGGAATCCCTCGGTCCACTGTCCTCTTCTCCTACGCTCCCCTCGGATTCTTCCCCTTCGCTCTCCATCTCCTCTCTTCCCTGTGCCTCTGCTCCTGAACCCCTGACAGCACTACATATTTTTAAATACTGGATGAGAAAACAAAGTGATTTTATGGGTACCTTTCAGAGGCAGATCTTAAATATTGCATCTGTTTTTATGAAAAGCTTTTTAATCTTTGAGAAATCAGGCACAGAATTTGAGGCAAATGTATACTGCCTGTGATAGTTTTCATAGATAAAATCTGTTTATGTGCTCTCATTAAACACAGCAAGCCATTAATGGCCCAAACCACCAAGCACTGTCTCCAAAGCTCCTGCATATATCTTTAGTACTACAAGTTGGGGTATAGAATAAATTAAACAATTGCATGCAAAAATATACAGTAAAGCCATGCAAAAGTCAAAGAAAATCTCATGCAATCGTGATCCAATGCCCAAACTGTTAAAAATTATCATCATAAGTATCATCACAGCTGCTAACATTAATGCAAGTGTATGGGTTACACATTTGGGTTTAAAAGGAAATATTAGTTTGCGGAAAGGGCAAGAATTTGCATTGAACTCCAATATATGATTATGAACCTTCATATGATGAAGCCCCAGCTCCCGAAGATGAAAACTCTATAGATTATAAAAGACAACACATTATTTGGTATGTAGTACTGTACAGATAATGTACAACATATAAAACATTTAAATCAAAGTGAATCTGGAGTCTTGCTCTAAAAAATAAGGTATGTCCTGATCCTAAGTCTTGCTTCTAAATCACATAAGTACTTAGGATGGGTTGTGCCGACAGCTTTGCCGGTATCAACCTCACAAAATAAGAAATTATAGCAGCATTTTACGGCTATTATGCGGGCATCACAGGATGACAGACAAGTGCAAACATTTAAGGTCACAGGTGCCACTCTCATGCAGTCCTCAAAGGAACTAGTCCTCAAAGCTAAATCAGCTTCAGAAGAAAATATAGCACCCCATAGTGGTAAGGAAACTCAAGATAGCGCATGGTATGCATAGACCTATAGCAACCAGTTTTCATTTTTCAACAATAGTGTACTGCACACTCATTATGAAGGATATAATGGATTGGTCTAAGAGAGACACCTCCAAGGAATAGTAACTGTTCTTCCAAAATGTGGGAAATTTCACTGGGGGAGGAGGAAGGCCAACCAACTTTCATCAGGGCAACAACATCTATGGTGGGAAGCTAACCACCAAGACCACACTATTCCTGAAATATTCCCTGTGGAGAGAAAATGACTACTCCAGGGGTCAGCAACCTTTTTCAGCCATGAGCTGTCCCTCAGACCATGTGGTGGGCTGGACTATTTTTTTTGGGGGGAAAATGAACGAATTCCTATGCCCCACAAATAACTCAGTGATGCATTTTAAATAAAAGCACACATTCTACTCATGCTGATTCCCGGACCGTCCGCAGGCCTGAGTGAGAAGGCGAATGGGCCGCATCTGGCCCCCGGGCCTTAGGTTGCCTACCCCTGGACTACTCTAGGCAAGCGTTACATGCAGACTCATATGGCACTTTGTACCAATCAGGTAGCAGGACGTATGAATAGGAATGTCAGAAGGAACTGAGTTGCTGCTTACCAGGAGGAGGTGGGACAAAGGAGCAGGGAGGTCAGTGCTGTGCAGGTATATCAGCAGGAGCATCAGATTGGCTCTGCTGATGTGTCTGCACAGCACCCAACCTTCCTAGAGCCTGGTCTCTCCCCCCTCCCGGCAAGTGGTCCTTCAGTATACCTGAAGGAGCGTCTCCATCCCCATCGTTCTGCCTGGACACTGAGGTCCAGTGCAGAGGGTCTTTTGGCGGTTCCCTCCCTGCAAGAAGTGAGGTTACAGGGAACCAGGCAGAGGGCCTTCTCGGTTGTGGCACCCGCCCTGTGGAATGCCCTCCCATTAGATGTTAAGGAAATAAACTACCTGACTTTTAGAAAACATCTGAAGGCAGCTCTGTTTAGGGAAGTTTTTAATATTTGATGTTTTATCATGTTTTTAATATGTTGGGAGCTACCCAGAGTGGCTGGGAAGGCCCAGCCAGATGGGTGGGGCATAAGTAATAAATTATTATTATTATTATTATTATTATTATTATGCCAGGAGGCTTGGTATGTGACGCCACCGCTCCTCTCCAACGGCTCCGTACATTGAACCTGAGTGAAGAAATACTATTTCTTACATTGTCCTTCCTTCTTCTTTCTTCTGTTTTGAACTTACAGGTGCTCCTTTGAAGAAACAACATTGGAAGAGAAACTAGCTTACCTTCAACTTCTCCCCCTGAAGCAGCAATTCTGGAGAGGCTCAAGTATGTGGTGCCTACAACATCATTTCTGGTGAGGCGATCCCTTCATGAAATGATGTAATCGTCAGTATTCATTTTAAATATTCAGATGTGGGTGTGGTCTTAAGCATATAAAATTGTAGTACTATATAGGTCCTGTTTTAACCATGTTCTGTATTGAAAATTGTATATTTATCACTAATACTACCATTATTATTTATTGCATTTGTAAAGAAACACACACACACACACACATAAATCAGTCAGTTTCAAGTTCTCTCAGTTTCTCATTTTTCAATGTTAAGGTCAGTTTACCACATTTCTGCAAAAATACCCCCCCCCCCCCCAAAAAAAACCACCTCCTCACAAAATCTTTTGGCACTTTAGTACAAATTCCTCCATTTTTATATACTTTTGCAAGCACTTTCCCCAGATATCATGCATTTTGTATGTTATTTTAATAAAAAAAACACATTTTTATGCACGTTTCCCTAATATATGCATTTTAGTACACTTTTTTTTTGGCTGGAGAACTGCATCACAGAATTAGGAGAAATCACTGTGTCTCGATTCACATTTCGTTTCAAGAAGTATGAATTAGGTAGACTTGCACTAAAATACAGGCTGAACCAAATTTCTCCCCATCCCTAAGCCCAGGGAGCTAAGCTAAGGTTAGGAGAAGACAACACACAGGGTTATCCTATGGCTGCTACACTCACCTATACGTCCGTGACAGGATTTCAGTTCCACCAGTAGCCATCAGATGGCACAACGCGCACTACTCAATTGTTAAAGGATGTACACATATCTTTTAGCACCTTATAGAAAGACTATGTGCCTGTATTACCCCCTGCCTTGACAGCTGACAACCCTGACAGCAGTAAGCCTAATGGACATAATTATCCATGAAACAATTCTAATGATCTCTATAATCTTTATAATGGTTCAAGCTGAGTAGCTAATGAATGAGAACTCGTGGGAATTTTAAACAGACAGGCCTGTCATGCTCCATAACAGCGGCAATTATTAAGAACACCAAGCTATAACCAACTTCATTACAAATAATCTGAGCACCGCCCTGCAAAGAGCACTTAATTAATTCTGCGATAGCTTGTGCGTCACAAGTCACCAACGTATGTTAAAACCTTTTTGTTTTGAAGCATTGTCATTGTTGCTTCGCATGCAACTCTATAAACAACAAAGGAAAACTCACCAGTCGTACACCACCAGTCTTATTTTTTCACACATCGAAGGGAACTAGAAAAAAAGAAGACTGTACTAATTAACCAAAGTCTTATTTCTAAATAAAAAAACAACATTGTAATAGTTTTTTGTACAGCAACAAACTAACCTTGATCTGAAGATTAACAAGTTGATTCCACACTGGGTTAGCATTTTTTTCAATTATATTTGTGCAAACCTGGAAAAAAAAATCCCCATATGAAAGTTATGAACAGTTCTATGTCTAGGAATAGCTTTTATTCAGACATAAAGAAGATTAACAAATGCTCACAAAATATAATGGGTGCTCCGCATAGTAACTGTCGGTATACAGTCGTACCTTGGTTTTTGAGCAGCTTAGTTCACAAACAACTTGGAACTCGAATGCCACAAACCCGGAAGTAGATGTTCCAGTTTGCGAACTTTGCTTTGGAAGCCGAATGTCCAGCGCAGCTTGCACGGCTTCCGATTGGCTGCAGGATGCTGCTACAGCCAATCGGGAGCCGCACCTTGGTTTTCGAACATTTCGTAAGTCAAATGAACATCCGGAACGCATTCTGTTCAGAAACCAAGGTATGAGTGTGTTCAGTTTTTGGCAGGCATTGGCCTGAATGCTAGACCAGGAGTCACCTATATGGCTCAGAACATAGGAACCAATTCCTAGGGGCTGAGGTCCCTTAGGCCTCCCCAATAAAATATTTGAGGGGGCTGCCCCCCCGCAAGTTGATGGGCATTGCCTTTCAAATGGTGTGTACACACTTTGTCTTGTGATCAATAATGCAGGACGGAACTTACTCCCCCCCATATTTTATTCGAATTTGCACCTCCTGCCCCAGAAGTACATATGCAGAAGGTGTACACAGATGCCTACCCTGGTGCCCACAGGGTTGTATCCTCCCACTGAAATCAGGTTTAAAAGAAGCATTTCATTGTAACCAAATGAATGTGCTGGTGTGTGGGTGGGTGGGTGGGTGTCCATCTGTGGTCATGACTGTTTATCCATTTTGCAAATGTGCTCACAGGTCCCAAAAGTTTGGTGACTCTTGGGCTAATCTATAGCATAATGTGCACAAGACTTGAGGTACCACAGTATTCTTATGGCTTATTGAAACAAGCCAACTTCAAACAGTGATTAATGATCCTCACTGGTTTCAAGCATATTTATTTATATACCATATTTTTCGCCCTATAGAATGCACTTTTCCCCCTCCAAAAATGAAGGGGAAATCTGTGTGCGTCCTATGGGGCGAATACAGGCTTTCGCTGAAGCTTGGAGAGCGAGAGGGGTCGATGCGCACCGACCCCTCTCGCTCTCCAGGCTTCAGGAAGCTATCAGCAAGCCTGGGGAGCCCTGCAGGAGTTCCCACAGGGCTCCCTAGGCTGCGGATAGCAGCCTGCTGCACGGAGCGCGGGGTGCGCTTAAGCAGAGCGCCCCGCGCTTAGGGCAGACATCGGCCAGCCCCACAAGCTCGGGGGACAGCGGGGAGGTGCAGCGCCACCATCCTGCTGTTCCCCGACCTGGTTTTGGGGGGGGGGGGAAATAAAGGAAAAATTCCTATGGGACGGAGCGTCCTATGGGACGAAAAATACGGTAGTTCTGTTATTAGCACCGAATACCTTTTTCCCAGCAAAGCAAACTTCCACAAATGGATCCACAAGGTTTTTCTTATCTGCTTCTCCACCAAATATTTCCTTTACAGTCTGCGCAAAAGCATCATCCACTGCACAGAAAACATACAGAAGAGGGAAAAAAATGGCAATCATTTTTCACAACCAAGATCTCGGAGCCACAAAGTTGGCATATTTCATGAACATGCAGCAATGTGGCAGCTGGGTGTGGTATTGTGGAACTTAAATAGCATGATAGTGAAAACTGAATCCAGCAAACAAGGGATCAGCGGCCGGAGACATGGGGCTCAGATTTGGCCCCTTCTGGAGTGATGTCTCGCCTTGGAAACACCAAGCTAGAGGTAACAGAGAAATGGGCAGGGATGGCAGCAGCTAAAATGACCCCAAATTCAGTGGCAATATTCACTACAATAGCAGAGGGGCTTAATTTTAGGAGTGGTGGCAACTTTTTTGCTGCTTTTTTTAAAAAGCTTTATTTTGTCACCAAAAAAGATGGAAATCCCCACTGGTGGCTGCCATTTTTTTTGCAGAGATTAGCTAGCCATTCCCCTACAATGCTTTGTCCCACAATGTTTTGGAATGAAATAAAATGGTGGCTGGGACTGATCATTTCTGGGTGGATCTGAGCCCTGTCAAAAGCAGCAGTGCTCACGGGGTTCCAGTGGAGAGCTCCAAATTAGTGGGGCTTGCATTTGGCACCGGATTAAAATAATGCTGAACACAAGTCCGAGCTGCAATGCAATCTGGAGGACACTCTAAGGTTCTTGATTTTTCCTTTGATGCCACAACTTTACCTACCCTGCCTTTGATGTTGTATGGCAGGTGGGTGTAGCTAGGCCCAAATGACCTTGTAGGCCAAATTGGGCAGTTTGGCAAGCCTTGAATTCTACACCCATGGTAGCAGAAGAAGAATAAATCTTTATTTGCATCAGCCATCAGCCACAGCAATAAAACAACAATATGATACACAAAGAGTAGAAATAAAAAGTCAATTATATAAAATATATTTTAGGGTTTTGAATCTATAGTCAAATAGTGGATCTTATTCTAATTGCCCCAGGTAAAAACCTTGCAACCTTTGCCGTCACCTGCTCATCTTGATCTGCCAAGAGAAAGGACACTGTGGCAGTGGCTGGGCGACCCGAAATGGACAATGAAAGAGGGGTGATAACCTCATTCCTCAAGTCTTCATAAAGAGTGCAAGCCAGAAGGACCTGCGCCACAGATTCAGTACTGACATCTACACAGGGATATAAGTGTTTTGTGTGTGGAATCTGTTGGAATCGTCCCTCAAGTACAGCCGAGGGCAAAACATTCAATCTTGCGAGAGTAAAAGCGCATCTATATTTTATAATTGCTAGGTTATGCAGATAGGGGTACACCCATGATATATGTAGAGGATTTTTTTTAACTTAAAAAGGTTATACAGTTATATGAGCCCCTAAATGAAGTTTGAAGCAGTACAGCCCAGACACAGGCTTACCACCTAGGTAAGAACTGAGTCTTAAGCATCTCTTGAGCTCTCAATAAACTAATATTGGTATAAAAAAAATCAGTTGCACACAATTCCAACTTTAAGAATGTGTAACTCAGAAAACAAAACAAAAAAGTTTATACTCTGAGGAATATCTTCAGCTCTGTAGATCTTAAGAACGAAAGTGACCCATCGGAGTACTATCCCAGCCGGCAGCAAAAGATTACTTTCTACATCATCGTTTTCATTCTCCCGCTCTCTATTTTCCACCTGTTGGAGACACATTCAAATGCATTATTCTCCTTCTCCTAGCAGACAGCAAGCAAGCCCTTGTTAAATAGCCACTACCTGCAAACATTTCAGAGTGAAGTGCAGAGTTGTGTGCATACAGGGCATAACTCTGGCAACTTCACTTTGAACTGATTAGTCTTTGCCCCTAAACAACCGCAGCTTGCAAGAGATCTGTGCCTTTCACAGATCATAGAATGCTGTGCTGTGAGCTTGTACTGGAATTATGCATGCATATAAATCTTAGAAGACCACACCCAGGGTGTTTTCACACAGATGATTTAGCCACTACATGTCACCAATGCTATTCTCCTGCAAAGTGGGAAGGCGTAATTGGCAGGGCAGCAAAGCTAAGCAGAGGTTCCTCTACTTTCCCCTGCTAGCTGTTTTTCCTCTGTATCACAATCACAAATCCTATGCAGAACCTATAATAGCAACGATGTACATCATACAGTGTCATTCTGTCTTCTATTCAGCGTTAGCTAAGTACATGGTACAAAGTGTGTAAGAGGCTGCAAGGCACTTTTTAATGTCTTAGACAAGGGTCTAAGAATTGGAGGGTTGAAGTTTTGAGGAAACCTTCCATAAGGTCAGTTTCACTAATCTTCAGTACAAAAGAATGTGAGGATTATCGGCACAAACCTTTAGGCTGACTAATATGTCCAACAATTTGAATTTTGCAGGTCAAGACTTGCACAATAGATTATGTAGCACAAGTTTAGCTAAAAACATGATTGGCATTTTGCTTGCAATGTATATAATCTTAAATGGAAAAAAATGGGCTCACTCTACACTGGATTCTTTCCAAATTACAATCTTTTGACATTTTAGAAGTCAAATTTGATGTGAGAATATTGTCATAAAAAGCAACAATAACAACATTCCAGAAGATTTTTGAAATGATATATATTATTGACCATGAAATATCGCCTTGGGCTGGCCTTGGGCTAATCAGAATCCTTCAGCTTTACGCACCTTACAAAGCTATTGTGAAGATAAAATGGGGGGGGGTGGCATGTATCCTTGCAGATTTGAACATCTCCCCATTTTAATAACACTCCCAAGAGCATCTGGAGAAAAAACCCAAGATTCACAGTCTTTTCTGTGACTGAATGAAGCATCTGGGAATAGCAGAGGGGAGAAGCAGTACCATGAGCAAGAAGAGGCTGTACCCCAAAGATGAGAAATTGGGAAAAGTTAAGGGGAGATGTACCTTTGAAAGGCAGCGATGCAGAAGGCCATGGGAGAGAAGCACTGTGGCGATAGGGTGGAAAGTAGCGGAGCAAGCAGAACTGGGGAAAAGAAACATACAGTAAGCAGGTTCGGTTATTAAAGTACCTTCAAATGTAATTTCTGGCACCAACATATTAACCCGTGTGAAGCATATTAGTAGAAGGAAAATATCTATTTATGACTGAAACTTACAGGTGGCTCATCTCCTGTTCCGAGAACGAACATGCTGACTTTCAAGTACCCTTTGGCACCTGAATTTGAATCTTCAGGGTCATTTAGAAGTAGCCATTTTCTCATGGCCGCATGTCCTGAAAATAAAAAAAGAGAAGATAGCATCCCTTCAGGGAAATAATATTCTAATTCTCTCAAATAAGCCATATGCAGGATTTTCTTCTTCTTTCTTCTTTAAGGAGTCACATTTAAACTGTGATGATAACTAGTGGCAGTGAGAAGCAGGAGTATCAAACGTGGAGGGGAAAGGGCAGGAGGCCATAGCTCACTGGTAGAGCATCTGCTTTGCATGCAGAATGTCCCAGGTTCAAGCCCCAGCATCTCCAGTATGGGCTGATAGAGGCTCCTGCCTGAAACCCACTTCAGAGAGCTGATGCAAGTCACTATAGACATTCCTGAGCTGGATGGAACAACGACTTGGTATGAGCTGGGCATGATTGGTAGGTGGAGTGGGGCAGACCAGACCAACTCCAAAGATTGCGGCTATTGCAGGGGTCAGCACACCTGAAGTGCAATGGATGATCCACACCCTAGGAAAACCACCTTCATAATCATAGTCAGCTATTCCCCGTTTTTCCTAGGAGGGAAATACAGAAGATAGTGCCTTAAAGACACATACTCACCAGGTTCATCGTAAACATAGCCAATGTCAATCTGAAACAAAGGTTTAGCATATTAACACCCCAGAAAAAACAACAACAAGGAAAGTACCATAGCAGGAAGTATAACAATTTTCACAAATAAAACTTCAGAGCCTCCATCTTTTGTGAGAAATGTGTTCCCCTTTCCCAACATTTTCATTACAGATCTGGTAAGAGGGTAAACAGAAAGCATGTGGTGAGACATCAAGAATACTTACTTTAAATTCCCCCATTAGACTGTCGGCACGTAAAGAATAAGAGTCATATACCTATAATTGAACGATAGGAATGGAATAATGTATTACTTTTATTCAACAATAATGAGGCAGTTATAAAGAACATTGTTAGTTTTACTTACCCGAATGCTTATTGTTTCATCAAAGAGCTCTGAAGGGGTCATGTGGACATTGTAGTAAAACATCTGTTAAGTCATGGGAAGAAATAACTTGGTTATTAAATCTGCATATTCATGGGAGTTAAAAGAGACCAAGGATTCAGATGAGGAATTTTATTCATGATGGAGGAAACTGTCTGTTTGAATCCAGCACAAATGCATGTTACATTTCTTCATATGACTTTCAGTTCAAGTTCTTTAATCATTTTACAGCACAAAATGGGACTTCTCAGTATAGGAAATACCAATGATTTCAACAGAGTTTACTTCCAAATATGTTTGTTTAGGATTTAGCCATCTTATCCATCTCTCTCATAAAATATGGCAACTAGACTTAGATTGTGCACAGATAAGAAAGTAGGTTTGCTTTACTATTTTTTACTGATAACAGTTAGCCACAAGGAGTGGTGTTACAGATAGGTAGCCGTGTTGGTCTGCCATAGTCAAAACAAAATTAAAAAATTCCTTCCAGTAGCACCTTAAAGACCAACTAAGTTCTTGGTATGAGCTTTCGTGTGCATGCACACTTCTTCAGATACATTGAAACAGAAGTCACCAGACCCTTCTATATAGTGAGAAGGTGGGGAGGGGTATTACTCAGAAGGGTGGTGGGACTGGGTGATTGGCAGATAGCTGTGATGAGCCTGTTGACGACTCTTAACGACTGCAATAGGTCTTACAGGAAAAAACAAGGGGTGAGAAGGTGAAAAATGGCTTTGTCATGTATAATGAGATAAGAATCCAATGTCTTTGTTCAGACCAGGTCTCTCCATGGTTTTAAGTTTGGTGATAAGTTGCAATTCAGCAGCTTCTCTTTCCAGTCTATTTCTGAAATTCCTTTGTAATAGAACAGCTACTTTGAGATCTTGTATAGAATGTCCTGGGAGATTGAAGTGTTCTCCTATTGGTTTCTCTGTCTTGTGGTTCCTGATTCTTATCTCATTATACATGACAAAGCCATTTTTCACCAATCCCACCACCCTTCTGAGTAATACCCCTCCCCACCTTCTCTGCAAGTACATTTTTATTAAAGTTATGGACGTAACAAACATACAAAAAGATACAGAAAAGCTTACAGAAGAAAGAAGGGTCACTACAATAGAAATATACAAGCCAACCTTTTCCTTTCTCTGGCTATACAAAGAGAATTAGTCTGGCTGCTTCCTACAAACAAAAAGAAGAAAACAAAACAAAACAAAAAAAACAAAAAAAACAAACAAAGCAAAAAACAACTTCCTTCCATCCTTTTGGTAAGTATCAAATATCTGCCTCCATTACGTATTTGGTTTTTAATCTATAAACCTAAATTCACTCGCTGGTAGTATAGTTCTAACCCCGCCAATTCACATTAAACATTTATTCCAATATAGTTCCAGTATTTGCTCCAATTTTTCAGAAATTTCTGTTCATCTTGATCTCTTATTTTACCTGTTAATTTGTCAAGCTCAGCATATTTTACCATTTTGATCTGCCAGTCATTCATGCTGGGGATGGTTTCCACTTTCCAATATTGTGCCAACATAATTCTCGCTGCTGTGGTGGCATAGAGGAATATCGTCCTGTCTTCCTTTTTAATTTCTTTACCCATCATTCCCAACAAAAATGCTTCAGGTCTTTTGGGAAAAGTGTACTTAAATATTTTTTTTAAGCTCATTGTAAATTGCTTCCCAAAAACCTTTCACCTTTTTACTTGTCCACCATAAATGATATAGGTCACCCTCCACCTCACCACACTTCCAGCATTTCTTATCCTTTAATCTATACATTTTGGCCAATTTTACAGGGGTGTGATACCACCTATATAACATCTTCCAAATATTTTCTCTCAAAGTCATACAAGCTGTAAACTTTATGTTACAATTCCACACTTCTAACCATCTTTCAAAGTCGATGTTATAGCCAAAATCAATTGCCCATTTAATCATTGCCTCCTTCACCTCCTCGTCCTTTGTATACCACTCTAATAGTATATCATAGATTCTGGATAGGGTTTTGTTTTTGCCTTCTATTACTTCTATATTAAATTTTGATTTTTTATCATCAAAACCCAACTTCTTCTTGTCCTCTTTTAACAAATCATTCACCTGGTGGTATTGCAGCCAACCAGTGAATAGATTTTTTATCTCTTCATAAGGTCTAAGTTTGGGCCCTTGGTCTGTTTTTCTTAACATTTCTTCATAGGTGGCATTTTTCTCCTCCATATTTATTTTCTTCACCGTTAAAACCTCTATTGGTGAAATCCACCATGGGGTCTTTCTTTCCAGGAGATTTTTATTCCTTTCCCATGCTTGGTATAATGGTCCCCTAAAAATATGATTCAAAAAACTCTTGTGGGCCTTCACTTTCCCATACCAAAGGTACGAATGCCATCCGTACCAATTATTAAAACCTTCCAAATCCAGTAGGTCTCTATTCTCCAGTTTTATCCAATCCTTTAACCAAAGTATACAAGCCGCTTCATAGTATAGACTTAGGTCCGGGAGAGAAAAGCCCCCTCTTTCTCTTTTATCTATCAAAATTTTCATTTTTATCCGTGGCCTTTTCCCCTGCCAAATATACTTTGCCAAGGCTCTCTGCCACTCTTTACATTGTTTTAGATCTTTAAGTATGGGGATGGTTTGGAATAAAAATAACATTCTAGGTAGGATATTCATTTTAACAACAGCTATCCTCCCTAAAAAGGAGAGTTTCATCCTCCCCCAAATTCCCATGTCTTTCTTTATACTCCTCCAGGTGGCATCATAGTTATTCTTATATAAATTTATGTTCTTAGCTGTGACCCATATCCCAAGATATTTCACTTTCTTAGCTACTGCAATTTCCGTCCTTCTTTCTAGATCTATCGTTTCTTCCTTTGTCTCTTCCTCTTCTCCCCACCTTCTCACTATATAGAAGGGTCTAGTGACTTCTGTTTCAGTGTATCTGAAGAAGTGTGCATGCACACGAAAGCTCATACCAAGAACTAACTTAGTTGGTCTTTAAGGTGCTACTGGAGGGAATTTTTTTATTTTGTTTCTACAAGGAGTGGGGTGAGAGTTAAAAACAGAAATAGATAAAATAAGTTTTTATTTTTTCCAGGTAAAAAACCTATGCCTTTCAGCTAGGAGATTATCAAATATGTAATACAATACCTCATCAAAATAAGGATTGTTGCCTCTTTTGATTCTTGTTCTGTGTGTCTGGCCACAAATGTGTACTTTCACAACTGGCTTTATGTTATTCCCAGAGAATTGACGTCCTTCAATGACCCTAACTCGAATCTAACGCAGGGAGAAAAACAAATGTAAATATTAGATCACCGATGTGTTCCTTTTATCGGCTGGTTTCTCATCATGTCACATTGACAAAGTGTTTCTTTTCTTTTATTGTTAAAATAAACTAACCACCAGTGCTGGAATCTATCAACCAAAGTTAGACAAGCCAGAAGAACATCTCATTCTAATGGGCAGAAATTAGAGTTTCCACTGGCTACATGGAACATTCCTGGGCCCAAACAAGAAAGAAAACCACTAGATCATGGTGAATGTTTATGGAGTGCTGCATCCTCACTTTTAGCTCCGCTGCTTATCAAATATTGATGGGGGGGTGCAGGAATACTCCAGACTTCACTTTTAAATCTTGAGATTTATTCATACCGCTCCTTTGCTATTCTAGACTGGAGCCAAGAGACATTACACCGGGGGAAAGAATCTTCCAAGATTTAAATGAGAGCTTCTGAAATGTCTGGAGATTCCGGAAGAGAAAAATTACACATGCTTACTATGCATGAATTTTCCTTTTCACTGATATTTATCATGCAGTCCTATGCGTTACACCACTGTGTTCAGTGAGGTTTACTCCGTGGCACCTGTGCACAGGATTGCAGCCTGCGGTCACCCTGAAATCTGGCATATTAGTTCTTGCAATGCATATGACTTATCAACTCTACAACCTGGAAGTCTTGAGGCTTGTTAGAAAGCAGCCTCCGGTTTTGCTTTCCTTTGGCAATTCGACGAGCAAGCTGAGTTTCGCGGGTGCCACGTGGTCCGCCCTGGGGGATGGGACCAGCTCCACTGTCAGGCGACTCCTCATCACCTCCGTTTTCTTCGCCATCTGCCAAAGATATAAATCAGTGCGGTCACTGTAGAAACAAGATGAACATAAGCAAAAACAACAAGGACTGGTGTGCTCATTCCTACGCCTGAAACTACACAGCGTGACCACGACTTTACTTAAATACAATTGAGCGTATGCTGCTTGAAGGTGCAATTAGGCAGTGACCTCATTTATCTATTATAACCAAGTTTTCTATACAGCGGTACCTCGGGTTAAGAACTTAATTTGTTCTGGAGGTCTGTTCTTAACTTGAAACTGTTCTTAACCTGAAGCACCACTTTAGCTAATGAGGCCTCCTGATGCTGCTGCGCCGCCGCTGCACAATTTCTGTTCTCATCCTGAAGCAAAGTTCTTAACCCGAGGTAATATTTCTGGGTTAGCGGAGTCTGTAACCTGAAGCGTATGTAACCCAAGGTACTACTGTACAAGGATATTCAAGGCAGTTCACAGCTAAATAAAAAAGCATCAATCCGATAACCAAAACCATAACAAAAAAATTTGCATAATATAAAATGTTATATGGTCTACCGGGGAGGGGGGGAATACTACCGAACATTAGGATAAAATACACATTTCACAACAGTTCAAACTAAAACAAGGAGCAACATAATGGGAGGCTTGTTTCCAGCTATTCTGCCTCCCCCTTGCCTTTGGAAGCCTTTTAAGAAGTTCCTGCAGGAGAGAGACTATGAGCAACATCAAGGAGGGCTAAGGGAAAAGTGGAACTGTCTAGCTCCCTTGCTTTTTTGCTTTTTTTTTTTTTTTTGCTGATAAAAGAATTGCTAATGTAAACTTGCTACATTTATAGTATTGAAATGTTGCATCTCTTATGTTATTATATTTGCTATTGTGTTGTTTTGCTATGTTATTATGAAATTGCTTTTGCACTTTGATTTTGAAATGCTTTCCTGTTTTCTTTGTTATAAAAGCCACTCAGAGGCTGAGAAGGGGTTTTTTTGGGGAGGAGGGTGTAAAAGTGGCATATGAATAAAATTATTAAGTTAATTAAAAATCATTATCAGTAGGCATAAGACCCAAAGCGTTGCTGGAATAGCCATATCTTCACATATTATACCTCCTTTAGAAAAGTGTGTTTTTTGTTGTTGTTGTTTGCCTGCCAAGTTGGCAGCCTCTCACCCTTTTTCGAACACCCTCCCTTGTGGAGTGTTCCCCCAGCCTCTGCTCCTCTCCCCTCTCCTTGGGAATCCCCCAAGCAGCCGCCACAGCCACCCCTGGTCTCTGAGCTGCCTCAGCTCCTGGCAACCAGCACCCCCTGGCCAGATCCAGAGGTACCATTTGCCTGGGGAGCTTGTAGCCAGGTGTGCTGCAACCTGTGCAAGCCTTTGTGAGGCAGAGATGTGAGAGGGCATCAGAGGAAGGGAGGGAAGGAAAGAAGGGTCAGAGGCCAGCATTGCCCATGGCACCCCTGACCATCAATTCAAGACACCCCAGAATGCCATGGCACACTGGTTGAAAACCACTGGTCTAATCTGACTCTGCATAGGATATGAATGACAACTGCATAATCTGCACTACCATAACATTGCACTACTCCACGTGAAACCATTTTATTTGGAATAGGCTGGGCTGCAACACAGAAATAGAATTTACTTCAGGATCCTGGTTTTGACCTATAAAGCCTTCAACGGCTGAGGACCACAATACCTCAAGGACTGCTTCTTCCCATATGAACCTACCTGTACCCTGAGATAATCTTCCGAGGCCCTCCTTCGTGTGCCTCCTCCTCAAAAGGTCTGGAGGGTGGCAACATGAGAATGGGCTTCTTTACAGTGGCTCCCCATCTGTGGAATGCTCTCCCCAGGGAAGTTTGCCTGGCGCCTTCATTATACACCTTTAGGTGCCAGGCAAAAACGTTCCTTTTTAACCAGGCCTTTGGTTAATCTTATTTACATCCAACATCCTTTTAGAATGTGGTTCTTTTTTGGGGGTAAGGGTTATTGGGTTATTGTTATTGGTTTGATTTTATATGTTGTGGTCTTGTTTGTGAACCGCCCTGAGAACTCCGGGTTCAGGGCGGTGTATAAGCTGAATAAATATCTAAAATATAGATCCTTTCTTCCAGGTAAATGAGATATTGTGCATCCATCTTCAACCAGGAACTGAAACTGTGACATTCACAATGGTGTAATAAAATGTGGCAAATGTGGCAAATCCTCAGAAATTCTGAATTACAAAACTTTACCACAAATAATTAACCCACAAAGGGCGTCTCCCATAACGTATTTACTCATGATCCCTAAATAGAGGGTTTTGAATAAATTTAGTAAGACTTTCTCGGGAACTCATATTGTTTATTCATACTATTTTTCTCTTTCAAAGTAGATTTCATCTTCACATACTTTACTGATCAGAATCTAAATTGCTAATTAAAAAAAACCATATCTGCTTATGTATACAAGATACAAACAGCTGCCTCAGAACTTCCTAATAATAACAACAATAGTCAGTTGTGTGATTAAACTATCTGTAGGCTGTACCACTTCAAAGTATAGATGAGGGGTTGCATGTTGTTTTGCAAAAATACCTTGCAAAAGTAAACTCTTATTTTCAAGCAGACATCTGAAAGCAATACCTCCTTCTGTGTCACAAAGCACATTTTGCATGAGTGCTTTTCTGATTTAAGAGAAGTTAATGAAACATTTCTCTTGTTTAGGCCAGTTCCTACCTTCCAGCATGTTCCGTTCCTGGGGAAAACACAAGAGGCTAGCAGATTCACTTTGCACAATACAATTTAAAGTTTAAAGGTGACGCTACTTGATGAAAACTGGAAGAACAAGTTTCTGTAGCTTGGGGAAAGGTTACACCCTGGCCTCTAAGTATATATTTTTAACTAGCAAGATCCTCCTTTCTCACCTGGGAATCAAGGCCATACAACCTCTGACAATACAAGAGGCTTTCTGTAAACTAACAAATTGGTTTTCAAGACATAAAAAGCTAACATTTGGGAGAGGCTTTAAATCATAACAGTGACTATCTTCGGCAGTAACTACTGAAACAGAGAGCTTCAGGCATGAATTTGATTTATAGAGGCAAGCAAGGTGACACCTTGAACGTTTAGTGAAGTGGAGTGTGTCATAACTCTGAATTAGAAGAGTTAACATAGACTTTGGGATGGGGCCGGCTCAAGGCATTTTGGCACCTGAGGCAAGCCACAAAATGGTTAGAAACAGAACTGTAGAGTTGGAAAGGACCCTGAGAGTCATCTAGATCAACCCCCTGCAATGCAGGAATCTTTTGCCCAATGTGGGGCTTGAACCCACAAACCTGAGATTAAGAGTCTCATGCTCTACTGACTGAGCTATTTAAGAAGTGCTCCCCTCCTGCCAGGGTACAAGGGGGGTGAGCAAAGTTGTACATAGGGAACAAGGGAGGGAATATAATAAACCTTACCCAATGGTTGAACTGCGAATCAAAGGTCATCATAGGGGGAGAGAGGCCCACTCTGAATCATGCTGGTTGGATGCAGAGCCTAGAAGACCCCAGAGGGCAGACCCTGCCATTTTCTCCCTAGGGGTGGGAACAGACCAGCAGTGCCTCCTATTTGCCAAGAGGCTGCTGTGCAGGCAGCATGGGGAGGCTGTTAAGGAGGCGGTAGTTTCAAGGAGCATGTGGCAGTTGCAGCTGGCATCACAACAGCAGGCAAGCTGTTCCTTGGATTTGTCACCTTGCCTCATGGGTGGGCCAGCCCTGACGTTGGGGATTTGCAATACAGACCTTTGAAACTTAACTTGAGGTACGATTACGGGTAACTTTTCAGGGGGGAAACATTTGCTTCCAGAAAAAAAAGGATCACTTCGAAGGAAGAAAGGAAATGGGGTGGAAACTGAACTCTAAAATACCAGAGAAAGTAATTGGAAAGGATAAAAATTGGTTTGCAAGTGTCCCAGGTAGCTCACCTCCCACAGTCCATCCCCACAAGCAATTTTCTCCTCAGCCAGCTAAGAAAATGTGCTGGCTGGGTGGAGCCCAGCTAAAAAAAAATGTTCCTGCACCTATCATATCCTGTCTAGTTTGGCTCCAAAGGACTATCATAGAATAGATAGGCTGTTTTATTTGTTTCCTATTGGCCCCATTTGGATGCAATGTTAACTTTATGGCCTCTTACACCTTTACCAGCCCATCTTATGGCACAGCCACAAGGAGGTAGGTTATACTTCCACTAACCAGAGTTCCAGTTATACTTAGGCTACGTACACATAACTGGCTTAAAGTGCCACAAGGTCTTTCCCTCCCTGCTGTGCTTCAAGCCACATCTGCATGTTGCCGAACACACCAGAGAGGGCGGGCAGATGTCTCCACCTGATGCACATCAAGTTGAAGCTCTGGCTTGAGGGCAAATGCTTCAGACAGCAGTACTTCTCAAGAAACCACAGGATGACTCTGCATCATGGGTAACGCCTGTGCACACCGATTTGAGAGCCAGTGGTGGGAGCACAGTGGATCCAGAGTAAACAATAATGTGCACACAGCCTGGTTACTCCGAATTATGGTTAGTTCACCCAGACCTGTGCCTAGAAATACAGAGCAAAGGTAAGTCTGGAAGAGCCCTAACTTCTGTGTAAGCTTTGTGCAAGCAAATCATCCTGAATGCTCAATAAACAGGGTTGCCAGAAAGGGTCTGAACTGTGGTTTATGGCCGTGGCATGTCCTGCAGAGTTCAGATGAGATGGGAATCCCTGGTCAGTTTAAAAGCAGAAGGATCTGCCCCAGAGAAGGAGAAGGAAGAGGACAGGCAATCTGTGAGCCCAAGTTATATCAATTCTCCATAAGAACCTCATCCCCTGGCTGCTTGGTTTTCCTTCTGGAGGCTTGTTGTCTTGCTGTGTGCTTGTAAGAAGGAGATCATTTACCTAATGTTCTTAGCTGACTATTGAACTCTGTTGGTATTTAGAATATGTAGGAGTTATTTCTTAATCTTATGGGATCTGTTAGGGTACCAAGGTGTTGCTCGAGAGCAAGTAGGCAAATGCCTCCCTGCTCGGCTGTGAAGCCTTGCTTTTGATGCCAAAATAAACTTTCTCTGTGCAGAGCGCCACTCTCCCGTGGCTGGCTCATTCACTGGCAGAATCTGAGAGTGGGCGGTCCTTAAACCTTCCCCAGCAGAGTAGTTTCTTGATGCCCAATCTGCGCCTCCCCTCTCGGCGCGGAAGCCTACTGCGCAGGGAGGGCGTGGGTAACGGAGGACCTCTCTCCTCCCCGCTTTGCCCAGGCAAGGTGTCCTGGCACCGCCTCGCCTCCTCCGAGCCCTGAAGCTCCTCTCCACTGGAGGCGTGGTTACTCTCCTCCGCTGAGGAGGTGCTGCTTCCCACAATCTTTGGGGGCTCTCTGTAATCCATCCGGCTTTTCCCCTCTGACCCCTGAGCCGATCGCAGTTCCCTGACAGGATCCTTACCTCTGCTCTTTTTAAAAAAATAAATAAATCCATAATATATAAAGGTGAGAAATGGCTTTTGCAAAAAGTTGTTTTTATCTTAATTTCCCCCCTTCCCAGCTTTATGATAAAGTCCCTTTCAACCTCAATAAAAATACATTTTTTTAAAAAAGGAAACAGTCTGGCTAGAAACTCTCTCTAAAAATCTAATGACCTTTTAAAAAAACACATTCCTGTGGGGAACAGAAGAGGAGGAAGGATTCGGGGGGGGGGGGGGAGATGAAATACCTTCAATGCCTTGTGAATCAGTTCCCCCAGGGTCATTTGGATTCGGAGGTCCAGCTGGTGGCTCGTACCCCACCACCAAATCAATTGTTGCCTAAATTAAAAGAAAAGAAAAATCACAAACATTATATAGGATCGAAAGAGCTACTTAGCTTCATGCAGAGGGATCGGCAAAAGCTTATGAGGCCGCCAGCCACTGATTTCATGTCACAATAACACTTTTCAGATTTTATTGTGCTTCAAAAGAAACATAACCCAAACTCTTGTTTGGTTGCAGAAACCAATGTGCATAATGGATAGGAAATAAAATTGCACCTGATGCCAAAAAAACTGTGCAAAATGGCACCCTCCTTACCCACCTTAACACCTACCTCCACACACACTTTCCCTCTCTATAGCAATTTTTAAATTGATCAATGCAGCTTCCATGAAATATATGTTGCCAAAATGTTTCCTGTGCTGTTGAAATAGATTATACTGTAAAACATGCAACTATGAAAAGTAAGGAGGTCACTCACGCCGGTTTCCAGTCCCTTTTCATTCAGCAGTGGAATGAGCTTGAATGGAAGCGATCTGCTTTGTGTGCCTACTAGTTCTTTGAGGGATACAGTTGCTGTGCCAATTAACCTGGAAGACAAGAGGGAAGGACGTTGCCCAGGGATACGCTTAGAGTCTTATATAAAGGACAGAAAACCTTTCTTTGATCAGTTGCCATTTCTTAACTGGCATTTTTGGCAGGAGGGATCAAGTCAGTTCTAAAAGTTTAGGTGTTGTAAATGAATATGGTACAATTTATTGCATTAACAAATAATGACAATTTAAGATAGACATAATATATCACAAGGACAGGAAGAAACATGATGGACAGAATAATTGCCACATACAGGAAGAACAAGGAGAGAGTTGTATAAATCATTTAATGTGTCAATACGAATGGAAGTCGTTAAAACTGCAGTTGCGATATAAGGGATCGTTATTTTGACAGGAGCGTAATTGGAATTTATAAGATTTATAAATTTATAAGATTGCAGAAATAAAGTAAATAATAAAACCATCAATTTTAGCACGCAGGGGGTCACTTAAATTGTATAATTTGGCATCTCAATGATTGGTATTATTAATTGTATTATGATTTGGCATTGTTTTAATGAGGCTTTTATTAGGTTGTTGTAATTGAAAACTAATAAAAATATTTTTTTAAAAAAATAATAATCAAAATTTGTTAAGTTTCTTATTTCTGCATTCAAATGCATATGAGATATTAACAAGGTGCTGGGAGATACTGGGCCGAGTTTAGCAGCTTTTATCTGTACAAAAGAATTATTATTTTGCTTCCAAGGTCATCAGCACTGATCACCTTTAAACAACACCTATCCAGGTGTTGGAAAGGGAGGGGAATGGCATTCCTATCTTGGTCTGGGTCCCCAACCTCCACAACAGTTATCAGCTCTGTCAAAGCTGACATAATATATTTTCTGTTTGATGGTATTTTCACTATGCAAGAGTAAGTCCCCACATGAAAATCCTACATGCCCCATGTGCAAATACTACATTATTTTAGCTAGGGGGGGAAATACAGTAACCGTGCTCCAACATCATGCCAGCAGATGAGACCTAGTTCCTCTCTCCTCCTCATCCTCCTCATCCTCCACCTCTTGTAGCCCCTGTACCGTCCTAATCTGTTCTAAAGGGTCCCCCAATGCTCCAGATTTTGGAACAGCACAGGGGGTTTCATGGAAGAGGGGAGGAAGGCTAAGTCTCATTTGCACAACTGGACTGTCACAGCTGGATGTTGCCCAACAATTTCCACTTAATGTTTGTTACAGCAAGCGTGACTTATGTACATGCAATTGAACTACTGTATTTACTCAAATTTAATGCTCACTTTTTTGGCCGAATTATGTTGTGAAAATTAAGGTGTGCATTAGATTTGAGTAAATCTGGCAATACCTATTCTTTCCTAGTCTACTCCTCCCCTTACCCTCTTTTCTCCCTGTGGTGAATTATAATATTGTAAGCTCCTTGGAGACAGGGGCCTGTCCTCTTGTACAGTGGTACCTCGGGTTAAGTACTTAATTCGTTCCAGAGGTCCGCTCTTAACCTGAAACTGTTCTTAACCTGAAGCACCACTTTAGCTAATGGGGCCTCCTGCTGCTGCCGCTGCGCCACCGCTGCACCACCGCTGCATGATTTCTGTTCTCATCCTGAAGCACAGTTCTTAACCTGAGGTAATATTTCTGGGTTAGCGGAGTCTGTAACCTGAAGTGTATGTAACCTGAAGTGTATGTAACCCGAGGTACCACTGTACTGTGCAAAGCTCCACACCCAATGATGGTGCTATAGCAATAAACAAATAAATAATAAACCAGGATTCATGTGGAGATGTAACCCTAATGCATGAACAGTTGCAAATTAAGGCGGCACTTCATATATTGCTGAAACTGTTGTCCCCATAATGTTAAGCGTCACTGAAAATGGAGGCGGCATTCAATTCATTTCATAAGTGTAATTTGGTTAGACAGTCCCTCACGCTATGAGGAAATGGTATCGAAAGTTGGAAAATTTCAAAACCATCCTGACTGTAAATCTGTTCTTACACGGCTGTCATAAGGTACAAGGGTGTGGCTGCTCACACTGTCAACAAGATGAGACAGCTTCATTTCCATTATCTTTGTTTAAAGACATTTCCTTACAGAAGCCTGCTTGTATTCTCAGACATAGAAGTGACATAAATGCTTTTAATTTGGGCGGGGGGGAGAGGGGGGATCACTTCCAGCTGCATTTGTACCACTTCTACAAGAAGAATTAAAGGCCCACAGCTCTTGATCTCCACATCATCCTCTTGTAGAGGCGCATGAAGGAAGAAGTGACGAGGCAGAGATTTCAGACTGGCCAATTTCTCCAACAATGCAAGCACAAGGACCATCAGAGAGGCGTGTGTGGAAAAGGCAGGTTCCAGGTTGCATGGCGACCAGTTTTACCCTTCCAGCTTCTCCTCCTTTGTGTAGTCAAGTGGGCATCTCAGCTGGTCCTGAGTGAGGGTGAGGGCTTCACCAGGATGGTTGCCTTGAGGAGAGAAATTCTGTTCTGGGTTTCCATCTATTTTTGTATGCTTCGTAAGCCTGTTGTGCATCTCACTTCCTCTTTTTCAGGGTAGGAGCCACAGTTTCCATTTTTGGACAAGTCTGTCTGAAGCTCCTTGAACATGCACGTTCCTGCCAGCTCTTATCACACTACTGTACACAAGGCTGTGAAAAAAGTTTGCAAGAGTTTTGGGTTCTCCCTGGATTCAGCTGACTCATTTTGCATTATACATTTGTGTGGGCTTATCTATAAATTGCCTCTAATTGCAGAACAGAAGCTCACTTGCACATTCTATTTTATAGTGTTAATTTAGAGCTAAGGACATTGTGTTTCTTAAAGGCTGTATTTTAAAAGAAAGAAAGAAAGAAAGAAAGAAAGAAAGAAAGAAAGAAAGCTTATACAAAGGAGCCTTCCTAGATAACTATAGCCATCCCCATTTTTCCACCACATACTTTAGGGCTCCAAGAGCAGCTGTGTTTAGAATATTCATTTCAACAACATTTTCCATTCCAAAGTTGCATCTTTGTCCATTAGACTGTATGCACACCACACATTTAAAGCATGTGATTCTCCCTGCCTCCCAGAATTTCTGAAACTGTAGTTCACCCCTCTAAGAGCTATAATTTCCAGTGCCCTTAACAAACTGGACTTCCCGGCATTCTTTTGGCAAGTCATGTGCTTTAAATGTATGGTAAGTACACAGCCCGGGACGCAGGTGGCGCTGTGGGTTAAAGCCTCAGCGCCTAGGGCTTGCCGATCGAAAGGTCGGCGGTTCGAATCCCTGTGGCGGGGTGCGCTCCCGCTGCTCGGTCCCAGCGCCTGCCAACCTAGCAGTTCGAAAGCACCTCCGGGTGCAAGTAGATAAATAGGGACCGCTTACCAGCGGGAAGGTAAACGGCGTTTCCGTGTGCGGCTCTGGCTCTGGCTCTGGCCAGAGCAGCGATGTCACGCTGGCCACGTGACCCGGAAGTGTCTCCGGACAGCGCTGGCCCCTGGCCTCTTAAGTGAGATGGGCGCACAACCCCAGAGTCTGTCAAGACTGGCCCGTACGGGCAGGGGTACCTTTACCTTTACCTTAAGTACACAGCCCAAGTCTCAACAGCTGTCTTTAGGGAAATTGCTTTCATGACTGAAGGATTGATTACTTTAATGCTCTTATCTAACATGCATAATCCTTCTCTCTAGGCATCACAGATAATAACAAACTCTTCCCTTATTGAGTACTATTGTCCCTGCAGATCATATTCTGAATTTTACATTACATGCATTGCAATCTGTCCCTTTGCTGCCACTTATTTTGTTGGACACTAATGGGACTTAAGCAACCTTCATGCCAAGTAACTTCTAACCAATTTTCCTTCCTGCCAATCAGTTTGTTTTCCTTTTGCCCTGTGACTTCATTCCCTAGACAAGGTTATGTGGATGATCCCACAAGATGCATGGCCAGGACTGATTTATCTCCAGACTGGGTTATTGTTTAGTTTGTTTGTTGGTTGGTTGGTTGGTTGGTCTACCAAAATAGTTGCATTATTGAACAATTGTGAGGGATAACAATAGAACAATTACCTATGTCAAAGCAAATTGAAGAAGTGGGGGTGAACCTCAGCACAAAGTGCTGCCTGTAAGTGGCATTTGCAGTGTTCGTTTTATGAGATCCCCCTCCCCCATTCACACAGGATTTCCTTCATTAAAGCAGATAAAATCTAAACTGGAGGCATCCCTATACCAAGATCCTATTGCCTAAGGTTGTTGAGTGGCAACTTTTTCCTCTACCTCCTGCAACATTAAATGGGTCAGGATATATCCTAACAAAATTTCTCATAGGATTGCAGACAGCACAGAATCTCTACTACTTTCAACACAGGTGAAAATTCAAGTGGTGTTTCACACACCATTTCTCAGGCTAGTGAAAAGTTATGTGCTTACCCAGGTTTGGTTTTTTTTGGGTGTTGCTCTCTTTGAGGCTTGTTGGTGTATTGTATTTATTTAGGAATATAAAGGCTGAGTACATCTTTAGCACTCTTACCAAGCAGCTACTCATATTTCTAGAGAGACAGACATCACCTGACATAGCTTCTTGGGGGACGCAATGTGCTTTAAAAGTATGGTATGTAGTAAGGGATGGGATGAGGAACTGAAAATTATTTGAATAGTTTCATTTACAAATCTAAGACTACAAGCTTATGGGCAGTTTCCTGGGAATCAAACCCATTAAATGTTGGACTTACTTTGGACTAAACATGCAGAGGACCAGAGCTGGAGAAGTTATTTGTAAATTTATATTCCTCACTGTGAAGAAATGACTGTTTTCTTGAGTAAAAGTCTGACCTACCACTTTTCTCTTCTGTTGTGTAATGGTTCTAGGGGTTGCTTGTGCGTAAATCGGTGCCACACTTGGCTGGGTTAACTGGGTGAACCCTTTCTGTTCGGACAGCCACTCATCCGTGGCTGTCTCAATCGCTGGCAGAATCCGTCAGTGGGCGTTTCTTGAACTTCTTCCAGCAAAGAAGCTCTTTGACGCCTAGTCTCCGCCTACTCTCCCTGCGCGGAAGCCTTCTGCGCAGGGAGGGTGTGGGCAGCGGAGAACCCGTGCTCTCCCCGCTGGAGTCATGGAGCCCCCTCGCCGATTCCCCCATTTGCCCCCCTTCTCCACTGGTGCTACGCTGATTTCCTTCCCCAGAAGATGGGCTGCCTCTCTCCCTCCTGGGACGCTCTCCGGAATCCCTCTGGAGCCCTCCCTCCTCCTCTGGCTCCGATGGCAGTTCCCTGACATGTTGCTAGGCTACCAACCATTCAGTGTCTGGAAAAATATGTACAACTGTTCATTTCTCCTCCCACTTATGGAATAAAACCACGTGACACAAATTTTTGGTGCAACTTGCTTTCTGTAGCATGAACTTCTATTCTATACTATGCAGTAGCAGAAAAGATTCCCCCTGTGTTACACTTCTTTTGTATTTCTTTTTTTACATGTAAAATAAAAGAATAAGAAGCTGCTTTAGCTAAATGACGGACTTCAAAGTGGAAGCTAACATAACAGAAAGCAGATGTGTGTCCCCCCCTCCATCCTCTCTCCCATCTTCCTTAAAAGGGAAAACTTAGCTGTGCAAATCGTCACGTGAGCTGGACCTTCAGCAACTTTCATATCATGCACGTTAACATTTTTCAGTCAGGGCTTTTAAAATTACTTTTCCAGTGAGGTAAAGCTTCTATTACAGCACCTGCACATTAAGCCTGCTCTGATCTGAAGGTACGATAAAAGTTTCTGCAAGTCAAAGCATGTTTCAGCTTCCAGGAAAAGGGGGCGGGGGGCGGGAATATGAAGTGGCTGTGTTGGCTTTAAATACTGGGACAAACATGCCACAGCGATGAGTAGTTTGCTGGCAGTACACAGCTGCAAGGAAACATTTACCAGGCTTATTCTCCAAAGAGCAAACTCAGTAAAGACTTCAAAAAAAAAAAAAATCCCACGAATACTCCCTCCACCCTGGGTTTCTCTGCAAGGAATTTCCTCGACTTGTGTTGCTTTGGCACAAATGCAGGTTGAACTTCACCAGGACGTTTTTCTGTACCAGCCCCACCGGAATGAGAACATTTTGGTAGATTTTGCTCAGAGAGAGCAAGTAAAACAAGAACTATGACAGACCACGAGGAAAAGATATTCCCCCAATCTCAACATTCATGTAGCACAGACGTGGGGAATTTTTTCAGAGCCCGAGGGCCACATTCCCTTCTGTATGGCCTATAAAGGGCCAAACGCTAGTAGTATGCAGGGCCCTGAGGCAAAAGCACGTGAGGTGAAAAAATTCAGGGCACGAAGCAGGGCTAGTGAGAGGAGTTGCCTGAGGAGATTTATGAGGACCAGATAGAGAAGTCTGGGCCTGAAGTTCTCCACCTCAGTGTAGCACTTCTAGCAAGTCAATTTAATGCAGGGCACAACACATTCTTCTTTTTTAAAAGAGGTTTACTGCTGCAAGAAGAGAGAGAGAAAAGTGTTGTGTGAGAGGCCTAAGTGGGCAGGGAGAAGCTACTTATTTCCAAGAAGTTTTCTTTGTTTGCTCATTATTTTTACTTAGCATGACAAGCTGGAAGCCAACTCCCTACTCATAAATAAGAGAACCAATATTTGTAATGATCAGCACTGGATCATCATGTGAAACACAAACAGAACAAGTGGGTAGCTGCAAACATGCCCTTCGTCTAGAAATGGATATATCTGGTCTAGGGGGGGGGGAAGAATCACCTGGAATCCGAGCACGGATGCTTGACTGAACCTGTTCGAGAGTACAGATAAGGATCTATCCTATTTTTGTGATCTCATAAGCATTCTATTATAGTCAGGAGACCTGCGCCTGAGTTTCTCTCACCAGAAAACATACCTCAAGAATTCCATGAGATTTGAAGTACAGTGTACTTTCTTAGTACACATAATTGGGATTGGCCCTATCATTAGGCAAACTGAGGCAGCTATCCTGTGGATAGTGGAGGCCAGCCTGGTTGAAGTAAGATTCGACTGAATGGTGTTGGGGATATCACCATGTCCTTCACCGCAGACAGCAGAATGTCTTGGACTGGCCCTAGTTATCCAGGTACATGAGAAGCTCTAGAGTTTTATTGCCCTGCTGGTTTTTCAGTGTCCCATGAATTTTGTATATTCAGAATATTCAGAACTGAATGCAGGTTTAATTTTACCTCATTCTTCCTATCAGGTTAACAGCACAATTCTATGCACATGTACTCAGTAGTAAATCCTTCTGTGGTCCACGAGGCCTACTCCCTAATAAGTGTGTTTACGACTGGAGCCTAAGGTTAAAATATCATACAGACTTACCGTATTTTTCACCCCATAGGACGCACCGCCCTATAGGACGCACCTAGTTTTTTGGGGGAGGAAATAAAGAAAAAAATTTATTTCCCCCCCAGGCACGGGGCTGGCGCAGGGGAAGCCCAAGCTTCCCCTGACCCCAGCCCCCAAAAGAGCCTGCTATCCGCAAGCCTAGGGAGCCGCGCCGGTCTCCCCAGGATTGCGGACAGCTGTGCGAAGCCTGGGCGCGCTGAGGCTTCCCAATGCAGGCAGCTCTGCGCAACCCTCCGGAGCCCGGCGCAGCTTGGCACCGGGCTCCGGAGGGTCGCGCAGAGCTGCGCGGAGCCCGGGAGCGCAGGCAGCTCTGCGCGACCCTTCGGAGGCCGGCGCGGCTTGGCGCCGGGCTCCGGAGGGTTGCGCACAGCTGTGCGGACCCCGGGAGGGCAGGCAGCTCTGTGCAACCCTCCGGAGGCCGGCGCGGCTTGGCACCGGGCTCCGGAGAGTCGCGCAGAGCTGCACGGAGCCTGGGAGCGCAGGCAGCTCTGCGCAACCCTCCAGAGGCCAGCGTGGCTTGGCACCGGGCTCCGGAGGGTTGCGCAGAGCTTCCTGATGCCTGGAGAGCGACAGCCTCTCGCTCCCCGGGCTTCAGCGAAAGCCTGTATTCGCCCCATAGGACGCACCCACATTTCCCCTTCATTTTTGGAGGGGAAAAAGTGCGTCCTATAGGGCGAAAAATACGGTACCTCTCATACAGGCTCTTACTTCTAAATAGACATGTAAGGAATTACACTGTAAACGTATCATTATTATCTCAATCTGTTACCAGATAGTAAAAGCTCTAAGTAATTGGGAATTGCCTTTTTCTTTCAGAAAGTAGAAATTTTGTAATTTGATTCCCTAGCAGCAAAAGCATATGCAATTTGCTTAAAATGTGTTGCAAAGTAAGTGAAAGAAAGAATTGTTTGCAGGAAGTGCTTTTTTTAAATAAACATTGCTTGGTGAACTTTTAATCATTTCCTAGGAACAATATTTTTACCCATGTGTCAGAGCCACCCTGGGTCCCAGCTCACAAGAGACCAAAGTCCAGTCCAAGTTATATACAAAAGGTTTTATTGAAGATCATTGTCGTCATTACATCCAAACTCCGTGGCTCCACATCTGTTACCCTTAGATGTTAGAAGTCCCCTCTGAGTCCGTCCCTCCCCTGCACCAATTTAAGAGGCTTGTGCTGCTCCACCTTTTCCTCTCCTTCCTTTTCCGCAGGGTCTTCCTCCCCCCCTGTGTTCCCTCTTTCCGGGACTCCCCAGAGGCTGAGTCTTCTCCTGCCTGCTGCCCCCTCCTTCGTGCTTTAGCACCAGGCTCCTCCCCAGAGCTCTCCCCACTTCCGCGCGCCTCCACATTTGAACTTGGCGCGCGTACGTTGCTCCTGACCTTCCTTTCAACAGCCACACTGCTCCCGGTACTGCTTTCCGCCCCTTCCGGCAGGACGTCTTGCCCCGATCTCCTTCCCCCCTCTGCTCCTTGTTCTGTTCCTCCCGACACACTGGTAACTCCACCCTCTTCACTCCGTTCCGGTGGAGAAGCAGGTCTCGATCTCCAACTCCCACTGGCGGTTCCCCCTACGTTTCCCTGCTCCTGACTGCTTCCCCCTTGGGCTCCCCTTGGCTTGACCAGGGGGGCTCCCTTTTGGGAATCCTCCGATTCACTGGACGGACTCATGGACCATCTCGGGTCATTGTCGTCCTCTTCCTCGTCAGGCTGGAATCCTTCTCCCTCACTCTCGGTCTCCTCCCTCCTCTGCGCCTCTCTCCCTGAACCCCTGACATCCATCCCCCCCTCGAAGCCCCCCCTTCCCCCCTCCCCCCCATCGGGTGCGGGTTGTGGGAACTGCAGCTCCTCGGAGGTAGATGCAGGATACAGTTCGGCTACGTCCATGACCTCTGCTGGCAGCTCGGTGTACGTGTGTTCGAATTCGGGTTCTTCACCCAAAATGTTCGCAGTTCCCTCTTCCATTGCTACTTCGTCTGGTGCTGCCGGCCAAGGCCCCTTCAGCCATTTCTTGCGCCAGGCTTCCTCTGGTTGCTCATCCCACCAATAAGAGGGCTCTGTGTCCACCCCCGAACACGATCCCCTGGGCGAGTTTGAGTTCGGCGTTCTTTCCTCGGCTGAAGAAAAGCCGTGGAAAGTGCTGCCTGAACATGTGGGGGTAAAGAGCCAGTCATCGAAGTACTCGGCTGGCATGGGTCTATGTGGGAAAAGGGCATGGAACTCGTCCTTTAAAAGAGGTTCGTCTAAAGCGTAGTCCGGCACCCACCCACTGGCACTGACTGGTGCACCCTCTCTGACTAGAAAGTATTCTATTCCCTCTTCCCCCCATCTCGAGTCCAGGATCTCTGTGACCTCGTTGAGTGGTTCGACCCTAGGCGATCCCTCCCTCCTAGGTGACTCTGTGCGTGGCTGCGGTACTGTTTCAGACTCCTGAAACCTGTGCGGGGCCTTGTAGGGAGTGAGCACCGACCTATGAAAAACCGGGTGGACTCTGGAACCTTCGGGGAGGGCCAGTCGAAAAGCCACGGGGTTGATCTTAGCCTCCACCTGGTATGGTCCTAGCTGCCTGTGCCCTAGCTTCTTCTTGGCCAACGACTTGGTTGGCATCGCCTGGGCCGCTAACCACACCCAGTCCCCCACCTGGATGTCCTCTCCCACTCTTCTGCCTTTGTCTGCCTGCACCTTATATGCTTGTTTGGCTAGCTCCAAATGTCTCCGCAGCTCCTCGTGCACCTCTTGTAGTTCTGCAGCAAACTGGTCGGCCTCTTGCGGCTCCCCCTCTCTTGGTGCTACGAACCCCGGGAAGGTCCTGGGATGACGTCCATTGTTCGCGAAGAACGGCGTCACCCCCGTCGACGCATGCTTCGTGTTGTTGTAGGCAAACTCCGCCATCGGTAGGTAGTCCACCCAAGCTGTGGGTCGCTGATTTGCATAACATCTCAGGTACTGCTGCATGATCGCGTTGACCCTCTCGGCCTGGCCGTTGGTTTGTGGATGTCTTGCCGACGCTAGGTTGATCTTGACGCGCAGGATACCTAGGAGCTTCTGCCAAAAATTGGAAATAAACTGGCGCCCCCTGTCGGACAGGATGGCCCGCGGCAGCCCATGCGCCCGGAACACGTGGTCGATGAAGAGCTTGGCGGTCTGTTCCGCCGTCGCCACCTTCGCGCAGGGAATGAAGTGCGCCATCTTGGTGAACAAGTCCACCACCACCAGTACCGCCGTCTTGCCTCTGGAACTGGGCAGGTCAGTGACGAAGTCCAGCGCCACCCTCTCCCACGGTTGCTGTGGTGTTTCCAGTGGTTCCAGCAAGCCCGCCGGCTTCTGGTGTACTGGCTTGGACCTCTGACAAGTGTCACATCTGGCGACGTACTCCGCTACTTCTCCTCGCATCTGGGGCCACCAAAAGTCCCTGGCCACCAGTTCTATTGTCTTCTCCCTGCCGAAATGGCCCGCACTGGGAGCGTCGTGCAACTGCTGCAGAACCTTTGCTCGGAGCTCGTCGCTCGGCACGTAGAGGGCACCCTTGTGAGTTAACAGTCCGTCGCGTAACTGGAACTCATCGTCTCTCAGCGAACCCCTACGCAGCTCCTCTATTTTGGATTGTGCAAACTGATCTACCTGCAACGCGCGTCGCACTGCGTCCAGGTCGACAGCGATGGCAGCGCACGCCCACGCCTGCGGTGCAAAAATGTGCCTGGCTGCTATTGGCGCCGCTTCCTCAAGATATTGCGGTTTCCTGGAGAGCGCATCGGCTATAACGTTGGAGTCCCCTGGGACGTACTCTATCCTGAAGTCGAAATCCGCGAAGAACTCTGCCCAGCGCATGTGTCTTTGGCTCTGGAGTTTCGCCGTGCGCCAATACTCTAAATTCTTGTGATCCGTGCGGACCTGCACTGTGTGCTTGGCTCCAATGAGGAAATGTCGCCACGCTTTGAACGCTGCGTGAATGGCTAACAGCTCCCTGTCCCATATGGTGTAGTTTTGCTCCGCTTTGCTGAGCTTTCTGGAGTAAAAGGCACCGGGTCTCCAGTTTCCATGTGGATCTTCTTGCAGGAGTACGGCTCCAACCGCTCTGTCTGACGCGTCGGTCTCTACTCGTATGGGCTTGCCTGGATTCACGTGCAGCAGCTGCTCCTCGGAGGCGAAAAGGCTTTTAAGCTTCTGAAAAGAGCGCTCCGCCTGTTCCGTCCACACGAACCTCTTTTTCTTGGAACTGAGAGTGTCCGTGATCGCTGCCGTCTCCTTTGCAAAACCTCTGATGAATTTGCGGTAGAAGTTGGCGAAGCCGATGAATCTTTGGACTTCCTTCCGATTGCGAGGGCTCTTCCAGTCCAACACCGCGCGGACCTTGGCGCTGTCCATGGCCAGCCCCTTGTCGGACAGCTTGTAGCCTAGGAAATCCACGTCCGTCACATCAAACTGGCACTTCTCTAACTTGGCGTAGAGCTTGTTCTCCCGTAGTCTCTGCAGGACTTCCTTTACGTCCTTCTCATGGGCCTCCTCCGTTTCCGAAAAGATCAGGATGTCGTCGAGGAAACACACGCATTTCTTGTATAGAAGTCCCGCCAGCACGTGATGCATAAATGCTTGAAAGACGTGAGATCCATTTTGGAGACCAAATGGCATCACTCTGTATTCGTACGTGCCCAGAGGCGTGAACATGGCCGTCTTCCACTCATCGCCCTCCCGGATGCGTATGAGGTTATACGCTCCACGCAGATCCAATTTGGTGAAGATCTTCCCCTTCCTTACGGTTGCCAGGAGATCATCTATCTTGGGCATGGGGAAGGCCTTGGGTTTGGTCTTACTGTTTATGAATCGATAGTCCACAATGAGTCTTTTTTGGGGCGTGTCCTTTTTCTTTACAAAGAAAACAGGACTGCCCCCCACCGCTTTCGATTCTCGGATGAATCCGCGCTTCAAATTGTGCTCTATGAACTCCCTGAGTTCTTGCATCTCGTCCTCAGACATGGAATACAGCTTTGCAGTCGGCAACTGCGCCCCTGGCACCAGGTCGATGGCACAATCATAAGGCCTGTGGGGCGGCAACTGGTCAGCTTCCTTCTCGCAGAAAACCTCCAGGAACCCCTCGTACTTGCGGGGTACTGCCTGCACCATGCCAAGTTGCAACTGCTGCTCAGCTCCCTCCTCCTGGCTGGACTGGATGCAATGTTGAGCACAGTACGATGAGCAAAAGGTGATCTGCCGTTGGTACCACGCTACAGCAGGACTGTGTCTCTCCAGCCAACTCATGCCTAATACTATAGGCGTGTCTGAAAGGCGGGTGACATTGAAGCTGATGACTTCTCGATGATTTCCAATCCTCATCACCATGGGAGGCGTCTGTTGCACAACTTGTCCTCCTAGCAATTTCCTGCCATCCACCGTGACTACGTTCAGAGGTGTTGTCGCTGGCAGAAGCGCTATGCGATGCTGCTTGACAAAGTGCGTCCCCACAAAATCTGCGTTGCTCCCAGAATCAATCGTGATGGGGACTTCCAGGGTGGTTCCATTCGGCAACTGAAGTGTTGCAGTGAGCTGCACCGCTGGCTTGGGTGGTAAAGGGTCTGTGCGTTGCAAAAGCGCTGGGGACTGCTCTACAGATTCGCCTGGCTGAGCCCCAGCAGCTCTGCTTCCAGCCAGGCACTGTCGTTTCCCTGAGGTTGCTCTGCTTGCATCATTTCTGCTGCAACAGTTGCTAAAGCTGCAGTGTGTTTCTGCAGCCTCTGGGGACACTCTTTCGCCATGTGCTGTGCACTGTCGCAAATGTAACACTTCCTGGTCCCTCTAGGAGGCTGTGCCTTTACTGCACCGGAAGCTGGGGCTCTGGCTGTTGCTTGAGCCTTAGCACCACCAAGTTCCATGGGCTCCTCCCCCTGCCTTCCCAGTGGCGAAGGATGTGACTGACTGAACTCCCTGGGGATGAAAGAAGACGTCCTCGTTGGTGGACGCACCTGACGTTCTTCCTCAGTGTGCCAAGGACGTCCCTCGTGCCTTATCCCAATCGCCAAAGCCCTCTGCACAAGCTCCTCCAGGGTCTGGGGTCTGTCTCCCCTGGCAAGTTCATCCTTAATGGGACCGCTGAGCCCCTCCCAGAACAAATCCCTCACAGGTGCACAATCCTTCTCCCAGCTTAGCGCAGTCAGTAAAGCAAAAAATCTGGAATGGTACTGACGCACAGTGGCTTTGCCTTGCCGCAATCCAAAAATTTCCCTGCGTGCAAGATCCACATCTACAGTTGACTGGAAGCAGGCATCCATTGCTTTAATGAATTCATCTGCATCGCGGCGGGCAGGGCCATCTTCACGCCACAAATTGCGCAACCAGTCTCTGGCCGGCCCATGCAAGTGAGAAACAATAAACCCCACTCTCTCCTCCTCATCTTTAAAGTCATGACGAAGCAAGTGCAATGCATACAAAACGTCTGCTCTGAAACTGGGGTAGTGCTTCAGGTTCCCATCGAAGTGGGTGACTAGGCTGCCCCCCCTCCGTCCAAGTCCAATCCCTTCTGATCTGGACCCTGGGAACCCTTCCCTGCTTGCACGTTCCCACCTGGTTTGCAGGTCCTGGCAGCGCTTCTCCATTTCGTCATGCTTCTTCTGAGACGCAAGGACTGCAGCAGTGAGTTCGGAAACTGTAGTTCGCAGAGCTGTCAACTGCTCCTCCGCACTCATGGCTGTCACCGTTCGTGAGCTTTGCAAAAAAAATTTTTGCGTTCTTTGGAGGGGACTTACTGTCAGAGCCACCCTGGGTCCCAGCTCACAAGAGACCAAAGTCCAGTCCAAGTTATATACAAAAGGTTTTATTGAAGATCATTGTCGTCATTACATCCAAACTCCGTGGCTCCACATCTGTTACCCTTAGATGTTAGAAGTCCCCTCTGAGTCCGTCCCTCCCCTGCACCAATTTAAGAGGCTTGTGCTGCTCCACCTTTTCCTCTCCTTCCTTTTCCGCAGGGTCTTCCTGCCCCCCTGTGTTCCCTCTTTCCGGGACTCCCCAGAGGCTGAGTCTTCTCCTGCCTGCTGCCCCCTCCTTCGTGCTTTAGCACCAGGCTCCTCCCCAGAGCTCTCCCCACTTCCGCGCGCCTCCACATTTGAACTTGGCGCGCGTACGTTGCTCCTGACCTTCCTTTCAACAGCCACACTGCTCCCGGTACTGCTTTCCGCCCCTTCCGGCAGGACGTCTTGCCCCGATCTCCTTCCCCCCTCTGCTCCTTGTTCTGTTCCTCCCGACACACTGGTAACTCCACCCTCTTCACTCCGTTCCGGTGGAGAAGCAGGTCTCGATCTCCAACTCCCACTGGCGGTTCCCCCTACGTTTCCCTGCTCCTGACTGCTTCCCCCTTGGGCTCCCCTTGGCTTGACCAGGGGGGCTCCCTTTTGGGAATCCTCCGATTCACTGGACGGACTCATGGACCATCTCGGGTCATTGTCGTCCTCTTCCTCGTCAGGCTGGAATCCTTCTCCCTCACTCTCGGTCTCCTCCCTCCTCTGCGCCTCTCTCCCTGAACCCCTGACACCATGAATCAGAAAGAAAACTGTACAATATGTAAAAGTTCTAAAAGAACTTTGCTTTCCCTTTCTGACATCCTGAAATGAAAGGGTGTGTCCATAAGGACTAGATCCAACTGTCTCACACACCTACGCTGGCATTCAGAGATAAAAATCACAAGCATAAACACATCTGTGACGCCTCCAGCATTATCTCCATGCATATCTCCACAACAATGGGAAAATATAGTGAAACACACTTTGCAAAGGTAGCTGTCTGTGGCTGTAGTCCTCCACACAATTTGGCTATTTAACATCCCACTGGAGTATATTCATAAGATGTATGCCCTGGGCTACTCTGATTGGATACCTTGGACACAGCTGCAGTCGTGACCCAAAACTTACAGAAGAAAGCTACTCATTGCAGTTTCTCATCCCTCTTCCAGATCTTTTCAATGGGCATTATACAGGCTAACCAACCCCTCTTGCCACACACTGACAAGCTTCATGCCTTTTGCAAAGCATTATAATTAGAACAGCTACTCCACCCACAACTTCAAAACTCACTTCTTCAAAATCTTTCCTGAACAAGCCTCATTTCCTGGGCACTTCTCAGTTACAGATTAACTCTCTCCTGAACGCACCCATCCTTCCTATACTTTCTTGAGGCCACCTTTCAGCATCACTGTTGCCTTGCGACATTATATTGTAAGCCCTCCAGTATGGGCTCCATCACTGTTACATTGGGTGCAACACCCAACGTATTGTCGGGATGCTGAATAAGAAAACGTTATGTTTACAGAGATCTTGTCTTCCCATAGTTCAGAAATACGGCTGAAAGGTTAGCTGAAGTACAAGGCAGAAGAGCCAACAGTAAATGACCCAGTAAGATGTCTGAAGCCCTTTAAATTTAGCAAATCTAACCATACACATGTGCTGCAAAATTAGAGCAATTAGTTTTTAAAAGACACCTTTTGCACGAAGCAAATTGCACTGAAAAAGAAATATACCCCTCCCCTTCAAAATTTCAAAAAGTCAACATACTTGTTTTGCCCTATAGTTTCGAAATCTTTCACAATAATCTGCAGGACTGATGAAATATCCAGAGCGATGCCTTTCAAATCAAACTCAAGAATCTGCGCAAAAAAAATTAGAATAACCCTTAGAAGTTGAAACAACAACACAACCATGCAATGAACAGGCAATAAAAAAAGATTTAAGGAATCAACATTTTTCATCAGTAACACAATTAAATAGATAAGTGCAGACTATATTTGCATGTAGTTATCTAGGTTGAAAATGCCTGTAGAACTCCAGGCCAGTTCAGACAATATCAAATGTGTAACTGCTATATGTTCAGGGGGGGTATACAAATGTACATCCATGTGCGCAATGGGATAATCTACCAAAGGTTAGTCATGACTATGTCCCATTGAAAGGGATGCATAGTGAATGAAATGGAACCAGCTTCCAAGTAGATGTGCACAAGATTGGGCTACACTATGGCATGACTAAGAAAGCCCCACTGATTTATCTATTATTAGCTCTGAGTCTAACTGACCTTTGCTAAACTGTCCCAGTATGCTGGAGTTTTGCAATCTATCTAATATTTATAAAGTGGAAGGTGACAGGAAGGTGACAAGAACCAGCTGCAGAGGAATACACACAAGCTTGTGTTGCCCTGCCCTACCATGCATCCAAAGTATGTTGGTTTTTTTTTTTTTAAAAAAAGCAACCAAACAGACTGGAAAAGACTTAAAATAATCCTCTGCTGGCACCTTGACATCTAATGTTGAGCAAGGTCTTAAGGTTCATATATGGCATTACAATATGTGTAGTTTGGGGTTCAGCAAGCAGAAATCAAGATATTAGACTAGGTTTTAAATAATAATAATAATAATAATAATAATAATAATAATAATAATTTATTTATACGCCACCCATCTGGCTGGGTTTCCCCAGCCACTCTGGCTGGCTCCGAACAGAAAATTTACAGCACAATAAACCGTCAAACATTACAATCTTCCCTAAACAGGGCTGCCTTCAGATGTCTTCTAAAAGTCAGATAGTTGTTTATTTCCTTGACATCTGATAGGAGGGCGTTCCACAGGGTGGGCGCCACTAATGAGAAGACCCTCTGCCTGGTTCCCTGTAACCTCACTTCTCGCAGGGAGGGAACCACCAGAAGGCCCTCGGAGCTGGACCTCAGTGTCTTGGCTGAACGATGGGGGTAGAGACACTCCTTCAGGTATACTGGGCTGAGGCCATTTAGGGCTTTAAAGGTCAGCACCAACACTTTGAATTGTGCTCAGAAACATACTGGGAGGTCTTTGTGTAGGTCTTTAGAGATGCAGACAATGCAGTGGATGATCTGGGAACACCAAATGCTCCAACATTAATGGAGCTAAGCAGTTGCGATCTTGATCCATGATGGAAGCTCACTTGGAATCCCATGAAACAAGACATAGATAGAATGCACAAGGACTTCTCCCACTAAAGTGAAATATGGAAACTGTGTACCAGATATTGGACATCTCCCCTTAGCAGGAACTGTGGAAGTTTTGTTTCTGGATACAGAGAATCACAGGACCAGTCGGTTGTGACATGTGATTTCTTGTTCCATAATGTCATGCAACAGAGAATAGGGCTGAACTTTGTCACACATGCTATGCCTTATCACATACAACAGAACCAATAAAAAAAAGTCACCTCATTCCAAACAGGGTTGAGTTCACTATCAATTTTCTTTGTTTTCTTTTTTTCATCTGGAAATAAACAAAAGTGTGCTTACTGATTGGAAGATATATAAAACAGCAATCACAATATATTAAAATAATATATTTTTTTAATGCAAGAGGGCTGACTTGATTTATTTGGTTGCTGGCCATGGTAGCTAATCTATACAGAATATTTTGTGCTTGTGTACATAATAAACCTGCCTCCCAATAAAGTTGTTTTGGCCTAACTATATTGCCAGCTCCCCCCACACCTTTCAAAACAGATATTTTCTGTTAGTGTACATTCTGCTGTGTCTGTGGTGAAGCCGCTGTTTAAGACACACCTTGATTTAACCTCATTCACCACAAACAATGGTGCAGCAGAGTGTTGTAGGAGGACAATAGCTCAGCAACAGAGCATCTGCCTTGCAGGCAAAAGGCCTTGGGTTCAGCCTCTGACATCTCAGATAGGCTGGGAGAGACTCCTGGCCCCAAACCCTGGAGAGCTGCTGTCAATCAGCGTAGAGACAACACTGAGATAGATTGACCAATGGTCTGAGTTGATATAAGGCTGTTTTTTAATGACTGCGACCGAGTGATCCAGTAACTGCTTTACTTTCAGGAATTGTTGAACTATAACTCCCACCTTCCTGAGCACCAGCCACACTGGCTGAGGCAGCTGGGAATCTGAGACCAGCAACAACTGGAGGGGCACAGGTTCCCCATCCCTTCATTACAGTGTTCATAATCTCTGAACCTTTAATGGATCATGTTGAATTAAGGCTAACACGGGTCTCAGAGAGTAAGACCCACTGAACATAGTGGGGCTGACTTCCAAGTCGGCATGAACAAGATTGCACTGTGTGTTGAGGAGGAACACAAATCAACAAGTTCCCCCTTCCCTTCTCTGTCTAACACTGAGTCAGTCAGCTCTAATGTACTCCCGATAGTTCTCTGCTGGATATATGGGGGAAGTGATGACAATTAGCCCTTGTGCAGGGAGTGGGGAACTGACTCAGATTCCTGTAACAGGAATCATTTTAGAAAGACTATGCAGGACAATGACTCAGACCAGACCACAAAAACTGTAAATTTGCAACTCGTACAGGAAAATATCTACCACAATGCTATAAGTCTAAACTGAATTATATTGTAGCTCATAGTGCTTTAACATATATTTAGTAATATCAGGCATTGGTCCAAACTAATTGTTTCATGTAGAAGAAATGAATGGAAAAAGCGGCAGTAGCCAAGGATGCAATTTTCCTTTGGCAAGGACAGGGGCTTATTATGTAGGGCAGCTAAGGGACATGGCGATACAGAATTCTTTGTTATCGTCTTTATAATTCAGGGTTGGGGGTGCTGTGGCCCTCCATATATTGGTAGATTTCAGCTCTGGTCAGCCTCAGCCAGCATGATAAATGGCCATTGCTTTAAATACACTTGTGGGGTGGGGGGAGGCTACAACACTTTGCTGGCAGAAGAAAAATGGGGCACGTGGCTTTGAATAGGGATTATTATTGTTATTATTTATACCCTGCACATCTGTCTAGGTTTCCCCAGCCACTCTGGGTGACTTACAACATATCTAAAAACATAATAAAAGCATCAAACATTAAAAAACCTCCCAATTCAAGGCTGCCTTTAGATGTCTTCTAAAAGTTGTATAATTCTTTATTTCCTTGACATCTGAGGGGAGGGTGTTCCACAGGGAAGGTGCCACTACCAAGGAAGCCCTCTGCCTGGTTTCCTGTAACTTCACTCCTCGCAATGAGGGAACCAGAAGAAGACCCTCAAAGGAGGACCTCAATGTCCAGGCTGAATAATGGGGGTGGAGACACTCCTTCAGGTATATTGGGCCGAGGCCGTTTAGGGCTTTAAAGGTCAGCACCAACACTTTGAAATGTACTCGGAAACATACTGGAAGCCAGTGAAGATCCTTTAGGTCTTGGTGGCCACTCCCAGTTAACAGTCTAGCTGCCGCATTCTGGATTAGTTGTAGTTTCCGAGTCACCTTCAAAGGTAGCCCCACGTAGAGTGCATTTCAGTAGTCCAAGTAGGAGATAACCAGGGCATGCACCACTCTGGCAAGACAGTCTGCAGGCATGTAAGGTCTCAGCCTGCGTACCAGATGGAGCTGGTAGACAGCTGCCCTGGACACAGAATTGACCTGCACCTCCATGGACATATTTGGTTTAACTCAGTATATGTTCCTATATGCTTCCTATATTCCTATTGCCATTATCACCTGGCAGTCAGAAGGGCAAGCAGGACCTTCAACAGAACCTTAACCAATGTGAAGTGTGTCTTTTCAGTATTGCACTCAGTCCATCACGACCCCCTGCAGGATTCTCTAGTCCATTCCCCCTACCAGTTTTTCTGGTTTTGCCCCTGTCAGTCAGTTAGCATTCCAAGGCTATTGCTCAGTGGTTATTGGGTAGTTTTGGAGATTCAACCTTCCCCTACCCAGACGAAATGTTGTGCTGCACCAACACTCATGTCTTAATATCAGAATTATTATTACATATTTATTTATACCCCACATTCTTCCCTGATGGGATTCAAGGCAGTTTACAGATAAAAACAAGAATTTCTAAAGACATAGAAAAAACAGAAATAGATGGAATTGTGATGATACTGTTTCTAAATATTCTGCTGATCAACCTATCCCCCTGCTTGCTGCTGGTGGGATATTCTCCTGGTTCCCAAATATCTCTCCTTTGCTTGTTCTTGAATTCCTTCTACTCACACTTACGTTTGGCTCTGATCCTGTAAATACCACCCACATCCCAGGCCCTTAGAGGCTCTAGAATTACTGCATCTTTGGACTACTTTGCTGCTTTCCCTCTCTATTGAAGCTATTCACTTAACATTTTCAAGAAGAAAATGACATTTGGTGAAGAAACATAAGGATATACCTTTGCCCTTTTATCTAAACTTCTTCTCCAACAATCTGATTCAAATTTCCATGTGGAAAGTCAGTAATCTGCCTGGTCCACCATGAGCCCAGAAGGCCTTAAAGTCTCTCATTCTGTGACTTTATGCATATGGTTCAACTTCATTAAGGCTGTGGGCTTGAAGAACGCTGAAAAACCCATAAACATGCCAACACATTTTTGGTGACTGTATTTTAAGTATCCTAACTTCAGCTACAGAATTGTAGAGGAAGACAAATAATATAAAACCTGCATATCTATCTTTCATTGCATTCAACCAGGGTGAAAAAGACACAATTAAATATAACAACCGAATCACTGCCTCAAAATGTTTTTTATATAAACTATATTAGAGCATGCAAGGGAAAGTTCAAGTAGAAGAGAGGAAGACATGATTCAAAGGCTTTAAAATGAACTTTAAAAAAAAAGTAAAATCCTGCCCTCAGGAAATCAGGCCTTCCTACATATATTTATCTACTGAAGAAATCGGGGAATTGCGTGGCATGTTCATTTGACACAGGAAGTTGGCTGGGCTGTGGTCCTACCATCATTCCCCACAGACCATTCCCCAGGGCTACGCATTGGTAAAACTAAGGAACAAGCGGTCTCTCAAAGAAAGACGTCAGCAATTACCGTATTTTTCGCCCTATAGGACACACTTTTTCCCCTCCAAAAATGAAGGGGAAATGTGTGTGCATCCTATGGGGCGAATGCAGGCTTTCGCTGAAGCCTGGAGAGCGAGGGGGTCGGTGCGCACTGACCCCTCTCGCTCTCCAGGCTTCAGGAAGCTATCCGCTAGCCATGGGAGACCCAGCTCTCCCAGGGCTAGCGGAGAGCTTGCCTGCACCCAGAAGCTTGGGGCGCACTGAGCTCCGCACGCCCCAAGCTTCGGGATTAGCGCAACGCTCCGCTAGCCGTGGGAGAGTCGCGTGGCTCTCCCACGGCTAGCGGAGACCTTGCCGGCACCCAGAAGCTTGGGGCGCGCTGAGCTCCGCACGCCCCAAGCTTCGGGATTAGCGCAACGCTCCGCTAGCCGTGGGAGAGTCGCGTGGCTCTCCCACGGCTAGCGGAGACCTTGCCGGCACCCAGAAGCTTGGGGCGCGCTGAGCTCCGCACGCCCCAAGCTTCGGGATTAGCGCAACGCTCCGCTAGCCGTGGGAGAGTCGCGTGGCTCTCCCACGGCTAGCGGAGACCTTGCCGGCACCCAGAAGCTTGGGGCGCGCTGAGCTCCGCACGCCCCAAGCTTCGGGATTAGTGCAGCGCTCCGCTAGCCGTGGGAGAGCCTTGCGGCTTTCCCAAGGCTAGCGGAGACCTTGCCGGCACCCAGAAGCTTGGGGCGCGCTGAACTCCGCATGCCCCAAACTTCGGGATTAGCGCAGAGCACCTGGGGGGGGGAAATAATTTTTTCCCTTTATTTCCCCCCCAAAAAAACTAGGTGCGTCCTATGGGCCGGTGCGTCCTATGGGGCGAAAAATACGGTATTTAGTTTTGCATTGTGGAACTTCTGTGAATCTTCAAAAAAAAAACCAGGGGTCATAGGAACCAGTCCTCATAGCCGTGCCCCCCAACAACTACATTCTTTCTAGGTTTAAAGAGTAAAAATGAAGTTGTGACTAATACAGACAATCACGGCTTCAATATCAAGCTGCTTTGTCTCTCTTACTCGCTCACACACCAACTTCAACATTCAGCCTTATGAGTTCTGGTGGGCTCCAATGCTTGCTCGCTATTTTGTGACCCTTTGGCTGTCCGTAATGAAGGGATTTTGGATTTTAAAATAAACCAAAAGGTGGCGGCTTAACCCTTAGCCATGCACGATAATATAACATACGTCTTTCCCTGCTTAGTTCGTTTGGTAGATTTGTATGTGAGAGAAAAAACTTATTTGGCATGGAGAGGATTTGCACATGGTGCCTCAAGAGATGACCTTGATGGAAGAAGTGGAGGCTCTGCTACACTACTGCTAGGAAGGTAATTTAAAAATGAAATATTATGTACTGGACAGGGGCCCTTTTAGAGGTCAAATTCTATCTTTTGCTGCAGATTCAGCTATAGGACATTTGCATTGTATGTAGAAGGTCTAAGGATCAATCTCAGGCATCTGCAGGTAGGGCTGGGAAGGTCCCCCGCCTGAAACCCTGGAGAGCTGACACCAGTCAGTGTGGTCATTACTAGGTAAAGGTGAAAAAAGGTAAAGGACCCCTGGACAGTTATGCCCAGTCAAAGACGACTATGGGGTTGTGGTGCTCATCTCTACTTTCAGGCCAAGGGAGGCGGCATTTGTCCACAGACAGCTTTCCAGGTCATGTGGCCAGCATGACTAAACCACTTCTGGTGCAACGGAACACCGTGATGGAAACCAGAGTGCATAGAAACACCGTTTACCTTCCCACAGCAGCTGTACCTATTTATCTACTTGCACTGGCGTGCTTTCGAACTGCTAGGTTGGCAGGAGCTGAGACAGAGCAATGGGAGCTCACTCCGTCACAGGGATTCGAACCACCAACCTTCTGATTGGCAAACCCAAGAGGCTCAGTGCTTTAGGCCACAGCGCGACCCACATCCATTACTAATCCAGATAGACCAATGGTCTGACTCAGTATGGGGTATGCCCCACGGAGAGCCTCAAGGTCCATAAATAACAACACCCTAGTGGTCCCAGGCCCTAAGGAAGTTAGATTGGCTTCAACCAGAGCCAGGGCCTTTTCAACTCTGGCTCCTGCCTGGTGGAACGCTCTGCCTCATGAGACCAGGGCCCTGCAGGATCTGATTTCTTTCCGCAGGGCCTGTAAGACAGAGTTGTTCCGCCTGGCCTTTGGCTTTGAACCAATTTGATTCCCTCCCTCCCGCTCTTTCTTTTTTCTTTTCCTTCTCCTCTTGCGATGAGGCTACATTCTAATATTTTAATGTTCCAATATTTTAATGTTGTATTTTATTTTTGTTTTTAAGTTGTAATCATTCATCTTGTTTTTATTATTGCTTGTAAGCCGCTCTGAGCCCGGCCTTGGCTGGGGAGGGCGGGGTATAAATAAAAAATTATTATTATTATTATTATTATTATTATTATTATTATTATTATCTTTATGTTCCTGTGTATTTATTTTTACCTGTTTTTAGGCAGGCCAACAGGCAGACAGAGAGAATTAGACTGGGACAGAGAGGATGTCTTTAATCCTTACCCCATGTGGTTTTTATCACCTAACACACCCTACACCCCTCCCAGCCCTGCCACCAAGGTAAGCTACTTTTTGTACTGATAACGTGCAATATATCATTTGACCCCATCCTACGATTAAGCTACCCATACACTGCCTCGTGCAAAAATGCAGCCAGCTAAGTTTTTGGTTTTTTTAAAAGGTAAATACACCTTGAGCAAGCTCAAATATGGACTGTGTAAACCATGAATGAATCATAAAAAAATCATGAATGTCATATATCAGCCTTTGGCTTTTTCACAAAGCGATATATCGGAAAAACCAAGGTAGGTCTGCAAAAGTGTAGTTTAGGGGATGTAATCCTATGCTGCAGATCTACTGGTTGAGAACTTGTGGGGTTCAGCGGAAGTTGAGAACTTGTGGGGTTCAGCGGAAGTCCAGGGGGATGCCAGATGCAATGCACCAGGACACACACACTGGCGGAACACCCTTGATATGCTGGTGGAATAGCCGGGGGAGAGATGTGGGTGGGTTGTGGGAAGAACAGGGGAGGAGCACATTCCACATCCTATACTACATCAGTCCTTAGTCACACCCGCATAGATGGCACAACTTTGCCCTAGCCCCAGGCCTAACACCAATAAGTTCCCTTCTATTGCTTTCAAAGAGCTTTTAGAAATAACTGAACAGCAGTAGTACATCTTAAGTCCCATGGTAATGTGAATAGAAGGCTTGCTCTGTCAGTTTGTAACTACTGCATTTATTCACCCATAAATTCCTGTTTCACAAGCCACCGTTTGAGTTTTATGCAAAGGCAGAACAGAAGGACTGCGCTGAATATCCTAAAATATGGCAAGCAGACCAGGCTTCCTCAACCTCGGCCCTCCAGATGTTCTGAGACTACAATTCCCATCATCCCTGACCGCTGGTCCTGCTAGCTAGGGATCATGGGAGTTGTAGGCCAAAAGCAGCTGGAGGGCCGAGTTTGAGGAAGCCTGAAGTAGACAGAAACCTTTTTTTTTTTAAAAAAAAAAAACCAACCCAACTAGGAGTAGAGGAAACTATGGTTCACACCTTTCCACAATGCCATTCAAATATTCCAGTAATAAGTTGTTCAAGTGTTACGGTACAAACCAACTTCCTTATTGCACTGTATTTCCTTATTTAAATAATCTCAGTCTATTGTAAACTCAGTATCCTGCAGTTATTTGCATCCAGAAAAACCTACTTTTCAGTTCAGCACAGGCATCCAAGAATAATATATCTAAACTTCAGGCCACTGTCCTGTTCAATTAGGGCAGCTATACGTCCGGAGTTTCCCGAACATTACAGTGGTACCTCTGGTTACGTACTTAATTCGTTCCAGAGGTCCGTTCTTAACCTGAAACTGTTCTTAACCTGAAGCACCACTTTAGCTAATGGGGCCTCCCACTGCTGCTGCACCGCCGCCGCACGATTTCTGTTCTCATCCTGAAGCAAAGTTCTTAACCTGAAGTAATATTTCTGGGTTAGAAGAGTCTGTAACCTGAAGCGTATGTAACCTGAAGTGTATGTAACCCGAGGTACCACTGTACAGGGATTCCAAAGGCAGACATCAGGGGGAATTTCCGAAAGGTGGTGCTTTGTCCTGGATCTTAGGCAAGTCAATCAAAAAAAGCTCAACAACTTCTTTCAGGGTGTCCTGGTTTTTACTTTTTGAAACATGGCAACCCTAGATTAATGTATATGATGAGCTATAAGGCAAACGGCTCTATATGACCTTAACATAACAGCATTACAACCATCTACTTATGGGCATAGGAAGTAGCACAAACTGAAATTCGCCACAAAGTTTACACCAAAGGAAAGTGGAATAAATCTGTCAGTTTCACACTTACGGACAAATGCAAATGAGCTTCCTTTTTTCTCTCCCTCATCTTTTATTGCTTTGCACAAAGTCTGAAAAGCAAAAAGCCTCCAAGGAGGGGGAAGGAGTCTAACAACATAGATGATTAATGTTCGAAATGTTTTAAAATCTATTTTAAGGCAAACAGGAAAAGAAATCCGTGTTTCCATTAAAAAGAAGATGTGAACTAAACACTCAAAATCACTATTTGCTGTTGCAAAAAAAGTAATTTCTTAAGGTGAAATTCACTTATACATTAATCCAAACTAAAAAGGGGCTCTATCTATGTTTGGGTGTAGATGTAACAAGCCTATACAGAAGTTTAGAAAGAGCTGCTCCACAAAATGCCACCCTACTTCTTAAAAAAAAACTTGTGTTGTACAAAAGTTACTACTTTCTTCAGAAAGAAGTATGTCATTTGCAAATTACCAGAACTGTTACACTTTTTATCATGGCATCTTGGCACATTGAAAAACATCCTTGCTTAAAATAATCTTTCACAAGTTAGCTTTCCTTACCTTTAAAAATAACGGACACGATAGGATCTGGTTTTCCAAATTTATGTCTAGGGATATTGGAAGCAGATTCCACAATTACCCGAAGCATAGTTTTCAGTGTTTTTTAAACTGCAGCCGTTTTCGAAGAAATGTGTACTTCAGACTCTCTGCAGCCTCCAGTCTGAAGTGCCAGCAGGAGGAGGCTGGAAATGCCTCTGTTACAGTAAAGTGCAGCTGATGGGTGGATCTATGACGAGTTTAGTTACTAAAGGCTAAGGGGGGGGGGAGAGATTTGTGTAAACTGACTCCCTGTGGTATTAGAGAGAGTTAGTTACTAAAGGCTAAGTAGGGGGAGGGTTTGTGTAAGCTGACACCCACCATTCCTGTGGTATTAGAAAAAACTGGTACCAACTTGTGAATTCTGGCAGTGCAAAGTAAGGAATTTGCTAAGTATGGTGGTTGATAAAGAGGTGTGAATCTTTTTGCATATGAATTAAAGTCGGGAAAGAAATATGAATGTAACGCACAGAACTCCCCCCCCCTCGTTTTGCTATTGATGTGAAAAGTTAATATAACTTTTGCAATAAAACATAGCAATGTTCTCCCTTTTGAAACGAACTTCTTTCCACATGCCATCAGCCGGTATACTCCTGTCAATTTTTTGTTTCTTTTTCATTCAGGACTTCAATCAATCAAAACAGCCTTATATTGCCCCCTTCTGGAGGGATCAAAAATAACCTGTGAAATAAATTTGTAATGTTATGTACAGTACATATATTTTCACCAATCAGTATATTAGGAAAGAAAGCAAAAAAAGAACATTCTTTTTTAAAAAGAAATCTGATTTTAATTTATAACAAATAAACATTTCAGCAAAAAAGGAAACAATTCTTATATATAAATATTCAACTTCCACCCCCTCTTTCTGTGGTTCCATAAATGTGTTCTTTCTTTTTTCCTGCATATCCAAATTAACTCTATTCCTTTTCTCATCCATTTCCTATATGTTTTAGAAACTGCAAGTTTTTACAATAATCTTGCTAATGTCTTACTTTGCAATTTGTAATTCAACAAACGATTTCCATTCCTTATTCAAAGTTTGTTATCTTGATTTCTTATTCTTCTGGTAAGTTTTGCCATTTCTGCATATTCCATTAGCTTCTGTAACCATTCTTCTTTTGTTGGGACTTCTTACTCCTTCATTTTTGGGCAAATATCATTCTTGCAATGGTAGTTGTATACATAAATAAATTTATTTATTGTTTAGGTAATTCTGATCTCAAAATCCCTAAGAAAAAAGCTTCTGATTTTTTAAACAAATGTTATCTTAAACATCTTTTTCAATTCATTATAAATCATTTCCTAGTAAACTTTAACCTTAATACAAGACCACTACATTTTTGCCAGTCTACTAGGTGTTATTTACCATCTATATAACATGTTCATATAATTTTTTCTTAAACCATAACATGTTATAAAGTTTATATCCATTTTCCACAATTGTTCCCATGCCTGCATTTCTTTGTTATGACCCATATCTGTTGCATAATGTATCATTGAAGATTTCACTTGTTCATCTTTTGTCTCCCATTCAAATAACATCTTACACATTCTAGACATCACTTTAACATTACAATCTAGCAGGCCTCTCTCTTTAATTAGTCATCTTTAATTAGTCATCACTTGAGAATCAAAAGAGCCATGGCAGGTAGGCCACTAGAATAAATGGCATTTTAAAGTCCATTGACTTGTGCAAGATAAGTACAGCCAATTTATCCCTCCATGTTCTTGCATGCCATGATGTCAGAATTCCACGCACACTAACAACAGAGATAGAGATTAAATTATAGTTTTATAATAATAATCAGGATAAAGGCTTTTCTTAAGGGTCTTACTTACCAGTGCCAGGATGTCTCCAACGAATGTTCCCATCCCCAAAGAATGTTTTTTTTGTTTTTTGTTTTTTGCAAGGCAACAAATAGCCTTTTTTGATGCTGATACAAATAGCCTTTTTTGATGCTGATACATAGCCTGATACAAATAGCCTTTTTTGATGCTGATACATAGAAGACACAGCAAGTTTGTTTTCTCCTGCTCCAAAGTCTAGGACCTGAACCAATGCATCCACATTATAAGAAAGGAGATTCTGACTAAACATCAAGAAAAAGTTTCTGACAGTAAGAGCTGTTTGACAGTGGAACGGACTCCCTCGGAAGGTGGTGAACTCTTTCTTTGGAGGTTTTTAAGCAGAGGTTGGATTTAACTGACATTCCTGCATCCCAAGGGGTTAGACCTTCAGAGTTCCTTCCAGCTCTACAATTCTATGATTCTACTGTTAATAGATGGGCAAAGCACTATCAAAAACTGTACTCGTTGGAAAAAATGGTCTCCAAGGCTGGATCTAGACAGGTCAAAGAAGCGATTCAGTTAAACACATTGTAAACTTATATAGACGGGAACACGGGTGGCGCTGTGGTCTAAACCACTGACCCTCTTGGGCTTGCCGATCAGGAGGTCGGCGGTTCGAATCCCTTTGGTCCCAGCTCCTGCCAGCCTAGCAGTTCAAAAGCACTCTAAAAAGTAGATAAATAGGTACCGCTCTGGTGGGAAGGTAAACGGCATTTCCATGTGCTGCTCTGGTTTCGGTGTTCCGTCGCGGCAGAAGCGGCTTAGACATGCTGGCCACATGACCCGGAAAAACTGTCTGCAGAGCGGACAAACGCTGGCTTCCTCGGCCTGTAAAGTAAGATGAGCGCCGCAGCCCCAGAGTTGTTCACAACTGGACTTAACTGTCAGCGGTCCTTTACCTTTACCTTAACTTATACATATAGAGAAAGATGGGACTCCACAGCACCATCTAGTGTCACAGTGTTATTCATATACAGTGCATATAAAACACATTTTCTTTACCAATCTATCTGAGTCCCAACACAGATTCTGCCTGTCTTGGAAGAGCTGGATTTCCCTCCTTCCCTTGACAAGCTGAAGTTTGTCATCAACTCTCAGGCATGTGGTAAAGACCCAGGACAGGACGGAATCCCAACAGAAGTGCTGAAAGCCTTAAGTCCTCCCTCATGATGCACCTCTACAGCCTTCTCTTGCAGTGTTGGGGGAAAGGATCTGTGCCATAAGACATGTGCAACCCCATCATTGTGACCCTATAAGAACAAAGGTAACCACCATGATTATAACAACTGTGGAATCCCCCTGCTGGGTACTTGGGGAAAGCTTTCGCCCATGTAGTTCTCAGCAGATTAGTTACTCACTGACAGTCACGAGTTCCTCCCAAGGAAGTAACATGGAGTCCAGACTTTTTATGACGGTACAGGATTTAGGTTATAATCCTGTACCATCATAAAAAGTCTGGACTCCATGTTACTTCCTTGGGATGAGACATGTGTCACCTTGTTAGTGCCATGTGGTGCTTATTCGTATTTTCCAATCTCAGGTACCAAATCACATAGGAAGCATGTCTAGTCATCTCAGTAATGTCTACACAGGCCAGCAGCAGCTGTCTGGGATTTCACACGGAGGCTCTGTCATTGATGCACATCCCTTCCCACACGTCGTGCAGCCCTTACTCCCGCGCATGCCGGTGTAACCAAGTGAGCAAAATCTGCACCATATGGCAAACCTAGTCTCTGGTTAAGATTGCTCAAAAGAAGCTCCGTCTATTATTATTATTATTATTATTATTATTATTATTCAGTGCCTTTTTTCTGGGGAGACGCATACCCCTAAACATTTTGTGAATCTTTGTACTTTTGTCCATTTACTGTATTTATTTCCCCAGCTTGAACTACAAAATGGTGATTATCTTGAGTCAGAATGAAAGCACCTCTAAACATTGTTTTTGTTTGTTTTAGAAAAAAAGCACCGATTATTATTATTTGCTTTGCTGTGTTCTTTCGCACGAGGTTACACACGAGCTAATCAGCGTCGATCCGCTCAGACGTTCCTACATTGAAAACCACCCATACCAGAAATGCTGATGGAAATTTTAAAAACGCTTCTGCAGCGGCGAAGGATGCTGAAACTGCAAAATCCACAGCAGGGCAACGCATCCCATTAAAATACACCAAAAAGGAGGCGGACGCGCAAAAAAAAATAAAAATGCAAGCTTCCAACGTCCTCCTCCCCACTCCTCTTTCTCCGCCTACTTCCTTCAACCCCACCCCTCTCGGAATCACCACCGTTCGCGCCGCCTTCTCCGCGCAAGCTCCAGCTCCGCCGGCGTTTAGTCTTGTTCTGACCCTTCTCGCGCCCCGTCGCTTTCCAACTGAAACGGAAATGGCGTCGAGCGGAGCCGCGGCATTCAAACTCCCGGAAGCAAGCGCTCGGGCGGGGCCGGGTTCGAAGAGGAGCGGTAAAGCGGCTCCCCTCCGCGTCCCTCCCGGAGAGTGGAAGGAAGGGAGGGGCGGCGGCGCCGTTGTTGCAGCAGCAGCAGCAGCAGCAGCAGCCTTGACGCTGCCCTGTCCTCCCGTCGCTCGCTCGCTCGCCGGGTCTCTCCACAGTTTCGCGACCATCCGAGGCTGAAAGAAAGCGGGTAAAGGGAGCGGAGTGGGGGAAAGAGAGCTCGGCTCGGGATGGGCGAAGGAAGGGGTGGGTTGGGGTCAGGGAGAGAAACGCGGGTCCCCAGAATATTGGGTTGGCTTCGCTGCCTCGCACCTGCTCTGCTTTTCCACAAGGCGCTCCAGGGGAGAGGGCGTTATGCTTTTGTTATTGCAGCAGGGACGAAACAGAAATACTGTACATGCATGCATGCAGTGCCGGATTTACGTATAAACTAAACAAGCTATAGCTTAGGGTCCATTCCCTTGGCCCCAAAAAATTATAAAGGAAAAACATGTGTTACTAAACGAACTTCTGTTATTGCCAAATGCCAATGTGTTTGCATTATTAAGTTTGTTATGGATAAAAAAATCATTTTACGTTAGAGCTTAATCATTATGTCACTATTAATATGCTACTTCTCAGTTGTATTTCACTATTAATATACTTCTATTAATATACTATTAATATACTTATATTTCAGTTCAACAATTACTTTGCTAAAATACATACTGTAATTACGCAAATGGCTTTAGATACCTATTAGGTCCAGAAATTACCGTATAGCATATATTCAACCCAAAAAACAGCAACAATTTGTTGTTGACAAAGGACAGCTGGACATATAAAGGGCCACATTACCTTCAGGAGCTTAGGAGCTCATCAAACCTAAATCCGGCCCTGTATACACCCACGGACCAAACGCCTCATCAGCACTGATATTCTCAGTGATGTTCCAGGAGGTGTGCGATCTGCCTTATCCAGATTTTGCCTGCCCACATAGCGAAACCTCCTCCCTACCATCTCTTTTTTGACTTGTCCGCTAGGTGTTTTCTAGCCACCTCAAGTTTCCTACCAAATACAATAAACAACCCTATTGTGCTGCGTGGGAGATCTGCTAAATCCAGGGTGGGTGGGTGTGATTTCTCTCCTGGAGATGAAATGGCTGTAATCTTTCCTCTACGGGACAAACAATAGTCGAAGGGCCAGTTTTCATTGGAGAAGTGGCAACACTGTGGGGGTTTAACATGATGGCTCTGAAGAAATTTGCAGCCTCTTGCACCTGCACTACATTTCCGGTTGTTGTTTTTTTAAAAAATAACAAAGCGAAGCGTTAAGAAAATATGCCTGCAAGTAGTGAAGGGAGGGGGGGAAGGTGGAAATAGACTATATTGTGCTTGAGCTTCAGATGGGAGAGGGATCTGATGCTGGGAGTAGCAAGCTGCATAAAATATCTGATGCCTGATTTTAGTACCTATCGTACTTTGTAATGTTGTAATGCACCCTGGGGCTTCTGATAGGCAAGACATTCTAATGATAATAAATCATAATAATAAGGCAAATGTTTTGAGGTGTTACAGAAGGCAGCAAATTGTTATTTGTTATTGCCAGGGATGAAGGGGAAGTACTTGTGGGATTTTGTGCCCCAGGTATCAGAATAACTTGACTTACCTTGCATACTATACAGCTTGATAGGGGGATTTTGCTGGTGGCAAAATGTATTATGCCAGCCATTCTCTCAGAAGTCTACTAGTAGTTTCATATAATAATAATTTTACAGTATATAATAAAATGTATTAGTCCTTATGACCTTTCAGTACTTCCTATTTCCTTTGTGCCATATTTTCCAAGCATCACATGATGTGGCAGACACAGCTGCATTTTTTATATATTTCGTTGTGATGTTTTGTTGCAGACTAAGTATTATAATTGTAACAGGGATCATAAATATTTCAGTTTGTTTTTTTTGCAGTTATGTTGTTGATTCTAACTATCAGCCCACAAATTCTACACATTTTTAATTTTGCTGCTCTTAACTTTGGAAGGAGCACTGCCTATTTCAGTGGAAATATTAGGTTCTTTGAATGGGGATTTTTGTTCTATTCAAAATGTTTGTGAGTCAAACTTACTGCTACAATCCTGTTTTATGCATGTTTGGGACCAAGTGTGGTATTCAATTAAACATTTGTGCAAAAGGATTAGTTGTCACACAGTGGTACTTCCTCCTCCCCCCCCCCACCTTTCCTCCCTTGTGCACCCTTCATTGCCTCCAAATCTGCTTTAGAGGATTAGGGGAACTCCAGAACAGATTTAGGGAGGGGAGAAGGAGAGAATGTTCCTTTGCCCAGTGCGAAATCCTAGCATTGAAGGAAAGTTCTCCCTAGTGCTACACTGATTACAGCTCGATGGCTCCAAATTTTTAAAATAATTTCTATAGAGGAAGTCCCAGTGAATTTGGTTAGACTTCTGAGTAAGCTTGCTTAAGATCAGGCTGAAAGACGAGTTATTCAGCTTATTTAATGAGACTTGAATTGAGGCTTTATTACAAGCCACTTGGGACACTGCAAGGAAACATACATAATGCAAGGACAGAAGCGGCTGTTCCTTCAATGGTACCTGGTTATTTATTTATTTTTAGAAAATCTGAAGGACATCAAAGGACATCAAAGAGATGAATATTGGCAAGTGGGGATTGAAGTCTGGTGATTCCAAATCTGAATCTGAGTTGCAGGTATATAAGAAAGAGAATGCAGCCCTTAAAAAATCTTTGGAAGACCTCACTAAGGGCAAAAGAAAAATGACACCAGAAGAAAAGAACAGATTCCTGGAGGTGATATAAACATTTCTGCATGCAAAACTTCCTGTCTTGTGCTGTTAACTGTAAAGGAATCATTGAAGATTTAACAAATGGAGTGATTTTGTATTGCATATTACTTAAAAGCTGAATGTTAATTTTGAACCTTTAAACTGTCTTCTTTCTCAAAGTCATAACTTGGGAGATAACAATTAATTTGCCACAAAACACCAATTATACCATCATAGTTGCTAACAGTACCGGTATGATTGCTTGCCCTGTACAATTAAGAATCTTTTATTTCAAAATTGGCTTGTTAACTGTGATAATATGCTTGCTTACATTTCATGTAGAGAATACTTGCCCTTGAAACAGAAAATGCAAAATGTAATAATATCCTTGGAGAGAAAAATCAAGAAATTCAGCTCCTGAAAGACAAGCTGAAGATCAAAAGTAAAAATGGTGATGTTACTTCTCTGCTTAGTCAACTAGAAGAGAAAACACAGGAAGTGGCAAAGAGAGAACAGCTACTTCATTCCCTCTCAGAAGAGGTGGATCGGTTGAAAAACCAGTTATCTGCAGTTACTACAGATTGTTCAGACCTTGAAAATAGAGCCAATAATGTGCAGATTTCCCAGGTAAGTTATTATGGCTGTTGCTATATATTTATTACCCCACCACTTTCCATGACAGGACAAATGACAGCTTACAGATAAAAATGAGAAGTGCTTAAAGCATAGAAAACAATTTAAAAATAATTAAACATTGATAGAATATAGCTATATGTTGTTGTTGTTTAGTTGTGTCCAACTCTTCGTGACCCCGTGGACCAGAGCATGCCAGGCACTCCTGTCTTCCTCCTGCAGTTTGGTCAAACTCATGCTGGTAGCTTCGAGAACACTGTCCAACCACCTCGTCCTCTGACGTCCCCTTCTCCTTGTGCCCTCCATCTTTCCCAACATCAGGGTCTTTTCCAGGGAGTCTTCTCTTCTCATGAGGTGGCCAAAGTATTGGAGCCTCAGCTTCACGATCTGTCCTTCCAGTGAGCACTCGGGGCTCCTTAAGAATGGATACGTTTGATCTTCTTGCAGTCCATGGGACTCTCAAGAGTCTCCTCCATAATTCAAAAGCATCAATTCTGCGGCTATCAGCCTTCTTTATGGTCCAGCTCTCACTTCCATACATTCACTACTGAAAGCCATACCATTTACAATTAAAACAGCATTAGCTTAATGTTCCTGATGGTAAGGGCAGTTTGACAATGGAACCAATTGCCTACAGTGGTGGTGAGTTGTTGTTGTTGTTTTTGCATCAGGCCTTCAAATAGAAGCTGGGCAGCCATCTATTAGGGATGCTCTGACTCTGGAATTCCTGCACTGAGCAGGGGGTTGTGTTAGGTGGCTTATGGGGCCATAGTTGTGGTCGACCGTATGGACATCGCTGTTCTAACTGATGCATAGCATCAGCTTAGACCAAATTCTTTTAACATAAGAAGCGTAAAAAGAGCCTACTGGATCAGGCCAATAGCCCATCTAGTCCTGCATCCTGTTCTCACAGTGGCCTGTGGGAAACACGCAAGCACTCTGCCTACCTGCTATTCCCAGCAACTGGCATTCGGAGACATACTGCCTCCGACAGTGAAGGTAGAACACAGCCATTGTGGCGAACGGCCTTTGATAGGCTCATCCTCCATCAAATTATCCAATCTTCTTGTAAAGCCATTGCTGTCTCCTGCTGGAGCAAGTTCCACAATTTGACAGCTTTGCTAGCCCGTTAATTATCCCATTGCTAACACCGACAGACTTTTAGCATTGTTAACATCAGCAGATAACTTTAGTAATCTCTAGTTTGATAAATGGAATGTTGGTGAGTCTGATTCCTTGCAAAAGGCTTTTGCTTCGACGTAGAATATTGTGGAAAACAATTATGGCAATACCATGAAGAGAAGGTAGGTGGCAATAGAATATCAGCTACATTGTGTGAAACAGCATATACAGTGGTATCTCGATTTACGAACTTAATCTGTTCCTGAAGTCCGTTCTTAAACCACACTTTCCCTAATGAGGCCTCCCGCCGGCGGTGCCCTTCCACCATTCGGATTCCGTTCGTAGACTGAGGTAAAGTTCGCAAACTGGAACACTACTTCCGGTTTTGCGGAGTTCGTAAACCGAATAGTTTGTAAACAGGACTGTTCATAAACCGAGGTACCACTGTATAAGTTACAGGCTGGCTGTGTGTGTTTTCAATTGGTGATCAAACATTTACAGGAAAAGAAGTTAGTCCTGATATTTTAGGGCCGGCAACAAGTTAGCGCCTTGTTTAATTTTTAGTATGCTATTTGGGAATCCTAGTATTTAAACCCCTTGGCCACAGTCCAGTACAGAATTGAATGCACTTAAGCCGATTGATTTCAATAGCTTAAGCATAAAGGTAAAGGTACCCCTGCCCGTACGGGCCAGTCTTGACAGACTCTGGGGTTGTGCGCCCATCTCACTTAAGAGGCCAGGGGCCAGCGCTGTCCGGAGACACTTCCGGGTCACGTGGCCAGCGTGACATCGCTGCTCCGGCCAGAGCCAGAGCCAGAGCCAGAGCCAGAGCCGCACACGGAAACGCCGCTTACCTTCCCGCTGGTAAGCGGTCCCTATTTATCTATTTGCACCCGGAGGTGCTTTCGAACTGCTAGGTTGGCAGGCGCTGGGACCGAGCAGCGGGAGCGCACCCCGCCGCAGGGATTCGAACCGCCGACCTTTCGATCGGCAAGTCCTAGGCGCTGAGGCTTTAACCCACAGCGCCACCTGCGTCCCTGGTATGCTTAAGCATACTTATGTTTATATGGGATTGTGGCTAGGATGTGCAACTGTTGAAAATGCATTTTGAACGCAGGTTACGTTCAAGTCGGATCAGCCTTGTGCTAGAAGGGAATTAATTTCTGCTAATGGGCAATATACTTACTCCTGTAGGACTGAGTTGAATAAACCGAAAAGGTTTCCAAAGGGTGTGTGTGTGTAGCTATATAGATATATATTCCCCTAGTATTGCAAAAGCCCTCTGAATCCCCATTTGGGTTTGGAAGGTGCAGATTGGCAAATAACTCGGTGTGTAACTTAATAGTGTCTGCTGAAAATAGTTCCCAATACCTAAAATATGAAATCTTTTGAAATCCATTTTAGCACCTGTTACGTAAAAGTTGCAACTAGTGCAAAATGCAGCCGAGTATGAACATAGGCCACACCAACTTTGAAGGAGTTGCACTTGTTGGTATGCTTCTGGGTCCAACTCAAGGTGCTAGTAACACATCCATTCCTAAACTGTTTGGAGCCAAAATATATGACAGAATGCCTCTTCCCTCATGGTTGTCCCATCCTGGGTGAAGCAGAGGGATGGGTGTAGGGTTTTTTATGTCATCTTTCCCCACCTCTGGAACAATCTATCCCAGAGGTGCATCTAGCACTGCATTAATACCCTTGTTCTAGTTGCTGAAGGTGCGCCATGCTGCAAAAGCATTTGTAGGACTAGTTTTCTATGAAGAATATATTAACCTATCCTGTATTGCTGCCATGGTGCTTGCTTCAAGTGTATTGGCTGAATCATGTTGCATTTTAATTGGTTTTTATGTAATGTTGATGTGTAATATTTTATATTCTTTGGGGATGTAGTTGGTCAGAGCAATCAAAGCAATATCATTGGAGCTTAATCAAAGGAATCTGAGAGTTTGGGGACATATCCCATAGTGAATTTAATGAAGTTTTTCTATTGCAGGTAGTTCCTTTTCAACCTACAATACAGAAGAAAATAATTCTTCAGAATATATTTGATGTAGTGCGCATAAGAAGTCAATTGGCTTTTTAAAACGATGCTTTCCCTATTACATAGAACACGTTGGTCTTAGAAGAATGCATGCCGTGATGTGGTTGTATATATTCTTGTCTAAAAATAAGAGACATGTACACCCAGCTTAGCAAAATTAAACTGTTGAACTGGTTTGTGTTTTGCAGGAAACTGCTATAAACTGCACTGGAACACCAGCAAATGAAGTTGAAATCCAACTGAAAGATGTAAGATTCTTTTTAAAATGGCACTATGTGTGTGTATATATACTACTGAAGAGAAATAACTAATAGTTCAGGCCAATCCCTTGCATTTTTACTTGAAAGCAAGTTCTAGGGCCTCGAAACGGGGCTTCCTCCCAAATAGATGTATATGGTAGAGCTAAGTGGCAGAACGTCTGCTTTGCAGGCAGAATGTTGCAGAATCAATCCCTGGCATCTCCAGGTGGGGCTGGGAGAGACCCACGTTTGAAGCTCTGCTAGTCATTGTAGATAATAATGAGCTAGATGGACCCATGTTATCCCTGTGAATAAGGCAGCTTCCTATGTAAACTTAAGAGTGCAAGAAGTGGAACCACCATGCTAGATAAGACCAAGGTCTATTGTCTAGTCCAGATTTACATTCACAAGCATTTGGGAGACAACTCAGAACTTGAAGGCAACAGCTCCAGCCCATTATTCACCCGCAACTTCACATAAGAATTAGTTCCCAGGCAGATATGAAATGGTACTTTACGGGCTGCTTTGCATTAAAATGCAAGTAGCCTTTAAGACGTTAGCAGTGTTCTAGCTGGCATTGTAAGTGACACTTCTAATTATACTTGTGCTGCAGAAATGTGAATTGGCAATGTTTAGAGTGCTGTGTTTGGGCCATGTTCAGATCTCTACTCGGTCTCCTCACTTGGGGTGGGGGCAGGATTCAGTGAGCTATACCTGCTTCCATGAGTCTCCTTTACTTGACCATAAATGAGAATTATACAGCCCAGCATTTCTTCAAAAAATGTTACACAAACTAGTAACTGTGACTGGCTTGTGGGATTGTCTCGGCACTGCACCACAGATGACGCCCTATCAATAGGTTGTGCTTCTGAATCCAAGTTTATGTTCAGGTGTTTTACGATTCCTTCAAAGAAGGGCAAATTTCCCCAATCAAGCTTTATGTGATGAATGTGTTGTGGAAAGGAGAATTGTTGGTTTATTTTTGTTCTTATTATGCATTTTGAGTTTTTAATATTGCAACTTCCCTGAGATCTACAGATGAATCCTTGTATTTAGTCACCAGGGTGTTTACATGCAGACCAAATTTTTCTGGTCTCTTTGGCATCTGCTATTGCTCACTTGCTCAGATGGAGCCACTGCCCTACCTGTGTCATGGCTTCATTCCTTGCTACATACCTGCATCTAAGTATGCTTAATACTGTGCATCTTTTAGAATTATTATTTTTTAAAGCAAAAGGGACAGCAACAGGTGAACAAGCTCTGCATTTCCCTCCATAGGTGTGAAATAATACAAAATAATGTTTCAAGACTGACATTTACCTTTTGACTGTGTATAAGCCTCTGCTACTACACTCTCAGTAAACTAGCAATTAGAGTGGTTAATTGTATAGAAATGCATATCTCAAAGCTTGAACTGTTGTATAGAGTTGTAGGCGAGCCTCAGGACTGAATGCCTATGATTTTGGGCAGTGTCCAATGAAGTAGTTCTGTTATCACAAGGATTTATGGCTGCACAACAGAACTTTCCCTCCCTACACACCCTAACTAAATTTGCTCTGGAGGATTGGGGGAACACCCAGAGCAGTCTAGGAGGTGCGCAGAAGAGAGGCAGGGAAAGTCACATTGTTTAGATGGAAGTCCTTGTGTTAACAGACTACTTTGTTGGATGCTGCCCTTTACGTTGGTGTAGCTAACTTTTCCATATGTCAAATACACACACACACACACACACACACGAAAATAGTACTGTGAGCCTTGGAAGAAAGTATATAATGCCCCCTAACTGCAGCCACTGGGATGCATACAAACTACTCCAGAAATTAAAAACCATTTTGAAGACTGTTCAATATGACTTGGGAGGTGGCGGTTCAAGAAAAAGTCAAATTTCACTGCACTAGCACAAGCCTGTTTCCGGGCCCAAGTAGTTCTTTGGATCCTGGCCAAAGTTAACGTAGAAAGGAGATTTACCAGGTAGCACAGGTACAGACTGTTTGGGCTGCACGGAGTCATAAATTTTTATAGGTCTTGGAATAAGAAACACAACCTCCTACCACGTTTTAGTAATTGCTTTGCCTATCCGTAGCCAACTTTACAGCTTGTTTTGGGTGTCTGTTTTTCTTTAACATTCAAAATATGCAATTATATTACAAAATAACAATTTGCTGATCTTATTAAAACAGTATAATTAACTCTTGGAATCGTATGTTGAAGCAAATATCTTGAGGCTTCATAATGTGAATAAGTGTGGTTTCAGTAGCATTGTCATTGTTAGAAGTGAATCTTAAGAATAATACTTGCTTAAAAGTGCTTTGGAAAATCTCTCAAGTAGCTTCTGTTTCCCGGAGTATTTCACAATCTGTATTGTTTGCAAGAGATAACCAATGACATCAGCAGATGGTATGCCTATACTTGCCCTATCTTTACAAGGTTTTCCTGATCTTAAATAAAAGCTGATCTGGTTGTTTGATTAAAAGTAAGTTCATTTATGTGTATTTAGTTTCTGACACTGTGAATCACTTTGAGGAAAACATGTGATGGCAGCACTTCTTAATACCCAAAGGGTGTTTCTCAGATTTAGGGGAGTGCTCCTTGGTGGTATTAGGCATGTTTTATTAGGTTGATAACAGCTAAACACCTCTTGCATAAATAAAAGCAAAAACAGGCATGTGTGAGTGATTGACAGAAATTCCAAGGTACACCTTGCAGTCAAAGTAAAGTTGAATTTTATTTATTAAAACTTGTGTTCGGATGATCTTTAACAGTTAAATATTTCAAAACTGGCAGAAAGCATAAAGTTGAAAAACACAGTCTTCTTTAGACTGAGGCACCTGTACCAAGCAGGATACTTTTCGTGTACTGATAATACATATGACTTACAGAAAGGTACTTGAAGCAACTCTTAACCAACTTACTTATTATCTTCCCTCTCAAGGCTCTGGAGAAAAACCAGCAGTGGCTAATATATGACCAACAGCGAGAGGCCTACGTTCAGAGCCTTGTGGCAAGGCTCTTTGAACTGGAACAGCAGCTGGAAACTGTTAACCAGCACCAACCAAATGAAACCAGGGCAGAAGGTATTAGCTGGCTTTTCTTTAGGCTCAATAATAATAATACTAATAAATTTTATTTATATCCCACCCTCCCCAGCCGAAGCCGGGGCTCAGGGCGGCTAACAATAATAAAACAGTACAAAAGTACAGCACAAACAACACTCTAAAATCATTCATTATAAAATCAACAGATTGCACGACAAAGTAGTTTATATGGAGAAAGATATCCCAGATCAGTTTTCTGTTTTTAGCTATGAACACTTACAAGCATAAAACTAAATTAAATTATCACTCTTTTTGGATACTTATACACGTGCTGTAAAAAAAAAAAAAAAAAATGGTGTATAAATATATACTGATCGTTACTTAGCTGCAAATCATGGGTGTTGGGATAAATAAATATTGAGTTGTCTTGGCATTGCTCAAGACACCAGCATGTGACATTCATTTTTGTAGCAGCCATATGAAGTTGATTTGTAGGTGTGGATTTTAAAGCATGGATAATTAGAAAAATATACGACTCTTATGGAGTGTGTGCATCTCTTAAGAACTAGCTACCTCTGTAGAGCAGAAAACTTGTGGAGAAACTTCTTGATAACAGGTCATTGTTGCCTTACAGTTTGCTTGCCTGTGCTGATTTCATATCCATCAAATACATAGTGTCTGGTTTCTTCCTGGAAACCGATCGGTTTTCTCTTGTAACTATAAAACACGCTCATTAAGCATCTGGCGGTTTTTAGCTGATTTAGCTGTTGATGATCTATAACCTGGCTGTAGCGCTGTGAGGAAGTCTGTCCCACGATTAGCTCTGTGGTGGTTCTGTGAGTCCTCAGTCATCAAAGGGATGGACTTCATGGAATCATCAGGAAGTGATGGGGCCAGCCTTGTCCTCTGATAAAAGGCATGTGCCTTGGTCCTATTCAAAACTTTTGCCAAGTTGTTGAGGGCTAGAGTTGGGGGCCCTTCATGGTGCCATTGCTGTTTAGCCCCAGCAGTTTGGCTGTGTAGAGTCTGCTGAACATAGCAGGGGCCCTTCTTTCCTTTCCTGAGGAATTGCAAGATTGCCACATAGTGGCGTGGATTGGATCTGCCCCCTATCCTGGTGTAGAATATGTTCTTCTTTAACAACGTATTAGTGTCTTAAATTTCCTTCTGAGTAAGTTTGAATAAGGAAATATAGCTTACTGCGAGGGACAAGGCAGAGTCTAGAATAAGGCTGTTCATTTTTGTTTACAAATATGTTCTGCGGGTGCGAGTTTGCTAAGGATCTTTGTTGAAGCATCCCCCCCCCTTCTCTTCCATGTTCTGTTGTGGGTTCCTGCCAGAAGATAAGCAAAGATATTACGAGCAGTTGTTGCTAGCTGCCAGAAATGATCTAGAGACAGAAAGGCGTTCCGTAGCCCAGCTGCATTCTGACCTCATTGAATTCAAAAGGAAGTATGACGAAGCCAAGCAGGAGGTGATGAATTTAAATAGTCTACTAAAGTCCCACAAGCAGGCTGACATTCAGACTCTTCAGGATGAAAACAACCTCAAAGGGCAGATGCTGCAGAGGCTTACTCAAGAAAATGAAGTGACCAGAGACCAGCTTGAGGAAGAAAGGAAACGAACGCAAGCACTCTCATCTCAGGTAGGTATATAGGGGATTTGCTGACTTCACTTTCACAATTTACACATTTATGGAGTTGGGGTGGAAGATGACCTCCAAGCCTAGCATGATCCCTACCCCTTTCCCCCTCCATAATTCAAGGGGCTGTGAATTATATCAGATGCACATATAAATGTGGTAAGTTCCAATGCTGATTAGCCACACTGCATTGCTTTCAAAGGAATGTACATTTCAAGGGCCCTTACCACTGAAATCAACCAAATGTGGACAGGCAGCATCTTTGCTTAGATACCTGTCCTATATTGGCAAGCAATACGTGCTTCCATTCATGGGTCTCCTTGGGTGTGAGTTGAGCAAAGAAGCATGGGAGGGGGGGAGGCAGCAGGAAAAGGAGGAAATCACTGTTCTTTACCCTGCCCCTTTTTCTTAGGTGAGATGCATAACCAAGTAGAAGCAAAATATTGTTAATTTAATTTATTACCCGCCCTTCACTCTGAAGTCCAAGGGTGGGTTACAACACTTTAAAGTGCAACAATAAAAGCAATATATAACACAATTCCAATAATATGTTTGTTCCTAAAATACTTGTTCAGCATGCTTAAAAACTTTTAAAAGCAAGGAACCTGGAGCAGCAGCTCTACCATCTTACCAGTAAGGTTGTATAAAACCAACAAAGACCCATGGATTTACATAGGTTGATTATTTGAAACCACCTTATAGAATTGTCTTGTTAATATAGTCTTTTACACATGGTATAGGTTGAGATGCTTCAGAGATCTTTGCTAAAACAGCAGGAAGAACACACGAGGATAACAGCTTTGGAACAGCAGGTACCAGGTTACACACTGTTATTTTAATGACACTTTTCAGTCAGAACTAAAACCCATAGGCATAATATTCATGTTAATATTTTAGGCAGTTTTATTACAATACAAGCAAGTAAGCTGTTCTTCCTGATACTGAGATATATTGTGCATTTTTCATGATAGTGATTTGTCTTGGTACTTACTGCTGACAGGAAAGTGGGAATTTAAAATCCATTAATCATTTAATTGGCATCCCTCTGTAGAATCTCTACTCTTTTAATTCTACAGTTATGGTAGTAATGTTTTTAGAAATATTAAAGGACTTAACAACTGTGTGTGTATATGCAGTAGCAGAACATTAAAAATACATTGCACAGACCCTTCAAAATAGGCTTTAATTTATTTATTTGCTTTAGATCCAACCTTTTGTTTTCCTAAGGAGCTCATGTAATTATAGCATGAAATCCGCCGTGTGTAACAGACTCTCTGATTTTTCACCCAACGTTTCTTGCCAGATCCAGGCATGCACATCCGATTTTGAGAATGAGAAGCTTGACCGTCAGAACTTGCAGCATCAGTTGAGCAAAGTACTTAAGGAGCTGCGCAAGGCAAGGGACCAAATAACTCGCCTTGAGCCCTCAGTGAGTAGTACTGTGTTTCTAGAGTCGTTGGGTGGAATTCAGTGTAGTGCTAAGAAGATTGGCTGGACCTATAAAGGAATATTACTAATTTGTAGTGGGAAATATTTAGATGCACCAATTCATTTTTTTCAGAAGCTTCCAGAGTGTGGAGGATGTACAGAAGTCTTACACAACTTCCAGGCTGCCTTTGAAGACAAGCTGACAATACAGAACAAATGTCCTTCACCCAAACGTTCAAATCTTCTTGATGAAAGTTTCCTGGAGTGCCCCAAATGCAAAGCACAATATCCTACAAGCCAGCATAGGGAGCTGTTAGCCCATATTGACTTCTGTGCAGATTAAATACAAGGACAAACTTGTAGGTATGTCTTGTCGCTCCCATGTATTTTTGACAGAAAATAATGGCTTGTTTTAAAAAAAAGCAGCAAGATTCTAAAGGACCACAGTTCCTGTTCCCATGATATGCACTTCTGTTCTCATTATTATTGTTTTACAAAGGGTTAGTCCTTAACAGTATCTACGAAAACAGGAAACAGTTTTGTTTTAGAGTGGTAATGTAAATTCTAAACTACTGATTGTGCCGTATTTGCACAGCTGGAGCCAGTAGAAATGGTTTGTTTTTATTTTCCATGACCAAATACTCCCATGCAAATAGTCAACAAAATTACTGCCAAACACTCCTGTTTCGATCTTAAAGATATATGTAGTTTGTTTTACTGGATTAATATTTTCTGCTTTATATATTGTCTGTTTCCAGAAATGCATTTTCAGAATCTTGGGGCAGAAAGGAAAATGTTTCTAATATACGAGTCTCTGTGAGGATGTAGCCCACCTGAGGGAATGTGTGGCGACAATTGCGTGTAGCAGAAAATTTATATAGTGCCTCTTCTACCTTCCATCAAACATTTTGTGTGTGTGTATGCAGAAAAAAAGAGTGAACCCCAAATTCAGAGCGTCAGGGTGCCTCTTAAGACTGTTGCAGCCATTTTGTTTGCTTGAAATACACTCCTGTTTGCACTCTGCTATCCCACAGCTAAAAGCTGGGGATATAATTTATCAGGGAACCTGTATGAGGAAATGGTTTTTAAATGAATAAAACATAATTGGCTATGCCACCAACGCTCTCTGTGTCTTTTTTTAATAGCTGGTGAACGTTAAGGCAAATCAAACAGCTAGGCAAATTGTATCTATGTATGCCGTGGTGTGTTTCTCAAAGTTCATGAAATCATCCTCTCCTATCCCCTAAAATACATGAGATCACCTTCATTTTCCTTCAGTTCCTCATCCCTGTTTTCCTTAACTCTTCTCATTATGCCACCTCCCCAGCCTACGTTAACTTGACTGTAAATAGTCACTGCTCGTTCTCAGAAATCCCATTGGGGTGTAATGCCTTATATTTTGGAAATTCCCGTACTTTGTGTTTGTAAAATCGCTATCCAATTTGGCATGCAAACTCTTTGCAATGAATCACCTTGTAGGTATCGCACACCAATCTGGAAACAGATATTGTTGGTTGTATGGCACTAGGTGAACAGATGCCAAACTAGAGACCATGCTACAAGAAAAACGTCCTATCTTGCAATCTCGCCAGACAAAACTGGCTAGTACAATTCTGAAGTTTCTTTTCTTAAAGAAAGAAAGGCTCATGTTCAGACGTGCTTTGATCTTGACTGGTTTGTGGTAGAGCAAGCATGAGCTCCAGCCACCAGGACCACCACACTTAGCACTGCACTCGACTCCTGTCCAGCCCACTCTGCAGAACCCTTTTAACAACAAAGCATCGAACAGAATGCTGCCTTCAAATAGCAAAGGTTTTTCAGACCGGTTGTGTTGTACGGGTTTTAACTTTTTTAAAAAATTGTCATTATTTTTAAAATAAGGTTTTCTTTAAAAAAGGTAAAGGTACCCCTGCCCGTACGGGCCAGTCTTGACAGACTCTGGGGTTGTGCGCCCATCTCACTCAAGAGGCCAGGGGCCAGCGCTGTCCGGAGACACTTCCGGGTCACGTGGCCAGCATGACATCGCTGCTCTGGCGAGCCAGAGCCGCACACGGAAACGCCGTTTACCTTCCCGCTGGTAAGCGGTCCCTATTTATCTACTTGCACCCGGAGGTGCTTTCGAACTGCTAGGTTGGCAGGCGCTGGGACCGAGCAGCGGGAGCGCACCCCGCCGCAGAGATTCGAACCGCCGACCTTTCGATCGGCAAGCCCTAGGCGCTGAGGCTTTTACCCATAGCGCCACCTGCGTCCCTCAGGTTTTCTTTACAATGTTCTTATTTCATTTAGCCTCATATATTCCTGAAACATATGATTGCCTTAAATCAGGAGTGGACAAACATTTCAGGATCAAGTGCCACGTTTTCAGGTGGGTTATGTTTGCGGGAGGACCACATATCCCAAGTGGCAGACAAGACCAATCAAAAAGCGAGACACTCCATCTCTCTCTCTCTCTCTCTCTCTCTCTCTCTCTCTCTCACACACACACACACACACACACACACATACACACACATCCATCCATCCATCCATCCATCCAAAACATTGCAAACCTGCCTGCCTTCACCAGAACCAAGCAGTGATTCCTACACAAAACTGTAAAGTTGAACCATAAGAAGAACTGCTGCAGATAAAAATATATCTTGAAAAACAACAATGTTGGAATGGCCACTCTGACAGGGCTTTGTGCATGGGCAGAATGTGCCCAGAAATGCCTGTCTCCTAGATAGACATTTTTTGTTGCTGCTTTAGGGCAGCAGCAAAATACAGTAGCTTATATAATAATAATAATAATAATTTATTATTTATACCCCGCCCATCTGGCTGAGTTTCCCCAGCCACTCTGGGCGGCTCCCAATCAGTGTTAAAAACAATACAGCATTACATATTAAAAACTTCCCTGAACAGGGCTGCCTTAAGATGTCTTCTGAATGTCAGGTAATTCTTTATCTCTTTGATGTAGGAGAACAAAGGATGTGGGAGGGCTGTATGCAGCCTGTAGATTGCCCATTTTCTCTTATGAGCCCCATTGGGACAGAAGGACTCATTTTAGAGAAACTAAGCCCACAGGATACAGAGGAAAAGAAAGTGTACTGTATGCTACTCCATTAACAGTAAATGGTACTCTCACAAAAAATTATTAATATGTATATTCTGTGTTATACGTGGTGTTGGCCTACTTGGAACACCATATTCATTGGAAAAGCATTGTTAGTAGGCTTATTTATCAGCCAGTTGGGAGACATTGTAATGTAGTATTGTTAAAGGACTGTTCTTCTGGGTTAGTTCCAAAATGTGCTTCTTCTCTGGAGAAAGATAGTACACTCAAGACTTCTGAGTGGAGCTGGGTTCTGCAAAAAAGAAAGAAAAGTGTGTAATATTGATTCTCCCCCAACAGAGATTCACTTTCTTGATGTAGGACAGCTTTTGCCAACCTGAGGCCTTCCCGAGGTTTTGGATTATTCCCATTAGCTTCAGCTAGCATGTCAATGCTGGCTGGAGCTGATGGAAATAATAGCCCAAAACAGTTGAAGGATTGGCTAAGGCAGTGCTACAGTTTTGTGTGTTTCTATTGCACATGATTAGGAAATTTATTCTGTAAACCAGCTGACTTTGACACTTCTCCCCTCAATGTTGCCTTCCGGAACGTTAAGGTATTAGGGGTTGTCAGTGACAAATGTGCTTTGTACTGTTCTGAAAAGAGGGCAGGCCCAAGATTGGCATAGTATTTACCCAGGTAGCTTTCCATGGTAAAAATCTACCAAGCTTGAGGAAAAGCTAATTTTTACATGACTGGAACAAACTGACCCAGTTGGCGCACGTTATCTTCTGTCTAGCTTTCGTTACGCAGAATGCAGTGGATTATGCAACTAAGTTTTGGTTTCAAATTCTCATGATAAACTCAATCTGTTCAAATATAGATTTATGATTCCCAAAAGTAAACAATAAGTAATACTAATATAACTTAATATCCTTGAATTGCCCACACACCCTACTCAAAGAAACTATACTGACACTAAATAATTCAGCTTTTTATTAAAGCCTTGGAGTTCTACTACTGTATTGAAGTATTAAGCAAGCATAACGAGATGCAAGGTACCATCCCAGGTCCAAATTCTCAAGTCACTTTATAGAACATTTCATTAGTTTAGCTTTGCAGAGGTGTAACGCTGTGGCCAAAACGGTTTTGTAGCATTTCCAATGCTAACAAATGTAGCAATAAGTGTGTAGGCTTGTGTTGATCAGGGAGTCCCATTAGTAAGCATGTATGTAAACCTTTATGACAAGGATTTGGAGGCAGGGCAGGAATATGTTATACCTGTTGCCATTGGATACCTTTTCATTACCAGGCCTTATGCTCACTCATTGCCCGGAGGAGACTTATTACCTGGGTCCATTTAAATCTAGCTTCAGACCTGATTTTAGCAGGGAAGCTGTCTGCTGCCTTATGTAAACTATTAGTAGCATTAAATGAATTTATCTACTGCCTTTCATTTCAAGAAGAAATACCAAGGTGGTTCAAAAACATGAAACGACCAACCACAAAATAACAGGTATAAAACTCAAAAGAAATAATGTGACCCATAATTAAAATCTGTAGTAAAACAATTTCACCCAAACTCTCAAAACATTCATAGTTCAAATGTATAATATACACGCCCAACAACATAACAGTTAAAACAGCAATTGAGCAGGAAGTTCAAGCCAGTATATCAGGGGAATACTTGTCAAAACGTGTGTTGTCAAGAGCTGACAAAATTCCTTGTATTCTGATAGTCATCAAACCGATGTTAGGATGATGGGGACTGAGAACATGTTGTTTCTCTTGTACCTCTCAGTGGCTTTATATACCACTGGATTGTCCATTCTAGAAGGTGATGCTGGGACATTGTCGCTCAGCCGCGTAACACTTACCACCTCTGCATGAAACTGTTTATGGTGAGGCTGTCTTGAGAATTCAGAGCTGAGAATCATCAATATTTAAAGGTAGAAGTACTAAAAGTGTCAAATCAATAATGAACTGAATAAGAGTCAATAAACTGATGTTCAAAGCTGACAAGATGGAGGTACCATTGCTGAGCAGACAGGCAGGACTGTTCAGGGAGGTGGTTAGGCTGGCCTCAACTAGAGCCAGGGCTTTTTCGGCTGTGGCTCCAATCTGGTGGAACGCTCTGTCACAAGAGGCTAGGGCCCTGCGGAAAGATGTGAAGTCTTTCCGCAGGGCCTGCAAGACAGAGCTGTTCCACCAGGCTTTGGTCAGGGCACAGCCTGACTCCCTCCTTCGGCAATCTTCACAGAACTCTAGCCCAATTGTTGCCATCAATTTGAGTTGAATTAATTTTAGAATGAAATGATTTTAGAATGTTGTACTATTTTATTATTGTTAGCCGCCCTGAGCCCGGCTTTGGCTGGGGAGGGCAGGATATAAATAAAATTTATTATTATTATTATTCCAACATGTACAACCCTCCCCTACCCAAAGGATTTGTCTTCTGGAGAGACACACGGATCTAGCGTTGTCCCTGCAGACTCAAGTGATATGGAGCACCTTTTGCCAGCTGAAGCTGTACATAGATAAGGAGAGCCTGGCCATTAGGTGTCTGTGGTTTGGCAATCTCCAGATTAAACCACAACAACACATTGAATACAGGGCTGCCCTTGAAGGTGGCAAAGACTGTTCAGAAATGGCAGTTCAGAATACAGCTGCCACAGCTGACAGGGGATGTTGGGAACATTTTTGTTGTGCTTAAACAGCTCAGCTGGCTTCTTGGTCCATTTCCAAGATCAGCCCCATGTGCTGGTGCTTACCTTCAAGAGCCCTTATACTGCTTCAGACTTGAAAAGCGGAAGGGGCATCTATTGCCATATCAACCTGCCTATGAACCTGGGCCATCTTTGGAATCCCTCCAGGTTTCTCTGCTATTGGAGAAGAGCTGGTTGGTAATTTGAGAGAATGCATCAGATGCCACAACACCACTGCTCCGCATCACTGCCCCCAGCTTGCCTGTCACCTGTTTTGATGTCTTTCCAGTGCAGCGTGAGGGTCTCTTTCTTTTCTCAGCCTTTTATCTGCTTTTGATTAATGCTGGTTCCGCCTGCTTTCTTATTCTTGCATGTTTTATTTTATCTGCAGACTGTGTCGTTGCCCTAGAAATACTTCCACTGAAACGTGGCATATAAATCTATAAAACTAAAGCAAACAAAAAAGACCTAAGTCCCCATTGACTGAGCTGGGAGAATCACGCAAGAGGCAACATTCCCTAAAACAAAATACATTTGTCTTCAAGCTAAAGTCACACAGCTAGTAATTATTGATACAACTTGCCTGAAGAACTTAGTGTAGTTTTAAAGGCAACTCATGGAACAGGGAAGTGGTAAGAATTTGATGTATAAAGGCTCACACCCATCAGCTGGTTTGGTGCTACCCATCACTGACCTCAGCTTAAGTCAGGTTAAACGTGTTTGTTGTTCTTTTCCCTTCAACCAACCAAACAGCACTAGGATTGCTCATAGTCTTTGCCCAGGTGTGTTAACCTGCCGTCATCAAATGTTATTTTTAGGCCTCTAAGATGCAAACTGTGGGCAACATCCATGTCCATCTTGCCTGCACAACAGAAGTCCACTGCACATCATCCATCTTCCATAAAGCCTTCCCTGCTCATTTGAAACATGCTTTGTTTATAAATGGAAATGCAGATAATGTTGCTTCAGACCCCAAATAACATAGGATGCTCCTCTGTTTCAGATAGTTAATAGTATGATGCAATCTTCCACACCAGGCCCTCTCTAGAACTTTAATGAGAAATGCAGCACTTTAACCTGTGGGAAAGATTCTACTGAGAAACTTTAGGAGGGGGAAGAATTATTCCGCCCCCCTCTCCTAGGCCAGTGACCTACCTATTCCTGCACAACTATTTTCAAACTCAGCCAGCCTACCCTCATCACCATGTCAGCTGCTCGCCATCTGCTTCTTCATATTCAGTATATCTCTGCCATCTGTTTGCCTTAAGACGGTGAAAAAGAACTGAGTTGGCCTGCTCTTATTTGCTACATGTAAATAAAGGACTGAATGCCTTCATGCATGGAATGCAATAAACAATTTCTTTTTCACAGCCCTTGAAGGCCAGCTGAAAAGGACTCTGCCTTCTTTATGGTTAGAGTTTAATATGTCACGCCAAACACCACAAATATTTAAAGATGCTATGTGTCACCCCTCACATGTAAAGGAGTATGAAAGCACCAAGAACACAACGTCTTCAAAGCCTACACAGACTTACGCCTCTAGGCAAACATACATTTCCCAAAGACCGAGGCTGCAATCTATACATGCTTACCTGGGAATAATTCTCATTGAACCCAACAAGATGTACTTCCCAGTAAAAGTTTGTGAATAACACTGCCATATGCCAGCCTTTCACTCATTTCCACACACTTTCTAAAACAGCTTGCCTCACATGCTTGTGTAAAAGGAAAAAAAGGAAAAAGAAATACTGCTTACCATAAGTCCAGGTTTTTAAGACAAGCTGTAGAATGGAATGGATCGGACCAGTTTTACAATCTAAGCGCTTCAGCATTGTTATGGTGTATTATAATTCAAACATGGAGAACAAGAGAAACTATATTCACATGGGGGGGACATTATTAATCATTGATCAAAAGGGTTTTTTTGGGTTTTTTAAACGCTAACAAGATGCCCTGATTTGATTGAGCAGCAACAGATAAAATAAAATGTGATATTCATTCTGAAAGGTCTGTAAAGCAGGTTGGCAAAAGAGTTCTGTGTAACTCCTAAGCTTTCTGTTATTGAAGGATTTGTGCCTTAGTGGTAGGGCACATGCTTTCAATTAATGAGGGCCCAAACTGAATCCAGTTAAAGAATCTCAGCAGATACCTTGGCAAGCTGCTGTCAATCAGATAGACACTACTGGTCTAGGAAGCTCCTTTATGCTGAATCAAACCATTGGTCCATGTAGCTCAGTACTGTCAACACTTGCTGGCAACAGCTCTCCAGGACTCTAGACTGGGCATATTCTCAGCCCTACCTGGAGAGGCAAAGGATTGGACCTTCTGCATTCAAAGCAGATCCTCTATTACTGAGCTACAACCAGCCGCCGATAAACCTTCTGCAACCTGATGCCATCCAGATATTTTGGACTACGATTCCCATCAGCCCCAGCCAACACAGCTGGAGAATGCCAGTTTGGGGGAGGGTGGTCTAGATGGCCCAATGGATTGACTCTACAAGACAGTTCCAGACGTTCCAACGTTAGTGCTATAAGGATACTGCCTTACTTCCTCTGTGTTTCTTGAAACTCAACTGCTAATCTCAACTGCCTTTTGAATGAACTCTTGCTATGACTAAAAATCAACACCACAAATACAACGATGTAAAAGCACTTTGTAAACATCGAACAGCATAATACACCTGTTAAGGTGGCAGTGCTATGTCAACTCATTATAAGACAGATACACAGAATGTGAGCTTGATCACCCAGGGTTGGGTTCCATAAAAATGCACTTCCAGGCCCCAAATGGCTAAACAGAGCAACTGTTGAGAATGCAGAAATGGGTTGTTGTAGCTTCTCTTAGATGGGCTGGCATCCAATGGAACAGTGCACTTTCAGGAGTGAAGTCAAATCGATGGAGAGTTACAGCGCCTGCTGTGGTTGTAGAGACCAATGATGGTAAACAGTCTGATAACTGTCGTTGGTTTTTTGTATTGATTGGGTTTCACATAAATCATGCACCCAGCAAAGAACAGTTTGCAGCCTGACCACAAAGCCTGTGTCAATATGGGGTGGTGGAACCCACTGTATTCTTGAGCTTGTGAGATCATCAATAAAAGAGAACCGCAAGGTTCAATGTAGTTAAGGAACAGGATATGGGTGAAGTGGGGATCAATCTAGCCTGACTGCTGTGGACTGGATAACAGCATTGCTGAATTGCACCACCTTGACAGTTAAATGATGGTCTGGGATCAACTGAGGGCAAGATACGCAACTTCAAAGTGTGAATCAGGTCACTCGTGTGTGATCCTGGATTGAAGTGTCCTGCCAAGTAATCACATGAGCACTCTGCAACAAAGCATGAACTTCCATTCAGTCCATTACCACAAGCAACGTAAAATAAACTGTGTAGAGGCACAGTGAACTGCAATTGGGGATAGTAATGCAATATTCATAACAATTTGCCATGTAAATATAAGAAGGGCCCTGTTGAATCAGACTAAAGGCGCATCTAGTTGGGCATTTGTTCCCACAGTGGCCAGCTAGATGACTATAGGAAGGCCACAAGCGGAACATGAGTCCATTTGCACTCCTCATGCTCTTAAGATATTTGCACTTGAAGTATTTGCACTTCAGCCTGAATAGAGAAAGTCACTAACATTTTTGGGGGGGTGGGGTGGGGATGTTCTCAAATGTTCTCAAATGTCTTAGAATGTTCTAAGGCCCAAACCAAGTTACAAGAAAAGAGATCCTGACTAAATATCAGGAAGAACTGTCTGTTAGGAGTAATAGCTGTTCAGCCGTGGAATAGACTCCCAGAAGACATGGTGGACTCTCCTTCCTTCGAGGTTGCTGAGCAGAGGTCAGATGGCCTGCACTGGGGGATTGGACTGGATGACCATCAGGATGCCTTCCAAATCTACAATTCTATTATTTTATGATTTCTTCTTCTACTACTACATTTTATTAAGCAGACAAAAAAAATCTAGCTTGCTGAAAATTTCAAATTAATAAGCATCTTCCTTACAGACTACAGGAGACCTGATAAAATCAATGACCATTGTAAGCAAACAGGGTGAGCAAGAATGATAATATAAGCATGATTGGGAAGATATGGGAAATCTGCAGACTAAATGGGGTTTTGACTAGAAAACTGTTATATGACTCCAAATAGGGAATCCTGAGAGGAATGACAGCCCCCACACTGATATAGGAATCCCTCTTCCTGTAACGGCACCATTTTTACCTCTGGATTTTAAATTGTATGAAATCTGCGCTGGGACCTGCTGATGAAGGGAGGGAAGACAAGTGGAAAGGTGGGCAATAAAATTAATATGAATACTAGCAAGAATAACTTCTAACTGAATATTCCACCCCACTTCATTCCACTTCCAGAAAAGTAACAGGTGAAACATCTGAAGCGTAAAAACAGAGCCCAGTGGCATTTTAAGGCTGCAATCCGATACACACATTTCTGGAAGTAGTCTCCATTGAACTAATGGAGTTTACTTCTGAGTAGACATGGCTAGGGAACAGGCTGTAAATCTCTCCGACTGCACTGCAGTACTTTCACCCAGGATCCCTCATTCTACTGATCTTATTTGTCTCCCTCAAGCCACCATTGTTCCACTGATCTGGCACTCAACTTTACACCAAACTGATTCTGCTTAACACCCTTTGCCTTAGTTCCCATCTTCCTAGGCCCATATCATTCTAAGGATGCCCACAATGGTCTCTCAACCCCAACAATTCCACCTTCCTCTCCTTCCCCCGGTCTTTTATGGTTCATCCAATGTACCCAGTTCAGTTTGTTGTCATTAGGTTGCAATGGCCACTCATTCCCCGCATGCCCATTATTGCCAGCTGGGGAAGCTTGCACAGCAACTTGTGGCTCACAGCCAAGGAGGCCTTGGTGCCTTCCTGTCATATATAGTCCCTTGCTCATAAATCCCTCCTTTTGTCGCCGGCCAGCACCACTATTTACCTGCTAGCCTCCTCCTATCACTTCCTCGTTGCAGAGGAGTCAGCAAGGTGCACGGTCCTATCCCAACTTGCCCGGAGGGAAGGAGAAGGCGGCGGCAGCAGCGGCAGCAGCAGCAGCAGCAGCAGCGTCGCCGCGTGTTGGGCCAGCTGCCCTGTGGCGCCCCGTCGGGGCGCGCGCGAGAGATAGGGCTCCTCCTCGGCTCGGCTCGGCTGCCTCATGCCCTGGGCGCCCTCCCCCCGATGCCCGGGGCTGGGACGACCCCCGCAGGGAACCGCACGGACTTCTTCCCCTTCTTCTCGGAATTCAGGGGCGCCAGCCGCGTGGCGCTCGGCGCCCTGGAGACGGCCGTGCTGGCGTGCATCTTCGCGCTGGCCCTGGCGGCCAACGCGTGCGCCATCCGGCTCCTGGCGCGCCGCAAGCGGAGGCTGAGCGTGGCCAGCTGCCTGGTGCTCAACCTCTTCTGCGCCGACCTCTTCTTCATCAGCGCCATCCCCATCATCGCCGTGGTGCGCTGGACCGAGAGCTGGACCATGGGCCACGCCGTCTGCCACCTGCTCTTCTACATGATGGGCCTCAGCGGCAGCGTCACCATCCTCTCGCTGGCCGCCGTCAGCCTGGAGCGCGTGGTCAGCATCGTCCGGCTCCGGCCCTCGAGGGCCTACAGAGGCAGGCTGGTGGCCGGACTCCTGCTGCTCATCTGGGTCGTCTCGGCGCTGGCCACCCTGCCCCTCTGCCTTTTCTTCACAGTCCAGCCACTGCCCGGAAAGCACCAGGTGAGCTGACCCTATAAAACAGACAAGGCGGTCTTTTTTTTTACAAAAGGCAACCCATTTACTGCCCAGATCTCAACACACATTCACCGGCATGCCACTGATTTTTGTGAAATTGCTTTCGATTAAGTCTGCGTATGATATTAGCCTTTCCCATTAGGCACAGTTCCTCCCACCCACACCAGTAAGAAGTTGGCTCAGAAAGTCTGGCTATAGGCTTATGCACTTGGGGACAGCACCATTGAACTCAGTGGTGCTTATGTCACGTGAAACATTTACAGAAGCAGCCTGCTATTATATATTTCTTAGGGCACACCTGCAAAATTCCATGCTACATGTTGATTATTTTTTTTTTGGGGGGGGGGGGGGACTAACAGCCCAGGTGTCCTGCCTTCGAGGAATGCTCATTGGTGGTTTCCCAAATTCACCCCCCAATTATGTACTGGAAGTGCAAGTGGGGAATCTAACTTGATTGCACAATGAAGTGTTGAAATAGGTGTTAGGGGATAATTGGTCCATGTGAAGTTAGTTCCACAAAGAGAGAGATTTATTGGTTTCAAAGTAATGATCTATTCCACCCCCGCCTAAAGGTTTGGGGTGAATAACAATTGAAAAGCTTAAAAATACAATTCAGTTAAGTCAGAATACCATTGCAGATAGGTTAACTGTCCCTGTAAAGCCAAACCATGTAGATAAGCTTGGACTATGGTGAATCTCCAGAACAGATGGAGAGGAGATATAATTTCAGATTGCTCCTATTGTAAGGGGCAGCCAAAAAAAATCTCCCTTTGCTTATTGTTTGAGCTGTAAATCCACAATATAGTCCGCTGTTTGGGTTTGCTAACAATCCAATGCAGCCCCTCCGCATATAAATGGTTATAGAGTCAGCTATGTACACTTTGAAAATGCATCCAAGAAGTGCCTCAGGTAAGTGTGCATAGAATTGTAGCCTTCGACTTTAGAATGGTTTTGAAGATAATTCGTGCTTCCTGTGCTTTTGCACAGGATCAGATATTTCACATCTCTATTGGTCAGAGTGGGGGACGTGGGTGGGGCTGTGGGTTAAACCACAGAGCCTAGGACCTGCTGATCGAAAGGTCAGCGGTTCAAATCCCCACGGCGGGGTGAGCTCCCGTCTTTCGGTCCCAGCTCCTGCCCACCTACCAGTTCGAAAGCACCCCTAAGTGCAAGTAGATAAATAGGGACCGCTTTCTAGCGGGAAGGTAAACGGCATTTCCGTGTGCGGCGCTGGTGCTGGCTCGCCAGATGCAGCCTCGTCACGCTGGCCACGTGACACAGAAGTGTCTTCGGACAGTGCTGGCTCCCGGCCTCTTGAGCGAGATGAGCGCGCAACCCTAGAGTCGGTCACGACTGGCCCTGACGGGCAGGGGTACCTTTACCTTTTATTGGTCAGAGTAGGGAGATATAACATGGGAGATGTCAGAGACTGATTTTGCAGGGATAGCCAATGTGGTTCCTTCAGATGGTGTTGGACTCCAGCTTCCATCATCCACTGCCATTGACCATGTTGCTGGGAACTGGAGTCCAATAACATCTGGAGGGTACACTGTTGGCTACCCCTGGTGTTGTGAATTGTGTGGACGGATGAGAGACATAGCAGAAATCTCAGAAAAATCTTCTATAGTATATGAAGCTATTTTTTCCCTTCAAACAAGCAACACCTCTTGTATTCTTTTGGGGCTGTGCCAATCTGAACAAAGAGGAGTGTACTCATTTGAAGATGATGGATTTGTAGGACTGGCTGACTGCTGTTGTTTGCTTTTATCAAGAGGCTGTTATTCTCTACCATGGTATCTCTGCTCCATAAACCTAAAGGGCCATGCAGAAGAACATGGCAACGTGTGTCCACTGCTTGGTTGGCTTTGTCAAGCCCAAAAAACATTTAAGACATGAAAACAAAAAGTGGGAGAAAACCCTATATTCTAGAGACCAATGGTAAATGGCCAGATAACTGTCTCTGGCGTAGAGGGCTTCAGGAAAAGCACAGGTATTGCTGAGATTTCAGTGGTGCTCTCCTAAGGCAAGGCTGGTTATTATCAAATCCTTTGAGTCCTTCACTGAGAGTACATAGTGAGTAGGCGTATCAAAGGAGTTGGCGTAGGCTCAAATAAATGGGTTTTCGTGATTTTGAAGCATGCAAGCTGACTTGAACACTTTGAGGGATGCCACATCAATGGGTAATTAAATGCGGAGAAATTAAAGAGTCCCTTTCAGGATTAGTAATTGATGCATGGCAATCTGAAGCAAGATTCCTGGGGTTAAAACTGGAAGAGACCCAAAACGCGCTGTCATCGAGTCTCCTGATGCAAAGCAGGATCAAGGTAGTTGGATCGCATTCCCAGATCAGTTTATGACAACCCGAGAAGGGCCTTGCACAAAAGGGTGCCTCTAGGTGCTTCTAAGCCAGCAGCTCGAGCTGACTCATGGATGCAGGCTGGCAGTACAAAAGAAGGCAGGTTCTTGCACCTTCAGTAGCTGTGTAGAAGAGAGACTTTCAGCAGCTGGGGGTTTGTGATGTCAAAGTAATCCTGATGAAATTCCCTCTTCTGAACAACTATTCAAGCAGGGGTAAGACACCTGTGGTCTTCCAGATGGTGTTGAACTACAGCTCCCATCATCCCTGAGCCCCTGACCATTAGCCATGCTTACTGAGGCTGATGGGAGTTGGAGTCCTACACCATCTGAGAGGCCACTGGTTTGGCATCATTATATTAAAGCAGGGGGTATCTTCCAGATGTTGCTAGACCCCAGCTCCCTTCAGCACCAGCCAATGGTGGAGGAGGAGGGCAGTTGGAGTCCATCAGCATCTGGGGTGCACCATGTTGGCTGAGAACTTATCTGCACTTCCTCTTGTCCTGCTGCTCTTTAGCGCTTAATCAGAGCAAACAGCAATTCAGGTTTTCTCAGGATGGACTTTGCTCTGATTTAGAGCTAAAGAGCAGGTTTTACCTGGGAAAGGAGTAGAGCAAGGGGGAAACCACACAAACCCGTATTTTCTACACAAGTGGAAGTGTGGGTAAGCCCTCAGTTGTGAAGCTCATGCAAAAGGTCCCATATTAAATCCCTGACACCTCCAGGTAGGATAGTGAAAGATCCCTGTTTGAAAGCCTGGAGAGTCAACAGTGGTGTAGCGTGGGTTGTCAGCACCCGGGGCAAGGCAAGTAATTTGCGCCCCCTAACCCGTGGATTTGCGCCCCCTAACCCTAACCCCCAGATGTTGAGCCCGGTGTGGCTGGCCCCCCCTGCACCCCCCACGCTACGCCACTGAGAGTCAATGCCAGTCAGTGTAGACAGATGAAAGTAAAGGACCCCAGATGATTAAGTCCAGTGAAAGGCGACTATGAGTCTGTGGCGCTCATCTCGCTTTCAGTCTGAGGGAGCCAGTGTTTGTTCACAGACAGCTTTCTGGGTCATGTGGCCACCATGACTAAACCACTTCTGGTGCAACAGGACACTGTGATGAGTGCCAGAGCGCATGGAAACACCGTTTACCTTCCCGCCACAGCAGTACCTATCTACTTGCACTGGGGTGCTTTCGAACTGCTAGGTCAACAGGAGCTGGGACAGAGCAATAGGAGCTCACCCCATCGCGCAGATTCGAATGGCCGACCTTCTGATCAGCAAACCCAAGAGGTTTAGCGCCACTTGCGACCCCTCAGTGTAGACAATGCAGAGCTAGATGAACATTCTGACCTGGCATAAGCAGCTCCCTTAAGTTCCAGACTATACATTACGCCAGTGGTTCTCAAAGGGTGTGGCAGCAGAGGATGGCCAGTGTGGCAGGAAGATTCAAGGACAATCAGTGTTATATTTTGGGAATGATTCGTGTTCTTGCGTAGCTGCATTGTTTTATACTTTCTGGATGTCACATGATCATATTATAAAGTAGTTGTGTTCTGTGTTACAAATCAACACTGCTAGGAGTTATTTCTTTTTGTTTTACAATGTATTTCTTATCAATAAAGAAATATGTTGTGGCGTGAGCAAATTCTAAAAGTATGACCCAGAGAAAAAAGGGTAGCATGCACCTATGTCTGACTTTTCTTTAATTAATCACAGGCATGATGCACCTTGATTGTCAGATAAAAATAAATAAATTAAAATTTAGGAATTTTTAAGAATTCATAATAAATACTATTTTTTATCAACTGACTTGGTGCTATTTAAGTATCGGATTTACCGTAGATTCCGGTGTATAAGGCAGCTTTTGAACCCAGAAAATATTCTCCAAAGTCGGGGGTTGCCTTATACGCTGGGTATGGGTGGCACGGAGCAGAGCCCGCTCCCCACTGCTGCGGCGGCGGCTCTGAAGCAGCAGCAGCAGCAGCGGGCAGCAGGCTCAGCTCTGTGCTGGGTGGCTTTCTCCCGGTGCGGAGCTGAGCCCGCCCCCTGTTGCTGCCCAGCGTATTAGGTGACTGGGCTTATAAGACAAATCCCCAAATTGCAGCTGCCAATTTGGGGGGGGTCGTCCAACATGCCCAGTCGCCTAATACGCCGGAATCTATGGTATTTGCCAAAAAAGCAACGAAAGTTTCTCCTCAGTTTGCCTGTTAACCTTTAAACTTTCAGTGACTATGGGAGGAGCACAACATGCACAAAGTTAAGTTTAGAATTGAATTGGTGACTAGCCTTTGCAAAACTCTTCCTTTGTCCCGTGTTCTACAGTACATATTGTATCTTTCACACAAGAACACACAAGCTCTGTTGTACCTATGCATTGCTTGAAAAGCAGACGTTTATGTGGACGTGTAAGATGACTGCATAGACCACAGGAGATAACAGGAGAGAGTCATCATCAGTAAATAATTAGATTATGTTCCCATTTTTTGTCCGCCTTGCAGCTGTCTTTGCAAGGAAATCACATTTAATGCTAGTAAGATGAGCTCAGATATGAGCTTCTAGTATTTGTTAAACTATTTCACCACGTTGCCATAATGGTTCAAATTGTAGGTGGTGGAGGATTTTTTTGTTTGCTTGTTTGTTTGTTTGGTTGGTTGGTTGGTTTGGTTGCCAAATCTTGTGAATACACTTTTATCTGAATATGTTCCAGGTTAAAATCATAAAGGTATTTTGATCATTAACTATTTCCGTAGATCCTGTTTGGTTAGTGATTATCTCTTCTAAAAACAGGCACCAAGCCAGTGCATGTTGACAGAGGAGTACCTAGGGGGGAAGCTCAAAAATCACATATCAAACTACGAAGTGTATGACGTATATATGTGTGTGGAGATGTGCCACTCTTGTTGTAGCAAGAGCAAAAACAGGAGAACCTTCCCGTCCTTCTTGCACCACAGCACAAAGGCATGCATATTTTCTGCACTTATTCCTTGCCTCACCTTTACTCTGGATGCTTCAAGTGCTGGGGTCATGTAAAATGTAGTAATTTCTAATGTGTCTATTGCACTAAAGTGTTTTCTTCCCCCGTGCGGAGGCACTGATACAGCTCCTTGCCAAGGGCACAAGGGACTCTAGGTGAGCCTCTGCGTGTTTCTCAAACATTATGGTGAAAGCAAACATTAAAAACTTATATGGATTTTGTTCTTTTTCTTGCAGGAAGTGTTAATTTGCACCTTGGACTGGCCCAGCGTTTCAGGAGAGATTGCTTGGGATGTGTCTTTTGCAACTGTGATCTTCTTAATACCAGGATTAGTCATCGTAATTAGTTATTCAAAGATTTTACAGGTATTTTTCATCATCATCATAATTATTTTTTAAAAGATGCTAATAGAGTTATCCACAATTAAAATTGAATCAGAGTTCTCATAGTTTTAGAGATGGTAATAACAGACCACAGGTAGCCAAAAAAGTAGCACACTTCCTAGTTCTTAAGAGTTTTATTCTAGTTCATTTGCAATAGTCGCAAATCCTGAGCTGTTTATCACTTCATATCCTCAACATTTAATTAATCTAGGGCTAAACTACATGTTATATTAGGTACAGTGGTAGCTCGGGTTACAGACGCTTCAGGTTACAGATGCTTCAGGTTACAGACTCTTCTAACCCAGAAATATTACCTCGGGATAAGAACTTTGCTTCAGGATGAGAACAGAAAACTCCCAAAGGCGGCGCAGCAGCAGCGGGAGGCCCCATTAGCTAAAGTGGTGTTTCAGGTTAAGAACAGTTTCAGGTTAAGAATGGACCTCCGGAACGAATTAAGTTCTTAACCTGAGGTACCACTGTATGCTATTTAAACAATGTGATTTGGACAGCCACTTCTCACTCTTAAGTGAAAGCAATCTCAGCACCCTGATCTAGACTGGCACCATGATATGTGTGTGTGTGTGGGGGGGTTGACAGCTCTTCTCCTCCATGCCATTTCCCTGCCAGAAAATCGCCCCAAAGTTGCTACCTGCCCTGAAAAAATGGATTGTCCCATATAGACTTACCCAGTTTGTTAAGATCTATCAAGGAGGCCTTGCCATCTTTAGCTGAGCCCGCTATATGGCAGTGCGCGAGAGAGCCTTCTTGGCAGTGGCACCCCACTTTAAGAATTCCCTCCCCTCTGTGATACATGTGCTGCCTGATTTTTTACTTTTTAGATGTCAGCAAAGGGCTTGGTTCTTCACCCAGGGTTTTAGCAGAATCTGATGCTGCTACTGACATTTTCCGTTGGCTGGCTGCGACTGACCTACCTTCTTGTTTTTATTCATTGCATTGCGAATTTGATACTGTTTCAGTTGCAGCCTGCACTGCAATTGCTGTGCAATAAAAAGTGAGTAAGATATGTTTTAAATAAGTAGCACTCTGGAATTTTCACCAGGAAACTTCCTTTCCCTGCTCCTGTTTGTGGGTGGCCAAACAGCACTGTTGAAAGATGCTGTCAATATTACACATTTCCCAGGAAGGTGGTGCTAGAGCGTTACATATGACTTAATCCTCCCTTTGTCAGAAGATTATGTCTTCCTTGTAGAATTCCATTTTGCCATCAAGGAATACGTTTGGAAGTTAAAAGGCAATAAAACTATTTCGAAGAACCTCTCAGTTGTTCTTTGCACTAGATAACATTTGCAATCCATTAACTTTCTGTAGATTTAGTATATTTTATAGCAAACAGTATATAGATGTGGTATGAGTCAGACTATTGGTCCATTCCACATTAGCTGCAGGTGAGAGGAGTTGTAGTCTGACACATTTGGAGAGCACCAGGTTGGGGAAAAGCTGCTGTAAACTGATATTGTTTCCCCATCTGAGAAAAAGCAGTGTGCAGGTGGAAAAACATTGGATGAGCGTGTATGCAAAAATAGTTTCCTGGCATTGCAAAAAACACAGTAATTGGATTAGGGAAAGCAAAATGAGAAGCAGTAAGAGAAATATTTTTTTCCATAATATTCAAACACTATACAAATCATATTTGTGTAAGGATTAAATGCTGCTTTCCCAAGAGGAAACAAAACTACTAATTTTGTTATGGTGGAACAGGAGAGCATTTCCCCTTCATCATAATGTTTCGCCCTCTTTCAGTGCTCACTGAGAGCAACATGCTAATTTTGATATTCCTTGATTGTAAGTCTGACTGGAGTGTCCCATATTATTTTGGTACCTTGCACATTTCTAAACAATCGGCATATTTTCCTTGGATGCAGCAGCATTTGGAAGGCAGGCATGACAAAGTGATGTCCACATCATCTGCAAGCCACTGGTTGCGGCGAGAACCTTTCCTGGAGCTGATACTGTACTCTTAAAAAAAAAAAATTAAAAAATCCCAGATGTGAAAACAGCCTCTCATTTTAAAAAAGTACATTTTGATTACCTGTATATTCCTATTCCCTGAGGAAGTTGGGTGGAGGTGTGAGTACATTTAGCACAGCTATCTGGCTCACTGAAAAAAAGGGGGGGTACCAAAACATGTTTAAAAATGTGTATTTTCATGCCATTCACTCTACCCTTTCAAACTTCCAAAGGAGATTCCACAACACCCTGTGTCATTTTTTCATTGTTGAGCTGTTCTTAATTTAAAAAAAAAACTATTTTTTTAATTTATTGATATCTAACAACAGAGTTTGCCTAACAATTTTTAAAGAATTAAAATATATTCACTGAAAGGTGTTTTTTAATGTTCTAATGCAGATTGCAAAAGAATCAAGGAGACGTCTTCATGCTGGCATGGCCTACTCAGAGGGTCATCACATTCGAATTTCCCAGAAAGACTTCAGACTGTTGCGGACTTTGTTTGTATTGATGATCTCTTTCTTTCTTATGTGGAGTCCGATAATCATCACCATTCTCCTCATTTTAGTGCAGAAATTCAATCCAAACGTGAACCTGATGCCTTCTCTTTTCTTTTGGATAGTGGTTTTCACATTTTCCAATTCAATTGTCAACCCAGTTTTATATAATGTTTCCCACTTCAGGAATGAATGGAGGAAAATCTTTTTCTGCTGCCCAGGTCCTCTTGGAAGAAAAGCACTTGCAACAGACACTACGCTAAGACAGAATAACAACAGACATTTTACTGTGTCTGCTATTTCCACATAACCATGTGATGTTTCTGACAGCGGTAATCTCACCAGCTATTCAGAACAGTGTGCTAAAGAAAGTGTCTGGGAAAGAGGGACGCGGGTGGAATTAAAATATCAAGATTTGCACAGCATATTCTGGTCTTGGGAAATCTTGGTGCTGCAGAAAATGAACTTATAACTCTCCCCATAGCAAGATGCAAGGGATACAGGTACTGATGGCATTAAAACAGAAGTTAAAATGTTGACTGCATAGCATAACTGAACTCTGCAGTTTACTATCTTCCAGAAAGTGATTGTATTTTGTGGGATCTTTGGCATGGGGCAGGGACGATGACACTTCCTAGCGTGAGAGCCAAAGGATCGGCGTTAACAAATAACAAGTTTAAAAATGTGTAAGTGGCAGGGACACAACCAAACGTTTGTATGTGACTGCTAGGTTTATAAATGTACAAGTAGCTGCCAGCCACAGGGAGACTCAGCCATTCAAACAATACTGTGTGTTTTGAACATGTGTCTATGGGTTTTCTTCTTGTACTGGATTTGTGCCTAGCTGGTGTAAAAAGGTTGCTGGGGTATGAGAAATGCACAGGATGGTGCATGTAGGTGCTTAGCACATCGTCACCTCTGGCATCACCTGTTCAGTCAAGAAAGTGAGGGATAAGTGCAGGTGGGACTTAGCACAAACAGCTCACCTTCCATCCACTGAACAGATGAAAGCACATGATTGTCAGGGGCTGATCTGGATCGGAAGATTGGGGAATGCAATCACAGGGAGATCAGCTCCTAACAGAAGAGGAGGGGAAATATTTGCCGTCCCGCCCCCCCCCCCCCGCTTCCAGCGTTTCCAGAAGCAGAGAGACAGGCAGACACAGAAGCTGGTCAGTTGAGAGAGGAGCTACCCAGCTATGAGATAGTAGCTGAGCAACCAGAAGGGAGGGAGCAGCTGGAACCCCTCAAACTCAGAGGTCCGAGCGTGTCATAGAACAAAGGAGACGCAAAGGGTGTGTGTGAGGCACTTCCCATTGGTGTGCTTCTTGCTGCAGAAGTGGGGAGGAATCAGAGTAGGCAACTGATATCCTTGCAGAGGGTTGCCTGTTGTGCTTGTAACATAATGCTGTAATTAAAGGACTATAAATCTACCAAATGCTCATTAATTTTTATTGGTGAGCTACCAGAAGGGAGAGGGGAACTCCTGTACTTGCCAATGATGCAGCAATCTTGTTGGAGCTTTCCTAGAGCGAAATCAGTGCCTAGATGGGAGATCACCTCAGAACCCCTTCACCCTACGCTTCATGAAAGAAAAGCCAGACACAAATGTGTTGGAGAATATCTAAACAAACATTTGTTGGGCAAGTAGAATGAAAGGCTTTAGATAGAATTTTGAGCATTACAGCATGCTCTTTGGAAAAACAAACAACTAGATCGTTAGTCCAATAAGAAATACAGTAAAAAAAAAAAATTCATGGTAATGTGAGTTTATCCTCCCCAACCCTTCTCTAGCTCAGTTGGTTGGAACGTGGTGCTGATAATGCCAAGGTCAGAGGTCTGATCCCTGTAGAGGACAAGTGCCTATTCCTGCATTGTAGGGGGTTGGACTAGTTGATCCTTAGAGTCCCTTCCAACTCTACAATTCTATGAGCTCATGAGGCATGGGGGACAGTTGATGGCTGAAGGTGGCAACCTGCGCCAAACATTATTTTACACAGCTTTTGGCAAACCTATGGAGTTTTAATCAAGTTGCAGTTTAAAAAGCTAGTATGTGGTTTCATTCATTCATTGGCTGCGCAGGCTGGGGTTGATGGGATATGTAGTCCAGAAGATCAGAAGATCCCCCAGGTTGGGGAGGTCAGGGCTAGAGTGTTGGACTAGAACAAAGGAGACAAAGTTCAAATCCCCCACTCAGCTATGAAACTCACTGGGTGATATTGAGTGGTCATTCTTTCAGCTTAACCTTCCTCACAGGGCTGTTGTGAGGATAAAATTCGGGAGGGATTCTTCTTGAATGCTGCCTTGAACTCTTCGGAGGAAAAGAGGGATGTCAATGCAATTACTGAAATAGTAAAGTATTTCATTTTAGATGGCGCCAACGTCAGCGTGGAATCCGTAGTGAGGATGTCAGTTTGTGTGACATAAACCTCTTTCAGAGTAGAGGCGTTTCTCAGCTTAGCTACACCTTACTTTGGGGCAAGTTCAGACTGCTTAAACTCGTGCTTTCCTACTGAAAGCACGACTGCGATAATCTGTGATGACCCCAACACAGTTAATTGAAAGTTCCACCATATTTAATGAGGCCTTTGTATCCTGGCCCTTTGGTTGCCATGGTCACCAACCTGGTCATGGAAGAAATGGACTCATAGCTCCTGACCTGGTGCTATCACAAGCGCTCCAAGCCTATTGGCAGTTGCAGCAATCATGGATGTCACAACTTGCAACCTTGGTCAGTGCTGTGTCAGCACAGAACATTGTCCTTCAGCCATTGGCATGGGAGTGTTACACGAACTTCCCAGGTATGCTGTCTCTGGAATGGTGATGGTTCGGAATGTATCAACACACAGCATTTGTGGATCAGGTGCAAAATGTCAAGCCATTGTTTCTGGGAATAAAAGTTTTAAATAACGATTAAAGTATTCTTGTTCAGAAAGTAAACAAAATAGATACTTTGTATTTTTTTAAAAAATGAAATACTGTACTAGGATTGCCAACTTGGGGGGAAAAGCCTGTGGTGACCAAAAATCATCATCATCATCAAAAAGATATGAAATTAGTTACTACAATATGGATTTATAATTATAAGCACTTGCATAAAATAATGTTTAGCTGGCGCAACATGGTAATTACAGATGTTAAATTCATGAACATGTGTTTGCAACACAAATAAAATGTAATTCACTAATCTCAGGTTTATTAAATTCCACATACTGGCAGGGTAAATGGTACAGTTCAGATAAATAGACTCAAAATCGAAAAGAATCTGCTTGAAGGACTTTCCTACAAAACAATTAGTTTTTCAAACTGTGCAACTACTGAGCGTTTTCCTCAGAGCAGTATCCTAAAACGGAAAAGAAAAAGAAAAGTTGTTAAAATGTCTAAGCTGACATTACAAAATAGAGGCAAGATGTTAACATAATAATATGCAACTAGAGCTAATTTGTGAAATTAGACTGGCATGTGTATCAGTTCAACTCTTGCCACAATGAAGTATATTACCTATGACCCTTATTCCTTGGTCTCAAATCAGAATTAGCAAGTCTCAGTTTGACAGTATTCTAAAGCCAATGGAAGATTAAACCTTGTCCTCTCCCTTGTCAGCCCATGTCATGCCATGGCATGGTTTGGGGGGAAATGAGCTCACAGGACAAATTGGACCCCCTGATGTGTCAAGATTGGCTCGAGGGTCAGAAAATAAAAGTTCTAGATCAGGTGCAGGGAACCTTTTGCCCACCAAATGATGCTAAACTAAAACTCCCATTGGCCACAGCAAGCATAGCCAAAGGTCAGGGGTGATGGGAACTGTTGCTGATGAAAGGTTGGAATGTAAATGCAATAATGAATAAATAGCCTGTTTTCTGGTGTACAGGCTTTTGTACAAACTGGAAATTTATGTGACAGGCCATAGTACTTCCAAAATAGCATACTGGAGGGATTGCCTAGAATAAATCCATGTCATGTGTGTGTGTGTGTGTGTGTCTGTGTGTGTGTGTGTGTGTGAGAGAGAGAGAGAGAGAGAGAGAGAGAGGATCCTTATCACCTGGCAGAGGCACCAGCTTCTCCATTAAATTGTGGGGGCCCAACATGACCTCCTGGGATCACATGTGCAGCCCTCTGAACATTGAAGGTGTCTGGCCCCCTCAAAAACAAATTGGAGGACCCCGATGGAATAATCAATCAGCAAACAGGCGGGTTGGTTCAAGATGGGTACCCAATGCCTACGCAGACAATAAGGGTAGTGGCCATTTTGATCCCTCAAAATTGTCATGTCTTCATTTCTGCTTCTCACACCCCTCCAGCTCCCCGGTGACCTCAGGCTTCCTGTGCCTAGGCATGCAAACAGTTTCATAGCAGCACAGGAATTACCAACAGTACTTTTGCCCGCCCGCCCTTTGGTAAAATTCTACTGAAATGTTTCTTACCGTTATGAACAATAACCCTGTATTGTCTGTCTAAGCAGAGCTCTGTCT